>NC_069794.1:57628627-58253627 GCF_027406575.1 Nycticebus coucang | reverse complement strand
AAGATTTATAACACTGCATTTAAAATTTCCTGATGTAACAATATAGTATAGAAATTACTCATCTTTTTTTTTTTTTCTTTTTGTCAGAAACATGGTGAGGCTTTCTTTTAGTGCAAAAAATAGAGGCACAAACAAGAATGAGGGAAGTAGAAAAAAGGATTTAATTAGCAAGCACAGGCATGATAATATGGATATAAGCCTTTATTTTCTCTCCATTACCCTCAAATTATTTCTCTCAAACATTTTATCAGACAATTCTTCTTTGCAGTCAGCTCTAAATGTGCGCTGCCTTGGTGAGGAGGGGGCCGCACATCTTTCTCCCCGATAACAGCTTTCCTCCCTGAACATCATTCTCCAAATTGAAAAGCAGCTCCCTTCTCCTTTCAGCTCCTCTGCTGGCCTAACCCACGCCTCTACTCCACTCAGCGGGTCTTTCAGGAAATAACCATTGTCAGCCCTTAGAATTCAAGGCAAGCCACGTCAGTGGCATTAGAAACCTATTACTAACATGTCCGAAAAGAGAATAATGAGCCCTGCTTTGAAAAGTGTTTTCCCTCAGCCTCCCCTTCTCGCCATTTCTATTTTTTGTCTTTGCCTCCTTGTCTTGTCTCCTTGCCTCTTGCTTTGTGTCTGTGTCTGTCCATCCTTCCCAGTGGCTCCCCCTGCTTCTTTCCCTCACCATTGCCACTCATCCTGGCCTACCTCTCTGTCCCTCCTCCCTCTTCTTAAATTCTGAGTCTCTAAGTTGCAATCAAGATTCTTGAAGCCAAATCAGGAGTGATGGAGCATGTCTCTGGAGAGGGTCTCGCATTAACTGGCAAGACTCAGGAACTGCTATTAATGAATAAAGGCAGCTCCCCAGGGTCAGCCGGTGTTCCTAGGGCGGCACATTTAAGTCCTTTCCGGTTGGTCATGTCTGTCAAGAGACTCAGTTGAGCTCAAGTACTGATTTGTTTTCTGATGAAACGTTGCTTCCGAGGCTTCAGCAGCATCGGTGTGATGTGTATAAAGTTACCTCTCTGGGTCCTGTCCTTTATCTGTGCTGTCATAGCACAGCCCACAGTAAGCCCCATAAACTGATCCAGCCAGAGCAAGAAGAGCCGGAGGTCGACGGGGATGTGATTTAGACTTTTTCTAGTCTGTAGGAGGCATCAAAAGAAAATGTCCCCTTAAATGCTATTTTGGAAGACAGCTAGACTGCTCGCAGAGGACTGGGGGAGCTTTCTTTTTTCTTTTTTCTTTTCATTTTTTTTGAGACTAGCCCTGGGTAGAGTGCCCTGGCGTCATAGCTTTCTGACAAACTGCCTACTGGGCTAAGACATGGATAATCATACTCGTTTGCTTGAGATGTGCAGGCTTGAGAAACAGAATTACCAAACCAATCTGAAAATCCAGAGATGAAACGTGATAGAAACTTTATTGATTTGGCAACCTTGATGTTCCCTTTTTGAGCCCTTGATGAATGTGTAGAGTGAATACGGAACAAATACCCACGGTCCGACTGCTGCTTCCTGGTTTCCGGTTCTTTCTTCTCCCGTTTTACAGAATTTTTAAGACAGTTGAGAAAACTGATTTCTTTAAAAGAATAATTTATAAAATGAGAACCCATCTGAGGTGTTAGCCTTGTCCATCTAGCAAGAATAGAGAGAAAGAATTAAAGATACTTATAAAGTCAAACTGTTAGGGAATTTAGTGGTACTTCAGAATTTATTCCTTTACTTTTTCTGGTTTTTCAGTCCTTGGTGCCATCTGTAAGGTTAGAAAAACAAGAATTGGGAAATTTCAGTTTGGTTCAGTTGGAAACATGTTTATTAACTACTGTGTATGAGGTATTGATGAATGGCTGGGATCCTACGGAGAGTGGGACATGGATCTTGCCCTCCGAGAGCTTATGGTCATTATGGAGCACACAGGGGTGTTACAAGGAAAGTGCTGAATAAATGTCACTTCTCTTCCCTGCTAACTCTAAAACACCCCAACTCTCACCTTTACCTTGACATAAGCACTTTCTGAGCAGGATGACCAAGCACCGGTCAGAATGCTTTCCTAGTTGGATTGTTTGGTTTCTCCCCACTTGTTTGGGTTCTGCTTGGCAGAGCAGCAGTGTCCCTGTGCTCGTATACCACTTTGCATAGACTTCCACTTCCCAACTGTGACCAGGGGATGTTTGTGGAATACATGAATGAATGAATGAATGAGGGCCTAAATTGTGTTTCTATTATTTTTATCAATTTGTCTTTTACTTTGTACTCTATGAACTCTTTCAGGAAGGGTGGGGACATTTTTCTTTTCATCTTTATGTCCCCAAACAATGTGTGCTCACAAAAATTCCTGGAGTTACATTTAATCTCATGTCTGTCTTTGGTAGGAAGGGAGTGCTTTTCTCCTGGCCCTTATGTGAGACATGCTGGGTTGGGAGCTGTTGTGAGATCCATACAAAATGTGGCTCCTAGGGATCTGAATAGCTGAGAAAAGAAGTAGTCTGGGGAGTGAAAGGTGGCAGCTGTAAGACAACACTGAACAAGCATGGCAGTATGTTTCTGGTCTGAGTTTTCTTCTCTGAAGCATCTCTGCAGAAGACAATCCTTAGGAACAAGTAAGTGGTTTTTTTCCTTCTTCTGCCAGCTATGAAATGAAGGAGCTGGCTACCTTTTGGCTTCCTCTAAGCCTTCAGTATGTCCCTCTCCTGGTTGCAGAGATCAGGTATGAATCCTGTGTAGTTATTTGAGATCTCTGTTCCCTTTCTTTTCTCTGAATCTTCCCAGACATGGCTCCTCATGGTTCCTGACCTTTTAGGCTTCTCCCTGGGTCTCATTGCTTTACTCTGGTAGAGGGGGTAGCCTGCTTTTGAGATTTTGGGATACTCCTGCTGTGAATGGCCTCTGCATTTTACTTCTCAACAGCCCAGGGGCACCTGACGCCACTCTTATCTCTGGTCCATGCGATTCTGCAGCATAGGTCCCTTGACCTTGTGCTATGGCCTTGGAGAAAGATGCCATTGCCCTAGGATGAGTTGATGTTCAGACTGGCTTTCGGATTTGGGGGTTTGGCGAGTTGGAGGAAGATTGGGGGTGGATATAAGATAAACATTCCCCTCTTTCTTGTCCTTAGGACACACAGCTAGCCCTGCCTTATCCAGGTACACAGGGGAAGAGGTTTGTGGGTGTCATTTGCATCTCCCCGCTACAGATACCATAAAGTTTATATGTTCACTCCTAAAAGCAGCTGGGAAATGTCATGGAGAATCTTCTTGGAATAAGAAACTAGTGAGACCTTTGTGCCTGTAGCTCAAGCGGCTAAGGCACCAGCCACATACAACAGAGCTGGTGGGTTTGAATCCAGCCCAGGCCTGCCAAACAACAATGACAAGTACAACCAAAAAAATAGCTGGGCATCGGGACAGGTGCCTATAGTCCCATCTACTTGGGAGGCTGAGGCAAGAGAATCGCTTGAGCCCAGGAGTTGGAGGTTGCTGTGAGCTGTGATGCCATGGCACTCTACCCAGGGTGACAGCTCGAGGCTCTGTCCCCCCCCCAAAAAAAGAAAGAAACTAGTTAGAATGTTTGCCTCATCATTAAAAAATTTCTAGAAGAGGACAGATCTTAGGAGATGCATCTTACTTTGGACTTTTAAAGTCATTTCTCTACCCACAGATACTCAGGTCAAGAGAAAGGACAGTCTCAAGAGCAAAGGCAGCAAAACTAAGGGTCTGAGGGAGTGGGCAGGGCTAGCTATGTGAACCTGGCTGTAACTTGTTCTCATTTTTCAGGCCTCTCCTTAGATCTTGAGAAGCCTTTCTTGATGCGCAAATGTGGCATTATTTGTCATTCCTCTTTAGCACACTGTCCCCAATGCTCCTGCCAGCACCCAGCACACTGCAGGCCCACATTTGTGACTATAAGAGCACTGAGTGCACGGCTTTCTGTTCTTGCTTGTGTCTGCAGGGATGCAGCATCACAAAGACATTACCGGCATTGCCGTATGAGTGGAGTTGGTTTCTTTGTAATATGGGTAGTCCATCTATGAAAAATCCTGCTGCCTCCAAATCTTTTCTAGATATCTTGTGGTCAGAATGTGGCTGAGAAGTATTGACCTTAGGGTTTAATTTTCTTTCTCCTTAATTCTTAGACAAACTCTGTGAATGAGACAGTACCTTCTCCTTGTGGATTTACAAAGACCACCCTTATCTTAGCACCTAGCAAAGGCAAGTCTTCAGTGAGTGTCATTTCTCTTTGGGTTACATGCAAATAACCCTGGAAGAAGTGGAATTTTACACTGTCCAACTGGAATTAGGTAACAACTGATGAGGAGAAGTTTGTGGTGCAGATTGTTTTTCCAGGAGAGAGCACAGAGGGAATTAAATAAGTTAATATTGGAAAAGCACAGTTAATACTATACAAGTGCTGGTTAAATGAAGAAATAAAATATTACTGCTGCTATTATCATTATTAAATTCTAAGATCTCATGAAAATTTCATAACATTATTTCCTAAACTACTGAAGTTCTGATATTTTAAAGAAAAAAATACATGCTTTTACATTTTGGAAGTCTCCAAAATATAACATGGAAGTACTCTTGGCTTGAGGTTTATTCTATTTAACACCTTTCAATAGGGCAACATCTGGATGTTATCACGGCTTGGCAAGATAAGATGCCGAAATTACAAATTCTGGAAATGCTGTGCATTAGGCACTCTTGTCTTTGCCTGTAATTGCCTTAAAGATATAAAAGAGCCTGATTGTAATAACTCCCCGAGTGTAACTATTCTTCATTTCTATTCCACAAGAGAAGATAGCAGGAAATGGTATCACTCTAAGGGTATGAGCACGGAGAGAGGGAGCTAATCCTTAAATATGTGTGCCCTGCATTTCAAACAAGCCCTGAACAACAGTGTGAAAGGATTACCGGTAATCTTATATATATCCCTTAACCTATTAACTGGAATAATTGTTGCACTAAGATAAGATGCCCCTACGTATTCCAGGCTAGGTGGCCCTAGGTCAGAAAGTATTTATTATTTATTTCCTAAAGTCCTGTTCTCCAGTGATAGGGATGGATATTTGGCAGTCCGGGGCTCCCCTTGTCAAGCAAGTGAAATGGTTGTTTCATTTTTAATCTGGATCCTTTGCCCTGACAGATAAATCTGAAGAGTGCTGTTAAGAATGTGATGAATTGGGCTTCTGGTGATGTTTGTGGGAAAAGGAGAGCCAGGTACAGCAGCCTGGAACTACACCCATTGCCAAATAGTTGCAGGCCTTTTAAAGGGAAATAAGTAGAGCCAACCACTCTGAGATGACTTAAGCCAAGAGCACAGTTTATCTGAAACATGCCCTGAATCCTGTCAGAGTACTTTGCCTCTCAGTAAAGGGAACGTGTCGAAGGCCTATGGACTGAGCTGGAACGATGGAAAAAACTCAGTGCTATTAAGGCGGGGTTTGTTTTACTCCTGTGTACCTGAAATTTTGTGAGCAAGTGAAATGGGTGTTTTTTGTGTGGTCGTCCAATGTTGGAGGTGAGCTTCATAAACAACAAGGGTGGGGTGTGTCTGAGTCGCCCCTTGGTATCATGTGGCCTGATATGTCTGCTAAGCACACAGACCAGCAGCAGCTGAAACTGCATTTGGCTCCTCTGCTGCACAGAGGCAGTCAAATTAAGTGATTACATTTCCCAACTGGAGTTTTGTTTTGCACCTAGAGATTTTTAAATTGAGTGCTATATATGATACGTCATTGCAGATCTTAGCAGGAGTTGATGTGATTTGATTTATATTTAGAAAGAGCAACAGTGTTGAACCAGTCCAGGTTCAGTCAGGAGAAACAAACCATAGTGGAATATTCATGGCTGCGTGAGGACACTTTGGTCAACCGCAGATAGCTTACATGATGGTGGTCCCACAAGATCATGATACCGTATTTTTACTGTATCTTTTCTAAGTTTAGATACACAAACACTTGTCATTGTGTGGGTGGCAGTTGCCCACAGTATTTAGTACAGTAACAGTAACACGCTGTGCAGGTTTGTACCTAGGTTTGTAGGCTGCACGTGTTGAAGACTATTGTATCTAGGTTTGTGTAAGTACACACTATTATGTTTGTACAAGGAAGATGTCCCCTAGCTAGGTGTTTCCCAGAACATAGCCCTGTCATTCAGTGACACATGACTGTAATTTGAATGTAATTTTATACATAATTATACTGCATAAAAATTATGAAATAATGAAAGGGTATTTCCTACCAAAACGTACAAAGGGAATTCTCAAGGAAACAGGAATGAGGTGTCCAGAGCAGTAACTGCTCGTAGGGCTGAAGGAGCACCCAGCCAAGGAGCAAACTCGGAAGAAGGCCCTCCTCAGCTTCCAGGCCGATTCATACGATGTGGTCTAGTGGAGGGGCCAGGAGCTCACTGAGGTGATGCAGGTTGGACTGCCCAGGAGGAGGCCACCCGCTACAGAGATGGTGAAATTCTGTAGAGGGTTTGATCACTGGGTCGTCTGCATGCTGCTGGCAAGAGAGCTGCCCAACAGAAAGGAAGGAAGCTGCTCAGCACTTGGTCAGAATGGCGCTGCAATCTGGGAGAGAAGCCTCTGCCTCGTGCAGTGTCCCTCTAGCGCCCTCTACCGACCAGGTCTAATATTGTGCCCGCTTACAAAAGAAATCACGTCCGGTTAGGTCCCGCTCCAATATGAAGATGCAGGGCAGAGGAGCGTATCCTTTGGGGCCTAGAGACAATAAATTGGTAACCGGAATAAGTGATGAAATAAAGGTTGTCTTGGAGAGGGAAGAATCTGGAGGGGGAAGTGGGTGGAGCTGTGGGTAAAGTAGGATGAGACGGAATGATTCGCTGACCGTGGTGCTGAAACGTGGCTGAAACAGTGGGTGCAGAAAGCAGACAAATTTGAGGGATGTTAACAAGGTAGTCTAACTAGGAACTGTGGCTGATGAAATGCAGACGCTCGACAGGGAGGAGTCAGGGATGCAGCCTAGGTTTGGTGGGCTTTGTATCTTGGAAAAATAACAGATTTAGGTTTCAGGGCATTCAAATGTATAGTGGGGTTATGGATTTACGTAATGGCTATGAAACAAAAGAAAAGGAATGAAAAACAGATTTCCACTTATTAATAAAGAAAAGTTCTATCAGAATTCTTAAAATTTGTAAAAAAATATAAAATTTCAAGTAAAAGTTGAAGCTGTATTACTCTTCCCCCAAATATCAGAAGCTGTAATTTATGCTAAGGATCACCACTAAGGTTCAGCGTATGCTGTGTGTAGATATTTGCAGTTGTGCATTTCTATGTGTACCTTTGTTGTTTTGTACAGAAAGAAAGTTTAAATAGATGGTGTGTGTGTGTGTGTGTGTATATATGTATGTATTTCTCAAAAGGATGAAGTTTTATATTAAGAACTAGTCAATATAATATTTAACATACAGAAACATTTTATTTCAGGTTAAAAGCTGAAGATGTGTGTGTGTATATATACATATACATATATATAATATATATATTAATGAGTTAAGAAGGCAACAAAACAAAATAAAAAAGAAAAAAAAAAGCCAAGTATAATTTTGCTCTGGCATTAATTTCTTCAACCACACCTTATAGCATTTAGTTGTATTTTGCGTTCAGTTGTTTCCTGTGTATAAGTCCTGATTCATTTTTTGTACCAATTTCCTGAGGTCAGGAGAGGTACACGTATCATTTATTCTTCACAATTTAATAACAACTTTTCCATAAAGACTTAATTTTTCTTGTTCAACAAATGCATTGCTCTGGGCCAGCACAAGTCTAAATGATACTTGGAATCAACATGAAAAACACAAAATTTCTGTCCTTGAAGAGTCCATTATTTATGAAGAAAAATGTAAAAAGACCCAATTTTGATAAAATGTTTTTGGGTGCTCAAAGTGATGATTAATTCTCTAGTCAGACTCCTCAATTTTCAGTATACTTTTGGAGCTAGGAAGCATCATCCATTCTACCCACCAGTTTGTGAGTTTACTGGGTACGAGACACCACGAGGGCTAATCAGAACCTCAGCAGTGCTTGTGTGCAAAAATCAAAGGAATGTTCACATACTGTATGGAATTACACTAGAGGGAACATCAGAAAGCTTTATAAACTTGACAAGAATGTTGAGAATAATAACAAGATAATCTTTCACAAAATGCTTTGAAGATAGAAAGTGCCAATGTAAGTGCTAATTATTATTATTAGCCCCATGACCTTTTTCCTTTTCCCTTTACTGTTAGATCTACCATAAAACTTTTTAACTTCAAGGGAAATTATTGTTCTTTAGATGAGCATTTTTTATGAAGTCAAATGTTAATATATGCACTTAGGGGAAAAAACTGCTTTCTTATTATTCTTTTTTATCCTCACTAGAGGGCAGAAAATGTGTCATTTATCTATTCTGTAAGGTGTCTAGCAAAGAATGCACATTTTATCACTATATAGGTGTGTTGGCAATGGCTGGTTTGCCTTTAGGAGAAGCAAAATGTGTAGTTAGATCCTAGCTGGGACTATAAACTAGTGAGATTTAAAAAAATCAGAATTTAGGTAACTGAAAAGGCTTGCCTTTTAAAATGGTCCCTGGGGGAAAGTGTGGAGTCTACCAGGGATCTGACACTACTCCACAGACTGGTTTTCCTCATTTGGAATTGCTTTCAGAAACACTTGTCCAAAAAAACAGTAAAGGCTCGCATCATTACTTCATGTCATACCTTGTACATTGAAAAGAGCAAGAGGGACCAAAAGTGGGAAATATGCCCAAAGGGCGTGCTCCACGTTGGTGTGCATAAGGCTCAGAGAGTCAGTGAGTTAGAAACCCATTGCAACACAATGAGGCAAATAATCTCAATGTCATTCACATCCACATAAACTTGAGAAAATTTCAAACCCAAACAATGAAAAGGTTATAGAGCACTTTAAAATTTGGAATTGCTGTTCTACTGAATGTCTTGGGGAAAATAATGATAATCATGTTTAAAAGTCATTCCCTGGAGAAGGAAAGAAGGCGAACAGGAGGAACAGCAATAGCACGGGCATTCACGTGCACGCGCACACACACACACACACACACACACATTGCCTACCCATTTCGCTATTTCTTTTCAGGGAGCTAATCAGAAGTTGGGAAAAATCAACTCATGATCCCCAAACGCCAGTTGTTTCCTTCTTCCTTTCTTCTACCATAGGCAATGGTAGATAAAACTTTGGGGTTACTTTCCACTTTTTTCTAATCAACTTAGTTTGTTGCCAGGAAAGAGGAGGAAAGAGAACTAGATAATGAGTAGGCAGAACACAGAGTTGGCTACATAGTCACAGGCTCTAATTCCTTTTCCTGGTGCATACATTCAAGGCTTATAATTGGCTTACTAAGGTTTCTGTGACAAAATGCCACAAACTGAGGGGCTTAAACAACAGGAATCTGTTGTGTCACAGTTCTGGAGACCAAAAATCCAAGATCAGAGTGTTGGCAGGGTGGATGAAGCTATGAAGGAGAATCTGTTTCATACTTCTGTCCTAGCTTCTGGTGTTTTGATGGCAATGCTTGTAGACTCATCGCCTTGATCTCTGTCCTGATGCTCCTTCCCCTGTGTGCATATCTGTCTCCAAGTTTCTCCTTCTATTAGGAGGCCAGTCATAGTAAATTAAGACTCACTGTCATTATCTCATTTTAACATGATTGCCTTTGTAAAACCCTGTCTCTAAGGTCACATTCTGAGGCATTGAGGGTTAGAACTTCAACACATAAATTTTGAAGGAACTCAATTAAACTCATAACAAGCCTAGCATGGAGATGTACAGAGAAATGAGAATGTAGGGAAACAGAAAGCCTAACAGCTCAAACCTTTGCTCTCTGGCACACGTGAACAGGAAGTCATTCTTCTTGCGTTTATAAGTTGTCATATTCATAAGGGTCTGAGCTAAGAAATATTTATCATATGCATCTCGGATAAATTTCTAAAGCACTTGCTTGTGCCTGTTTTATGACATTCACAATTTTATACCTTGTCCTACACTTCATTATGTACACAATTTATCTCTCTCATCAGACTATAAACTCCTTGAAAGCAGTGTCTAATCCACCTTTGTTTCTATTCCTTGACTAAGCACAGTACCTTGTACAGAATAGACACCCAATAAATTATCACTAAATCTATAAATGACCGTCTGGATTTTATAGTTACTGAGTTCAAAGTGTTTACAAACTCATTGTCAAGCACTACACCAGTCAGGATAAGTTAGGTTGTGCTGCAGGTTCAAACAGCTCCAAACTCTCCATGACTTAATGTAACAAAGTTTATTTTTTGCTGAGGCGAAGTCTTCTACGGGGCAGGCAGTTCCTTCAGGGGGTCGTCTGCCACAGGGGAGCAAAGCATCCCAGGCAGCTCCATCTGGTTTTCCCATGACAGGGGAAGAGACCATGAAGAAGCCTGCACTGGATATTAAGTGCTTCAACTGAAAAGTGACACAGAGTGACACAAGTCACTCTGGTCCCAGCCTTTGTCCAGAACTAGTCACATGACCCCACTCAACTGCAGGGGACCTAAGAAACAGTGTCTTCTACATGTCATGAAGGAGAGGAGGAATAGAAATGCTATCAGGCACCTATAATGGCAGTTTTTTTTCTTAAAAATATATCCTATATTAACATCCTGTTTTAGACAGTGTGTATTAAACTCTCACTATGCACCAGTGTTCTAGGTGCTGGGATCTAACAATGAAAAAGACACACTGGAGGCTAAATTCCTCTGTGGGGTAAGGATAAGAAAAGACTGACCAAATAAATTAGTATTTACATGCAGTGATAATTGCCCCAAAGAAAATACTACAGGAAAACTTGATGGTGAATAACTTCCTGTGATCTCAGTGCCAGTATGTCCTAAAAATCTTAGTCTTCTGTTAGGAAGTTAGTGCTTATTTTTGCTTTCTCACATAAGTCAAAATATAATAGGGTCATTCCTATATGATATTAACTAGAAACATGTGAAACAGAACCTTCAAATAACTGGAATTTGGACCCCTCCATTCATATTTTTAGGTATTAAATTCCAAGCAATGGGAAACATAACTCGCACAGAATATTTATACAAAGAAAAAATAATTAAAAAAATGAAAACGCACTCGCCTCATTTTGGTTATCTATTGCTGTATAATAAACCATTCCCAAATGTGGTTTAAAATAATAGCAGTCATACGTTTGCTCATTATTATGCAATTTGGGCAAGGCTTGGTGGGAAAAATTCATCTGTGCTCAATGTCTTTTGGGCTAGAATATCCGAAATGTCTTTTTTATTCACGTGACGATTGACTCAGATTCATTAGTATAATTGTTGGGCTATCTGGGCATCTCTACCTCCAAGTGCTCTCTTCAAATGGCTAGCTTGAACTTCCTCACAGTGGGTTTCAAGATGGAGTGTTCTAAAAGGATAAGTGCAGGTGTCTATCAATCCTTCGCTTACATCACTTTTGGTAATGTTCCATAAATCAAAGTAGTCACATGGTCAGGCCCAGAGTCAATCTGGGAGAGATTTGCACAATTGTCCACAATTGTGGTGGGAGGCATAGCTCATTGATGGCAATCAGAATATTCTTTATCATTGTCAACCCTCTGACCGCTAATCATTCTCATGCTTCTTATAGAGGCAATAAATTAAACTCTGTTCTTGATGAGACCCCCCCCAAAGTCTCATTCCACTGTAGCTTCAGACTCGGGCTTGAAGTCTAGGATCTCATCATATAAATCAGGTCTAGGTAAGGATGAGGCTCCTTAAGTGTGGCTGCTTCTTATCTGAATACCTATGAATTGAAGTGTTAAGTTGTATTTATCCCATAATCACCAACCTATAATGGTGAAGCAAGGATCGAAACCCTGCAATAAAAGTTCCCATTAAAGAAAGGGGAAATTAGAGAAATACAGCACTCACCAGTTTTTAGCAACCTCAAAATCTAGTTATACATATTATCAGTCATTGGGTAACTCTAGTTCTGATATCTGGGAGGGATTCTCCATGGCTCATAAGTGCAACTGAATGACTTTTTCAATCTTCATCCTGCTCATAGAAGATTGAGAGCACAGAGGCTTCCTTTCATTTTGAAATGTCTTTGTTTCTTTTAGTACAGTCTGGCAACTCTTGTGCTAGTACAATTCTCTTTAAAACTTTGTGGGTTTCTTATAAAGCTTATTAGGGGTTCACTTCATTAGACAAAAGTATACCTACAAAACTGTTCAAGACTGACCTTTTTCTAATTCTGTCTGTGAGTCAGGGTGCCCTGGGATAATGCCTTGAATATTTTTAGAAGGCATTTTTTTTTCCTAGCTGAGAAAGACTGAGGATCCTTAGAAGTTTTTTTGTCTATCAAAGAAAGTTTATGAGGGAAGGCCCCAAATCTTTCTGAGATCTTGAAATCAGCATCCTTGATTTGATTTTGACTTTGAGACCCATTTTAATAGTAGTGCCCTGGATTTGATGCTTTCCATGACATAATTTCTTACTTAAAGGACATTTTCCCAAGGATCACTGGAGGTAAGAATTTACTTTGTTTTTGAACCCTAAAGTCCTTTGCATTTTCTTTGAATTCTGCTCAAAAACAGAATAGTTAACTCTTTGGTTTATCTTACTCTTTCCATGACTTATCTTAGGCAACTAATGGATGCCAGGTTCTACTTTCAACATTCTGCATAGATATCACCATAGTTGGATCCTTAAATTAATTGAGCATCTTTTTTATTTTCCATGTTACTGTAGGTGACAATTTTGCTAATTAATCTCCCCACATGTAACTTGGGTTTTCTTCTCCAGGTTCTGGAATAATCTCTTTGCTCTTCTAACTACCACTATCTTCTTAAGGTTTATGAAGCCTCTGCCTTTATACAATTCCAAATCCCATGAGTTTCAGGTTTTGTTGTAGCAGTACTCCACTTTTGGGTATCAATTTTTAACTTTTGAATTACCTCAGGGACTGTTTCTCTAACTGGTCTGCCAGTACATAATTGAGGTCTCCTTTTCTCCAGTTTCCAATAGTTCTTTTGCACTGACCTTCCATTTTCCACTAATACTAAAACTCAAACCTAAATGTTTTTAGAGTTATATCCCTAGGGCAATAAGTACACATATAATTTGGTCTCCTATATGATGACCTTCTGGATCATCATTTTTTGCACTGCACAGATATAGTTGCAGTTATTAAAATTTCTTGATTGGCAAAGACTCAGGTTCTTTTTAAGCTTTTACATTGTATTAGGTATTATAAGTAATCTAGAGATAATTTAGAGCAAATGGGAAAATTTGTACAGGTTATGTGCAAATATTACATTATTTTGTATGAGGAACTTGAGCATCCGTGAATTGTTTAATTTTTTTTTTTTAATTTCAAAATATTAAGGGGACACAAATGTTTTTGGTTACATGGATCACTTTTGTAAATGCTTGAGTCGTATCTATAGGTAAGCCCATTATAGTGTTCATCGTGCCTGTTAGGTAGGTTTTCATCCCTCTCCTCACATCCCCTCCCCCTGCTTGATTTCCACGAGTTTTGCTGCCCTCTGGGCACCTGCATGTTGATTAGTTAGTTCCAATTTAATAGTGAGTACTTGTGGTGTTTGCTTTTCCATTTTTTTAGATACTTCACTTAGGATAATGGTTTCTAATTCCATCCAAAATGTTAAAAGACATTGGTTCATCGTTTTTTGTGGCTGAATAGTACTCCATGGTGTGTATATGTATAGACACACATACATATATATACACACACACACACACACCCTGTTTTCCCGAAAATAAGACATCCTCCGAAAATAAGACCTACTTACAAGAAAGATAAGGCGTTCCCTGAAAATAAGACCTAGCGCATCTTTGGGAGCACACCTTAAAATAAGACACTGTCGGGCGGCGCCTATGGCTCAGTCGGTAAGGCGCCGGCCCCATATACCGAGGGTGGCGGGTTCAAACCCAGCCCCGGCCAAACTGCAACAAAAAAATAGCCGGGCGTTGTGGCGGGCACCTGTAGTCCCAGCTACTCGGGAGGCTGAGGCAAGAGAATCGCTTAAGCCCAGGAGTTGGAGGTTGCTGTGAGCTGTGTGAGGCCACAACACTCTACTGAGGGCCATAAAGTGAGACTCTGTCTCTACAAAAAAAAAAAAATAAGACACTGTCTTATTTTCGGGGAAACAGGGTATATATATACCAAATATATATATATATATATATGCCAAATTTTGCTAATCTCCTTATGAATTGATGAGCACTTGGGTTTTTCTACATCTTTGCCATTGTGAATTATGCTGCAAGAAACATTCAAACATACATGTCTTTTTGACAAAATAATTTCTTGGCTGGGTGTGGTGGCTCATGCCTATAATCCTCCCAGCATTCTGGGAGGCTGAGGCTGGAGGATTACTTGAGGTCAGGACTTTGAGACTAGCCTGAGCAAGAGCAAGACCCTGTCTCTATTAAAAATAGAAAAATTATCTGAGGATGGTGGCATGCACCTATAGTCCCAGCTACTTAGGAGGGCGAAGGAGGATGACTGCTTGAGCCCCGAAGTTTGAGGTTGCTGTGAGCTAGGCTGTGGCCATGGCACTCTAGCCCAGGTGGCAGAGCAAGACTTTATCTCATAAACACACACACATTAAAAAACTCAGTTCTTTTTCTTTGGGTAGATACCCAGTAGTGGGATTGCTGGATCTAATGGTAGGTTTGATTTTATTTCCTTAAGGAATCTTCATACTGTTTTCCATAGAGGATGTACTAATTTGTAGTCCTACCAATAGTGAATAAGCATTCTTTTCTCTTGGCATCTGTGCCAGCACCTATTGCTTTTACACTTTTTAATAAAAGCTAATCTAACTGGTATAAGGTGATGTCTCATTGTAGTTTTTATTCGCATTTCCCTGATGATTGGAGATGTTGAACATTTTTTTTATATGTTTATCATTTGTTTATCTTCTTTTGAAAAGCTTCTCTTCATGTCTTTGCCTACCTTCTAATGGGGTTGTTGGTTTTTTCTTGCTGATTTGCTTGAGTTCATTGTAGATTCTGGTTATTAGCCCTTTATTTGATGTATAGTTTGGAAATATTTTCTCTCATTCTGTAGGTTGTCTCTTGGACCTGTTGCTTATTTCCTTAGCATGCAGAAGCTTTTTAATTTGATAAAGTCCCATTTAATTATTTTTTTTGTTGTTGTTGTGATTGCCATTCAGGTCATTTTTATAAATTCTTTGCCTAAGCCTATATCTACAAGAGTTTTTCCTACATTTTCTTCTAAAATTATTATGGTTTCATGCCTTACATTTAAGTCTTTTATGCATCTTGAATTATTTTTTGTGAGTGGTGAGGAATACGAATTTTGTTTCATTCTTCTGCATGTGGCTATTCAATTTTCTCAACACCATTTATTTAATAGGGATTTTTTACTCCAGTGCATATTTGTGTCTGCTTTGCCAAAAATCAGTTGGCTGTATGTGGATGGTTTTATATCTGGATTCTCTATTCTGTTCCCTTGGTCTATGTCTTTATTTTTGTGCCAATACCATGCTTGTAGTATAGTTTGGAATCTGATAATGTAATGCCTTCAGTGTTGCTCTTTTTGCTTAAGATTACTTTTGCTCTTTTGGTTCTTTTCTGGTTCCAAGTGAAGCATAGCATTATTTTTTCTACAACTGTGAATTATAACATTAGTACTTTGGTAGGGATTCTGTTGAATCTGTAAATCACTTTCAGTAGTATGGACATATTAACAATGTTGATTCTATTGATCCATAAGCATGATATGATTTAATTTTTCATGTGCTATTTCTTTCCTTCGTGTTTTGTAGTTCTCTTTGTAGAAATCTTTCACCTCCTTGATTAAGAATATTCCTAGGTATTGTATTTTCTTTGTAAGTATTGTGAATGGAATTGAGTCTTTGACATACAAACTCTTAAGACTCAGTCAGGAAGGAACAGAGAGACCAATAATGAGCAGCATCTGGCCCAACAACAAGAAGCCTTGGACCAGATACATTCACAGCTGAATCCTACCAGACCCACAAAGAAGAGCATGTAACCATACTGCAGAAATTATTCCATAATGTCAAAAAAGATAGACTCCTCCCCAACTCATTCTACAAGGCAAGTATCACTTTGATACCAAGCCAGAAAAGGACACAAAAAAAGAAACTACAAGACCAACATCCCTTGATGTGAATGAAAAAAGACATGAAAATCCTTAATGAAATATTAGTAAATTGAACTTGACAGCATATCAAAAAAATAATCCACCATGACCAACTGAGCTTCATCCACGGGATGCAAGGATGATTCAACATACATATATCAATAAATTCTGTTTATGTGATTCACCACATGAACAGAAGTAAAAGCAAAGACAACAGGATCATCTCGATAGATGCAAAAAATGCATTCAATAAGATCTAGCACCGTTTTATTATAAAAACCCTCAAGAAACTAAATATAGAAGGAACATATCTAAAAATTATAAAATCCATATATGAAAAACCACATCAACATCATAATGAATGGGGAAAAGTTGAAAGCATTCCCCCTAAGAACCGGAACAAAACAAGGGCGCTGGCTATTACCTGTTCTATTCAACATAGTACTGGAAGTGATAGCCAGATATGGCAAGAGAAAGAAATAAAGAGTATCCAAACTGGGAAAGGGATGGATGAATTATCACTTTTTGCTGATGATATGACCTTAAAGACTTCACCAAGAGTCTCCTGGAAGCATTTCTATATACCAATAATAGTCACATGGAGATTCAGGATTTTTAAAAGAAATATTTCAATCAACATTCTCTCTCTCTTTCTCCCTCCCTCAAAACTCTGAGTACTTTCTAAGAGCCATGTCTATAGTATTTGGCTTTAGATACAGAGATAAATTATTTTCTGGCATGACACTTATTCTAATGAGAAACTTATTCATTATTTATCCTAAAAATTAAATTAACCAGAAAAGCTGTTTTGGTTGTTTGACAAGCCAAGGGAAATGAGCAAAATTTTGGTTCAACTCACTTCACTTGTTGGCAAACTTCTACTTTTGGTAATCCTGTTCCTGAAGTCCACTGTCTTTACTTATATTTTTCTTAGTAAGCCTTTGCCCTCTGTTTGATTTCCCTCGGAAAGGGCTTATCCATCGTTTTCCTGCTTTTCTTTACACTACTACATCCATCTCTGCACTTTCTTCTTTGATTCCTCTAGAGCCTTGCCTTTGACTGAGTTTCTCCAGACTTACTTTCACTACTGTGATCTTGGGTAATCATTGCTTTCTCTGATAAAATATTAAGATTTAGATAGAGATTTTTCTGGAGATGTAATATCTCAACCCAAAGCATGTCTAAAATTATAACTGGACATATGATGGGGATACGTAGAAATGAATTGGCTTTTCAGGGTTAATTAAGTTGCTATGGCAACTCCATGTGGTCTTTGTTTCTCCTGTGATTCTCCAGGTGACCCATGTGTTGGAGAAGTCATGCTCTCAAGTGTGAGCAGAACCAGTGGCTGTGCAGTTTAAATAGACCCAAGATTTCTTTTAGGCCAGAGAGGTTTGCAATGTAGGTTTGGCTTTACCCCTTTACTTAATAAAATACCATATTGCTCCTCAAGTTGCTGAAAGAACCTGATTAGTAAGAGAATAAACTCTATGCTTCATGGCCATCAGAATTTAGACTGCAAGTATTATTAAATTTAGGGCCAGCATTTGCTTTTCATATTTACTTGAGATAAATCTACGTTATCTCACTTAAATATTTGACATCTGAGGAAGATTTCCGACCTCACCCCTTTTATAACTTGGTATAATTTTCTTTTATGATTGTTTATAGCGTAGTTTGCAATGGTTGGCCTAGAAATCAGAAGGGATGTCAAGATAGTGAGTGTGATCCCCCTGGCAGGGTTTTCAGCTATTCACCTGCACTAGGAGTTTTATCTGTGACGATGACACAGAGGCAGCAGAGCCCACGCAAGGCAGTTGGGCTGGGGTGGATGGCCCAGAGTCTGGCTCCAGAGCAGACAGAAGATATTATAACTCTGTTCTGCCTCTCGCCACCTGTGGGAACAGTCAGGCTTGGAAACTGCTACATTTCTATAATTGTGGAATGTTCTCAAGTGAAGAGAATGCTGGAAAAGATTCACTAATTTCTGCAAACAATAGTTTCTAAATGTATAAAATGCAGATAATAACATCTGCCCAGCTTTCCCAAAGATGAATTATATTTATAGTTCTGGCCATGTGGGAGATGGAAGGTGTTCATAAATTTCTGAGAGAGTTTCTGCAAAGCAAAACAAAATATGTTCCTGCAAGGAGGGGTAGAATTAGCTGAGTTTCCGACTCAGCTTGAATTCCTGTTGGTGGCCAAGTAAAGTTGCTATTTCATGCTTTTTGGGAAGTAACCCAGACAAAGG
Source organism: Nycticebus coucang (assembly GCF_027406575.1). Taxonomy (NCBI): domain Eukaryota; kingdom Metazoa; phylum Chordata; class Mammalia; order Primates; family Lorisidae; genus Nycticebus; species Nycticebus coucang. The sequence continues at coordinate 58,235,216 of NC_069794.1, read as the reverse complement.
GACTTTCCTTTCTACTTTTGCTGCTATTTGGAAGAACTTTTTTTAATAGTAATAAAAATAGAACCTAAAAATGTTCCCTTTCCTTGGGTGTAGTTAGGTGTGAAACAGCTTAAAGCCATCATCTAAACAGTTATGACAAAGCTGCTCTTTTTTTTTTTTTTTCAGGGAGGAAAGGTATAATCCTATTATCTTTCTGTGGTTATCAGCACCACTTGAAATTCCAATTAGCGCAGCTAATCACCATGGGTTCCTCTGGTACTTAGCTGGCAAACAGTGAAGTCTAATTAATACTTTGGAGTGGTGGGTAAATGGCATTTATTTTACTTCTGCAGACACGTTTTCTAAGTAAAATTCTGATTTGGGGCTTGTTGCGTTGGAAAAGGACAATTTTTATAGAAGAAGAACAACAAAAAAGAATTGTGTATGAAACTAAAAAGATCACAAGATCTATAAGTGATCTTGTCCAGTGAAAGGGCATAAAGGTGACAGGGAGAAAGGTGGGCCACTCGAGGGCCAAAGGCATACTACTCATCCATTTATTGTTTTTAAAAAAGAGATCTATAAAATAGGAGATGAATTATTCATTTAAACTCAAAATTATAAAGAGATTCATTACTGTTTGACTCTTTAATGATAATTCATTTGATTAGAAATAAGATAAAATATTATTAAAAACCTGGGCTTTTGGGTTTTTTAATGCAAATGACTTAGAGCCCAGGATCTCTGGCAAGTCTATTATAATAACCTGGGTGATCTCCAGGCAAAATAATACTTTCTGTGTGGCTGGTAGGCATTTTAAATGGAAACTGGATCTTGGCTCAGGTGCAACTCCTGTTCTTCAATGCAGAAATTTTCTATTAGCACTTGCCCCCCACCCCCACCCCCGCCCCCATTCAGAGTCCCACCATCTCCTGTCCCTGTCCCTCAGAGGTCCTGGTGTTGATTTGGATGAGGATCAGCTTCACATATGGAAGCCTGATCTAGCTGTCCAGTGTTGACCTATGGCCTCATGATGACTAATGTGGTCTCTGTATGCCTTGAAGAAAGAGGCAGGTGGGTTCACAACTTAGCCCAACCCACTGTGGCTCCTGAAAAATTATTGTGCCTTCAATGTCAAAGAAAAGTGCAACAATATTAACATAAACCCAAAGAATAAGGGCCTGATTTTCTTTCAAGGCCGTCTCTCTCTCTAGGCCTGGTGGATTCCTATGTGTGTGTCCCATAGTAACTTGTTTGTAATTAAACAGTTGCTTTCTTCTCCTCCCTTGAAAAAAATTCATATTTACAGAGACTGCAGAGTTTCTAAACCAGAACAGGCTGTAGAGAGGATAATGAGTGTTAAAGACTTGCAAATTTCTTTGGTTTTGAGCTCAAGCCTTTGATTGGGTGCTGGTCTGGAAAAAGGAGACTCTTATTTTTAAGACACAAAATTTGTGTTTAATTTTAGGGAATATGAAAGAGCAAAATGTTTACTGGGGAAGGGATTTGGAACCTTTTATAGGTTTTTTGAGTTTTGCAGGTAAATGCGATCCACACCGCAGTTCTTAGGCAGAGCCGTTCTGCAAGTAGCTCTCACAGGAATGCAGAGCTGCTCCCCCATGTGTAAGCATTATTCTGTATAATTATGGATATTTTCCCTTCCAAAAATATTTTTTTCCAGAAGCTGCTATTTCAAAGGCTTTCAATTCTGCGTGTCATTATCAAATAATCTTTTTTGTACTCGGCTGTTTATTATTGGATTGCAACAACGATAAAGCTCTAGGGATTTTGTCTCCTTTGGTATGGTAATTAGCCAGTTTCCTTTTGATCTTTTTCTTACTGAAAAGAGTGAAAAGCTATCTCGGTGGGGAATCTTAGTGCTATACATTCATCTCCTCATCTCCATAATCTGAGGATCAGAGGAAGACAACAATTTTACCGCTGAATGAGAGCTACTAGAAGCTTCAGTTGGAGTTCACTGCTGCCAAATAATCCCTCTGGCACCAAGAGTTGGGCACCAGGGAGGAAGACACAGAGGGGGGTAAAAAGGCACAGATATTTCACTTGGCAGAGTGAGAGCTCACTTGTTTTTATTTCATCTGCAATCCAGGCAAATGTATGTCATTTTGCCTAATTCTTAACTTTCACATTTCTTTCTCCTATTGATATATTTTTAGTGACAACACTGAATACTTAGTTTGAAAAAACTGGCTCCCAACAGGGGAAAAATATGCTAATGACAAAATCTGTTAGTCCATGAAGCTGCCTTTCAAAAGACAAAGTAAACCCACATGTGCAGAGGAACTGGGGAAGGTGCTCTTAATGGCTTGGAGGCACATGTTTGTGTGGTAGATTATGGTTGAGAATGGATGGGAAAAGGTAAGTTAGTGGATTTTCAGTTTGATTATTTATTAGTCTACTGTGGATGGGAATATTCAACTTTTTATTAAGATTTAAGGATTTAGTACACAGGCTGGGAAGCTGATTAGAAAATTCATTATCAATATCACCACTTAGCATCTATTGAGAATGTATTAACAGGGCAACATTGAATAATAAGGATCACACAAGTTGATATTCAAATACTGTGGTCACAACCCATATACACGCACAAATATGCATACACATTAGGTTGAACTATGTGAAATTGCCTTTTTTTTTTTTGCAAGGAAAAAGCAATTTCAAATGGTTCAACCTGTTTGGGAGGTGTAATCAAGTTTTATTTATTTATGTTTTTCAGTTTTCATACATTCAAAAGAGTTTCAATTATTTTTAACATTGTCCCAATAGAGGTCTGATTTCAAAAGGTCTGATTTCCTCCTGCTATGGCTGAAGGAATTTGTAGAACAGTCCCAAACCTGAGGTTTTTTGTTTCCTGATGTTTAGAAACCAATTTTATTTTACTTATTTATTTTTTATTTCGAGAGAGGGTCTCTCTCTCTGTTGCTCTGGCTGGAGTGCATCATCACAGCTCACTGTAACCTCAAAGTTCCAGGCTCAACTGATCCTCCTGCCTCAGTCTCCCTAGTAGCTAGGACTGCAGGAGCACACCACCACGCCTGGCTAATTTTTTTTTCTATGTTTTGTAGAGATAGGGGTCTCACTATTGTTCAGGCTGGTCTCAAACTCCTGACCTCAAGTGATCCCCCTGCTTTAAGGAGGATCCCAGAGTGCTGAGATAATAGGTATGACCCGTTGTGCCTGTCCTATAGAAATTAATCTTTACTCTTTGAAGGTGCGTTTAAATTTTGGAAATAAAGGAGAGTCATTGAAATCATTTCCTGTGAGTAAAAAACTTTATACTGAATGAAACTATTCTGAGTTTTAAACTAAGCAAAATTTGAATATGAATGAGGTAGTTTCCTTGGATGCCATATCAACTACCAATGACGTATAATTTGTGATTTGGAAGATACTTTAAAGATCAGTGATTGAACATTCTTTACACTGTAATGAACTTAAAGATCTTAATAAGGTAGGATTGGGTACTACCATAGAGATTATGATTTATTAGGTTTAAGAGGACACCGGTATATCTGTATTTTTAGAGTTTGTCAGGTAATTCTGATGTAGGAGGTTGTCAACCATACTTGGAATGTCCACTCTTTTCTCTAGAGATAGATACTGAAAGTCAGTGATCTGCTGGAAATTATTTGACTACACAGGAGTGGGTCCAGGGCAGAACTCCGTCTGTGCAACTCCCAGGAGAGCCTTCGGAAAGTACTTTCCAGGTCTGAATCACAGTCTGGTATTTACTAGATAAATGGCATCCAACCACTTTACATGTTTTTTTAAGCCCTTATTTTCTCAAATATCAAGCTCACAGTGTTGTGTTCTGTAAATTGCTTGCTCTGGTACCCAGCAGATACTAGTTGCTCAATGAACATCAGCCACACTATGTTTATCCAAAGATTTTTATTATGGCTCTTTATAGTTATTTTCTTTTCTTTCCTTGTTCCTTTTCATTCCCCTTCCCCCTACTCTTTTTTTTTTTTTTTTTTTTTAAACAAGCATCCCACCTTGGCCTTCCTTCCCCATGACTTTGGCCACACTTGGTTCCTGGTACTGTCACCAGACTAGAGAGTCATGGCTGGAAGATAGTGATCAGTTACAATAACTGTCTGGGATCCTCCCTGAGAGGAACAGCTGGGTCTTTTCACATTTTGTCTTTATGCCTAATTAACCTATAACTACAGCCCTATTGGGGTGTTACTATTGAAAAAAAGAATAGTCCTCCACCGTGAAACCAAAGTGCTCAGAGATTGAAGTTATTAGCACAGAAATTCTCTCTTTGTTCCAGATATGCGGAGGGCAAGGAGCAGGATGTGGGGCAGGGCAGCTGCCCAGCTAGTGGTATCTGTGCTGGCCTGCGGGGCTCTTCAGACCTGGCTCTGAAGTCAGAGGCACTAATGATGTGCCACAGAGAGAGAGTCAGCATGAGGCATCCATGGAAGGTGCCAATGAAGTATTTGCATCTCTTTCCCATCTGTTCCCATCACCCTTACACCCTCCCATTTGCTAACAAACAAATAGGCAATGGGCAACCAAATGCTGCCCAAGCTACCTGATGCTGTTAATTACTATGACTGTTTAGAGCCAATTATCTCCACAAAAGCAAAACATTTTCATGTAGCATTCCAAATGGATGCTGTTTTGTCTGGGGCAGAGGCAAATTGAACACTGTGGTTTGGTTCAAACTAAAAGGGCTTTTATTTGGCATAGTTTTCAAAGACCCATTTGCTGTCTTTTTGTTATTTTTAATTTTACTGTAGCTTTGCAGATGCTACAAATACTAAAAATGCAGCCAGCATGATTGAGGTGTGATAACTTTAAAGACAGCATATAGTATACGAGGACAGACAATTAAGTTCATGAACTCATCCTAGGAAAAGTGCTACCTACCTCACTGCTGAATATCACTATGGTATCTTTGGAGTACTCCCTTTGGGAAGCTATGCACTGATGCCAGTGCCTAGTTTACCCTTCAAAGCAATTTTAGAACTTTTGTTCTGGAATGATTATTAGAGCTATCATTGTATGGAGTCTGATAATTTAAGTTCGTAAACTCATCCTAGAGAAAGTTTGTGAACTTGCCTCTGTGACCAGCCCTGATAAAAACATGGCAAAGCTTTGCCAAATTGCTTGTCAAAATCATCAGAAACATAGCAGACCAAGTAAACACGGATAGAAGAACAGTTAAGAAAATCTTAACATGAAAAAGGTGTGTGCAAAAATGAGTTCTTGCATTAAGACAATGCACTAGTCACACAGCACTGTCTGTGAGGGAGTTTTTAGCCAATAAACAAATAACTGTATTGGAACACCTTCCTTACTCACCTGATCTGGCCCCAGTGACTTTTTTCTTTGCCTGAAGATGAAGACAATATTGAAAGGAAGACATTTTGATCACATTCAGGACATCAAGGGCAACATGATGATAGGTCATGGCCATTCCAGAAAAAGAGTTCCAAGATTGCTTTGAAGGGTGGACCAGGCACTGGTTTCAGTACACAGCTTCCCAAGGGAAGTACTTTGAAGGTGACTGTGGTGATATCCAGCAATGAGGCATGTAGTTCCTTTTCTAGGATGATTTCACAAACTTGTCAGGCTCCATATATGGATGGTATACAGATGTGTGTGTCTTTGAATCTGTGTGCATATATGTAGGCACACATAACCAATGCAGAGTACATATTGTCAGATCAATCCGATCTTATTCTTCATTTGGATTCCATAAGTATTTCTATATTCATTCTCTCTGAATCTCTATTTGGCTAAAAAGTATCATGTAAACTCTGTAAAACCTTTATGAAACACAATTGTGAACATATTTATTTAAACTTTCTTGGGGGAGTCTACTCCAAAACTTCATTTATTTAGCACCAATGATTACACAAAAACCTTTGAGATAACTCTGTTATCTTTAGTATAAGTGAAATGATGCTTACATAAGACAAATGAGGTGTAAATCTGAAATAATTATCAGATTTTCTGGTCAAAACATTTCAACTAAGGAAAAAGTAGGCTATGAATAATACATTTTTTTCTGCTGCTCTGATTAGTGTCATTGGACAATTGCTCAGTTCTTCCCCCTTTGTTCAGAGGTACAAGCTGAGTCATTTCTCTCTCATGTCACTATTGCAAAAAACAATGACAATTTGTATGTTGAGTAGGTGCATGATCCAGTCTCTTCTCTAAATGAACGAAGCTTCCAGGATGAAGTCAAGCACCTGGGGGAACAGGATGTTGATAAACATGTATCTGGGCCGTGGATGCACCTGGGAAAGGCTGATTTTTCTTGGGCATGCTTTCCCCTTTGTTTTTCTAAACGAGAGGACCAAGCTCTCACATAGGGGTACGATGTGCGGGTATATGGCACACATCCCAGGTGAAGGGCTCAACTACAACTTAGATTCTACCTAACAAATGCAAACAGTGTAACCTAATCACACGAACCCTTATATTAACCTGGAATAATAAGTAAATACATTAAAAAAAATAAAAAATAAAGGAGAGGACCATCACATATCATGGCAAACACCACATATTCACTCCTCCTGGATGAAGTTAATCTGAACTGGAGAATGTTTCTCTACCCATCTAGTCATTCATTCATTTGCCATGGGCACATAGTCAAGTTTCAAGTCTAGTTAAAGTAAAAACTAAGGGAAACCAGGAAGTTTTGCTCATTCACTGGAGTTAGAGAAGCATCAAGGTACTTCAAGGCCTAAGACACACTATCTTAAATAGTCCAGATTTTGTGATTATAGCATACTTTTTTGAGATTTAAAATATCAAGATTATTTTTTGATAATGCTAAGACCTGCCAGCTAGTCTTAATATTTAGCAGTGATTTGGGTATGTGTGGGAGCAGTAATATCAAATACTTCAATTTATAGGACTTGGAGTGCTGCTGAATAGTGACCATAAAATCCAACTGGTGATTGAGCTGAACTTCTTAGCTACCTCCTTTTCATCATGTTGAGTACTAGGAACTAGCTATTCTGAAAATGATCGCTCTGTATTGAGCTGTCTCGCAGCTTGTTAACTGGGAGTGTGCGTGTGAGACAGAGAGAGTATATGTGTGTGTGTATGAGTAAACATGGATGTGAATGCATGGGTGTGTGTGTGCGTGCATGTGTCTTTGGAATGTCCATAATATAGATCATCATATAGGCCTCTTCACTGAAGAGAATTGAGAGACTCTTCCAGAGAAAGTTATTCAAGTAACCCAGTATGTACCTAAATGTACTTTTGCGAATTGGTTTATTAAAAAGGAATAGATGTTTTCAATAAGCTTTCAGCTCCTATCATGCCATGTGGCTGCATTTGGACAGTGTCCATGGTAATCTGTGCAGCCATCCATTCAGTGTTCATTTAAAATCGGTCTTTTTACATATAGCATTAAGTATCTGCTCATAAACAGGACTGAGCAATTTCTGAGTGGGAGAAGATTCCTCATTTCCTTACCTGTGTGATATGTAAAACTGCTGTGGGTATAGAACATTTTTGCCCAGAATATAATTATAGAGCACATGGGGATATTTTTGGATAAATATTTTCATGCTTTTCTGGATGAAAATGTGTGCCCATTGCTAAAATCCTTTTGAAAAATGAACCTAAAAGGCTAGATAATTATCTTCCATTCCTTTTTCTGATGAAATTCCTCTCTGAATTGTCTCCAGTCCAGCTCACGGGTTGTAACAACCAAGGCTGATTTCATTGCTGCTGTGTTCTGATGCGCCTCCCTAATTTCAGACTAGGTCTTCATGACACACAGTGAGTGGAGTTCTATTCGTTTTCTACCTAATTTAAGTATCTGGGGGTTAATTGTTTTTTCTTGTTAGTTACTAAGACTTATTCAGCAGATACTTATTAAGCAAAATTTTGTGTCATCCATAATGATAAGTTCTGGGAAGAAAATGATGACTGTAATCCAAGGTCCTCAAGGTGCTCTTGGAGTGGTGGGGGAAGCATTCTCTTAAAAAAAGTGAGATAGACATGTGAAGGAGGGAGAAAGGAGTTGTTTTCATGGTATTATGGAAGTTTGCTAGGAGAAATGACACAGAGGAGCGGAGGCTTGAATGATGGCTAGGAGTTTATCATGTGATGGAACACAGGGAAGAGAGTGAGAGAATGTTCCTGGGTGAGGCCCAGATTTTTAAAAATAAATGCATGTCAGATTTTTATCCTTAGGGCTGAGGAATCACAACTTTATTTTTCCTCCTTTCCCAATAACTATTCTAACATTGCCATTTTCCTCCTTTCCGGGGCCTAACTTTCTTCCACAATCTTCTGAATCAAGCACTTGACTCACTATAAAAGTACGAGACACTGAGCCTGACGAAGAGCAATTCTTTTGCCTTGTGTTTACTGTGCCACCTTCTTAGTCTAGGACAAACTGATTTCTTGGTTTAGAATTTTTTGAAGCAGGGGATTGGAGATCAAAACAATACTTTATATTCTCCAGAGCTACCTCAGCCTCTGTGAAATAATTTTGGAAAAGGAACAGATCCTCTATTCCCATAGAAAAATGCATAATTTGGGTAACTCATAGCTCTGGCCAGAGCTTACCCTAGGCTCAAGAGGTTCACTTTATGTCAAGTCTAGTTTGAAACTGGTGTCTATCTGATTTTTAATTTTATTTCATGGTTTTGAATTGTGAGTCATTGGTTTCTTTCTTTTTTTTCTTTTGAGACAGAGTCTCACTTTCTTGCCCCCGGTATGCCGTGGCGTCATAGTTCATAGTGACGTCAAACTCTTGGGTTTAAGCCATTTTCTTTCCTCAGCCTCCCAAGTAGCTGTGACTACAAGCGCCCGCCACAGTGCCTGGCTACATTTTTTGTTGCAGTTGTCATTGTTGTTTAGCTGGCCTAGGTTAGGTTTGAACCTGCCAGCTTGGATGTATGTGGCCGGTGCCCTACCCACTGAACTATGGGCACCGCCAGTCATTGGGGTTTAAGCGCCCTTTAGATAGCTCAAGATGGGCAAACCGATAAAATTGGACCAAAACAAAAAGCAAAACAACACAAAACCAGACAATTGCCCTGTCTGATATTGCAGCAAACTTGGCTTTTTGTGTATAGGAACGGAGCAAAAATGCTCCTTGTAAACAGTGAGTGCAGTTTTATTGTCACTGGGTATGAAGGCATCAACAAGGAGTTCCAGCAATTTCTTTTGAAAACATCATCGACATTCTGTTGCGTTTCATAGTAGGTGGGACTGCAAATCTGCAAAGGTCAGAAAATGGCTTCCCTTTAGGCTCCTGTGAAATGTTTTAACAAGTCAGTTAGCACCAGCTTTAGTTACAATGTTGCATGGCAAACAAGGCTAAATTGCCTTTAATTCTTGCATGCATGTTCCTGATTTGTGTTGATTTATGCAGAGCGAAGGATTCACTTTGTGACCCCTGAGATTATCTATTCTTGTACTAACACCTGTTTTGTCCTTCATGGTGCATAAACAATAGTCTTCTTTTGTCTAGGAGATAATTTTTTATGTAGTGTGAAAATAGAAGTCCTCTATCCTTTGGTTCTGAGAACTTTCATCTTTCTTATCTTCTGTTTTCTTCAGTCAATAGCATGAAACAAGCATGGAAAGTGTGGTGTGGAGACCCTGGGCTGATTAATATTATTTACCGCGATGCTTCTTCCAGTCAATTATTGCAAAATTATTGCAGAAATGAGAGACATCAGACCTCACCTACAAAGAGGCATCTGGAACCTCTGTTTTTTATTGTCTTCCACACTTTTTATTTCTGCTTTATTAGTATAAAGAAGATTCTGTGCCTGGAAAGACAATTCAGGTTATTTCTACAAATATTTATCAAATATGTATGTGAGACTTTGTAACTAGGTGTATGGGGGCTGAGGGAGAGGGAGTAGCATTATGGGCAAAGACAAACAAGAATCTGTCCTTCCTTATCTACAAGGACCCTAAAATTTTGAAGGGGAAATGTTGACTTATAAGCAAAGAAGAATGAAATGAGGCTTATGCCCCACAGTGCTGGGGCAACCTAGAGAAAAGGAAAGTTTTAGAAAAGCCAATACCTCTTGAGCTGTAAAAATCCTTACAAACGGAAACTCATTACTTCTAGCTCAGTCTGTTCTCTGGAACTGTGATATGACGGTCACTATGAAAGTTTTGAGACAGTGTTATGTTCCATTATTTCCTTTCCGAGAAACACCATTGGCACCTCCTATCTGATTCACCTGCGGAGTTTTCACCTTGCATGGCTTATCAGCGTTGCTGGGAGAGCTTTGTTTGCTCCTGTCTATGTGGACATGTACATTTCTTAAAACTTTCATAATGACCCATGTAGGACTAGAACTAAATCCATGTCACATGCATATTTCAAAATTACTTCTGGTTTTGGATTTTTGTGGCAATGTGCTTTGTAGATGGTACTGTTCCAAAGGCAGGCACTATATAGTTAAAGAGTTATAAAAAGGCAAAGCATTTAATTTAAGAAAACCAACTTTTTCCAAGCTTTCTTTGTGTGGATAGCTTTGTTCATATGCTTTTTTGACCATCAATACTTTTGATTGTAGCTCAGAAAATTTCAATCATCAGTTCACTTCCCTTCTTATCACATCCTGTGTTTTCTTAATCTGAAGTACATGCATAATAAGCTCTAGGGAATCTATATACTCATTGTAAGTTATATGCAAAAAGTTATGCGTACATTTTTACAAAAAGAGAGTGCATTCTTTTCATCAGAGTCTCAAACAGATTTCATGCCCCGAACAGTGTAAACCTGCTATGAATTTCCCCTTTCTGATTTTATTCATCGATATTTCAATATTTACTATATGCTGATAACTTAAAAACCTATATTTCCAGCCTAAATCTCCTCCCAGTTTTATAACTATTTATTATATCCAAATGTTTACCAGCCATCTTTGCTTCTTTGGGCCAGTAGCACAAGCTTATAAGTTCTAAGATTAAAGTCATGATCTTTCTTTCTAAATATTGGTCACACATGTTCCATCTTTATTGGTATTACAACATCTACACAATTATCCAGGATAGAAAACTGAGAATCCTTTGGCTAATTCTTACTCAAATGATTGAAGGAAAATCACTTAGTTAAAAAAAAAAAAGTTCACTGTTTTCCTGGTACTTATGCCTGGCATAATGTCTGATACATGTCAAATACCCAATAAATATCTACTGAATGATGCTTAAAAAAAAAAAAAAGCTATTTCAAATGGTACTTGCTTAAGAAAGCTCTTCTTCATCACCCAAGACGGGGTAGTTGCACTCTTCTGGACTCCCACAGCACCCTGTGCATACCTCTGTCATTGCTCAGCCAAGTTTTAGTTTTCATTAGTCGGCAAACTCATTGAGAGAAGTCACCATTTCTTTGGCTTTTGTAACTCAGCACTGAGCCCAGAGTGAGACACTCAGTAAATGTTTGGAAATGAATCAATAAAGAAAAGCAACTCAGTGTCTTCAATGAATATGCATTTTTACATGGCTTCCTGAAGTTCGGATATGGTGATAATGGCTGCAATAGTCTGATCTCATGGCCCATGAAAGTATAGAGAGAAGAAAGCTTTGTCCAATGTAGTCTGATAACATAAAATTATTTTAAAAGTCAGTCCTCAATGCTGATCCTATGTCACTCGGTAGGAAGGGGATGCCAACTGTGAGGTAATAGCCTATATTCTTTGTGTCCTTTCTAAACTCGAAAATCTTCCTCTCCAGAGGAAAAAAATTCTATTAAGTTAAACATTTAGGTTTTAAAAAATAATGTTTTAGAATCAAGTAATTAATAATTCATAGCATCTTATGGCAATTTGCTTTAGATAGAAGTACAAAATTCCTGACTTCTGGTGGAAGCATAAAGGACAAGTAATACCTTGCCCATTGTGTTTAAGACAAGAAACACTTTTAAAATAGGGACTAATTAAAAGGGAGTTAAAACATGTCCTTCATCATCCAAACCTCATTTTAAGCCATTATAGTTATGTTTCTGTACTCTGCACCCAAATGAATCAGCATTTTGTACTCTTTCCTTTCCTAATAGGTTAAAGGCAAGCAAGTTCTCCCTACTCTATACCATGTAAAAGGGACTGGAAAGAAGGACAGGTGTTGGTCAGAAGGGGAGCCTGACATCTCACCCTGGCTGACTGTGGGCTGAGCGGGAGAAACATGTCTGTTCCTATGTTACCATGGGAGCAGAGCTAAGTACAGAGAGTCTAGGGAGAGGGCAAACTATGTCTTCTGGAGTCTGGAGGCAGGGTCTGGGGCCTGGCACTGGCTTGGAAAATGCAATAAGCAGGAGGCTGTGTGGAGATGCTCCTGAAGATAGACTGACAGAAGTCTTGCAGTGGACACGGAGGTAAGTAGAAAGTTTAGAGATATCTTGAAAGGCTTCTGCTTAAAAGGTCTAATTGTCACTATAAGGTGGCCCCAATAAAGGGGCTGCATGGGATACACCACTTGGGTAGGAGAGTGAGGTGATGGGTCTGGGAATGATGTTGGAAATGGTGTTGGAGATAACTTGTGGGTGTGTGTTCTGGGATAGGGTCTTTTCCCTCAATCCTTTCCTCAGCCCCTACTCAGCTTGTTGAAAGGCTAGAAAATGAAGTTAGCAGTGGGGCAGGCAAGGGAATAAGAAAGACCTAGATAAAAAGTGAAAATTAAAAAGCCTTTGTCTTAATTTGCTTGTGATGCCATAACAAAATACCTAAGACTAGATAATTTATAAAAAACAAAAGTTTATTTCCTATATTTTTTGAAAGCTAGAAGGTCCAAAATCAAGGCACTGGACAGTCTGATGTGTACTGAGGGCTTTGACTCTGCTTCCAGGATGGTGCCTTGAACACTGTGCCCTCACATGGAGAAATGGGAAAAAAGGGAGAAACAGCTCCCTCACACCTCATTGTATGAGTGCCAATCTACTCATGAGGGTGAAGCTTTTGTAATTTATCAGCTTGTAAAAGGCCCACCTCTTAATACTATCACATGGAGATTAAATTTCAACTTAGGAATTTTGGGTGACACATTTAGACCATAATAGCTGTGTTACTGAAACCATCAGGTTAACTATTATACTCATTGCCATCAATATCCTTTCAGACCTCCTTTTTAACTCTAGAGTTTTAATTAGGGCTTTGGATGGGCTACATCCTTGAAGCAAGCATGGACTAAAAAATAGACCAGCCCCACAAAGCTGAGCCCCAATTTAAATCAGCTTATTCTCTGATCAGATTAAGGGACTTGAACAGAAGCTTCTCTGAATAAGACAGGCACATGGCCTACAGACACATGAAAAAATGCTCATCATCTTTAATCATCAGAGAAATGCAAATCAAAACCACTTTGATATCATCTAACTCCAGTAAGAGTGGCTCACATAACAAAATCCCCAAACTACAGATGTTGGCGTGAATGTGGAGAAAAGGGAATACTTCTGCACTGCTGGTGGTAGTACAAGCTAATACGTTCATTTTGGAAAGAAGCATGGAGAATACTCAGGGATCTAAAAGGAGATCTGCCATTTGATCCTGCAATTCCTCTACTAGGTGTATATCTAAAAGACCAAAAATCTCTTTATAACAAGGATATTTGCACCAGATTGTCCATTGCAGCTCAATTCATAATAGCCAAGTCATGGAAGAAGCCCAAGTGCCCATTGACCCATGAATGGATGGTATATGTATACCATGGAATATTATGCAGCCTTAAAAAAGATGGAAACATTACCTCTTTTATGTTTATATGGATGGAGCTGGAACATATCCTACTTAGTAAAGTATCTCAAGAATGAAAGAAAAAATATCCAATGTACTCAGTACTATCATGAAACCAATGAAGAAGAGATCAAAACTGTGGCCCAGGATGAAGGAGGGAGAAGGGGGGGACGGGAGAGAAGAGGGGAGGTTAGATTGAGGGAGGGTGAATGGTGGGATCACACCTATGGTGCATAATGCAAGGGTACATGTCAGATCTATTAAGTATAAGAGTATAAATGTCTTAATACAATAATTAAGTAAATGAGATGAGGTATATATTAACTAGTGTGATGTAAATGCTCCTAATTCTATATGAAATCAGCACATTGTACCCTACAAATGCATTAATGTATACATGATCTATGTGTTTATGATTTAATAAAAAAATTATTTCCAAAGTGGGGGGGGGAATAAAATGATTTTTCCCTTCCTTGCCATAAGCAAAAGTAAATACTTTCTTGAAGAAGCTGACATTATCAAGAGTCTCAAATTAACTCCTTAAATTTTCATATACAATATCTGGCATTTAATAAAAATTACTGGGCAATGCTAGGAGAAATGCTTATGTTCCTGAAAGCCAGGAAAAGAAAAACATACTAAAAACAGACTTGGATAAGATATAGATATTGAAATTATTTGAAAAATGTAATAAACATGATGAAAATAAAAGGGAGGATGGAGAATTTAAGGAGATAATAAATTTCAGAAAGAATCAAATGTAAATTCTAAAAATAAAAATGATAAATGATATATTAATAACTCAGTAGGTTTAACAGCAGATGAGAAAAACTGCTAAAGAGAGAATATGTGACCTAGAAGGCAAGTCATAAGAAAATAGCAGCATAAGAGAAATATAGGATATAATGAATAGGCCAAACATATCTGCATTTAGAACCCCTCAATTAAATTTCTGTTGGAGAAACCCTACTGGAAGAAATTATGACTAAGAATTTCCAAAAGTAATGAAAGATACCAGGAGTCAAGAAGTGCTATAGATCTCCACTAGGATGAATATAAAAAATATCATACCAGACGAGGCGTGGTGGCTCACATCTGTAATTCTAGCACTCTGGGAGCTTGAGGCAGGTGGATTGCTTGAGCTTAAGAGATCAAGACAAGCTTGAGCAAGAGTGACTCTATCTCTACTAAAAAAAAATAGAAAAACTAGCTGGGTGTTATGGCACATACCTGTAGTCCCAGCAGCTCAGGGGAGCTGATGCAAGAGGCTTGCTTGAGTCCAGGAATGTGAGCTTGCTGTGAGCTATGATGCTCATATATATATATATATATATAAAATTCCATACCTAGACATATCCTAGTAAAATTGCTGCAAACCAAAGAAAAAAAGAGAATTCATTTTTTTCAAAAAAAGAGTTTTCATTTTGTTTCCTAGGCTAAAGTGCCATGGCATCAGGCTAGTTCACAGCAACCTAAAACTCCTGGGTTCATGCAATCCTCCTACTTCAATCTCCCAAATAGCTGGGGCTATAGCTGAGGGCCATCACAGTCAGATAATTTTTCTAGTTTTAGTAGATGGCGTCTCACTTTTCTCAGGCTGGTATCCAACTCATGAGCTTAAATGATCCTCCAACTCGGCCTCCCAGAATGTGGGGGTTACAGGCGTGAGCCACCATGCTTGGCAGAAAAAGAGACAATCTTAAAAGCAGACAGAAACCAAAATAAAACCATCATATTACTTCCCCAAAGAAACAATGGAAGCTAGCTAACAATGAAATTATTTATTCAAAATTAAAAAAATAAACATCCTAGAATTCTTTCCCAGTAAAAATATCCTTTAAAAAGCAAGGCAAACTAAATATTTTAGACAAACAAAAGCTGAAAGAATTTTATTACCCAGTTGACTTCACCATAGTAACTAGAGCAAGTTCTTCAGACAGATGATTCCAGGTAGAAGCATGGAGAAAATGAGAGGCAATATAAAGGATAAATATATGGCTCAATCAAAATAAGTAGTGAATGTACTGATGCTTTGTAGAATTTAATAAGTATGGGATAGACACATGACAAAAATAGAAAAGTTTGGAGAATCGATAAATGAAATTGAATTACCCTCAGGTCCTTGCATTATGTCATGGTAAAAGTAAAAATGCATGTTTCGTTCTATGGTAGCTGCTAAAAGAATACTAAGAGTATAGCAAATAGGACAACAAAAGGGGAAATGGAATAATACAAAATAACTGAACAAAATCAGAGGGAAGAGAACATGCCGCATGCAGGGACGGGTATCGCAGGGATGAGATTTAGACCCACATATGTCAGTAGGTGCCTTCAATTAACAGCTTAAATACTCCAATTAAAGGACAAGTATTGTCAAACCAGATTTTAGAAAAGCTTTATGTTGCTTGCTTAAACAATTTAAAAAATGAACAGGCAGAAATGTTGGCAGGGAAAGGATGACAGAGACATTTCTTGTTAATATTAATCAAAAGAAAAGTGTTTTGCTAAACTAATAATAGACCAAATAGATATTAAAACAAGAAGAATTATTAGTGAGATGTTCACAATAATAAAGTGGTTAATCTGCCGAAGGAACACTGACAATACTGTATAGGTACAAAACAAGGATCAAAATTTATAAAGGAAAAGCTGATAGACCAGAGGAGAGAAAAAGATAAATCCACAATAGTTTTAGTTAATTGAGTGACTGACTAAATATGATCAAAAACAATTTTAAGGATATAGCAGAATTGAACAACATGTCTAACATACTTGACCTCATTTGCATTGAACACTTACCCGACACCTGTGGTGGAACCTAGAACAAGTCACAACAAATTTCCAAATATCAAATTCGTACAGGGTATGTTCTCTGACCACAGAATTAAGATAAAAATTAATCGTAAAAACATGACTAGAAAATCCCCCAAATTTTTGGAAATTAAACAATATGCTTTTAAATAAACTATGTGTCAAAGAACCAATTGCAACAGAAATTACAACTTTGGCTTTAGAAAGTGAGCAAATATTGTACGAAAATAACTGTCGAAGTCAAGCAGCTAGTTTAAGGAAGTGAGTAGATTCTTTCTTTTTCATTCTTTTTCTGTTAACATTTTTTTTTTTTTATTAAATCATAGCTGTGTACATTAATGTGATCATGGGGCACCATACCCTGGTTTCATAGACCGTTTGACACATTTTCATCACACTGGTTAACATAGCCTTCCTGGTTAACATTTCAAGAAATTTTGTATCTTTTACACAGAAAGGCCATGATGAGGCTAAGTATTTGTAGTTTGGTTTAATCTTACAGATCAAACTTAGGCTGGTTCACGAAGACAATAATGGTAATAATGTTAGAAACACTGACAGTACTCAGGTATAAAAGTGATATTTCTATCACCCAAAAGATCTATCAGATAGCCCACTTCCTTTTCTTTTCTCATTAATGTAAAATGTTCCTTTTCTCTGGATAAAATTTGGCAGGCGTTTAGGAGCACAGTGACATGCTTCACACCAGTATTTAGCCAAGCACACTGGGCAAAGTAATTAAGCACCTTGCTATCTGTTCCCTTGAATATGAAGGAAAGGGATAAACAAAATTAGACAAACTAGATGTTTTCATGTTCAGAATAAGGGCAAAGATTGCCATCTAATGAAAATATTTTTTAATGTGCAAACTTTTAAAAGGTGGTTTCTTTGTAGAAAAATTACATTATTAAAAAATAATAATGTCAGTAAGTAATGAAATGAAGAGTGATGCTCCGTGCTTCTGTGTCTGTCCCTCTGATGAAGATCATAAGCTTCCAGTGCCAGTGGCATTAAAGGCTTGTCATACTAGAGACCTTAAGAAGCCCATGTGGTCAAGAGTTATGCAGAGACATTAGTTATTGTGTTCTGAGGGCCATAGCCTTCTATTGCAGGTTAACAGAAATTAAGTGTCACAGATTAATCACAAAAGCTAAATTTAGGGAGCTAAGGAGCTCATTTATTTCTCCCATAGTCCTACCAGAGCTTTAAACTCCTAGGCACATCACCACCTCATTGACTGCACAACACCGCTGGCTTCTATTGGAGATGCAGAATTCTTCCTTGATGTTGGGATGAAGGGGCTGCATTTATAATATTGTGCTCATAAAACAAACTTCATTCTTTCTCAAATAATTGGCTTCCCGCTGACAGGGGCGCCAAAGAGATGTCTGACGAGAGTCTGAATTGGTGTGTTAGTACCTTTCTTATGTATCTCTCTCCATGCTGTTTATATTTCCTCCTGTTAGCACACCCCTCATTTGGGAGAGATGAATTTGGATTTTCAATGTCTTCTTGTACAGACTTGTTAGTGATTTGTAGTTGTTTAGAGTTCTCAAGCCTATGTAACTGTACAATTTGTGGTTAAGCTAGAACACATGAAAAACTTCATGCTGCTTATAGTAAACAACATAAAAAACAAAAAGGCAGAAAGGATGACAGTAACTGGAGATCTGAGTAAACCCAAATGGCCCCAAGATTTTGACACCGGAAAAGGAAAGCCTTTTTTCTGAGGGGAGATGTCTTTGTTTGTTCAAAAGACTCATTTGGATTTTACAAGATGCAAGAGATTTCTATTTTCAATGTCGTGCCTTTTAACCTACTGTAGAGCTCCATGGGATTCTTCTTTCAGAGGACAGTTCAAACCTACTTTAAGTGATCACTTAGGGGAAAAAACATCCCAGCTCCCAAAATGCTGAAACTCAGGTGGTTCTGAGGCATATTTTAATAGGTAACTAAATGAGAGTAAAAACATTTCAGAGCAGGACTGCTATGTTAAAGCAATAGTGGAGGTGCTGACAATAATGGAGAGGCAAGGAATTCGGTGGGGTCAGGGCTGAGGGATGTTCTTGTTGAAGTAATAGGTGAGGGAGAATTCAGAAATAGGTGTTTCCACCTACCCACAGAGTAATACTTCATCCTCTTTCCCACCTATCATTAAATCATGAGTTGGGATTACAATGATGAAATGAGTTCCTACTAACCTCTCTGAAGAGTGAGAGGAAAGAAATTACAAATATCTTCCATCTTCTATTTATCAATTTGGCAAATTTACATTTAAAATCTGTGATGGGAATGCAGATCTTAAATATATAAAGTAAGGCAGCAGTTTAAAGAGTCCATAAAGACAGGACTGAATCACATGAAAATCAGTTGGGATGCTTAATGAAGAGCATATTGGCCTTACAGTTGAAAAGCCTTGATTCTAAGCTTAGTTGTCTAGCCTCTTTGTCCTATGACCTAATTAAAAGCAGGTCACATGATCTTTCTTGGCCTATTTTTTTCCCTCTTTTTTTGCATGTGTCACCTGAAGGGCTTGAGTAAATGTTAAGGAGCCCAGGAGTCAGTCAATTATGTCCAGGGAACTTACAGACTTGGGTTTGTGTGTTGCAGGTAACCAACATATAAGGCAAGGTTGATGTTGTAAATATTTACTAACCCTACAGCACAGGGATGCACCAATTAAAGGGAGGCTTGGTATAAACAACCAGTATGTCTGCCCCTGTGGTTGGTAGGCAAATATCAACTACACCTGTGGGAATGGAGCCCTGGACCCAGATTGCCAAAGCAGAAAGAGCATAGGAATCACCAATCCATCTTCCTGATTTTATAGGTTGTTGCATCCTCTGTTGGAAGCAGTACATTATAATGTGGAAAAATTGCTACAGAAAAATGACACAAATGCACAGGGCTTAAGTACATGATTAGATATCTGAACAGATTTGGTAGATTTTTATAGTAATAGCATCAATGAATCAGACCTCCTGGTATCCACACCTGCTTTTAGTCCTCTCTACTCTGGGCTTGACTATGTGACGTGTTTTGATAATGGGACATGAGCAAATGTGACAAAAGAAGAGGCTTAACAAATGCTTGCTATTAAGGTTCCCCTATCTCTTGCTACTCTTGGAACACAGGTACTACAAGAAGCAGCCTGGCCTGCTGGTGACACACAGTTCCCTTGATGGCCAGCACCATCCATCAGTCATGTGAGTGAAGCTTAGACTAACAAATCCCATTTGAGCTGACAAATGACTATGGCAACATGAGTGACCCCAGGTGAAACCAGAAGACACGCCACTCAGCTGAACTCAGCTCAAATTGCTGATTCACAACATTTGGGCAATAAGATGGTGGTTTTTCAAGCCACTAAGTATTGGATTGGTTCAATATGCCACAACAAGTGCTTGATACATGAAAAGGATCTCCTAGCTGGGGAGGGAGGTTCTTGAGGGGAAATTAATGAAATGAAAGACAGTGGAGGTCTACTTCATGATTTTCCTAATAGAAGTTTGGGAATGAGGATTTGTGTCTTATCTCTATCAATAGATCCCTTGCTTCCTGGATGGGCCAAAGAGCTCTTTCTTATTTGTATTTCTGGTCAGGTACAATTATATTCAGCTAGTTTGTACTAACCACTGTCAGTGAAGACACACAGGTGGATTTTCCTGCTTGCACTTACCTTTCAGAATATGACAAGGAATAGTTGACCTGTTTTCTTCCTGTTGATTTAGTGGTTGGCCACTAGAAAGACATTTTGTGAAATATTATACAAATAAAAGGAGTTTTAGGGGAAAAGATGAGAAGGTAAGATTTAAAAATGACTGAAAAACACTGATCTTTTCCAAATATTGCAACCTGCAACCTTCTTGCTTTCAGCACTACTTTGAGACAATAAAAAAAAGTATCATTGTCTTAAAGCTTCTGGTATTTTTTCTCTGGCAGCCACAAGTCAAAGAATTCACATAAAACAAAGCCCTGAGGACTTCAGCTTTTTGTCATAAATGACTCTAAAACTGTATATATGAGACCCCTGTTTCCAGGTAGAGAATGACAAGTAGCACAACCCCCAAGAGAGAAGAGATGTTCTCCCAATGTTCATCTAATTCTCCGCCTGATTTTACAACTGTAGCACAGGAAGCTGGAGTCCACATAGAATGTGGTGACCCAGCTGAGTTGAGAAGCAAGGATGAGTTCAAGTCTACTCAAGTTGTTAGAAGCTGCTTATCAGGGCATGCAGGGGGAGGGAGCTGTGTTGAGTGGTGAGAGGGGGAGAGAAGTATTTATAGGAGTTTTCAGGAATTATTGACTGAAGACTGGGATGTAGACACATGGGGCAATGTCACACAAGCTTCCTATTATGGGGCTGAAAGTTAGAACAGAGACACCAGAGGTTGAACATTGCTGGGTGATGCTGAAGTTCTGACCTAGACTAAGTTCTTATGAGCCCCACAGACATTCATCTAAGGTGCCAGGAAAGGTGACACCTTGGAAGAAAGGAACAAGTCTTGCAGTAAGGCCTACTTTAGTCTCATCCTGATAAAATCTAAAAACTAAGCTTTGACAAGTTCTGCAGGGGAGACAGCCTTGGGAGGTTGAGTCCATTAAGTTGGGTGGGGTGGGAGGGGATAAGAAACAATAGTGGTTTCCACAGCCCCAAACTCAGGCCCTCAAGTTCACATTTACTTGCCTGTAATTAAATTGTCATGTCTTCAAAATATACTAGTTTTAAAAAGGCATTTATAGACTGGAAAACATTCATGGTGGAAACATTTGACAAAGATGTTGTAATCAGAATGTGCAAACTACTCTCACAACTCAACAATAAGGATACAGGCAACTCATTAAAAATGGGAAAAAGATATAATGTTTCGCAGCAGAAAATACACAAAAAGCTTTTGCACCTTAACGAGAAGTTAATAAAAGGACAAAAAGACCTATTAAAACAGGGAAAAATATTGAACAAACACTGCAGCAAAAAAAAAAAAAAAAAGAAAGAAAGAAATGACTGATAAGGACATGAAAAGATGCTCAATTTCATTGTTCATCAGGGAAGTAAAAATTAAAACCACAGTGAAATAGTACTTCATACATTCCTGGGTATAAAAAAAATTAAGAACACCAAATATCAAATGCAAGTGAGGAAATGGAGCAACTGGAAGTCTCCTGCACTGCTGGTGGAATGTGAAATGGCATACCATGATGGAGAATAGCTTCAGAGTTATATAATTAAGCATACAATCACGTAATTACTACATATACTTCAGCAATTGCACTTGTAGTTATTTACTCACCTTCCTTTGAGATATAAAACATATCCACAGAAAGAATTAGACACTAATGTTTACAGCCACTTTATTTATAGGAGCCAACAATTGTAATCAACTTAAAGGTCCACACAGGCAAATGATAAACATAAGCTAGTATATTCATACAATGAACTATTACTCAGGGATAAAACAAACAGGCAAGAAAACAAGTTAAGTACATGGTACAACATGGATGCATCTCAAAAATATATGGAGTGAGAGAAGAGAGACCCAAAGAAATTCACGTTGTATGATTCCGCTCTTATGAAATTTAAAAACAGGTAAAACTAAGGTATAGTTATAGAATTCAAATTAGGAATTTCCTGGAATGAGATGGACACTTCCTGGGAACTTCCTGAGATGATGGAACTGTTCTATCTCCTCCTAATTGAAGCGGTAGTTTCGTGGGTATACAAACATATACATTTGTCAAAACTCACTGAGCTATACTTAAGTGTACAATAAAATGAATGGATTTTATTGTATGTACAAGTTGATTAAAAAAAACTAACATCTGCTATTAATAAAACCCTGAAACAACAGCAACAAAAATGAAGCCTTCAGGGATTCCTGATTGAATGTTCTTTCTACTGAAGAGGAGGAATTTATTTCCCATCTCTAGCCAGTTAAGGAGAATATAAAATATTGAATAGCAATATCATAAAATTTAAGGAGAATGTGAGTTTCGATTCAAATACAACTATGGGAAACTTTTCCACATTAACAAGTGTAAGCTTCACAAAAGCAGGAGCGAGAGGGGCACTGACTGCCCATTTTTAAATTAAAGCAAACAAGCTTGCATAGAGTCACAGTGAAGCGGAAACTGGGATTCAAATCTGGGCATATTTAGCACCAAATCCAATGTTCTTTCCACTACATGGCGCTGTTTCTTTTTCTCATGCATTTCTTTTAAGATATATTCAATAAGCAAAGCTTACCATGTTCTTTCCCTTGCTAGGCCTTAAATTGCATTTCTTTGATGTTATTAGATAGAAAAAGGCTTTTTCAGTTGGCACTGAGTTTTTTCTCTGAAATCCTCTCAATCGCTAGCTTTCCAAAGATGTGAGAATCTTTATCTTCCTTGCAGGAGGTATGAAATCTTTGAACAGTCAGACTACATTAAATCTTATAATAGTATTTTCTCTCCCTAACCTGCATTGCTGATGAGAGTCTCAATTGGTACAATATTTCTGGAGAGCAATTTGGCAATATATATCAAAACTCTCAAAATATTGGATAACCCTGGACTGAGCAAATCCCCTCTGGGAATTTATCCCAAGGACATTGTTAGAGAAGTATGTATGTATGGATGTGTGCACAGGAGGTTCATCACATCATTAACAATAAAAAGGACACAAGTTAAATGTTCGTATCGGAGGCTGTTGGGTTTTCCTCCCATTAGCCTGCCTCTTCTTCCTTAGCACTAGATGGGTATATGGCTTCCTCTCTCATGTTGTGTGTGACTTCTGAGAACTTGCCTTAAAATGTCTTTCCCTTTGACCTTTTCACTCTCACTCACTGGACTGTGAATGTGATGGATAGATCTGAAGCATACGTTTGGAACATGAAGCAACACTCCAAGGATGACAGAACAGTGGGACACGGGGAGTCTGAGTCCTGGAACTCTGAGAAGACTTGACCCTTATTTTGTGTGAACAAAGATAAACTTCAATCTAGTTTGAGCAATTGTATTTTAATTTCCTTTTTGCAAATAACAAAATCAAATCCTAACAAATACAGTATTTAACCGCAAAGGGATAGTTAAATTATAGCTATATGCATAGGGTATAATCTCAAGCAACTATAAAATTGACTTCATTCAAGATTATTTAATAATATGAAAAAAATTACCATAAGGCTAAGGGGAAAGAATAGGCAACATTCAAAAGCAGGATGTAGACAATACTTAGAAATGTAATTTCTGTTATATACACACATATATGTGTATATATCCATGTATCTCTATAGATGCGTAGGTATCTTTATATACACATATGTATTCCTTCATCTCCCTCTCCTCTCCCTTGTGTGTATATTTACATACTATATAAAAACTAAATTTTGAAAGCTGCTATGTTTGAATAGTGAAATAGCAGAGAATTTTATTTTTTAATGTGAGGTTTTCTGTGGCTTTCACATTGGGCATGCATTATAAGAAGGGAAAAGCTATAAAATTAAAAGAATCTTTTCTCAAATTAAAGGAAGTTAAATTGTGATTCACTATCAAAAAGAAAAATCTTATACTAACAAACAAATAAAAAAAGAAATTAAATATTGAGGAAGTCTTGTCCTTTGTATACATTTTATAATATATCTTGTTATGTTGATGCATAAATGGTTATGATGACTCTTTAAAACCATATAAGAGCCAATTATTTAGTAGATGGGTGAATGTATACAGTTTATAGCTCCTACTCACATACGATGTGAAGCAGAGGGACGTTCTAAAGATGACATCTAGCGGTTGCTGTGGTAACCTGATAGACTACATTTTAGTAATCTTTTATGTCAGTTTCTAGAGTTGGAATTGGCATATTATTAGCTTTAACATACAGGCAAGAGAGACTCACTAGTGGTTATTAATACTTACAGATGGTATTTGTGATAACTATTCAGCTTTAAAGAGAGTAATGGAGTCATTGTGGAAGTGTTGAAAAATAGCCCTGAAATGATTAAGGGAATTTTAAACTGCTAGATGTGTTAGAATTTTTATGGCAATCTGAACAGAATTGTCACTGTAGGTAATAATAAAAGTTCATGTTTATTACAGAGCACTTACTATGCAACAAGGCCAGTGCTAAATACTTTATAAACACCACTCATTTACATCTGTTTCCTGACTTAAACCTTACAATAGTCCTCCACAGTATTATAATCATTGCTATTTGATAGAACAAAACAGACCTAAGAGAATTTAGGGGAGTTGTTCAAAGCCACATTACTAGGACATGACAGTACCAGGTTCATACCTGAGCCATTTGCCCACACTCTTCACCGCTGCTCTACCAGTATGCTGGTGGTTGCTGTGACACTTGATTTGGGTCTATTATTATATAAATGTGTCCCTTTAAGGGACATACTCTGCAGCAATGCTGGCTTATCCAGTCAAGCTTTAGTCATCCACATGCATTCAACAACCTCCACTTTGAGCATGACACTACTGTGATTTCTAAAAGCGTGGTGCACCCTTGTTATGACATTTAAGTATACAACTAAGCTTGCAAGAATAATTGTGCAACCTTGTAATTTTATTTTGAAGAGTAGCCCTAAGGTAAAGCAGAATAGCTAGAGTAAGTCAAATAAATGAGGTAGGAGAGATACTTACAGCTGAGGCAGTGAGAGGCTGCTGTCCCAGAGAGCTGAGTTTCAGATGAGTACTAAAGCCTAGCTCCTCAGAGAGCAGCTATAGAGATAAGGTGCAGAATGTCAGGCCCTACTCTAGATCTTCTGAATCAGAATTTGCATTTTAACAAGTTCTTCATGTGATTTGCAGGCACATTGAGGAATGTATAGCATATCAACAGCATATTCAGAGGGAACAGCACTGTGGGCACTGGGAACAGCATGAGCAAAGGCACCGTGGTGAGAATGGATAAAACAGTTTGGAGAAATATCCTATCTGATTGAGCTGTAGCACGAATAATGGGGTGGAAGATGGTGAATAGTGGGAAGAGAGGTAGGGCTGAATTCATGGAGGGGTTAAGAACTACATCTTAGCCGGGCACAGTACCTCATGTCTGTAATCCTAGTGCTTTGGGAGGCCGTTGGATTGCTTGAGTTCACAAGTTAGAGACCAACCTGAGCAAGAGGGAAACCCTGTCTCTAACAACAACAACAAAAAAAAATAGCCAGGCATTGTGGTGGGCTCCTGTAGTCCCAGCTACTTGGGAAACTGATGCAAAAGGATTGCTTGAGCCTCAGTTTGAGGTTGAGGTTGCTGTGAGCTACGACACCACAGCACTCTACTTAGGGTGACAAAGTGAGACTCTGGCTCAAAAAAACAAAAGACCTACATCATTCTAGAGGTTATGGGGAAAACTAAAAGTTTTTGATCAGGGAATGATATAATAATAATTTTTATGTAATAGTCCTTTAAAATTTATAAAGTATTTGGCTTTGTGATAAATTTAGAGGTTATGGGGAAAACTAAAAGTTTTTGATCATGGAATGATAGAATAATAATTTTTATGTAATAGTCCTTTAAAATTCATAAAGTATTGGCTTTGTGATAAGTTTAGAACTTAACCTGTGGGTACGATGTTTCTACAAATTTCCTCTGGTGTTCACATTGCCAAAAAAAAATCTGTTGTTAATAGATGTTAAGTTTATGGAGGTTATTAAATGAGAATGGAGTGAATCCTAAAGGCAAACAGGAACACTTGGAAATTCTGTATCTATTACATTGATCGAGGAGATTTAAAAGCCCACACAGTCTTCTCCTTCACATGGAGGTGGAACAAGCAGATGAAGTAGATCGTCCCACTGTTTCTTGCCTGGGTCAGGCTCACCCTCCTTTGCTCTCTCAGCCTGGGAAGGGCCTCCAAATCTCTTTGCCCAGCTTTCTTTGATGAAGAATCTGTGAGAGACAGAAGCTAATTTGTAAACCTGTCAGCTGTCCTGAATAAGGCAGCCAGAAATAAGAGAAACAGATAAGAGGTGCATTCTCAGGCATGAGGGGAGCCTTATCTGCCTTGGATTAAAAGGAGAAGGTAAGAGGATTTTGGAAGGTTGGGTAAGTCAACTGAATGGAATCTTCATCTGCAGGCTGACAGCAGTGTTATGGACACAAAATGAATCCACAAAGTCGTCCAATGATTGATTGAGAGACAAACATAACAAAGCTGGACACAGAATGTTTCCTATCAGGGATGGTGGCTTAACCAGTTTCCTTAATGAAGTCCAAAGACTAATATAATATCTGGGTCCTACGAGTCAGATCTTGGGAAGATGTGTTCTGCTCTCAGTCAGAGTTGGGTGTAACTACTCATGGCTGATTGCCCATGTGACACCTTTAACTTTCCATGGCACATCTACCGACAGCTAACTGCAATTAAAAAAACCCATCTGGAAAAGGGAAAAGCACGCACAAAGGCCACTGTTGATAGCGCATAAACTTATCCTGTTGGCCAGAAGAGGAAAGGACTCCCTGCTCTGGGTGTGTGCTCCCAGATCAGCTAATGCGGCCTCCCCAGATCAGCTAATGCGTCCTCCCCAGATCAGAATCTGCAGAGTGCTGATGACAAGTCAGTCACAAGAATGGTTTTCCTTAGCCTTTGTCCTTTGTGACCACATCTGAGCTGTCGGCATCAGGGATGATATTTCAGGGGATTTACCACAGTAACTATTCTTTTATTGTAGATTTAGCTATCACAGTCCCTTATTTACCAGGGAAAATTTAGGGCTTATTTGCATTTGATAAACTGCACAATCAAAGCTGGAGACAGTGTCTGGATTTATTCTTGGCTGGGATTTCCATCTCCAAGCCACAAGCCCAGACAATTTGTTTATGCCCTTAACCCTCAGTTTAAACAACTTCTATGTGGGCCTCTTCAGGGTCATTCAGGATGATTTCTTGAGGTGGGAATAAAAGCTAATATGCCACCTTTGCCCATAGGATGGCTTTTTGCCTTGGATTGATTGTCATTTTTCTTAAGTTAGATACATCAGACCTACGGGATGTTTGGCACAGACAGATCTGTGAGTCTTCACTCTTAACTCCTTGATTATTTCTTGCTTTTATTTGCTTGCACTAATTTTAGTTGGGTGAAGAAAAATTTGCTTTCTCTATCTTTAAAGCTTGCTAAAATTGTCAACTCTCAGCTCTCTTGGATTGTTGGCCTCAATCAAAGTGACATATTTTTCTTTTCTTTCTGCTTTCAGAGGAACTAGGTTCCATTGGAGATTATCTTTTTCTATGAACTATGTTTAACTGGACATTATCTTTTCTTAAAACTCTAGCTGAGCCTTTCTAATCACTGATGCCCATAGTCTCCAGCTTTAATAGACATGTGATTTAAGTCCCAAAATGTGAGCAACAGTTTACTAGCAGCTGTGTAAATGTGCAACAAGAATGCAGTTCAACATCTCAACTTAGAATTGATAGGTTCCCATGGACTTCCAGCTAATTACCCATGTTAGGTCTGTTACTTATAATTCCTTTCCCAGATTTGGAGTTTGTCATGAATTGTTATGATTGTTTTGGGGGCCAGTGACAGAAATCCAGCCACCTATTGGCTTCAACATGATAGAGGAACTTGATGTTTCCCTTAAATGACAAGTTTGCTGGGTGATCAGGAATGGTTGGATCTAAGTGCTCAGTACCATTGACCCAGAGTTTCTTTATAAAACATTGACTGTATTCTCAGGCAAGTACTCCCTGTCTGGTGATTTCTGCATGCTACTTATGAGAATCGCATGACCTTACATCTTCTAACCTTAGCACTTCCAGGATAAAAGGAACGTTTTTAGTAATTGTAGCAATATTCCTGGAGTCGATGTCGATTGGCTCTGAATGACCTTGGTTGGGACACATGAACCTACCTGCACCCATTATTGTAGCTAGAAAAGGTGGGAAACCCTACTTTAAGGGTGGGAAACCCCACTGGGGCATGTGACCATGCTAGCAGCAAGGGTGGGGGGCTATCATTACTTACATCTTTTGAAGTGCTTTTTCAAAATATAAAACTGGCAGGAGGCTGAGGCAGAAGGATTACTTGAACCCAGGAGTTTGATGGTGCTGTGAGGTAGGCTGATGTCATGGCACTCCAGCCTGGACAACAGAGTGAGACTGTGTCTTAAAAAAAAAGAAAGAAGGAGGCAGAGCAAGATGGCAGCCGAGTAACAGCTTCCTTGCATCTGGACACCGTGAGTCTGGGGATATAGGACTCCAGGCATCTCTGGCTGGTGGGATCTGCCTATCATCACCCCTGAGAGGATACAGGGAGTCAGCGAGAGACTTCTGGACCCCAAGAGGAGGACTAAAACAGTGGAAAACCGGCAAGTGGTTGCGTGTGTTCAATCCGTCTAAACCCGCCCGCAACTGTAAGTTCAGTAGCAGCGAGACTGCAAACCAGAAAGACCTTACCTGTGAACTGTTTTGGTGTCTTTGGACTTGGCACTCAGCTGAACTGCCTTGGGGAGAGCCTGAGTGGGAGTGCAGAGAACTTTGGCCTTTGTCTGGGGACCCAGTCTGAGCCGCTGAGCCAGACGGAGCTAATAGTGTTTGGCTCTGGGTCACAGGCAGCCATTGTGAGCGATCTGCCCCGGCAAGCTCCACCCTCAGTGTCCCAGAGCTAGAATTGGGTGGGAGCTGGTAACCCAGCGACCAAGTAGCCTAAGGGCGGGGTCTGAGCTGCCTTGCAGCCCTAAACCTTGGGGGCAGAGGGAGACCAGTTTTGGCACACAGGGTAAGTGGATAGCCACTTTAGCAGTGATTCCAGCGACAAGCAATTCCCTGGGAAAGCTTCTGCTCAGCAAGTGAACAAGTTCAAAGTGCCTTTTAAGTGGGCTGAAGAGGGATTTAGGGTGTCTACCTGCTGGGGTTTGAGAAACTAGCAGCCTCCAGTCGTATCAGAACTGTGATTAACATCTCATACCCCAGAAGACCACGTGTTGCCCAGACAATATTCAATGACATATACATACTGCTTTGTTTTTGGTTGTGTGTTTTTTTTTTTTTTTTGGTTTGGTTGTTTTTTTTGTTTACTTTGATGATGTTGATTGTTGTTTTGTTTTTTAAGTTCAACCTTTTCCATACAGATCCTTTTTCTTTCTCAATTTTTCTAGTTTAATTATAATTTCCCATTGCTGCCTATTTCAATAATTAGAACTTCATTTTTGTTAGTGTTTCTACCGTTATTATTTGGTTTTCCAGCCAATTTTATCCCGTAAAGTTTTCTGTTTGCTTGTTTTGGTTTGATTTATAGGATTTTTGTCTTTCCTCTCTACTTGGTGGAGGTGGGGTACTGTGTCTGATCAGGTTAGCAAAGAGCTGCTGACCTCAAGGGAACCACCCAACTGGGCACCCCCAGAAGGTGGTTTTTTTTTCCACCGGTTGTATCAAAGTACCCTACTGTACACCTATATTGCTCTGTCTCCCTCTTTCTGTGCCTCTCTTCTTTTTGTCAATATTCCTTTTACCCACCCTCTCTCCTTTCTCTATTTTTCTTTTTTTTTTTCTTATCACTCAGTCGTCCTTTCTTTCATCCCTTTTTTGCTCTTCAACCTTCTCACCCTTGTGGTCTTGTAACCCTTAGTCCACAGGCACGAGAACTTAAAGAGCAAGAGGAAGTGAAAGGAAAATTAGGGCAAAAAAACAGATAAAAGAAATCACTCATGAGGAAGAATCAGCAAGAAAACTCCAGGCAACATGAAGAACCAGTCCAGAACAACACCGCCAAGGGACCATGAGGTAGCTACTGCTGAGGATTCGACCTATACAGAAATGTTAGGAATGACAGAAAGGGGATTTAGAATACACATGTTGAAAACAATGAAAGAAATGATGGAAACAATGAAGGAACTGCTAATAAAGTGGAAAATAACCAAAAGGAAATCCAAAAACAGAATCAAATAAGAGATGAACGATACGAAGACTATAAAAAGGATATAGCAGAGCTGAAGGAACTGAAACAGTCAATTAGGGAACTTAAAGATGCAATGGAAAGTATCAGCAACAGGTTAGGCCATGCAGAAGAAAGAATTTCAGAGGTAGAAGACAAAGTTTTTGAGATAACTCAGATAGTAAAAGAGGCAGAAAAGAAGAGAGAGAAAGCAGAACGTTCACTGTCAGAATTATGGGACTTTATGAAGCGTTCCAACATACGAGTTATAGGAATTCCAGAAGGGGAAGAAGAATGCCTCAGAGGAATGGAAGCCATACTAGAGAATATTATAAAAGAAAATTTCCCAAATATCACCAAAGATTCTGACACACTGCTTTCAGAGGGCTATTGGACCCCAGGTTGCCTCAACTCTAACCGAGCTTCTCCAAGACACATTGTGATGAACCTGTCCAAAGTCAAGACAAAAGAAAAGATTCTGCAAGCTGCCAGGAGTAAGCGCCAGTTGACCTACAGGGGCAAATCCATCAGAGTGACCGCAGACTTCTCTAATGAAACTTTCCAAGCAAGAAGACAATGGTCATCTACCTTTAATCTACTTAAACAGAACAATTTCCAGCCCAGAATTCTGTACCCTGCTAAGCTAAGCTTCAAAATTGACGGAGAAATCAAATCATTTACGGATATACAAACATTGAGGAAATTTGCCACAACAAGACCAGCTCTACAGGAAATACTTCAACCTGTTCTGCACACTGACCACCACAATGGATCAGCAACAAAGTAAGAACTCAGAAATTAAAGGACAGAACCTAACCTCCACACTGATGCAAAAGATAAAACTAAGCAATAGACTCTCACAAAATAAGACAAATAGAATACTACCACACTTATCAATTATCTCAGTAAATGTTAATGGCTTGAATTCCCCACTGAAGAGACATAGATTGGTTGACTGGATTAAAAAACACAAGCCATCCATTTGCTGTCTGCAAGAAGCACACCTGGCTTCAAAAGACAAATTAAAGCTCCGAGTCAAGGGTTCGAAGACAATTTTTCAGGCAAATGGCATTCAGAAGAAAAGAGGAGTTGCAATCTTATTTTCAGATACATGTGGATTTAAAGCAACTAAAGTCAAAAAAGACAAAGATGGTCACTTTATATTGGTGAAGGGAAAAATACAACAAGAAGACATTTCAATTCTAAATATTTATGCACCCAATTTAAATGCTCCCAGATTCTTGAAACAGACCTTACTCAGTCTGAGCAATATGATATCTGATAATACCATAATAACAGGGGACCTTAACACTCCTCTTACAGAGCTGGACAGATCCTCGAAACAGAAATTAAACAAGGATATAAGAGACTTAAATGAGACCCTAGAACAACTGTGCTTGATAGACGCATATAGAACACTCCATCCCAAAGATAAAGAATATACATTCTTCTCATCACCCCATGGAACATTCTCCAAAATTGATCATATCCTGGGACACAAAACAAATATCAACAGAATCAAAAGAATTGAAATTTTACCTTGTATCTTCTCACACCATAAGGCACTAAAGGTGGAACTCTACTCTAACAAAAATGCTCGACCCCACACAAAGGCATGGAAATTAAACAATCTTCTAACAGATGGGTGCAGGAAGAAATAAAACAGGAAATCATTAACTTCCTTGAGCATAACAACAATGAAGACACAAGCTACCAAAACCTGTGGGATACTGCAAAAGCAGTTTTGAGAAGAAAATTCATCTTTAGATGCTACATTTGAAAAACAGAAAGAGAGCACATCAACAATCTCACAAGAGATCTTATGGAATTGGAAAAAGAAGAACAATCTAAGCCTAAACTCTGTAGAAGAAAAGAAATATCCAAAATCAAATCAGAGATCAATGAAATTGAAAACAAAAGAATCATTCAGAAAATTAATGAAGCAAGAAGTTGGTTTTTTGAAAAAATAAATAAAATAGATAAACCATTGGCCAGACTAACGAGGAACAGAAAAGTAAAATCTCTAGTAACCTCTATCAGAAATGATAAAGGGGAAATAACAACTGATCTCACAGAGATACAAGAGATCATTTCTGAATACTACCAGAAACTCTATGCCCAGAAATTTGACAATGTGAAAGAAATGGATCAATATTTGGAATCACACCCTCTCCCTAGACTCAGCCAAGAAGAAATAGACCCCTTGAAGAGACCAATTTCAAGCACTGAGATCAAAGAAACAATAAAAAAGCTTCCAACCAAAAAATGCCCTGGTCCAGCTGGCTTCACTCCAGAATTCTATCAAACCTTCAAGGAAGAGCTTATTCCTGTACTGCAGAAATTATTCCAAAAAATTGAGGAAGAAGGAATCTTCCCCAACACATTCTATGAAGCAAACATCACCCTGATACCAAAACCAGGAAAAGACCCAAACAAAAAGGAGAACTTCAGACCAATCTCACTCATGAATATAGATGCAAAAATTCTCAACAAAATCCTAGTCAACAGTTTACAGCTTATCATCAAAAAAGTCATTCATCATGATCAAGTAGGCTTCATCCCAGGGATGCAAGGCTGGTTTAACATACGCAAGTCTATGAACGTTATCCACCATATTAACAGAGGCAAAAATAAAGATCACATGATCCTCTCAATAGATGCAGAAAAAGCATTTGATAAAATCCAGCATCCTTTTCTAATTAGAACACTGAAGAGTATAGGCATAGGTGGCACATTTCTAAAACTGATTGAAGCTATCTATGACAAACCCACAGCTAGTATTTTACTGAATGGAGTAAAACTCAAAGCTTTTCCTCTTAGAACTGGAACCAGACAAGGTTGTCCTCTGTCACCTTTACTATTCAACGTAGTGCTGGAAGTTCTAGCCAATACAATTAGGCAAGACAAGGAAATAAAGGGAATCCAAATGGGAGCAGAGGAGGTCAACCTCTCCCTCTTTGCTGATGACATGATCTTATACTTAGAGAACCCCAAAGACTCAACCACAAGACTCCTAGAAGTCATCAAAAAATACAGTAATGTTTTAGGATATAAAATCAATGTCCACAAGTCAGTAGCCTTTGTGTACACCAATAACAGTCAAGATGAGAAGCTAATTAATTATGGACACAACTCCCTTCACCATAGTTTCAAAGAAAATGAAATACCTAGGAATATCCCTAACGAAGGAGGTGAAGGACCTCTATAAAGAAAACTATGAAATCCTCAGAAAGGAAATAGCAGAGGATATTAACAAATGGAAGAACATACCATGCTCATGGATGGGAAGAATCAACATTGTTAAAATGTCTATACTTCCCAAAGCAATCTACCTATTCAATGCCATTCCTATCAAAATACCAACATCGTACTTTCAAGATTTGGAAAAAATGATTCTGCGTTTTGTATGGAACCGGAAAAAAACCCATATAGCTAAGGCAGTTCTTAGTAATAAAAGTAAATCTGGGGGCATCCGCATACCAGATTTTAGTCTGTACTACAAAGCCATAGTGGTCAAAACAGCATGGTACTAGCACAAAAACAGAGACATAGACACTTGGAATCGAATTGAAAACCAAGAAATGAAACTAACATTTTACAACCACCTAATCTTTGATAAACCAAACAAGAACATACCTTGGGGGAAAGACTCCCTATTCAATAAATGGTGTTGGGAGAACTGGATGTCTACATGTAAAAGACTGAAAGTGGACCCACACCTTGCCCCACTCACAAAAATTGATTCAAGATGGATAAAGGACTTAAATTTAAGGCATGAAACAATAAAAATCCTCAAAGAAAGCATAGGAAAAACACTGGAAGATATTGGCCTCGGGAAAGACTTCATGAAGAAGACTGCCATGGCAATTGCAACAACAACAAAAATAAACAAATGGGACTTCATTAAACTGAAAAGCTTCTGTACAGCTAAGAAGACAATAACCAAAGCAAAGAGACAACCTACACAATGGGAAAGGATATTTGCATATTTTCAATCAGACAAAAGCTTGATAACTAGGATCTATAGAGAACTCAAATTAATCCACATGAAAAAAGCCAACAATCCCATATATCAATGGGCAAGAGACATGAATAGAACTTTCTCTAAAGACGACAGACGAATGGCTAACAAACACATGAAAAAATGTTCATCATCTCTATATATTAGAGAAATGCAAATCAAAACAACCCTGAGATATCATCTAACCCCAGTGAGAATGGCCCACATCACAAAATCTCAAAAATGCAGATGCTGACGTGGATGTGGAGAGAAGGGAACACTTTTACACTGCTGGTGGGACTGCAAACTAGTACAACCTTTCTGGAAGGAAGTATGGACAAACCTCAAAGCACTCAAGCTAGACCTCCCATTTGATCCTGCAATCCCATTACTGGGCATCTACCCAGAAGGAAAAAAATCCTTTTATCATAAGGACACTTGTACTAGACTGTTTATTGCAGCTCAATTTACAATCGCCAAAATGTGGAAACAGCCTAAATGCCCACCAACCCAGGAATGGATTAACAAGCTGTGGTATATGTATACCATGGAATACTGTTCAGCCATTAAAAAAAATGGAGACTTTACATCCTTCGTATTAACCTGGATGGACGTGGAAGACATTATTCTTAGTAAAGCATCACAAGAATGGAGAAGCATGAATCCTATGTACTCAATTTTGATATGAGGACAATTAATGACAATTATGGTTATGGGGGGGGAAACAGAAAGAGGGATGGAGGGAGGGGGGTGGGGCCTTGGTGTGTGTCACACTTTATGGGGCAAGACATGATTGCAAGAGGGACTTTACCTAACAATTGCAATCAGTGTAACCTGGCTGATTGTACCCTCAATGGAGCCCCAACAATAAAAGAAATAAAAAAATAAAAAATAAAAAATAAATAAAAAATAAAGAAGAAAAAAAAGAAATAAATAAAACAAGAAACTAGATGTTGAGCTGGTAAAAACAACACGTGTCACATGTTCTGATAGGTCAGTGTTGAAATTCACCCAATAAACCAATTGTATTACATGTGGCTGGATCAGTAAGTTTCATTTACTGTAGAATACCCATACAATATACAAGTCCCATACACTAAGCCTAAGATTCTTTAGTCTATTTTCTAGTTTTGAATTCAGATGACATTATGTGGTATTTCACAGAAATGGTATGGGGTGGTGGGAGACTGACCAGGAAGGACTGTACAAATATTAATGAGCCTCTTTCATGTGGAAGGAACTATACCAGGCACTAAGATAGATATTTGATGAAAACAACATTCATATCCTTGAATAACTCAGAATGGGGCAAGACATACACTTTTAAATAAATAAATCACAGTAGAATGTTCAAATACCCTAGAACAAAGGACACAATTGTCTTTTAAGATTCCACAAGATGCTAAGCACTGGGCCTTTTACTGTTCTCACATTTCTTGAATGTCAAAGCAATCCCTCAAGATAGGTGCTCTTCCCTGAAGACGTGGAGGTTTGGAGGGGTGAAATCTTCTGTCTTTGGTTGTCCAGCTAGTGAATAGCAGGGACCTGTGGAAATTGTATTTAGAAATACTGTATTTTTCAGTATTGGGGAATTGACCATTCTTTAAACTAGCCATAGGTTTAGGTTCATTTATTTGTTTCATCTTCTTCATCTCCTAGAGGTGTGGTTCCCAATGTCTGGGCCGCTGATGAGTACCAGTCCATGGCCGTTAGGAACTGGGCTGCCCAGCAGAAGGTGAACAGTGGGGGGAATGAGCAGACGCTCCATCTTTGTTACAGCCACTACCAAATTGCTCACATCACCACCTGAGCTCCACCACCTGTCAGATCAGCAGTGGCATTAGATTCTCCCAGGAGCTCAAACCCTACTGTAAACTGCGCCTGTGAGGGATCTAGGCTGCATGCGCCTTATGAGAATCTCATGTCTGATGATGTGAGGTGGAGCTGAAGTGGTGATGCTGGCACTGGGGAACATCTGGGAATATGGATTATCATTAGCAGAGAGGTTTGACTACATAGAGACCATAATAAATTAGTTGCTTGCAGGCTCATATCAACCTCCCCCCCCACATACTTCCATTTGTGGGAAAACTGTCTTCCATGAAACCAGTCACTGGTGCCAAAAAGATAGAGGGCCACTGGCTTAGAGCTTACTTGTCATGATGTCCTGTCAGTCTTCCTCCGGAACGTTCCTCAGGTTTTTATGCTATATTACTTCCTTCTTCTTGTTTAGCCTTCAACACCTTGTACCTAGACTGCAGGGTACTTCTACTGACCTTCTTGCTTTCTGTCTCTCTTTAATTCACTCTGCTAGTAGGTTGGTTTTGATATAGGCCAGAGTTGTATACCACACAATCCTACATTGATCATTCATTTGATACTTATTTTAAGCAAGTTATTGGGCTGGATGCTGTTTTCCAGTTTCACATAAAACACAATTCTTCTTAAGGATTTCATCAATGTTTAGGGAAGGCAATCAAGAGATCATCTATATTGTTTATCATAATAAAACATACAGTAATAATCCTTTGCTTCACAAACCTCAATGATTTCTCACTTATACCTTAAAAGTGTTGAAATTTTTTAGCTTAGGATCAAAGTCTTCCTCAACGGTGCTACCCATTCAAACTTGTTCTATATAACATCTACCTTGAACCATCCACTCCAGCCAACTGGTCTACTGAGTAACTGTTCTTCTCACATGCTGGTTACATCACCCTCAGGTTTTCTCCATTCCTAGCAATTATGGCTAACCATAATCTTACAAGTACCCGTAACTCTGAGATAACTTCTTGTTTGTACTTGATATACCTTTCTCTGTGTCATTTGGCACGTGTGACCTTCTTCAAACTCTGATGGTTTCGTATTTTTAATGTTTAAGTATTTTTTCCTATAACAAGGCTGCACATTTTATTGTGTCACCAATATGTGATTAAATATCAGTTGATAAAGAGCCTGAGAGTGCTCTAATTACTGGTGGACATAAACTTTTGTGCAGAGCAGGAATAAAGGGGCTCAGTGAAAAGGAAAAGAGATGAGGACAAATTAAGGCACAGGAGAGCTAGTGCTTCTCAGTCTATTTTTTTTTTTTATTATTTTCTTACTTTGCTGTATTCTCTGGTGAAAGGGAAAGCCTCCTCCCTGCAGGGTAGGAGGGACACAAATTATGACGTTTGAGCCAGTAACTGAAGGTCAAGTACCAAAGTCCATTTCCCTGGCTCCCTTGGGATTAGATGCACTTCTGGACCCAAATGGTAAAATGTTTTTCATCACTTACTGATTTAATTTCCTTCATGAAGAGATATTAATAAAATCTGTAGTTTAAGAACTAGTTTTATGTAGTATTTGAACAGTAGTAATGTCCTTATTAACACAATGTCCTTATTAACATAATGATATTTATGTGAAACATTTTTCTAAATGAAGATTACATTATTAAAATGTTTATTTTAGGTTACAATGAACATATGATTAGTATTGGTACTCTATAGTGGTTTTCTATGATTTTTGTCTGGGTTAAAGCACTTTAGTTGATAGAGTATCATTTGTTTCTATGCTACTCTTGTAGATGGTGTTTCGGCTGACTTTTAGGGCTAAATTATTTTCCCTGAAATGATTTTACAAAAAAGACCAGCAATTTGCTGGTAACTTCTTTTTTAAAAAATAAATTACTGCACAGTTAAGACTTAATAACAATTTGATAATGTGATGGGATAACAGAAATGTGAGATAATGATATTTTTTTATAAGATAATTTAAAATAATTTCACTCTGTTTTGGGGACTCATACTGCTAAAGATTGACTTGAATTGTTTTCAAGGTATGATTTCAAATAAGAAAATTTAAAAAAGCTATTTTATTGATTTATTTTATTTCAAGCAGTCTTAATAACTTTAATTTCTTCAAGTTACTTCCCGAAGACAACCACATCGCACTTGATAATGTTTTGCTCATTCATCTCCAGTATGTTTTGTTCAGTTGAGAAATAAAAATGGATCTCAGTATAGTATATAAAGTGATTTGTTGTAAATTGCACTAAAACTCTTTCTGACCCAGGGAAGTACTATTTCAGGGTCAAAAGTAGACATTGACACATGAACACAATCATCCAGCCAAATTTGCAAATTAGGACTTTTCTGTGTTTTTTTTTTTTTCCTCCAAACATATCAGTTTTACGTAATAGGAAAGGAGAAATATGCTAAGGCATGGCCACTATTCTGAGGTAGGGACCTAATGTCCCCACACATTTTTGGAGAAAATTAGTTTAGTTTACACACAGTGTGCTCTAATGTGTAAAGGAATACATGAGTGTTGTGTGTTTAGCAAAAAAGAAAATCTTTTATGTAATGACTGGAATGTAAATCCTATTTTACATATCTGATTTCTCGACTTTTTTTTAAATGCTAGCGTGTCTGGTGCCTTGTTACAGGAACAAAAGTAAATTCCGTGAAGAGTTCACCCAAATCCTCTTTTCAAACCCAACTGAGCAAGAGGAACAAATTGCTGCTTTATTCCCATCTTGGTCTTCCTGTGGTGTGATATCCCTCTTGACCTTGGTGTTTGATTTGCTTTACATTTGACTTCACCAGAGATCAATATATATATATATTTTGGAGGGGGAAGGAATTAGAGTTTGGCAATATGCTGGCAAATGGGAAAACGTGCAACATAAAGCCAATTTCTTCCCCAGTGCTTTTAACATTGAGACAGATTTTTATCTCACGGAGCCAACAGAATGGAACGCGAGTGCACCAGCAGCTCATGTGTGTAAACACGGCTTCCTGATGACATATCCCTAGGGGGACAGATCATACAGTTTCTGTATTATTCAGCTTGTCACCCCACTGGCACAGAACTGATATTTTGTTTCAGAAAACATCTCTTTCCTGAAACTCCAGCTGTCCTTTGTTCATAAAGCAGTGTTTTAATAAGGTATTTGTTTACTATGTAGCGGAGCTGGTGCTAATAATGCATCACTAACAATATAACACACTCCTTATTGTGGATGGTCTACTTGCTGCCAAACAGCTGGAGGAGAAGTCAGGGAAATGAAATCAAGCGTTTAAACATCAGAGCTGGATGTTTCCAAATGGAAGCATCCAGATGCTTAGAATTGTGGGGGTAATAGGTTTGATTGCCTGCCTTTTACAAATATTTTCCTCTGGATCTTTTGATGCTCTGTAGATGGAGTCGTGGGCTGTTCCTCATTTTCAATATGCTGAATGGTTTTTGTGATCATGAATGGCAATAATAATGCTGAAGACAAGCAGAGACTAGGCCTGGTGGGGACTGTGTGAGGTAAGGGAGAAGAGGAAGAGATGGTACTTGGACTGTGGTGTAATGGGTCCCTCTCCTGGCAAATACATGTGGAAGCACAGCACATGTTTTTCAAAGGATTCAGCTGAAGCAGCTTCAGTCAGATAAAAAATATAAAGAAATTAAGATGTTGCTTGGAAAAAGCAGATTCTCTTTTCCTCCCTGACACCCCAAAAGGGCTGAATAACCAGGGCTTCCATGGGATATTCAGTTCTAAGAAAAAAAAGATGGTCTAAGATGCTATTGAGGGTGCCGGCTTAAAAGAAATCTGGTTTTACTATGCTAAAGTAGAGCTCTGCCCCTCCTCAGACGGATACCTCATCAGGCAAAATTAAAATTCTACAAAAATGAAGTACTTTCTCCCTTTAGGATCTCAGAGTACCCTACCAAAATCAACGCACGCTTCCCACTATACTCCTCCACTACCGGTTTTTGGTACTTATAATTAGGGTCATTGCCAAATGCTCCACCAAATTAAACCCCCAGAAAATTAATTATCTCCTCAAGGATGGCTCAGTTTCAGAACTGGATTCATAGGTCCTGCTGCTAAAATACATGCCAACTCTCTCTGAAAAATGAAAGGAAAAATAGTCATTTACTGACATGTTCCTGCAGGAATCAATAGCATTATACAGATCATAGAGGAGAGAAGAATAGCCTGGGCATATTAATAACTCAGCCTGCTCACTGATTCAAGATGACTCATTAAAGAGCATTCTGCACTGATGATGACTCTGTGGCAGGAGGAACAATGTCATCATTAACATGGGAGACTGTTTAGCATTTTGAATACTTCACACATAAAGAGAACTTAGCACAAGGCCATTCATTGTGCTTGAGACGAATGGTTTAATATTTCTTTAGCCTTCAGCCTATCAGGCCATTCCTGGTTTACTTCAGCCAAGGGCTTTTAAAAATAATTGGTCTACAGCAATTTTTCTAACAAGACTGACTGCAATACATTTCCCTAAA
This sequence comes from Nycticebus coucang, assembly GCF_027406575.1. Lineage (NCBI taxonomy): Eukaryota > Metazoa > Chordata > Mammalia > Primates > Lorisidae > Nycticebus > Nycticebus coucang. The sequence continues at coordinate 58,194,571 of NC_069794.1, read as the reverse complement.
TCTTTTTCTTACCCTTAACTATGCCTGACAGTGGTTTATGGTTGTCAGACCTCCCTGTCTGACACTGATTCCTCACACACAAATAATTGCTGACATAAAAAGAGATGAAGGGGCTGAGATTTCATCATTCATGGTTTCTTTGCTATAGAAAAACTATTCAGAAGTAATTACTTTGGGAAACACTTCTTCCCTGATTAGACATTGCCTGATTCTTGAAGAAGCTTTTTCTTAAAAATCTTGCAGTACAGGAAATGACAATCTAACATAGGCGGGTAACTGGGGGTGGCAAAAGTTGCCTTGCACTAAGCATATATGTCCTCATGGCAAAATGCAGAGGGAGACGAGCAGCTGTGCTTCTGTCTGGGGAATAACCAAGTGTGCTTAGGAAGGAATAAAGAGGCTATGGGTGCAGACCCTGCTCTTGTCATTGTGAGAGGAACAGGATGTGTTTTTATAGAGCAAACTTCTTAAGGGATCCTAAGGATTTCCTCCACGGTCCTGGCCACCGTTCAGCTCTTGGGGTCCTTTTGTGAGTCTCGTTTAGGTCAACAGAGCAATACAGAGGCCCCCAGACTCTATGGAGTGGTCCAAATGGATGCTTGTTCGCATCTTTTTCTGTATGTAGCCTCCCTGGTAGTCTTCTGAAGAGGCGTGCTTAGGCCTGAGCCAGAGGAAAGCGATTATAAAGCAGAGAGGATTCTGTAGTGATATGTTTTAAGAGGGCAAGTGTCTCCTGACTCCGCACTTGGGAGGGTTTGAGAGGGCTGGAAGTTTCAGCTCAGGGCCTGCGATTGGCTTTTTGAGGAACAAAAATAGCTTGCTGGACGCTCTTATTTCTCCGTGTTGGAGTGGTTTGCGGTTTCTGTGACTTCTGCTAGTGTCAGGACTTTGCGCTGATACTGCCAATTTTCTCACATATGAGGAAGAAGACCCTGGTATCATTATCGGTGTTTTGTTTGACCACGTCCAGTTTAATTCTCACGGTGAGCTACCAAGCCAGTTTCCCCTGATGAAGCAGTTCAACAGCTCTCTGCTCCGTGTTCGCGAGGGCGATGGGCAGCTGACCGTCAGGGCCAGTGCGTGCTGGCCTTCGGTATCTCCGTCACCCCTCTGGCCGCCCCGGGTCCGCCAGTCGTCTATCCCTTCACAGCTGCGCTTGGGGCAGTGGACGCGACTTCTTCAGCTGGGCCGGACGTCAGGGGCTGGCGACACCTCTCTGGTGCCAAGAGGGGGCGATGTGCGAGAGCCCGAATGGTGCTGGTCAGTACCTGGGACAGGGACTCGGCGCCAACATGCAGGTGCGTTGCGCCCTCACGGGCACGAGCACTTCTGGCTGCGGCCAATGCAGGCAGTTACCTGGTGGTGACCGCGGTGTCGCTGGACCACGAGCGCATCCCTGAGTACAACCTGACTCTGGTGGCAAAGGACCGTGGGGCCCGCCCAGGGCGCTGGGTGAGGCCCTACCCGGTGCGGGGTGCACGTGGCTGACGGAAACAATGCACCACTCTTCTTGCAGCTCGTGTCCCACGTGTCCGTGCACCAGAACAACCCGCCTGGTGCCTATTTGGCCATGGTGGTCTCTTGGGACCCAGATCTGGACCCCAACGGCCAGGTCACCTACCGCCTCCTGGAGGCTGAAGTAGGGCGCGCTGGGGAGTCCATGTCCACCTACGTGTCTGTGGACTCGGCCGCTAGGGAGCTGAGCACTCGACGGCTCTTTGACCCGGGCTGGCAGAGATGCAGCTGGAAGGGGGGCTCTCCAGGGCGGTTCTCTGCGGAGAGAGGCTGCAGGCGGAGGATCTGGACGACCACCACCCCCGCCTGGTGGCCCCACTTTGTTCAGTGGCTCAGCCCCCTGTCTCTGCTCTGGGACGTGCCCTCAGTCTACCTGGCCGCCAAACTGTGGGCAAAAGATGCAGAAGAGGGTTCTAAAGCTGAACTACTACCCTCCTCCGCAACGACGGCGGCCCTGGGGCGCTTAGTGCTGCGCCCAGCTTCAGGTAAGCTGTCCTGGCAGCGCCACCTGCCTCCACAGCCCCCCAAGCCGACCGACCGCGGTCATCGTGGTACCGGACCTAGGCTGGCCACTCGGTAGCGCCCAGCTGGCCACTTTGCTTCCAGCGCCCGCGGGCCGGCGCCACCTGGAGGAAACGTGGTGCTGGTGCTGCTGCGGCCACCGCTGCTGGAGGGAGGGAAGGGACCCACGAAGCTGCACACGGAGAGCGGAGCAGGTAGTCAGTCTGCACCCTCAGTCGTCTGGGTCGGCGTTTTGGCCAGAGGCTGCGTCCTTTTGCTAGTGGCCGTCGTCACTTGGAGGACGTGGAGGAAGCAGCTTTGCGAGCACCGTGCTGCTGATTTCAGCAAGGAGAGACCAAGCTAGGACACCTCGCGGGGGTCCCGCTCCAGGTTCTCCATTTCCATTTCTGCAGAGGTCCGGGAGGGCGAGTCTGGAGAATTCCCAGGCTAGGGACACTGGAGTGTCTTTGTGCCCCTCTCTTTGGGAGAGGAGCGGGAATCCATGGGCCCAGATGGAGCACCCCTGGCCTGCTTAGTCTCCTCATTAACGTTTAATAACTTTTCTTGCTGGAAGCATTATGAAAATTCCGTACTTGATTATGTTTGGGACTTTAAATGGCTAATTTTAGTGTGCTTGCTTGTTTTTTATTTGAAAGGGAAGATTCTCCACCGACAGGGCAGAGGAGCCCTGGCAGTCACGTGTTGATTGGTTCACAGAGGCCGTGTTTGTTTCTGCTCGGTTTTGTCAATGGTAGCTTCCTATGGGTCCAGTTTGCCTCCGGTCATCCCTTGGGGTTTATTGCCTCTTTTCTTAAGTACTCCAGATGAGGGATGTGTTGTCAGCTTTGATAGCTAAGGGTGAAATATTATTTATTATTAACTTCTGCTCCTCACCCCTTCTTAAAAACGGAGTTCAATCTCAGTTCATTTCTTGTCCCCTTGTTCAGAGAATAAATCCATTGTAAATGTAAGGTAATTTCAGAATATTTATCATTATCTCTAGGCAATGTGTTTGACTTTTATATATTTTTATGGCTACCAAAGTAATTCTTTCCTTTTCATTTCCAGTATGCATTCAAATCTGGATGAATTGAGTGTGAAAGACAGGGGAAAGGAAGAGAGTGACTTGAACAGCAGCAGTTGGGATATCAGTGCAGTGGGCTTCAAGAAAGAATCCTTTGAAATGATTGCAAAACAAGGGGGTAAGTTCAAGTCCACGACTTTGAAGCTCTTACTCTCAAGGTCATCATAATACTTCTATGACTGCCTTAGTAAACAAACAAACTAACTAAATGATTATCTCAACTACATACACATTCATAGAGGGAAGTGTCTTCATTTCAGGCTCCTGTAACAAGATACCATAGACTTGGGGGCTTAAACAACAGACATCTATTTCTTATAATAGGTAATGAATCTTAGATAGGCCAAGATTCCATTTGCTGGAACATATGAGTGTGTGGTTTTGTTTGGCTTTGTTTTGTTTACATAATGAACCAACACAACCTCATAATTGCCACTTCATCTGCTTTGTCATTTGGGGGTTTTGTTTTAGGCTATACTCTTTGTCATGATAATTGGTTCTAGAGTGATAGCTCCTGTAGGAAAAGGCATAGTCAATTATATGGAGTTTTGTGTTAGTCTCCATAAAAGTAGGCACTACATCTTAGTCCCTCAAAGAAGATGACTTACCCAAAGATGAGTCCTAATGGTATGTCTTGCTCATTCAAGCATTTCTTCACTGTAATTGGTATATTTGTCCAATCTATATTTAGTGCCTTCAATTTTTTTTAATGAGTGGCTTCCAGAAGCATCCTAGTGACCTTCTTCTATTCATAGAAAATTCTCCAGTGTCAACATCTTTCCTAAAATGAGGAACACGGAGTTGGACCCAGTAATATAATTCCAGCCTCACTCCTGAGCTGCAAATTCATATATCCAATTGCCTATTCAACATATCCATTTGGGTGTCTGATGTACATGCTGTATGTTCAAAACTGAACTCTGGTTTTCATTCTCCAAACCTGTTCTTCCTCCCATGTTTGTATCTCAGTAAAAAAGACACCTCTATTCACTTAGTTTCTTGCTGTGGCTAAAATGCTTGATGTCATTCTTTATTTATTTCTTCTTGCGCACAACTTCCATTCTGTCAGTAAATACTGTTGGATTTACTTTCAAAGATGTATTGCCCATCAATTCACCTCTCACCACTTCCACTGCTTCTCTATCCGAGGTGCTGCCATCCTGGGCTGGGTAACTGCAGCGGCCTCAGATCTGGCCTCTGCTTCTGCTCTTGCCCTCTTGCACGCCCCTTTCCATGCAAGGACTGGATGGATCCTCTTACTTCAAAATTGGATCACATTACTCTTCCCTCTAAGTACTTCTCACTTAGCTGAAATCTCAAATTCTTATCTTGGTGTTGCTGTTACTATCACTATGTAACAAACAGGACCAACATGTTTGGTTTGAAACAACTATTTTATTGTGCTCATGGATTTTTTGGGTCAATTTGGACAAGGTACAGTATGGATGGCTTGTTTCTGCTCCAATGTGTCTGGGGCAAAAATGTCCTTCAGTTGAGAAAATCTGATGGCTGAGGGCTGGAAGCAGCTGAAGGCTTATATATTTACATGTGTAGTATGTGGGCTGGGATGACTCCATGTCTAGGACGGCCACTTGGGAGAGGGAGAACATGTAAATTGACTTTCTCCCAGTGTGGCAGCCTCAGGAAAGTCACATGATAGCTCAGGCTGCAAACATGAATGATTCATGCTGCAAGACAGAAGTTGCATAGTCTTTTATGACCCAGATTCTGAAGTAACAGTCATGTCCATCATATTCTACTGGTCTGAGCAGTTGGAAGGCCGCCCAAATTCAAGGGAGGGGACAAAGACCCTACATCTCCATCAGAAAAATTTCAAGGAATTTTAGGGGCCGTGTTTGTAAATCTGTCCTACACTATCTGACCTCCAGCTCCCCCTTCCACCTGATTTCTTACCACTCTCCCCCTTAAAAGTTTAGATCATCTTATTTGCCTTCTTGTTTTGTGGACACACCGAACGTAACTCCAGCTCAGACTCTAGGATCTTGCTGTTCATTTGCCTGGTAAGCACTTTCTGTGGATGTCCACATTGTTTGCTTCCCGGCTTCATTTAGGCCTTCACTCAAATGTGCACAAAGTCTTCCCTCCCTCTCAGATTGCCCCTCCTCCTTGTCACTCTCCGTCCTCTTTGCTTAATTTTCCATCCTCGTATTTATCACTCTCTGGCATTATTTTATGTATTTATTTGTGTCTTACTTATTCCCTGTTCCATGTTGAAATGCCAGCATTAAATATTTACTAAAACAACAGAACAGAACCAAGAATTTACTGAAGGTGTTGTCTAACTAGCACATACAACTTGTATGACTATTTCTTATGATTATATCACATTTTAGATTTCGGGTAAAATTGTGTAAATGTTTTTTAGAAGTTTTATTGTACTCCTTTATTTTTTAGAAAATTTTAGTGCCATCTTAAAACTTGATGATTTTGTAGTGAATATGTGTTTCTAGATCATTTAGTGTTAAATTAGCCTTTTCAAAAAAAAAAAAATGAAATTACTGAAACTAACTCCAGTAACTGTTTATTCTCTGTTTAGGAAATTACCAGTGTATTTTGCCTTACCTAAGTTTCCTCTTCCTATTAATAGTCAGGCCTTCTGAATTCATGAGAGCTCCAAGTGCTGCTGTAGCAAACAGTGATGTGATCAAGGCAATGTGCATTCAATCTGGGAGGATGTGGTTTCTTGGAAATACCAATTACAACATTTCCTCTTACTGTATTCAAAAGTTACCTTTTATTTATTTAATAAACAATATTTTCTATGTGCCAGGAACTTTTCTAGGTTCTCTGTAAATGTTAACCGACTTAATCCAACAACCCTATTAGGGTTGACAACAACCCTGTCATTTAACCCTCTTTCACACATGGAGAAACTGAGGCACAGAGATGTTGGATTAGGCCAAGGTCACATAGCTGTGTAGGGACAGAGTTTGGTCTCCAACCTGGGGAGTCTGGTTCCAGAGTCCATGCTCTTAATGTTCTGTCGTAGCATATTTTCAGATGTTTCAACATTTATTTTGTGGGTCTTATAAGATTTAGAACTGATTTCCATTCCTGAGGATGTTTCTTCCTTTGAGTTTGAATGAGATGTTCTGTTTTAAGTTTTGCTTTATGCTCCAACTCTCTGCTGCATTTCTTTTAATAATTCAAAATATTTTAAGGGGACGTATATCTTGTATAATGCTGCATTTTCTTGTGAAAATTCAGTGGGATTATTAAAAGGACATCACATGGATGATGGTGAGAGAGTTGAATTGGGTCCTGACAGCTGGGAGATCAATGCACTGAAGGCATTTTAAAAATCACTTTTGCACTTCACTTTTAACAGCGAATACAGAGACTTGAACATGTTAATAAATACACTGCTAATCTTCAGAAACTTCATTTTAGATTGTAACTTCACCCATTCCTCCAATCAAACCGTATCAAAGATTCCAGCAAATAATCCAGTTAACTTGCTTGAATTTTGTTTGCACTTCATTTCCTTTGTGCACCAGCAGGTGGAGGTGCAAGTCATTGGCAGAAAATCCAGAGGAAGAAAAAAGAAGCAAACAGCTAAAAAACTAAAAAAAAAAAACTGGTCCCTGAACAACTGAATATTATTTGCATTTCTGAGTGTATTATAACATACCATTGTGATTTTTTCTTTTCATTTTTGAATTTTTAACTATTCTGTTTTATTTCCAAGTTGTTTTAGATTATTGGGTGGAAAAAACATTTATGGATCTTGAAAAATTCAACCAGGAATCTCAAACCAGCGAGAATTCATCACATCATGAAAATAGCTTCAGGACTGAACTTTCTTCAAGTACCCTTCACTTTACCGTTTCCAGCTGAGAAATACGAATTTCCAGCCAGAACACTCAGAACTTGAATGATGTTATTTTCTAGTCTGTGCCTCCCAAAGTGAAGGGCTGCCAAGCATACATGACAGAGTTCAGAACTGCAGGCCAGCAGTGCCAGCTCCCTCCGTCTTGGACAGAATGATGAATTAAATCATTCTTCAGTGGGTGAATCACCTTCACATGCCTCAGAAGTAGCCACTTTATTTTGCAATGTTGTAGTCATATAGACAGTTATCCTTTGGGAACATATACATGTGCATTTCTGTCAAGTGTTTTTTTTTTTTTTTGCAGTTTTTTGGCTGGGGCTAGGTTTGAACCTGCCACCTCCGGTATATGGGGCTGGTGCCCTGCTCCTTGAGCCACAGGTGCCGCCCTCTGTCAAGTGTTTTTAAGCCATATTTTATGCATGAGCCTCCTGGTTTTGATATATATTTCCTTAAATAATGTTAACAATCATTGACAGAGCATATGGTGATTTTGTGTAACCCAAGATATTTTACCAGAGAGTCTTAAAAGTGGTCTTTATTGCCATGAACATAATAAGTGATCATATATTTCCTATTCTAGTACCATTTATGACTATAAATAAAATATTCAGTCCAGCTGTTTATCTATATTCAAATGTGTATATAACTCTCCTGGGAATGTAATTCAACTTCAGAATAATTTCAGGCTGGGTTAGGAATCTGCATCCCAACCTTAATCATGAGGCCCTGTGCGGGGGAAGAGGAAAGAAACTGTTGCAGGCAGCTTTGGTACCCAAATCACCTCTCTAGCCTGACATCTGAGAGTGTTGCTAAGTGTTTGGTGGGTATAACTGGCAGATGTTGGCAATGATGACTAGTGATGTTGTGTTTCTGGGCACTCAGCCCATTCACAGCAGCAGCTCAATCAGAGACTGGGGTTGCAGAGAGCTGGGGCGACGAAAGCCAGAGAGAGGGGCTGATAGCCCCAGCAGTGTGGGTTAGAGTTCCTGGCGGGATTCCTCTCCTATCTGTGAACAGGAGGTTAGGAGAAAACTGGAGCAGAAGAACAGGAGCAGAAGGAGAGATTTGGTCTAAAACACAGTGACTTGCAGGCTGCAGGAGCAGAGCCTCATCTGAGCCTCACAGATCCAGAGGCAGCAAGACTGGTGATAAGATGGAAGCAACTGATCGTGTCTTGTTTCCTGCAAGATTGGCTCAGACTGTGGGAAGAACGGGGCCTGTGAGTGCAAGACATGAATGCCTCCATCTGGAAGTGCCTGTGGTCGTTAAGATCTGACAGGCGAGAACTGTGATACCCAGTGCAATAACCACTAGCCACATGTGGCTGTTTAGATGAATTACAAGTCAATACGATGAAAAATTCAGTTCCTTGGTCACACTAGCCACATTTTGATTGTTTAATAGCCACACGTGCCTAATGACTCCAGAATTGAACAGAGCTGCTATAAAGCATTTCTGTCATCACAAAAAGTTCTAATGGACAGTGCCGATCTAGAAGAAGGGGAAGGCCCAAGGTCAACCTTCATGGGCTGAGGATTGAGGGTAGCCAGTGGCCCACCTCCCGAGCACACACATGGGCAGGGGACTATGTGTTCTTGTCTCTTCTCTACACTTCCCTGGTTCATGAGTTAGACTTTTATTGGTTCATGTATTTCAGAATGGACTGACACATTATATTATTTATTTTAAAGTCTTTGAAAAGGATTCTGTAGTTTGGAGTTTTCTGTAGGCTGGAGAATTTCTAAAGGCTCTTCTGCTATGTGTGTATGCTAGCCAGCACCTTCTATTTATAATCCTTATATTTGGTCCTATAGTTTTAGAGATTTTATAGTAGTATTCATGATAAAACCTATGTACTCCTGCTCCTAAACTCTTCCAAAAAATAATTCAGCAGTTTTCGAAATCAGTAATTTATGCTTTTAGCCAGGCTTAGGCAAGAAGCTAGTAAGTACTTTTAACTTCTCCAGCCAGTGGCTTCCTGTAGAAAATTACTATTGCAAATGGTTTCTGGGTCCTGTGGTATCTTTAGAAAGTCAGTGTTTCATCTCAAGTGTCAAATTTCAAGTTCAGATGGTCTAGGCCACAGAGAGTTTGCAGCAAATGTGACTGTACCTTGATTTACCTAAGGTGTATCTTAAAAGTAAAATGGACACTTGCCTTTTGGGTTACATTTAATAATACTTGAAATTTATTAGAGTCACTTTTTATGTAAATGAATTCTATGGGAAACAATTTTTAGAAGCCAAGAGCCTAAAACTTTTTTTAAAATTTATTTTTAATTTTTTATTTATTTATTTTTTTGGAGATAGAGCCTCAAGCTGTCACCCTGGGTAGAGTGTCAGGGCATCACCTCTCACAGCAACCTCCAACTCCTGGACTTAAGCGATTCTCTTGCCTCAGCCTCCAAGTAGCTGGGACCATAGGTGCCCACCACAACGCTTGGCTATTTTTTTTTTGGTTGCAGCCATCATTGTTGTTTTGGCTGGCCTGGGCTGGATTTGAATCCGCCAGTTCAGGTGTATATGGCTGACACCTTAGCTGTTTGAGCCACAGGCACTGAGCCACTTTTAAAAAAATTTATAAATACAGAATTAGATATATTTGCTTTTATTAAAACTAGGTTTACATGTATTTGTGATATTAGCTTCTACCTTAATTATGATCCCTGAATCTTGTCTCTGACAGCATTCTCAATGATGAATAACAACAGGCAACATTTACCAAACACTCACTATATGCAAGGTTCTATGCTAACTGCTTTACAGAAATTATTGTATTTATGCCTCATAACCATTCTAAGAGGTAGTTTATATTATTATCCTGATTTTACAGATGAGGAAACAGATTTTTTTTTGGAGAGGTTAATTTATCTGAGGTCACATAGTAAGTGAATGCATTTAGAATTTTAAAAATAATGGTATATCATTGAAGTACATGAATTTTAGGTTTATAGTTAGGTAAAATTTTATATGTGACTACCATACAGATTAGGATTAAAGACATTTCCAGCTTCTTAGAAGGCTGCCTATGTACCTTCCCAGAAAATACCTCTTCCAAAAATAGCTGCTACTCAGAAAATAAATTGGCAAAGTCATCATAGAAAGTAGTTAAAAAAATTAAAAATAAAATTACCATATCATCTAGCAATCCTACTTCTGGGTATAAATCCAAAGGAAATAAAATCAGTATCTCACAGAGACATCTGTAGCCCATGTTCATTGAAACTTTGTTCACAATACCCAAGGTATGGAATCAACCTACATGTCTGTTGATGGATAAATGGATAAAGAAATGATGAGATGTATTACATATATATGTAATGAAATATTATTTATCCTTAAAAAGAAGAGAATCTTAACCATTGTGGCAACATGGATGAAATCAGACTTTATGCTAAGTGAAAATATGCCAGACATAGAAAAATACTGCATGGTCTCACTTATATGGGCAACCTAAAAAGTCAAATTCATAGAAACAAAGAGAGGAATGGTGGCTACCAGGGTGTGGGGTAGGGGGAATTGAGAGATGTTGGCCAAAGAGTACAAAGTTTCACTTATGTAGGATGACAAAGTTCCTGAGCTGACATACAGTGTGCTGACCATCGCTGACTATACTGCCCTGTATACTTGAGATTTACTAAGAGTAGCTCTTCAGTGTTCCCATCAAACACAAAAACGGTTAGCCGTGTGACATTTAGCTTGAATATAGCAATTAGTTCAGTATGTACTTGTACGTAATGTTAAACCATAAAGCTGTATAGCTTAAATACATACAATGTCAATTAAAAATTTTAAGAAGGTAACTCCTATTCAAACCTCATTCCCCATCTGTTAACTTTTTCCCTGTACTTGAAATTCATATAAATTGACTGCACCATTTATATTCTAATGCTTGGTTCAAAATTTTGTCTATGAACTTTGTGTCCATGCTATATATTGCAGAAATTTGTGCTTTTTTCACTGTTATGTAGTATTTCATTATATGAATTTGCCATAATTCGTTTATAGTCTCTAAGCTCTCTTTTCCTACACAGGCTCTTGACTGATTGAGAACTTTCTATAAGTTTAACAAATAGCAGCAGAGGAAGTTTTATATTTGTTCAACAAATAAGAGGTGTTATATTACATAGCTGATGTAGGCTTGGCACTTAAAGCACAGTGGTTACAGTGCCAGCCACATACACCAAGGCTGGCGGGTTCAAACCCGACCTGGACCAGCTAAACAACAATGACAACTGCAATCAAAAATAGCCAGGCATTGTGGTGGGAACCTGTGGTCCCAGCTACTTGGGAAGCTGAGGCAAGATAATTGCTTAAGCCCAGGAGTTTGCGATTGCTGTGATCTGTGATTCACGGCACTCTACCAAGGGCAACATAGTTAGACTCTGTCTCAAAAATAAATAAATAGCTGATGTATTACAAAGTATGTGAAACATCTTATCAAGGGAAGGGAACTGAAACTCTGTAGAATAATTTAAAGAGACTTATTCTGAGTTCAACATGTGTGACCATGGCCAGAGAGCTATACCCAAGAAGCCTTGAGCAAGTGGTCTCACTGTTGCTGGGTTTTATACAGTTTGATTTTATACATTTTAGGAAGACAAGAATTACATGTGAAGTCACAAATCAATACATGGAAGGAGTTCCTTAGTCTAGCCCTGGAAGGCAGGACATCTCAAAGCAGGGCTTACAGGTTATAGGTGGATTTAAAGAGTCTTGATTTGTAATTGGTTAAAGAAATAAAGCTTTATCCAAAGGCTTGGGATGTTTTAAGTTAATATAAGGAAGTTCGTTAATCAGAGACAAGACACCAGATATATATACCAAGACTCGAGTGATCTGTTAAGTAAATTGATGACCTGCGGGTATGGGTTAACCTTTGTCTTATGTGGCCTTAGTCTTGTTACTAATTTTATTGTTATAAAAAGTAACTCCAAAGGGGACAGGGCATAACTAGGTGTGTCTGAATTCCCTTCTCCTTGTGGCTGGCAACTCAACTTTAAGGTTTTTTTGGAGGGTGGAGTTCCCCTTGGGCAAGAGGGACTGGGAGGGACTTAAGATTTTATTTTAGTTCACAACTTAGTAGCTTCTCTTTGAAAAGCCCACAGTAATACCCATTTTTGACAGACTTGTTTTGCCTATTGAAATGTATACAGTAAGAGTACAGTTAGTGATTGACTATTCATTTACTTGTATACTGTAATTAGCTAAGGAAGAAACAAATCAATTTAAAACCAATTTCCATAGTCTGCACATGCATAGAAATTGATTCTAGACTTGAATTTGCTGAATAAAAAGTGAAGCTATCTAACCTCAATTTGTATTTCATCGAGTAAATGTCAGCTATTGATTTCTGTAGTTTACTACTGGTGAGGCAATCTGTCATTATTTAAAGGTAGTACAACACAATTACTGTGCAGTTTAATTAGGTGTGGTCTAGTCATTTCACTTGCTCGAGGAAGATGAAATATTTAGCTGTAGTGGAAGGTAAAACCTCAGCTAGCTGCCTGTTCTATCACTCTCTTTCAAACTCATGCTAATTTTAGTTTAATGCCCATTGATTCTTATTGTTAAGTATTGAATAGAGTAGTACCTTTTGTAATGTGGTGTTGGCATAGGGCACTAAAACTAACTGTATAGATTAACTAAATTCTCTCAAGCTTTCTTGAACTCTTGACAATGCAGTATTACATTTTAGGGGAAAGACTTGTCCTGCGTGTTATAGAACAGGTTTCCATAGTGTGCTTGGTTTTCTTAGAGAGTGACAAGACCTGTTGCCGTTAGTGTACAGGATCTCTATATTATTTGACAATAGTAATGCCTTCTGCCTAGGAGCAGCACAAAATGTGTATTGTTGCACTATATCTGAACTCTACAATTTACGTGAAAAGCCTAAAATACAGAATATCTTTTTTTCTGTAAATAAATACTGTGATCTCTTTGCTTTTCATTTCTTCACCTGTAAAATGGGGGTATCAGTACCTATTTTTATTGCAGTTTTGTGATAGCTAAATAAAGTAGTATAAATAAAATGCTTAGAGCAATGCTTTACACATAGTAATCACTTAATATTTATTATTATTAACATAAAAACATTTTTATTTTTTTCTTCCCTTCTTTAAATTAATGTAGTTTCTTATTCTAAACAGTTCTAAATTTTCTCTTTCTGTTTAGAGCAATCTATTATTTTTTTTCAGTGTTTGGTTTTATTTTTAATTTTTAATTAATTACTTTATTTTTATTAATTTTATTATTTTTTTGACACAGAGTCTCATTCTCTTGCCTTGAGTAGAGTGCTTGGCTTTATTATAGCTCACAGCAAACTCAAACTCTTGGGCTTAAGTGACCCTCTTGCCTCAGCCTTCCAAGGCATACACTACTATGCTCGGCTAGTTCTTCTATTTTTAGTAGAAAGATGTGGGTCTCCCTCTTGCTCAGGCTGGTCTCACACTCTTGAGCTCAAGCAATACACCTGCCTCAGCCTACCACCCTCCCAGAATGCTAGGATTACAGACATGAGCCATCGTGCCTGGCCTTATAATTACTTTTAAAATTCACTTTTCAATTAGGCAAACAAAAAATGGTTCAAATTCCTGTGGACCACAATATTTTTGATCTAAGACTTTGATAAAAACAAAAAATCGTTGGTAGAAACATGTTTTTGCAGTAGTTCTTATAAAACTACATCAGTTGTTGATTTTGTTTATAGTTATATTTCAAGCCTGCCATATATGATCTTGACAGAAATACTCAGGTGGCAAAGGTCAGAGCCCAGCAAAAATGAACATAGTGATTGTTTAGATTAAGAATCACATAATATTATCATGAAAATTTGTTATCCCACCTTTACCTGCCTTACTTGTGTTAATATGTCATTTATTCAAGTCTGTGGGCCACCTGTTCTGCACCCCAAGTACTCCCATTAGAACATACTTGTAACACTCTCTGAGAGACATGAACTGATGGAAGGGTGAATGATCAGCTTGTAGCTTGGGCCAATGTAGATGGGGAGATGATTGATGGTGAAGCATTTCTAAATAACAAGGGAGTCTTCCAGGAAGGACTCCACCTGAGATATATTGCCTTTCAACGTGAACCCAGGCAGATATGCAGAGGCCCAGCAGGCATTCCCCGATATTTCTAGCTGTTTTGATAGATGTCGGTATAAAAGGCATGTGCTCTGATCCCAGCTTGCTTTCTGACTTTATCTTTTGCCACCTTCCTGCGTGCACTTACTGTCCCTGCCTCACTGGTCTCTAAGATGGAGAAGGGGCAGCCACTAAGACAATTATCCCATATCTGATCTCAGGAGCCAGGCCTACCTCTTGGAGAACTCCAGGTCTTTAGGGAGATGGGCACCTGAAATGTGCCGATTCCCTGCTCACTTAAGTCCATTTCCCAACAAACCATCCTTTTTCTACCTACGACTTGGTGTAGGTCTACCAACAGGGAGAGAACGGACTGGACATGGAGAAGACCACATTCTGTTTTTGTGCAAATTAGAATTTTCTCTGTAAATTAATTAAATTATGATTTCAGTTTTATGCATCAGTTCTATGAGGTTTTGTTGAGGTGATTCTGCTATTTAGAGAAGGGTATTTTCCATGCTGCTGAACACTTAGGGTTATGAGTCTGTGTATCTGAAGACTGGGCCCTATATTATGGCTAGTTGAATCATGCATTTCCCTGCAGCCGCCTAGGGAACAGCCGACTGGTCCCTCCACAGGAAACATTCCACCCGATCTCTGCCTTGGAAAATCCAGGGTGTGGAATGTTCTCTCCTAATTTATTGTCTCTATTAGGCATGCTGATGGAATAATAACTAATATTATAATAACTAATATAAGTATATCTCATCATGGGTATGTAACACTACAACCTTCCTTCTACACATAAGGAAATTGAGAATAAATTACCAACTTTAGTAGCAGAATCAGTGTGTGGTGGAACCCCAATGCCAAGCCATGTCTTCTGGGTCGAGCACATATTTTTCTTTTCTTACTGCCTTTCTTCTAGCTTGTTAGTTCTTCATTTTATTAGGTCTACAGGATGAAAAATATTAATAAAATGCTTAAAAACCCATTTTGGTGTTTACTTTGCTCAAATCACCAGAAGCAAATGAACAGTCTAAATGCACATTCAACCACTTGAAGCTATGATGGGTTCCCTGGCTGAGCGTCCCTCATCCATCATGCATGCTCCTCATAGACATGACAGGTCTTACGCAAAGAGGAGCTTTTTATTCTCTCTCGGTGGTGCTTCCTTTGAGGCATGGGATTGTTCAGGGCCCTGTTGAGATTTTGATTAAAAAAGACAGATATTGTGTAACTTCCATTAATGTTCTCTTTCTCCAGTAGCAAAATGTAGACTCTTGTAACTTTCTCCAGGGAATTCAATTTCCATGTCTGTCGCCAAATTCAATTTTGAGTTTTACATAAAACACTAGGAAACAGCGCCCTGGTCAGGGGTTATTCTTATAATCCAATGATTCTGAGGTGACCTTAACCAGTTTGCAACCTATTCTCCTCTTCTGTACTCCACAAATTACTAACTTCCTAAAGTAAAAGAAAACTACTTTTTAAAACACAAAGTGCCTAAGGTATTTAACTTTCTTTTGCCCTCCTCTCTCTGGATATGGTAATGTCATCTGATTTACTTTTATAATTCTCTCTAAAGGGGAAAAAAAACTCTCTCTAAGCTAAGAAACTATAAAAATCTGTTTTGAAAATGCTCAGTGCACAATAACTAATGTTAAGACAGAGGATTACACACCTGAAAAGCTCTATAATACACCTGCCTCAGCCTCCCAGAGTGCTAGGATTATAGGCATGAGCCACTGTGCCCAGCCACAAAATTCTTATGTTGAAATTCTAACTCCCAGTACAATGGTATCACAAAGTAGGACCTTTGGTGGGTAATAAGGTCATGAGACTGGAGACCTCATGAATGGTGTTAGGGCCCTTATAAAAGCTCTCTCACCCTCTGTACACTATGTGGGGATTTCAGAAGCAGTACAGTCTGCAATCCAGAAGAGGGTCCTAACCAGAACCTGACCATGCCAGCACCTGACCTTGGACCTCCAGCCTCCAGAATTGTGATAAATACATTTCTGTTGCTTATAATTGACCCAGTTTACGGTATTTTGTTATAGCAAGACTGGACTAAGATAAGATCCTTAGTGATTATCTGGTTTGGTGCCAATAGGCGTTCAGAAAATATTTGCTAAATAATGAGATGATGAAGCAGAGAAAAGTGTTAAGTAAATGAAAATTTCATTTAAACATATTTAGTATACTTTTATATCTATATTTTAAACCCAATACAAGAATTTTGAAGACATGTTTCTCTCTGTACTAATTCTGGGTGAAAAGAAGAGTCCAACTTTACTTCTACAACAAAGGATGAAAGAAAAGCCACATGACATCGTATATGTCAAGCCACTCTTGGAGCATCAGTTTATTGTAAGTCCATTGTTTGTGTTGCAGAAACTTATGCATAAATTCATCCCCTTGCAGAAGGCCTTGTTCTGAAGACCTGTGGACTCTGTATTAGGAACTGATTGGACTGTGCTTGAATTCAGATGGGATGAACTTGGCTTGAAAGCCTGAAGAAGAGGTGACTTTGGGGTATGAATGTCAGTGCCAGGCACAGGACCAGGACTTTATCTGTATTTTTTCTCTATCCTTGCAGACTTCTGAAAAGTAGACATTATCTTTAAAGTATGACAGTGGAGCATCATCTTTAATCATCAGAGAAATGCAAATCAAAACTACTTTGAGATATCATCTAACTCCAATGAGACTAGCCTATATCACAAAATCCCAAGACCAGAGATGTTGGCGTGGATGTGGAGAAAAGGGAACACTTTTGCACTGCTGGTGGGAATGCAAATTAATACATTCCGTTTGGAAAGAGATATGGAGAACACTTAGAGATCTAAAAATAGATCTGCCATTCAATCCTATAATCCCTCTACTGGGCATATACCCAGAAGACCAAAAATCACACCATAACAAAGATATTTGTATCAGAATATTTATTGCAGCCCTATTCATAATTGCTAAGTCATGGAAAAAGCCCAAGTGCCCATCGATCCACAAATGGATTAATAAATTGTGGTATATGTACACCATGGAATATTATGCAGCCTTGAAAAAAGATGGAGACCTTACCTCTTTCATGTTTACATGGATGGAGCTGGAACATATTCTTCTTAGTAAAGTGTCTCAAGAATGGAAGAAAAAGTACCCAATGTACTCGCCCTTATTATGAAACTAATGTAGGACCTTCACATGAAAGCTATAACCCAGTTACAACCTAAGAATAGGGAGAAGGGGGAAAGGGAGGGGAGGGAGGGGGGAGGTAGGTAGAGGGAGGGGGATTAATGGGATTATACCTGCGGTTCATCTTACAAGGGTATATGTGAATCCTAGTAAATGTGGAATGTAAAGGTCTTAGCAAAATAACTAAGAAAATGCTACGAAAGCTATGTTAACTAGTGTGATGAAAATGTGTCAAACGATTTGTGAACCAAGTGTATGGTGCCCCATGATCATACTAATGTACACAGCTATGATTTAATAATAAAAAAAAAAGTAGACATTATCACCCTCTTTTAAAATGAAGATGCTGACTCAGGGAAGTTAAGTGACTCACCTATGGATATAAGCTATAAAATTGTCAATCTTGGAATTTAATCCATCTATGTTTTATTTGAAAGCCCAAACATATTTTTAACTGTATCATGCTTTTTGGTAAATTCAACAGTCACACTCTTTGGATCTGGTTGTGTTTCAAATACATATCAGTAAACACAGTAGCAAATGTATCACACATCATTAAACAAAATGCTTCACACATGTCACTAAACACAGTTAAATGTAGGTTGAGAGCCACCAAGCACAGCTTTTCACACATGTATTACTAAACACAATATGCCCCCAGTGACTAAAGTTCTTATTTTGAATCACAGCCAGTTGTGTTTTTAATGGGTAGGTATCAAAAAGCAACAAGCAAACAAATGGAAAACATTACATGTCGATACATCCTAATATTTACACATCTCCTTTCAGGGGATTATCTGATGAATATGCAGCCTGTGTGTTCTTCTACATACTCCAAAAAGTATCTGTAGATCAAGCCAAGCCATTATTGATCTATATACCTGGAATTAATTACTCTGCCCTCCCAAAGGCTTGCTTTTACTGAACTAGGCTTTGGACTTATGTCAGAGGGCCAATGTGGTGGAAACAGTATAAGAGGAAGAGTTTTGAAACCCATCATCTTATTTATTATAAGGGCTTTTTTGCTGATTTATCCTGTTCTTTCAGTTTTTGCTTTAATCAGGGGTGTCCAACTTTTTTTTTTCTGCCCCACTTCGGAAGAAGAGTTGGCTTAGGCCACACATTAAAAACACAAACACTAAGAAAGCTGATGAAGAAAAAAAGGGTCCATGCATAATTTTCACAATATCTGACACCACACATAAGCAAAACAGCCCTCAAAAGGTCCACATGCAGCCCCTGGGTCACAGACTGGACACCTCTGCTTTATATATTTTGATGCTATGCTATGTAAATGCAAATTTAGGATTGTTTTATTTTTCTGATAGATTGACCCTTTCATTATCATGAAATCCCTATATATCTTCTTTAAAAATTAAAAACATTTTAATATTAAAAATCATGAAATAAAATTTATCTTAACCATTTGAAAGTGTATAGCTTAGTAGTTTTAAGTATATTAACACTGTTGTGCTCTAGTGTACTTATTTCTTAAAGTCTACCTTCTGTGGTATGAGCATAGCAAACCAGCTTTCTTTTGTTTATTGTTTTCATGGCTTATCTAGCTTTCTCTTTTTATTTTCAATATTTGTGTGTCCATATATTAGAGGTATGTTTCTTATTATAAACAGCAAAGATCTTTTTAAAGGATAAAATGTATTCTAAAAATTTTAGTTTGAGAACTTTTATTTCATTCATACTTATGTAATTATTATTTCATATATTTATATTTACTATTACCCTATTTTCTCTCTTTATTCTTTCATATCTTCCTTTGCACTTATCAAGATTTTATGCATTACCATTCCATTTTCCTCCTTCATTCGCCTTTGGTTATAGATGATTTTGTTGTTTTTTAGCAGTTAGCCTGGAGATTGCAGCATGTATTCTAGACTTAAGAGCATTCACTATGAATTAGAAATTTCTGTTACTCCCTGAAAAATGTAAGAATGAAAACAATTGTCATTGAACCCTTTCTTATTTTTTTTATTTCAGGTTAATGTGAGGGTACAAACAACCAGGTCACAATATTTGTACTTGTTAGATACAGCCCCTCTTTTAGTTGTGGGCCTCCCCCAAAAGGTGTGTTATGTACCCTTACCTTGTGCCCTTTAAGTGAGAGCATACGAATCCCCCTCCCCCTTCTGTCTTCCCCCCTTCCTCAATCCCCCCAACTTGAATAGAATTAGGTTTTTCTCCTATGTGGGCATGTGTTAGATCATAATAAAACTGAGTACATTGGATATTTGCTTTTCCATTCTTGCAATACTTTACTAAGGAGAATATGTTTCAACTCCATCCAGGTTAATACAAAAGAAGTAAAATCACCATCTTTTCTTATGGCTGAATAGTACTCCCTGGTATACGTATACCACAGTTTGTTAATCCATTGCTGAGACGATGAGCATTTAGGTTGTTCCCACATCTGGATGATTGTAAATTGAGCTGTGATAAATAATCTAGTGCAAATGTCTTTATGGTAAAGTGATTTTTTTTTCTTCTGGGTGGATGCCTAGTTGTGGGATTGTGGGTCAAATGGGAGATGTAATTTGAGTTCTTTGAGGATTCTCCGTATTTTTTTCCAAAGAGGCTGTGTTAGTTTGTAGTCCCACCAACAGTGTAAAAGTGTCCCTCTCTCTACACCCCTGCCAGCATCTGTAACTCTGGAACTTTGTGGTATGGGCTATTCTCACTGGGATTAAGTGATATCTCAGGGTGGTTTTAATTTACATTTCTTTGATGATTAGGGACATGAGCATTTTTTCATATGTTTGTTAGCCATTCATCCATTATCCTCAGAGAAGGTTCTGTTTATGTCCCTTGCCCAGTGATAGATGGGATTGGATTGTTTGCTATTTTTTTGTTTGCTAATTTGAGTTCTCCTAGCTATCAAGTCTTTGTCAGACTCATAACATGCAAATATCTTTTCCCATTCTGAAGGTCATCTATTTGCTTTAATCATTGTGTCCTTAGCTGTGCAAAGGCTTTTTAGTTTAATTAAGTCCCATTTGTTTATTTTTATTGTTGTTGTAATTGCTACTGAAGTCTTCGTAAAATCTTTCTCCAGGCTGACATCATCAAGAGTTTTTCTCACACTTTTTTCTAGGATTCTTATCATTTCATGCCTTAGATTTAAATCTTTCATCCATCTTGAGTCAATGTTTGTAAGTGGTGAAAGGTGCAGGCCCAGTTTCAGTCTTTCACATGTGGTTATCCAGTTCTCCCAGCACCATATATTGAATAGGGATTCTTTATTCCACTGTAAGCTTTTGTTTGGTTTATCAAAGATCAAATGACTATAAGAAATTGGTTTCGTCTCTTGGTTTTCTATCCAGTTCCAAATGTTTATGTCTCTATTTTTGAGCCTATACCATGCTGTTTTGATCACTGTGAACTTGTAATATAACCTAATGTCTGGTAGAGGGCTTCCAGCTCTGTTTTTATTACTAAGAATTTCCTTGTCTATGTGGGATTTTTTTCTGGTTCCATACGAAATGAAGAATTATTTCTACCATTTCTTAAAAGTATGATGTTGGTATTTTAATGGAGATTATGTTGAATCTGAAGATTGCTTTGGGTAGTAAAGACATTTCAACAATGTTGATTCTTACCAGCCAAGAGCAAGGTATATTGTTCCATTTGTTAATGGTTTTTGCTGTTCCTTTCTTAGGGTTTCATAACTCTCTTTGTAGAGGGCCTTCTCCTCTTTTTTAAGGTATATTCCTAGGTCTTTCATTTTCTTTGAAGCTATTGTGAAGGAAATTGGATATTTTATTAACTTCTTTTTTTTCTTTTAAAGATTGTTTTATTTTTTTTTAAGTATTTGAAATATTTATTTATTTATTTATTTATTTTTATTTTTTATTTTTTTGCAGTTTTTTTGGCCAGGGCTGGGTTTCAACCCACCACCTCCAGCATATTGGGCCAGCGCCTTACCTCTTTGAGCCACAGGTGCTGCCCTTAAGATTGTTTTATTTTTAATCAAACAGCAATAATGATATATATTTATGAAGTACAATGTGATGTTTTGATACATGTATACAGTATCATGTATTTCATCAAATGATGAAATGAGATTAATTAGCATATCTATCACCTCAACTATTTATCATTTCTTTGGAAATCCCAAATGGAACCCAGATATTTTTATATACACCTTTTAGGAGGGAGGGGGAAATGAGGAATATAGGTAATTCTGTTTAGAGGCAATGAATGGGTTTCAGGGAGGATGAATAGACGCTTGGGAGAATGAACGGATTGAGGGTGAGACAGGCTGATTTGTAAATTTACCAGAGAGACAGGTATTATGTTTAAAATGATTTGGGACAGATATGGTCACATCTCTAATTTTCTTTTCTGCAATATATTGAGATAATAGGTAGAGGAAAGGAAGTCAATTGTTCTTTTTATACCTCAGTCCAATTTATGCAGATAAAGAGCAAACGCCTTGTAATGCTTTTTGATTTTGAAGGGCCTTTAAATGAAAATGTTCTTTATACTAAGGAATCATATTTTGGGGTGAAATTTCCTGAACTCCTTCAGTGAACATACAGTGAATTTTTAAATCAATGGAGAATTGATATTTTTAAATACTGAGTTTTCTAAGCCATTAATATTGCATACTTCTGCTTTTAAGTGGGTTTTCTTTGTTGTTTTTTTTTCAATATTATATGGTAGTAATTTTGTTTTTGAGTTTAAAATTTTGTACATCTTAAATAGAATTTTCAACACATTGTATCAAAGATACATACTCTTGGTGTGGAGCTCTGCTGAGTTGGAGAGAACTGAGATACCAGGCTGTGAAGTAGGCATTTTAAGCAACAAGCCAACAATGAAAGTATCAGGTAAGCCTTTAGTCACTTACTGTGACAGTATAAGTAACATGCTAAACTAGAAAGTGTGGTACCTCCCCCCACTCCATTTTCTCCATGGGTTAGCAGAGTGGTAGAGGGTCAGGTGAATCACCATAGATGTGGCAGTGTGGTTGGTCATCTGATTAACTTCTTAACTAGCTATTATTTGTGTATACAAAGGCTCCCTCTATTTTTTATGCCCTTGTCATGTATTTTAAATCCATGTGTATGTTATACTTCATAAGATGATATTCTTACTGGCTTATACAGTCCCTATTTATTTAGTTTGACCCATTTATTTACATTTTGTTGCTTTTAATACTTTTCTAATTTCCATGATCCCAATTGGGATCATTTTCTTACATTTAAAGAAATCATATTAATAATTCTTTTACTCTGGACCTGCTGGCTTGACTTTCTTGTATTTAATTTGTCTCGGAATAACTTCCTTTGTTTTGCACTGAAAAACAAAAGTTTACCAAACTAGATTATACATACAAGAAGTGTGCACATAATAAGTATATAGTTCAATGAATTTCCACAAACTGAATACAGCATCATGTAACCAGTACCCAGCTCAGGGAAGAGAACATCCCAGAATTCCAGAAGCCCTCATGTTCCTCCTAGTCTCTTTCTCCCCAAAATGTCCACTCTGCTAACACCTAACATTACAAGTTATATTTGCCTATTTTTGCATTTGGCATATTTGGAGTCGTAGGTTATATGCTCCTTCTTTTATTCACTATATTTGTGAGATTCGCTGATACTGTTGCATGCAGTTATATTAAGCTGATGCTAATATTCATAGTCTTCTATAAATAAACGGCTATTTATTTGTCCATCTTACTATTGCTGAGTATTTGGGTAATTTTGGTTGGTTATATATAGTTCTTCTATTAATATTTTAGTACAAAATTCATGCTTTTCTTACATGCAAGTATATTTACCCATCCCAACAGCCCCCAAAGAGTTAATTGCAAATCTATAGTGTCACTAAATAGCTCCTCAGTTAGGTATGGGTGAGACTTAATGTGTGAGTCCTCCATAGGTAAAATTCCTTCCTATTTGTGAAACCAGACAAATTCTGTTCTTCCAAAATACTATGGACACTAGCATGGATTAGACATTCCAATTCTAAAAGGAGAAATCAGAAAGAAGGGAGTGGTATGTTCCAACCAAGTCCAACATCCAGGAGGGAAATTCCATTAAGTCTTTGTTTTAAAGCTCTGTCTTCTGGGCACACTGAGGTGGCAGTGCTACCCCCATTGTCCCATGCAGCTGTTCACTCCCAGGCTCTGGGTGGCAGCTTTGACCTTGAGACACTAGGTGGTGACAGCCTGGCCCTTGACACCAAGAAGGAGATAGCCTTGCCCCTTGGGCCTGTGGTAGGGATGGCATCTCTGCCAATTTCGAATTGCCTTCAGGGTTATCCATCCTTTTTCTTGAAGGATAATACTCGTTTCCAGCCAAATAGCTTTACTCTCTTATCCTGTGGAATCCCAGAAGTCCAGCAGCCCCTGCATCTTGTCCCATCTCTTTCCCTTTTAGTGCAGGTGGCAGTGTTGCTTCTGGTGCAATCTGTCTCTAGTCTCAGGTTCTCTTGAAATGGATACTGATATCCATGGGTGATCTTTTTTTTGTTCAGCCACACCCTTGGTGTTTTCTTTAGAATATGCTTTATACTGTTTTGCAATATGGGTAAGGCTGAGACTTTTCCAAATCTTCACATTCTGGTCCTTTTTACCTAACAGTTCCATCAAAGTATCTTTCTCTGCTCACATTTTACTATAAGCAGTGAGGAAAAACTAGACCAGACATTTAACACTTAGCTTAAAATTCTCTTCAGCTGACCATCCAATTTTATTTCTCATGAAGTCTACATTCTACAAAACAGTAGAAAACAACTCAGCCAAATTCTTTGCCACTTTATAGCAATAGGCTTTTCTCTGCAGACCAACAGTAAATTTGTGTTTACTCTGAGACCTCACTAGAGTCACCTTTAACATCCATATTCCCACCAATATGTCTCAAAACTCTTTCAGCCCCTTACCTGTTACTCAGGTTCAAAGTCACTTCCACACTTTTAAATACTTGTTTTTTGCAGCACCCTATGTCACAGTACAAAAGTCTGTGCTACTACATTGTCTGCTAGGACTGCTATAGTTGGACACCACAGACTGGTGGCTTAAACAACAGTGATTTATTAATACCTTTTTACATAAAGCAAGGGTATATGACACACCTCTTTGGTGTGGGACACAACTACAAGAGGGACTTTAACAAATGCAAACATTGTAACCTAGTTGTTTATACCCTCACACTAACCTGAACAAGAAAATGCTTTTTCACAGTTTTGGAGGCTGGTGGTGTTGCTGTCTCCTAAGGCCCCTCTGCAGGTGGCTGCCTTCTCACTGTGTCCTCATAGAGCCTTTCCTCTGTGGACTCATCTATTTCTGCCTCATTACCATACTGACTCCTACAATAGCATTTGAATATGGGAGCATAGAACTCCAGTCTTCTGGATTACCCTGCTTATTTTTGACTCTTTATTTTCATAATAATGACTGCAGACTTTTATAAAAGTATTAGCTTAAATTTTGACTTTGATTGCATTAAATCTATAGGTTTTTAAAATGGTCTCTCATTAGTGTAGAGGTCTTTAACACACTGCCACATTAGGAAAACAATTTTTCCCCCCTTAGGACCATAGTGTTTTATTAGGTCAAGTACATTAACTTCCATGTGAGTTGTATTTAACTCATGCTACTTTTGGGTTTGGGGCCTTATGAAGCATATATAACTCACATTTCTCTTGACCTGTCTTGACCTAATAAAACACTGTGGCCCTAAGGAAAAAATTTTTTTTTTTTTTTCCTAATGTGGCAGTTAATGTACAGGAGAGTTCTTTTTTTTTTTTTGTTTTTTTTTTTTTTTTTAATTTGGCCGGGGCTGGGTTTGAACCCGCCACCTCCGGCATATGGGACCGGCACCCTACCCGCTGAGCCACAGGCGCCGCCCATACAGGAGAGTTCTTTCTTGCTTGCTTGCTTGCTTTTTTTTTTCAGTTTTTGGCCAGAGCTGGGTTTGAACCCACCACTTCCAGCATATGGGGCCAGCGCCCTACTCCTTTGAGCCACAGGCGCCGCCCTGTACAGGAGAGTTGTGAGTTTTATATTCTTCACAGGGCCCCAGGCTCAAAACTAGCATAAGCTAAATATAACTAACATGGCAGTTAATGTGTTAATATAGTTCTTTAGATTGAATTCTAGGAATTTGTATTCTTTGATGTTATTGCAGAAAGCATCTTTTTACATTTCTGTGTAAGCTATTTTTGTTAGATATAGATCTCTAGGTTGGCAGTTATATAAGCACTTAACTGTGCTATTCCATTATCTTTTGGAAGGCATTATTTTATTTTTGAAGTCTCTGTCAGTTATATTGTTGCTCCTTTAAAGATAATTTGTCATTTTTTTTGACTGCTTTCCAGAGTTTCCTCTGTGTTTGTTTTTTGTGTTTTTACTATGTTAGATAGTCTCCAAAGATATCCCTCTAGTGAATTATACTTCAGAGTATTTTTGCCTTTATGATGTACCTTTCTAATCTAGGGTAGGCCTGAGACTCACTTTTGACCAATGGAGTACATCGGTTTTGACACTGCCTGACTTCCAAGATCCAGGCATAGGAAACCTTCTTGCTGGCATGGCCTCGTGGAGCACTCATTCTTAGATGTGCCCTCTGAAACTAACTGTTAAGAAATGTAACTATGCTTGGACAACTGTGCCTTTAGAGAATAAAGACACATAGAGCAGCCCCGGAAGGTCCTAAAAGATAAGTTTACACTGGAGAGAAAGGGAGAGAGGGATGGGGTGGGAAAGAGAATCTGAGTCCACATGTGAGATTGACCCATTTTGGAAATCTATCCCAAACTCTCTGATGACTGCAGCCCTGCCACTACTGACTGCAGCTCATGAGCGACCCGAGTAAGAACTGTGTAGCTGAAGTTGTTTAATACATAAAATTTGAGAACTAATAATAAATTGTTTTAAAACACTAAGTTATGGTGTGGTTATTACAGAGGAATTGACAAATGGAACATAAGATAATATCTAGCAGTAGGGTGTGGTTGTAACTAAATCTTAAAACATGTGTCTTCAGCTTTGAGACTACAAGGCAGGAGGAAGCTGGAAGATCCTCAGGGAATTGATGATGGAAACTTGAAGGAAAGTAAAGAGGTTATTTTTAAAGGCTGGAGGAAAGAAAATCCATGTTATATACTGTCTGAAGATTTTGGGTGACTACTGTCTGCGATAAGATAAATAACAGAAAATATACTTCATAGAATAGTGAAACGGCATAAGGAGATTTCCAGCTAGAATGTCAAAAGGATAATTGGTTATTTTTAGATATGTATAAATTAAGTATTATGAGAGAGACTGGGAGGGAAGGAGTGGGAGAAGGGAACGGGGCGGGAGAGTGAGAGGTATGCTGAGGAGGAATTTTTCTAATTTAAAGCAGAAATTAGCGAAAATATAAAGCACTCACGGTTTACTAAGTATGAAAACAATGGTATCTTATTCCCAGCCACTCTGTATCACAAAGGCTGTCAATATAATACGTGATCTCAGGGTAAAGATTATTTAAAGGGGGCTACTGTAAATCACATTATTAAGATTTCGGAAAGATGGAGGCGGAGCAAGATGGCAGCCGAGTAACAGCTTCCTTGCATCTGGGCACTGTGAGTCTGGGGAGATAGGACTCCAGGCATCTCTGGCTGGTGGGAACTGCCTATCATCACTCCTATGAAGATACAGGGAGTCAGCGAGAGACTTCTGGACCCCAAGAGGAGGACTAAAACAGTGGAAAACCGGCAAGTGGTCGCGTGTGTTCAATCCGTCTAAACCCGCCCACAACTGTAAGTTCAGTAGCAGCGAGACTGCAAACCAGAAAGGCCTTACCTGTGAACTGTTTTGATGTCCTTGGACTTGGCACTGAGTTGAACTGCCTTGGGGAAGGCCTGAGCGGGAGTGCGGAGAACTTTGGCCGTTGTCTAGGGCCCCAGTCTGAGCCGCTGAGCCAGACGGAGCTAATAGTGTTTGGCGGTGGGTCACACGGATCCATTGTCAGTGATCTGCCCCGGCAAGCTCCGCCCTCAGGGTCGCAGAGCTAGAAACGGGTGGGAGCTGGTAACCCAGCAACCAAGTAGCCTAAGGGTGGGGTTTGAGCCGCCTTGCAGCCCTAACCCTCAGGGGCAGAGTGAGACGGGTTTTGGCACACTGAGTAAGTGGATAGCCACTTCAGCAGCGATTCCAGCGAGAAAGCTGGGAAAGCTTCTGCTCAGCAAGTTTACAAGTTCAAAGTGCCTTTTAAGTAGGCTGAAGAGAGATTTAGGGTGTCTACCTGCTGGGGTTTGAGAAATCAACAGCCTCCAGTCGTATCAGAACTGTGACTAACATCTCATACCCCAGAAGACCACGTGTTGCCCAGACAATATTCAATAACATATACAAACTGCTTTGTTTTTGGTTGTGTATTTTTTTCTTCTTTTTTTTTTGGTTTGGTTGTTTTTTTTTGTTTGTTTATTTTGACGTTGCTGATGTTCTTTTGTTTTTTTAATTTCAATCTTTTCCACACAGATCCCTTTTTCTTTCTCAATTTTCCTAGTTTAATTATAATTTCCCATTGCTGCCTTTTTTAATAACTTCAACTTCATTTTTGCTAGTGTTTCTACCGATATAATTTGGTTTTTCACCCAATTTTATCCCCGTAAAGTTTTCTGTTTGCTTCTTTTGGTTTGATTTATAGCATTTTTGTCTTTACCCTCTACTTGGTGGAGGTGGGGTACTGTATCTGATCAGGTTAGCAAAGAGCTGCTGACCTCAAGGGAACCACGCAACTGGGCACCCCCAGAAGGTGGGGTTTTTTAAGGTTGTGTCAAAGTACCCTACTGTACACCTATATTGCCCTGTCTCCCTCTTTCTGTGCCTCTCTTCTTTTTGTCAATATTCCTTATACCCACCCCCTCTCCTTTCTCTATCTTTCTTTTTTTCTTATCACTTGGTCCTCCTTTCTTTCATCCCCCTTTTTTTGCTCTTCAACCTTCTCACCCTTCTGGTCCTGTAACCCTTAGTCCACAGGCACAAGAACTTAAAGAGCAAGAGGAAGTGAAAGGAAAATTAGGGCAAGGAAACAGATAAAAGAAATCACTCATGAGGAAGAATCAGCAGAAAACTCCAGGCAACATGAAGAACCAGTCTAGAACAACCCCACCAAGGGACCATGAGGTAGCTACTGCAGATGATTCCACCAGTATAGAAATGTTAGGAATGACAGAAAGGGAATTTAGAATGCACATGTTGAAAACAATGAAAGAAATGATGGAAACAATGAAGGAAATTGCTAATAAAGTGGAAAATAACAAAAAGGAAATCCAAAAACAGAATCAAATAAGAGATGAACGATATGAAGAATATAAAAAGGATATAGCAGACCTGAAGGAACTGAAACAGTTAATTAGGGAACTTAAAGATACAATGGAAAGTATCAGCAACAGGTTAGACCATGCAGAAGAAAGAATTTCAGAGGTAGAAGACAAAGTTCTTGAGATAACTCAGACAGTAAAAGAGGCAGAAAAGAAGAGAGAGAAAGCAGAATGTTCACTGTCAGAATTATGGGACTTTATGAAGCGTTCCAACATACGAGTTATAGGAATTCCAGAAGGGGAAGAAGAATGCCCCAGAGGAATGGAAGCCATACTAGAGAATATTATAAAAGAAAATTTCCCAAACATCACCAAAGAGTCTGACACACTGCTTTCAGAGGGATATCGGACCCCAGGTCGCCTCAACTCTAACCGAGCTTCTCCAAGACACATTGTGATGAACCTGTCCAAAGTCAAGACAAAAGAAAAGATTCTGCAAGCTGCCAGGAGTAAGCGCCAGTTGACCTACAGGGGCAAATCCATCAGAGTGACCGCAAACTTCTCTAATGAAACTTTCCAAGCAAGAAGACAATGGTTATCTACCTTTAACCTACTTAAACAGAACAATTTTCAGCCCAGAATTCTGTACCCTGCTAAGCTACGCTTCAGAATTGACGGAGAAATCAAATCATTTACGGATATACAAACATTGAGGAAATTCGCCACAACAAGACCAGCTCTACAGGAAATACTTCAACCTGTTCTGCACACTGACCACCACAATGGATCAGCAGCAAAGTAAGAACTCAGAAATCAAAGGACAAAACCTAACCTCCACACTGATGCAAAAGATAAAACTAAGCAATGGACTTTCACCAAATAAGACGAATAGAATACTACCACACTTATCAATTATCTCAATAAATGTTAATGGCTTGAATTCCCCACTGAAGAGACATAGATTGGTTGACTGGATTAAAAAACACAAGCCATCCATTTGCTGTCTGCAAGAAACACACCTGGCCTCAAAAGACAAATTAAAGCTCCGAGTCAAGGGTTGGAAGACAATTTTTCAGGCAAACGGAATTCAGAAGAAAAGAGGAGTTGCAATCTTATTTTCAGATACATGTGGATTTAAAGCAACTAAAGTCAAAAAAGACAAAGATGGTCACTTTATATTGGTCAAGGGAAAACTACAACAAGAAGACATTTCCATTCTAAATATTTATGCACCCAATCTAAATGCTCCCAGATTCTTGAAGCAGACCTTACTCAGTCTGAGCAATATGATATCTGATAATACCATCATAACAGGGGACTTTAACACACCTCTTACAGAGCTGGACAGATCCTCTAAACAGAAATTAAACAAAGATGTAAGAGATTTAAATGAGACCCTAGAACAACTATGCTTGATAGATGCATATAGAACACTCCACCCCAAAGATAAAGAATATACATTCTTCTCATCACCCCATGGAACATTCTCCAAAATTGATCATATCCTGGGACACAAAACAAATATCAACAGAATCAAAAGAATTGAAATTTTACCTTGTATCTTTTCAGACCATAAGGCACTAAAGGTGGAACTCAACTCTAACAAAAATGCTCAAGCCCACCCAAAGGCATGGAAATTAAACAATCTTCTGTTGAATAACACATGGGTGAAGGAAGAAATAAAACAGGAAATCATTAACTTCCTTGAGCATAACAACAATGAAGACACAAGCTACCAAAACCTGTGGGATACTGCAAAAGCAGTTTTGAGAGGAAAATTCATCGCTTTAGATGCCTACATTCAAAAAACAGAAAGAGAGCACATCAACAATCTCACAAGAGATCTTATGGAATTGGAAAAAGAAGAACAATCTAAGCCTAAACTCAGTAGAAGAAAAGAAATATCCAAAATCAAATCAGAGATCAATGAAATTGAAAACAAAAGAATCATTCAGAAAATTAATGAAACAAAGAGTTGGTTTTTTGAAAAAATAAATAAAATAGATAAACCATTAGCCAGACTAACTAGAAATAGAAAAGTAAAATCTCTAATAACCTCAATCAGAAACGATAAAGGGGAAATAACAACTGATCCCACAGAGATACAAGAGATCATCTCTGAATACTACCAGAAACTCTATGCCCAGAAATTTGACAATGTGAAGGAAATGGATCAATATTTGGAATCACACCCTCTCCCTAGACTTAGCCAGGAAGAAATAGACCTCCTGAAAAGACCAATTTCAAGCACTGAGATCAAAGAAACAATAAAAAAGCTTCCAACTAAAAAATGCCCTGGTCCAGATGGCTTCACTCCAGAATTCTATCAAACCTTCAAGGAAGAGCTTATTCCTGTACTGCAGAAATTATTTCAAAAAAACTGAGGAAGAAGGAATCTTCCCCAACACATTCTATGAAGCAAACATCACCCTGATACCAAAACCAGGAAAAGACCCAAACAAAAAGGAGAATTTCAGACCAATCTCACTCATGAACATAGACGCAAAAATTCTCAACAAAATCCTAGCCAATAGATTACAGCTTATCATCAAAAAAGTCATTCATCATGATCAAGTAGGCTTCATCCCAGGGATGCAAGGCTGGTTTAACATACACAAGTCTATAAACGTTATCCACCATATTAACAGAGGCAAAAATAAAGATCACATGATCCTCTCAATAGATGCAGAAAAAGCATTTGATAAAATCCAGCATCCTTTTCTAATTAGAACTCTGAAGAGTATAGGCATAGGTGGCACATTTCTAAAACTGATTGAAGCTATCTATGACAAACCCACAGCCAATATTTTACTGAATGGAGTAAAACTGAAAGCTTTTCCTCTTAGAACTGGAACCAGACAAGGTTGTCCTCTGTCACCTTTACTATTCAACGTAGTGCTGGAAGTTCTAGCCAATACAATTAGGCAAGACAAGGAAATAAAGGGAATCCAAATGGGAGCAGAGGAGGTCAAACTCTCCCTCTTTGCTGACGACATGATCTTATACTTAGAGAACCCCAAAGACTCAACCACAAGACTCCTAGAAGTCATCAAAAAATACAGTAATGTTTCAGGATATAAAATCAATGTCCACAAGTCAGTAGCCTTTGTATACACCAATAACAGTCAAGATGAGAAGCTAATTAAGGACACAACTCCCTTCACCATAGTTTCAAAGAAAATGAAATACCTAGGAATATACCTAACGAAGGAGGTGAAGGACCTCTATAAAGAAAACTATGAAATCCTCAGAAAGGAAATAGCAGAGGATATTAACAAATGGAAGAACATACCATGCTCATGGATGGGAAGAATCAACATTGTTAAAATGTCTATACTTCCCAAAGCTATCTACCTATTCAATGCCATTCCTATCAAAGTACCTACATCGTACTTTCAAGATTTGGAAAAAATGATTCTGCGTTTTGTATGGAACCGGAAAAAACCCCGTATAGCTAAGGCAGTTCTTAGTAACAAAAATAAAGCTGGGGGCGTCAGCATACCAGATTTTAGTCTGTACTACAAAGCCATAGTGGTCAAGACAGCATGGTACTGGCACAAAAACAGACACATAGACACTTGGAATCGAATTGAACACCAAGAAATGAAACTAACATCTTACAACCACCTAATCTTTGATAAACCAAACAAGAACTTACCTTGGGGGAAAGACTCCCTATTCAATAAATGGTGTTGGGAGAACTGGATGTCTACATGTAAAAGACTGAAACTGGACCCACACCTTTCCCCACTCACAAAAATTGATTCAAGATGGATTAAGGACTTAAATTTAAGGCATGAAACAATAAAAATCCTCAAATAAAGCATAGGAAAAACACTGGAAGATATTGGCCTGGGGGAAGACTTCATGAAGAAGACTGCCATGGCAATTGCAACAACATCAAAAATAAACAAATGGGACTTCATTAAACTGAAAAGCTTCTGTACAGCTAAGGACACAATAACCAAAGCAAAGAGACAACCTACACAATGGGAAAGGATATTTGCATATTTTCAATCAGATAAAAGCTTGATAACCAGGATCTATAGAGAACTCAAATTAATCCACATGAAAAAAGCCAACAATCCCTTATATCAATGGGCAAGAGACATGAATAGAACTTTCTCTAAAGATGACAGACGAATGGCTAACAAACATATGAAAAAATGTTCATCATCTCTATATATTAGAGAAATGCAAATCAAAACAACCCTGAGATATCATCTAACCCCAGTGAGAATGGCCCACATCACAAAATCTCAAAACTGCAGATGCTGGCGTGGATGTGGAGAGAAGGGAACACTTTTACACTGCTGGTGGGACTGCAAACTAGTACAACCTTTCTGGAAGGAAGTATGGAGAAACCTCAAAGCACTCAACCTAGACCTCCCATTCGATCCTGCAATCCCATTACTGGGCATCTACCCAGAAGGAAAAAAATCCTTTTATCATAAGGACACTTGTACTAGACTGTTTATGGCAGCTCAATTTACCATTGCCAAAATGTGGAAACAGCCTAAATGCCCACCAACCCAGAAATGGATTAACAAGCTGTGGTATATGTATACCATGGAATACTATTCAGCTATTAAAAAAAATGGAGACTTTACATCCTTCGTATTAACCTGGATGGAAGTGGAAGACATTATTCTTAGTAAAGCATCACAAAAATGGAGAAGCATGAATCCTATGTACTCAATCTTGATATGAGGACAATTAATGACAATTAAGTTTATGGGGGGGAAGCAGAAAGAGGGATGGAGGGAGGAGGGTGGGGCCTTAGTGTGTGTCACACTTTATGGGGGCAAGACATGATTGCAAGAGGGACTTTACCTAACAATTGCAATCAGTGTAACTGGCTTATTGTACCCTCAATGAATCCCCAACAATAAAAAAAAAAAAAAAAAAGGAAAAAAAAAAAAAAGATTTCGGAAAGATTTAAGGGTATGCCTTCCAGACCCTTTGAATTAGACAGAAATTTTTCTGAGAAATTTGAGGGTGTTATTTCTCAGTACCCTCACTTTTAGCACAAAGAAAAGTGGGGCTTACATCAAGGAGATTTCTGAATGAAGCTTTTGTCTATTGGAGTCAGTCCCACTACTATTCATAGGAAACCCATAAAGTATTTAATAGAATTGTGTTAACAGAAACACCATAACCTTGGACTAAAAGGGACAGAAGCAATTCAAAATGAAAAGAGATCTCTGGGTCCTTGATTTTTATATACTTAAGAATTGAAATAGCCGGGCATTGTGGCGGGTGCCTGTAGTCCCAGCTGCTTGGGAGGCTGAGGCAAGAGAATCGCGTCAGCCCAAGAGTTAGAGGTTGCTGTGAGCCGTGTGACGCCATGGCACTCTACCCGAGGGTGGTACAATGAGACTCTGTCTCTACAAAAAAAAAAAAAAAGAATTGGGCTGACACAGTTACTTAGCTATAAACATGGACCATTTGAGATGATAAAGGAAGTTTGGAATTAATAACCAAGAGGGAGGAAATAACTTTCCAGAGGGTGAAAATAAAGGCCATGGGCGAGCAGCTCCCAGAACCAAGTCTTAATCAAGAACTGGCCATATTTACCCAATTGAATTTCAGAATTGCCTGGGACAGTCACTGCTATGGAACGCTTGTCCCCTCATCTCCACCACTTTCATCTGTGTCAATCTCTTTGAATGGTAGTGTTTTTTACTGTTATAATAACCTATTACTACTATTGTATCTTGAGTGTGTGTGTGGGGGCAAATAATTTGTGCCTTTAGATCACAGGTCTTCAGATTGAGAGGAACTATTATGCAAAGGGCTACACCAAAGGAATTATACTGACAAAGTTTATTTATCGTCAGCCTTGATTTAAATGCTGCTGTATGCTTGGCTTCTCATTATGAGAAATTTAGAAATCAGTAAAGATTTCAGGGTAGATATTATAGTTAAAAATGTTGACTCAGTATAGTTCTTTTTTGTCCAGAATTTTATTGTGGTTGATCTAATATTTGTTTGCATTTCATTCACTTAAAATATTGCTCTTAGTAAGAATATTGGTCTAATGCAAATTACATATTTCAAGCAATAGACCCTTATAGTTCAAGCAATCCAAGTATTTATTTTGAGAACATTGTTCACATACATGATGTAATTTTCCCTAAAAAGAAAAGCCCAGGACCAGATGGCTTCACATCAGAATTCTACCAAACCTTTAAATAGGAACTAGTACCTATATTACTCAACCTGTTCCAAAACGTAGAAAAAGAAGGAAGACTACCCAACACATTCTATGAAGCAAACATCACCCTGATCCCCAAACCAGGAAAAGACCCAACAAGAAAAGAAAATTATAGATCAATATCACTAATGAATGTAGATGCAAAAATATTCAACAAGATGCTAACAAACAGAATCCAGCAACACATCAAACAAATTATACATCATGACCAAGTTGGTTTTATCCCAGGATCTCAAGGCTGGTTCAATATATGTAAATCTACAAATATAATTCAGCACATAAACAAATTAAAAACAAAAGACCATATGATTCTCTCAATTTATGCAGAAAAAGCTTTTGATAATATACAGCATCCCTTCATGATCAGAACACTTAAGAAAATGGGTATAGAAGGGACATTTCTTAAACTGATAGAGGCCATGCAGCAAACCCACAGCCATCGTACTGAATGGAGTTAAATTGAAATCATTTCCACTCAGATCAGGAACCAGACAAGGCTGCCCATTGTCTCCACTGCTCTTTAACATTGTAATGGAAGTTTTAGCCATCACAATTAGGGAAGAAAAGGTGATCAAGGGTATCCATACAGGATCAGAGAAGGTCAAACTTTCACTCTTTGCAGATGATATGATTGTATATCTGGAAAACACCAGGGATTCTACTACAAAACTCTTAGAAGTGATCAAGGAATACAGCAGCATCTCAGGTTACAAAATCAACATTCATAAATTCGTAGCCTTTATATTTAACAATAATAGTCAAGCTGAAAAAACAGTTAAGGACTCTATTCCATTCACAGTAGTGCCAAAGGAGATGGAATATTTGGGAGTTTATTAACAAAGGATGTGACAGAGCTCTATAAAGAGAACCATGAAACTCTAAGAAAAGAAATAGCTGAAAATGTTAGCAAATGGAAAAACATACCATGCTCATGGCTGGGAAGAATCAACATTGTTAAAAAATGTCCATACTACCCAAAGCAATATATAATTTTAATGCAATCCCCATTAAAGCTCCACTGTCATACTTTAAAGATTTTGAAAAAATAATATTTCATTTTATATGGAATCAGAAAAAACCTCGAATAGACAAGACATTACTCAGAAATAAAAACAAAGCAGGAGGAATCATGCTACCAGACCTCAGACTATACTATAAATCAATAGTGATCAAAACAGCATGGTACTGGCACAAAAACAGAGAGGTAGATGTATGGAACAGAATAGAGAACCAAGAGATGAACCCAGCTAATTACCATTATTTGATCTTTGATGAGCCAATTAAAAACGTTCAGTGAGGAAAAGAGTCCCTAGTTAACAAATGGTGCTGGGTGAACTGGCTGGCGACCTGTAGAAGACTGAAACTGGACCCACATCTGTCACCATTAACTAAGATAGACTCTCACTGGATTAAAGATTTAAACTTAAGACATGAAACTATAAAAATACTAGAAGAAAGTGCAGGGAAAACTCTTGAAGAGATCAGTCTGGGTGAATATATATATACATATATATTTTAATATTTAATATATATTTTTATTGTTGGGGATTCATTGAGGATACAATGAGCCAGGTTACACTGATTGCATTTGTTAGATAAAGTCCTTCTTGCAATCATGTCTTGCCCCCAGAAGGTGTGGCACATACCAAGGCCCCAATCCTCTCCCTCCTTCCCTCTCTCTGCTTTTCCTCCCCTCCCCATGACCTTAATCATCATTAATTGTCCTCATATCAAAATTGAGAACACAGGATTCAGGCTTCTCCATTCTTGTGATGCTTTACTAAGAATAATGTGTTCCACTTCCATCCAGGCTAATACGAAGGATGTAAAGTCTCCATTTTTTAAAATAGCTGAATAGCAGGTGGCACCTGTGGCTCAAGGAGTAGGGCGCCAGTCCCATATGCCGGAGGTGGTGGGTTCAAACCCAGCCCCAGCCAAAAAAAAAAATAAATAAATAAAATAGCTGAATAGCTGAATAGTATTCCATGGTATGCATATACCACAGCTTGTTAATCCATTCCTTGGTTGGTGGGCATTTAGGCTGTTTCCACATTTTGGCGATTGCAAATTGAGCTGCAATAAACAGTCTAGTACAAGTGTCCTTATGATAAAAGGATTTTTTTCCTTCTGGGTAGATGCCCAGTAATAGGATTGCAGGATCAAATGAGGTCTAGCTTGAGTGCTTTGAGGTTTCTCCATACTTCCTTCCAAAAAGGTTGTACTAGTTTGCAGTCCCACCAGCATTGTAAAGGTGTTCCCTTCTCTCCACATCCACGCCAGCATCTGCAGTTTTGAGATTTTGTGATGTGGCCATTAGATGGTATCTCAGGGTTGTTTTGATTTGCATTTCTCTAATATATAGGGATGATGAACATTTTTTCATATGTTTGTTAGCCATTCGTCTGTCTTCTTTAGAGAAGGTTCTATTCATGTCTCTTGCCCATTGATATATGGGATTGTTGGCTTTTTCCATGTGGATTAATTTGAGTTCTCTATAGATCCTAGTTATCAAGCTTTTTTCTGATTGAAAATATGCAAATATCCTTTCCCATCGTGTAGGTTGTCTAAAATTCAGCATCCTTTTCTAATTAGAACACTGAAGAGTATAGGCATATGTGGCACATTTCGAAGCTATCTGATCGAAGCTATCTATGACAAAACTGATCGAAGCTATCTATGACAAACACACAGCTAATATTTTACGGAATGGAGTAAAACTGAAAGCTTTTCCTCTTAGAACTGGAACCAGACAAGGTTGTCCTCTGTCACCTTTACTATTCAACATAGTGCTGGAAGTTCTAGCCAATACAATTAGGCAAGACAGGGAAATAAAAGGAATCCAAATGGGAGCAGAGGAGGTCAAACTCTCCTCTTTTCTGACAACATGATCTTATACTTAGAGAACCCCAAAGACTCAACCACAAGACTCCTAGAAGTCATCAAAAAATACAGTAATGTTTCAGGATATAAAATCAATGTCCACAAGTCAGTAGCCTTTGTATACGCCAATAACAGTCAAGATGAGAAACTAATTAAGGACACAACTCCCTTCACCATAGTTTCAAAGAAAATGAAATACCTAGGAATATACCTAACGAAGGAGGTGAAGGACCTCTGTAAAGAAAATTATGAAATCCTCAGAAAGGAAATAGCAGAGGATTTTAACAAATGGAAGGACACACCATGCTTATGGATAGGCAGAATCAACATTGTTAAAATGTCTATACTTCCCAAAGCAATCTACCTATTCAATGCCATTGCTATCAAAATACCAACATCGTAGTTTCAAGATTTGGAGAAAATGATTCTGTGTTTTGTATGGAACCGGAAAAAACCCCATATAGCTAAGGCAGTTCTTAGTAATAAAAATAAAGCTGGGGGCATCAGCACACCAGATTTTAGTCTGTACTACAAAGCCATAGTGGTCAAGACAGCATGGTACTGGCACAAAAACAGAGACATAGACACTTGGAATCGAATTGAAAACCAAGAAATTAAACTAATATCTTACAACCACCTAATCTTCGATAAACCAAACGAGAACATACCTTGGGGGAAAAACTCCCTATTCAATAAATGGTGTTGGGAGAACTGGATGTCTACATGTAAAAGACTGAAACTGGACCCATACTTTTCCCCACTCACAAAAATTGATTCAATATGGATAAAGGACTCAAATTTAAGGCACAAAACAATAAAAATCCTCCAAGAAAGCATAGGAAAAACACTGGAAGATATTGGCCTGAGGAAAGACTTCATGAAGAAGACTGCCATGGCAATTGCAACAACAACAAAAATAAACAAATGGGTCTTCATTAACCTGAAAAGCTTCTCTACAGCTAAGGAGACAACAACCAAAGCAAAGAGAAAACCTGGGCGAATATTTTATGAGGAGGACCCCCTGGGCAATTGAAGCAGCTTCAAAAATACACTACTGGGACCTGATCAAACTAAAAAGCTTCTGCACAGTCAAGAACACAGTAAATCAAGCAAACATCCCTCAGAATGGGAGAAGATATTTGCAGGTATGTCTCCGACAAAGTTTTCATAACCAGAATCCATAGAGAACTCCAACGTATAAGCAAGAAAAGAACAAGTGATCCCATCTCAGGCTGGGACAGGGACTTGAAGAGAAACTTCTCTAAAGAAGACAGGCGCACGGCCTATAGACATATGAAAAAATGCTGATCATCCGTAATCATCAGAGAAATGCAAATCAAAACTACTTTGAGATATCATCTAACTCCAGTAAGATTAGCCCATATCACAAAATCCCAAGACCAGAGATGTTGGTGTGGATGTGGAGAAAAGGGAACACTTCTACACTGCTGGTGGGAATGCAAATTAATACATTCCTTTTGGAAAGATGTTTGGAGAACACTTAGAGATCTAAAAATAGATCTGCCATTCAATCCTGTAATTCCTCTACTAGGTATATACCCAGAAGACCACAAATCACATTATAACAAAGATATTTGTACCAGAATGTTTATTACAGCCCAATTCATAATTGCTAAGTCATGGAAGAAGCCCAAGTGACCATCAACCCATGAATGGATTAATAAATTGTGATATATGTACACCATGGAATGTTATGCAGCCTTAAAGAAAGATGGAGACTTTACTTCTTTCATGTTTACATGGATGGAGCTGGAACATATTCTTCCTAGTAAGGTATCTCAAGAATGGAAGAAAAAGTATCTAATGTACTCAGCCCTACTATGAAACTAATTTATGACTTTCATATGAAAGCTACAACCCAGTTATAACCTAAGAATATGGGGATGGGGGTGAAGAAGGGGAGAGAGGGGGGAGAATGGGCGGAGGGAGGGTGATAGGTGGGATTACACCTATGGTGCATCTTACAAGGGTACATGTGAAACTTAGTAAATGTAGAATATAAATGTCTTAACACAATAACTAAGAAAATGCCAGGAAGGCTATGTTAACCAGTGTGATGAAAATATGTACAAATGGTATATAAAACCTGTGTGTGGTGCCCCATGATTGCATTAATGTACACAGCTATGATTTAATAAAAAAAAAAAAGGAAAAAAAAGATTGTGAAGGAGAATTTCTTTCTATCCTTAGCACCAGAAATGGTGCTTCTTTTAATTAGTCAGTATAATTTTATCAAATAGACAAAAGGAACTATGTTATTGATTATATTCTCTATATTTCACTTCTGTTTCATTTACAGAATATAAACATATGAGATTTTATTAGATATGTGTTTTTCTTAGGCTGGGGGATATCAATTTCACATATGGCCTAGCTCATTGATTCATTTGCTACATTATACTTTTACAAGTCTATTTTAGAATAAGATAGTGTATAAATTATGAAATAATGATAAATATTCATATTGGGAAATTAGGGAAGTCAATAGAAGCTTAGTAATTGGCTGGGTGCAGTGGCTCATACCTGTAATCCCAGCAGTCTGGGAGGTTGAGGCAGGTGGATTGCCTGAGCAAGAGCAAGACCCCATTTCTAAAATAGCTGGGCATTGGGGTGAGTGCCTGTAGTCCCAGCTACTCAGGAAATTGAGACAAGAGAATCGCTGGAGCCCAAGATTTTGAGGTTGCCATGAGCTATGATGCCAAGGCATTCTACTGAGGGTGACAGAGTGAGATTGTGTCTCAAAAAAGAGAAAGGACGTTTAGCAGTTACAGAAGACTCTTTCTTACAAATTAACCAATGTGTCATTTGATGAACAGCCTACACTAATCCTTAAATGCAAACTCTTCATCCATGGGAGGTGAATAAACATGGTTTTCCATGTAATAAATAACTTTTTCCAACGCCCAAGAAATTTCACTGATGTCCTGGAAAATGATGCTTAAATCTCGGGAAGACTTCATTTACTGACAGAATGGAGGTTTGTTATCCCTGGCCCCTATTGTTTAGGTTTGTTGACACCAGGCTTTACTAATTTGAATACAATAAAAAGCAATGTAAACAGAGTGAGACCAAGGTGTTGATTAATTCAGTTTATTTGTCTAAGGAATAGAGTTCTATGCATAGTTACTTACAAAGCATATTAATTTTGAAACCTAATTCCTGTAATCTGTGTGTGATAGGTTTAAAATAGCCGGTAGCAATTGCCAGGAGCCTGCTCTTCCTTTGCCACCTTCTCTTCATTTCCACGACTCATCGTGGATGGCTGTTACTTGAACCAACCAAACAAGTCAGAAAGCACACTTTTTCTGTCGTTGAGTTATAGGCAGGGGCAATAATAATATATTTGATATATAATATATTAATATATTATAATAATAATATAATATAATAATAATATATATCTGTATAGCATGGGTTCCAATTAATCAGAATGGTGGCCTGATCAATTAGAACAGTGCCTAACCAATCAGAGAGGCTGCTCAGTTGATCAGAGTCAGTCATGAAGAACAGATACGGCTGTGTCTGTACATACCAGCTGACTACCAACTCTGTTTATCACCAGTTTTTTTTTTAGTAGAGGAAAAGTAAGTAAGTGAGAAGTTAAAACTCATTTCTCCTGCTCTCACAGAATATTGCCTACCAGATCATTACTATTACAAAAAAGACTATTCTTCTTCTTTGAAGAGTTTTATTTTATGTTTCCTGTTGCAAGATGTTTAAAACTGAAGTTGCCGTAAGTGAAAGGCTGTCTTAGTACAATTTATTTCCTTTCAAGTTAAAACCGAATCTAAAAAGAAAACATTTCACCTTATCACACTCCTTGTTTTTCTTGAAGAAAGTCTCCAGGGTAATGAAACAGTTTGTGGCTTTTGAGCAAGGGAATAGGAGGAAGGAGACAATTTGGTGTTTTCCTTTATCATTTAAATTAAAACAGAGTGTGTGTTTGTGTTAAAAGAGAGCATGTGTTTTAGGCAAAAAAAAAAAAAAAAAATACACCCCTCACAATGTAGAAAAATATTTTCCATTTAACAAGATAATTTGCTTAAGGAAAATTTAAAATACTGAAAGGAGGAAAGCTAAGTTAAATTACATTGTGTGTGGTGCTGGTTAGATAGTGGAAGGGAAGTAGAGATCTTGTAATTTGGCACAGAATTAAGATTTTATGATGGGGAGAAAAATTAAATGTCATTATGTTCTGTCCCTCCTATTTTACCAGAAGAAATACAGATCTAAAGAAGATAAGTGGTTTGCCCAGGATCATACATCTGGTCAGTTACTGAGAAAAGTAGAAAAGAAGAAAGAAAACTGAGTTCTTAAACCTATTCTTGTTTTTAGATTGTGTGTACATGGCACCAAAATGACTGATTAATTCTTAATTAAAAAAAGTAATTAGAAAGTAGTGTTCCTTTTCTCTTCAGCCTTCCTGCTGCGTCTGCATTTGTCCAGACTCACTCGGCAAAGGATTAGAAGAGCTTCTCTCTGTGCCCGTCAAAACCCCCCGTCCCTTGCCCAGGCCCTTGCAGCCCTGCCGACTGACAGTCAGTTATCTGCTGCCTGGCTGAGAGGACTGGATTTCACAGTGGCTTTTGTTCCACCCCACATACTGCCCCTGCCAAACTTTTAGTAACTGATGGACTCCATTTGGTTCTAACTTTGGAAAAACACACATTTAGTATCTTAACTATTTTTAAGTGTGCAGTTCATAGTGTTAAGTACTTTCCACACTGTCGCGTAACCAATATCCCAAGTTCTTTTCATCTTGCAAAAAAAAAAAAAAAAACAATGAACCTCTGTATTCATTAAATGATACCTTTCCATTCCCTCCCTTCACTTTCTGTCTGGATGGATTTGACTTCTCCAGGTACCTGGTATAAGTGGAATTGTATGGTATTTGATTTAGTTTTGTAGTTTATGTATTTCACTTAGCATAATATTCTCAAGATTCGTCCACATTGTAGCATGTTTCAGAATTCCCTTCCTTTTAAAGACAGAATAATGTTCCCTTGAAATACATGCCACATTCTGTTTATCATTTCATCCATTAATGGAAACGTGAGTTTCTTCCACCTATTTTCTTTTTATTTTGCTGTTTGAAAGTGTGCAGGCAGTTCCAAAGTACACTGCTCAAAATAAAAGATTAGAATCATCAGTGTTACATATGTGATGCTAGTGTTACAAAAAGCACATTGCGTGTTACTTTACAAATGTAATGTGATATGATACCTTGACTTCACAAACTTACACAGCTGTGGAGCAAGGGAAGAGACAACTGGTCTGGCGTGTGATGTTCAAGGCCATAGGACATTTACAGAGAATTAACATTCATGAATTTTAGAAACGAAAGGCATCTCAAAGGAGGTAGAGGTAGAATTTGGTCATTTGGCTTTTGATGTCAGGTACACCTAGGCTTAGGTTTCCAGAACGTTATTAGCTGTATGACCATGAACATATTATTTAAATTCTGAGATATTAAATACAGTATTTACCCCATGGGGCTACTGAGGATTAAGAGAGACAATGCAATTAATGTATTTAGCAACGTCTTTTCAGAGTGCACATGGAATAAATCCTAGCTAATGGTTGAATCGTCTAACTTTACAGATAAAGAAGGTGAGTGTCAGAAGGAGAAATGACCATCTTAAAATCATGCAGACAAAACACAAGGCTGGCATTTCATTTCTGTTTTAAAAAGAAGGAGAGATTTATTGTTCACAAATTATCTTTTTCTCATTAAAATTGTACTAGTCACTTACAAATACTTACAGGAACTCTTGCCAAGAAGAAACATGGCAGATGCTCTTTTGTGTCACCTTGTTCATTTGTTCTGTTATTTAAATGTTCAATAAATTCATTCATTTAATAGCCCA
This sequence comes from Nycticebus coucang, assembly GCF_027406575.1. Lineage (NCBI taxonomy): Eukaryota > Metazoa > Chordata > Mammalia > Primates > Lorisidae > Nycticebus > Nycticebus coucang. The sequence continues at coordinate 58,151,080 of NC_069794.1, read as the reverse complement.
CTCAGTGCCTGTCATGTGACAACCAGCGTCTGGTCACTGGGGACCTAACACTTTTGTGGAGGAGACAGGCAAGTGTGCTACATGTTCTTGTAGGACTAAACCTACAGACAGTATGGGTGGGCTGGACACAGTGGCTCACGCCTGTAATCTCAGCACTTTGGGAGGCCAAGTTGGGTGGACTGCTTGAGCTCAGGAGTTCCAGACCAGCCTGAGTAAGAGTGAAATCCCATCTCTACTAAAACTAGAAAAATTAGCCAGGTGTTGTGGTGGGCTGCTGCAGTTCCAGCTACTTGGGATTCTGAGGGAGGATTGCTGAAATGCAGGAGTTGGAGGTTGCTTTGAGCTAGGCTATGGCCATGGCACTCCAGCCTGGGCAACAGACTGAGACTCTGTCTCAAAATAAAGGAAGCATGGATCTTAGCAAGAGAAGTGCCTCCCAGGCCTGTGAGGTAATGAAGGGAGGAGGGAGAGCTGGAGGTGGCAGATGGCAGGGCCCTGGGCTGTTCAGTTTCCATAAAACTAAGTTAGCCTGGCTTCTGCCTTCAGCTGAGTGCGAGAACAACCACCTGAGCAGGACTAAGAATTTATCTGGAAAATGCAACGTGTGTGCCCAATGATGGGGGCACAGCAGAGGGAGTGATTACTTCTGCCTGAAGGAAATTTGGAGGGGTGATGATATGGTGGGAGAGGGGTACCAGAGGAGATGCCAAAGGGGTTAAGCTTCGCAGGATGAGGAGAAGCTCACCCCCCAGACGAGGAAAGCTGCTCCAGGAAAAGACCCAAGCAGCATGCGAGCACAGGGCTCTGGGTACTGGGACACAAGTTATCCACAAGGGCTGGGGATGGAGTGCAGAGGGAGCTGAATCTGCAGAGGCCTTGCCTGCTGGTGAGCCTTAGGGGTCGGTCATGTTAGCGGTTGGTGTTCTGGGGATGCTGACAGCTGTTCACTGCTGTCTAATCCTTCAGGCTATCCCATGCCCATCATCCCTCCCAGCTATTTCTGGGAAGTTTCCCCCACCAGGAGTATGTTTTACCTGGATGCAGAATCAGTTGCTCTCCTGCTCTGGAGTCTTCACTGAGGTTTCTGGAGCTTGTCACTGCAGACGCGGCCTACTAAACATTTTCTGCTTAGCCCAGGGTATTCTGGCTGGTAGTCACCTTGAGCTCTCAAGGTTATAACCTGTGGCTGAGAATGAGGCAGTGGGGATATATTAAACTCTCCTCTATTCCATTTTGGGTGTGTGCATGTGTGTGAGTGAGAGGAGAGACAGAGAATCTCCATGGTGTTGTATTTTTCTAGATAATAATCTTATCAGCTCTCTCAAATGTTCTTCAGTTTCTATCCCAAACTCTTCCCTTCTGAAGGCTTAAAGTCATCCTCTAGGCCCAAAAAGGACATATTTGTCATTCCATTCCTTCTCTGACTTTGTGTTTTCCATCATTATACAGGTATCATTGTCTTCCTCTTGCTTTTGCCAGCTTTTAAAAAAATTCCCAAATGTATATAATTAAATGAAAACAGATATTTCTTCATTAGCAAGAGTTTGTCCCATGTCCTGTGTAGCTACTTTGGTCCAGGAAGTAGCTTTGGTCCAGCTGAAGAGCTCCTGGCCTTTGAGAGATATTCAAGAAACAGTTACAGAACTTAACTGACAATCCTGCAGGGAAGAGGCTACAGAGGGTGGCTTTGTTTATTGGAAGGTGAATTGTATGATCAGGTATAGATCTTAGAGGAACCTCTGGATCTTAAAAGGAAAGACTTATGGTGAGAAGACCAAGGATGAATCTGTAACAGCCATCAGGAGGAGAGTGAATACAGGCTTAAGCTCAGAAAGGGATTTGTAAGGATGAAGTTATGGGACAGAACGAAGCAAACAAGGTAGATAAGAGATGCTGGAGATAGATTGGCTGGAGGAGCGCACAGGATACCATCTAAACTGTGAGGTTTATCTTGGGAAAGCTGGGTGGCTGGTGATGAGATGGGCATCAACTGACCCACTTTACACAGAGGCTAAGTGATTTGTCCAAGGTCAGTGAACATACTGATAGCAGCATTCTGTAATCTTATTGTGTTAGAAACTTCAAACCAGAATCGTTTCTACTTCATTACCACCATGGCCTTTCCTATTATATAAAACTTCTACACACAGAACATATTCAAATAATTTTCAAAAATGTCATTAAAATTAAGAAGATACTTAACAGGACACCTGGGAACCCACATTCAACAAGTGCAGAAATAAATTAGAGATGGGAAAATATTAAAATACCTGACCTGTGTGAGTATCTACATAATATTTAAAATGATCTCATCCATTTAGTGCTAGTGTTTGGTGCCCTAATCTGAATTATGAAAAATGTTCTCACAGAGAGGCAGGCTAACTGAAGGAGGCTATCTTAATATACAGCAAAATATAAATTAAAAAGCTCTCTCAAGCTATTAGTAAAAGTACTGAAATATATTAGCAGGTGCAGGGGTTCAACTTTGGATGAATGTTCTTTGAAATCAGATTCATCACTGAAATTAATCTGAGAGGTGTCAAATCTGTGCTGGATTAAAGAGGTAACAAATGAGAAGACTTCATTGAAGTTCTTAATTGTAAAGGGATCAGAATTAATAATCCTCTGTCATGGTAACCTGAGTACTTGGGAGTTTAAGAAACTTACATCTTGGAACAGGATTGAAAAAAAACCTGGAATATTGCTGTTGAAAGGAGAAGTCTGACCATTGGTTGGATTGATTTAGTTTTATGAATAACTTTAAATTGACCCCGTAAAACCACAAAGATAGATTTCTTTTGTGCTAGTGGAGTTTATGTATTTCAACACTCAGGTCAAACACTACTTTTTTTTTTTTTTTGCAGTTTTTGGCCGGGGCCAAGATTGAACCCGCCACCTCCTGTATATGGGGCTGGCGCCCTACTCCTTTGAGCCACAGGTGCTTCCCCAAACACTATTCTCTGGAGAGTGGAATAAACACAGCATTTTTCTTCCCATCTGCCCTTTATACTTGTACATATGTACTTTTTCCTTCTACTCCCCAAAGGCTTTCCCCACTTATTTAATTCAGAGGCTTTTGGAGATGATACACTTTAGAAGCGCCAAGCTCCACTCATCAATGGCTTCCACTGTGGCCTCCTCATTCATGTGCACTCACATCATGAAAATGATCATAAAAGAATGGGGAGGTGTGGAATGTGGCAAACTTCAAGTATCTATTTCCCTCCAAGTCCTTAAAATAACATACATATTTTTCTTATTCAGAAAAACATGTCAATCAATTCACAGGCAGATTTCCATGTTCTAGGTGATGAGTTTGGGGTGCTCTCTTGGTGGGCTGCATGTGCACCCCTGCACCATGATCTCACGGGTTAGGTGGATCGTCCCAAAGCACACTGCTTGATTACACATGGGGGCCACGGGGAGGGATGTGGCTGATGAGTCTTCTTCACTCTCCTGTGAAGTACAAAGCTGTAGCTGGTATTCAAGCCTATTAACCAGCTTTGCCTCATGGATTCATAGGATTAGTGATAGTCCCAAAAGTTGGTTGCCAGAGGTTTAGCAGCCATGGAATTGACATTTTCCTCCCATGAAACTGAACTTCTGAAGAATAGGAATAGCTGTAGGAAGACTCAGTAGACTTCAAGCCCTCAACTAACCCCCAGCCCATCTCTGGGTGGTGTCTATATCTATAGGAAAGTTCTGGCTTGTAGTGCCAGGGTACTTTCTAGAGTTACTTGGTGTATAGTTCTAGAGTTTTATCCCCATCCCAAATCTCTTCCTATAGACATGGATAAAGGGGATTAAGGAAGGAAAGAAGGAAGAAGGGAAGGAAGGAAGAAAGAAAGGTGGCAGGCAAAAATAAACCAGGTCAAAGTAAATTTTCACTTCTTGCCCACCTTCTTTTCCCGCTCTTCCCACATCATTTATGGTTTTCAGCATCTAATAGATGTCTGCCCCATTATACTTCCAATGTGGAATTTTTGATGTCTCTCTATTGAACCTGTTAGTTTTCTCTATCTCAATAATGGAGCCACCATCTTCCCAGTACTAAAGGTAACCACCTAGATATTAGTCTTAGTTTTCATTTCAATCCTTCTGCCCACTTGGATCCAGGAATCTTTAGATTCCTCTATCTATGCTTATTCTCACCTTAGGATTTGCATCAGCTGTTAATTCTGCTTAGCATAAACCTTCCAAGAATTTTGCATGGTTGGCGTCCTTTCCTTATTGAAATATTGCCTCTTTTGGAAGGCCTTCACTCGCCACTGAATCATCTAAGTGAAACTATTCCCACAGTTCCTATTTATCACATCACCTTATTGTAATTTTTTTAGCTTATAGAGCTGTTTGTTTTTCTGCTTCCTCCTCACAAAGATGTAATCCTCATGCCAGCAGGGACCTTGCTTAGCCCTTTTCATAACCCTGATTTTTAGACTAGAGTCTGGTACAGAGTAAATACTCATAACAATATTTACCGGATGAGGAAATAAATAACTTCTAATTACAGTAAATAAGTTTTTATGTAATGTTTGAATTTAATGCTATTTGAATAATTCATTTTCAATTGCTCTTCAATTATGACAGTCAGGGAGATGGACCCCTTAGATTGTTCTTTTTTTTTTTTTTGTAGAGACCGAGTCTCACTGTACCGCCCTCGGGTAGAGTGCCGTGGCGTCACACGGCTCACAGCAACCTCTAACTCTTGGGCTTACGCGATTCTCTTGCCTCAGCCTCCCAAGCAGCTGGGACTACAGGCGCCCGCCACAACGCCCGGCTATTTTTTGTTGCAGTTTGGCCGGGGCTGGGTCTGAACCCGCCACCCTCGGCATATGGGGCCGGCGCCCTACTCACTGAGCCACAGGCACCAAGGAAGTACTTGCCCTTCTGCTGCCAGGGCTGAAGTTAGTCAACCAGCCTCCATTGTTGGTGCCATCAGGATTCACTTCAGTGTGGAACGCGAGGCCAGCCCTTCCTGGGCAGCTTTAAACTCAAGAGGAGGGTTACCAGTGCCTCGTTCTACCTACGGCAGGTTGCTCTAAAAGGAAATGTCCCTCTAACAGGAAATTCTTGCTCTGGAGTTTCTGTGGACCAAGACAGATTGATTGCACTGTGGTCTGGTGCTCTCGCTCCTGCTTTTCTCCTTTCCCTGCACATGTGTCCAGTCCACGTCCTGGACTGAAAGCTTTCCCTGTCCTATCCTGCTTTGTCTCTTTATTGTCTTGCACAGGTGCAGTTCCCCAACTAAATCTCTTGTCCTTCTACCCTGCCCTATTGCTCGCTTCCCTGAGGACCCATGATCTCGTTGGAATTCTTACTAAATTTCAATAAGGCCACTTTGCCATTTTAGTAAATAACAGGAAAAGGTTACTTGAAATCTTTTTGTTGCCTAAAGTTCTCAAACTGTCTTAGGGTGTTCACTGTGGACATCAAAGATTATTTTTCTCTTAAGGACATGTTCAGCCAGGAGAGGTTTAATTCAGATCTTGTTTCATGAGGGATGCTACATATGGGGTTGGTTTACTTGAGGACAGAATTTTTGTACACCTGTTAGTGAGGAATTCTTTGGTTAAGTGCTAAAAACAAGGATGGAGGAAAACAACCAAATGTTCATTGAGAACCTGCTTTGTGCCAGGCTGCTTTAAAAACTATTGGCAAGATCTCACTCAGTAATTAGAATGACTTTGAAAGGTGGGTGACAACATCTTCATTTTTACAGAAGGGAAAACAGAAATTTCAAGAGGTATAAAAACAAACTCTCCTATCTAAGTTATATAAGTTCTAAAGCCAGGACCCAGAATTTGGGATCGCTGACTCCAAAGCCCTTATCTTTTCAAACTCACCAATCTGCCTCCTTCTGGAAGGGTTCTTTTTAATGATAGCAAAAGAACCAGGTGAGAATGAGTAAACCTATATTCTAGAGTAAAATATTTAGTGTATGATCAAAATTTGAGCGAACTTATACAGCAAACTGGATATAATGCATGGTATGACTTCACGTCATACCATTATTTACCAAGAAATTCCAATTTCTTTTCATTAACTAACAAGTAGAGCTCTTATCCAAATGTGGCTGAGACAATTGTAATTTTTTGGTTCTTGCTCAAATTCTCTTTTTTCATTTTGTATTCTTGGTTCAGTGGAGGACTCTATGGGTTGACTCACTCTTCACCTGTTCCAATCCCCTTCTAGAACTGCCTTTTGTCCTAGAGAGGACAGAACTCCCACAATCTTATTTCCCAGGCCCCTTTACTACTGGTGCTCTATACATGATGAGGTTCCACTAAATTACTACACGCCCTTGAAGCTTTCATTTGGAACCAATCTATTTTGCTGTCACAAATCACAGCAGAGGCTACAAGGTTCAGGGGTGCGTTATTGTGGCAGCAGCTCAGTTCTAGATTGTTATTTTTGAGAATAATTCTGAAGTCTCATCCTGGATTTATCTATTTATCTGTTTCTTCAGCTTTCTAGTGATCCTGCAAAATAAATAAATAAATAAATAAATAAGTAAAATGTATATATCTCTCTATATAGCTCTGTATTCTATATTCTGTAGCACTGAATTTATTTTTCTTTAAATTTATTGGATAATGTAGTTTTTAATTTTCAATTAAAAACTTTGATTAACGCAGTTCACAATATTAGGCCTATGTTTAGAGGAATGAGAAGTTCCCTGTGTAAGTAAGCTGATTTACAAATCACAGACAAATCTCAGTCTATCTGTTGGTGGTTGCATAAAATGTCCACCTCAAGCATGAGTTTCCATGAATCAGATTGTTATGATTCTTGCCACTTTGCTATTCGGATTTATTACTGCACAGGTTTTTGAGTAATACTAGACTTTAGGTCATCACTCTCCTGTACAGTACTCATTGCAAAGTTCTAGGTACAGATGTTTGTTCCCCAAAAGTGGCTTCTACATTCTGCTTTTCTCCCACCATGGTTTGTTTTCCTAATTTGAGCCTCAGAACTGGTAGATAATTTAAAAGCTATATTTGCTTTGTCTGAAAGAGCAGTGCCTGGAAACATACTCTTCCTTCTGGTTAGAAGGTAGAGGATACTAATATTTCTGCTGTCCTATCCTCAACCCCTCCTCCCAAACCTCCTAGCATACTCCTCCCTTGTCCCTATAATATCACACTGGTTACAATGTAATCATTTCACCCTCCCCTTATTTGGGCTACAGAGCTGGGAATCTCAGAATGCATTAGTCTGAGCTCACGTTGTAATACACACACTTTGCAAGATAATGTGCACACACAGGAAGACTTGGCACACTGCAAGGTATTATGCAAATGTTGACTTTTCTTACTGGCTTAGTTCCTGATGGAATTAGAATCACAGAAGTATAGAATCTTAGAGACAATCTAGGTTAGTTTATAAACATTTTTGTGGAGTCTTAAGACTTTACCAGGATTCCTTAATGCCGTAGTGAAGGATCAGAGCTTCCTACCTCTCTTCACCATGAGTAGCTCTCCTATTATTTCTTTTATGTTCTGCTGCTCAAAACAGTTTGAAAATCTCTGATTTTATTGAGTGCTTGGCCCATACACTATTGCCTTTATAATCTCTCTCACAGCTGGCTTCCCAGCCATTGCTTGAATATATCCAATGAAAGAGAGCTTACTACCTTACAAGGTATTTGAAGACAGTTTGTTGTTCTTGTTTTATAATTCTTTAGGTTGAGAGAGAAGAAATTCTACCTAACTGTGGGGTCTGCTTAATTAAGGCTTTCTTCTGTAAATACTGTTTTATGCACAGAGAATCATTTTAGGTGTTTTGGTGATTCACACCCTTATGTTCTTTTTGTGCAGGGATGTGGGTAGGCATATGGCTCACTGCTTTCATTTTTACATCTTAGTAATGAGATATAACTACAAGGTGACATGGGGTTGCCACAAGCAATTCAACAGGTAATACTGTGGCTCATGAGAGGTGGAACTGCGGTGGGTGGGCAGAGAAAGGAAGGGACAAATGCATATGTCAAGGGCCTACTTTGTGCTAAACCCATTATGTATTTTTTCATCTTTGATTCTTAAAAAAATCAACCTTAGGCACAATTATTTTGAGCCAGAGGCATTAAGAAAATGGCATAAAATTTTATGGATCCCAAGCAGTGAGGTTGGGATTTTAAGCCAGGTCTGTCTGATTCCAAGATTTGAGTTCTTTCTTTTGCTCTAGAAGGAAATTTCTAGTTCTCCAACTCTGGTAACTGCCATCGTTACTATTGTATTGTTATAATAATGCACATAGTCCTACTGTGAGTAATGCCTACAGAATGATTTCCTCTTCCCTTTACATCTTTTGTATTAACCTGGATGCAGTTGAACCACATTCTTCTTAGTAAAATATCACAATAATGGAAAAGCACACATCCAATATATTCAATATTAATATGAAGCCAGTAGATGAACTGATATGTACCCACACAAGAGAGAAACTCAGTTCAATCAAGTTAGGGGGAAGGGTATGAGGGAAGGGGAGAGGGGTAGGTGTGTTCACACCAAATGGATACAATGGAACGGTATGTGGTACACCTCCTGGGTGTGGGTCACAACTATAACAAGGACTTTACCTAACGAATACAAACATTGTAGTAGCGTCATCATTGGTACCCTCACATTAATCTAAAAATAAAAAGATTTTCCCTTCCTGCCTCAATTTGCTTGTCTGCAAAATGAGCATAATAATCATAGGTATTTCACAGGGTAGTTACAAAGAATAAAAGAGCGAGGAGAAGTTATGCACTTACTGTCTCCCTGGCACGCAGTCAGCATGGGGTTTATGCTAACTCTGTGTCGTTATTCCATGCTATGCCCGGCACTGAGTCAATTAGGAAGCGCAAGGTCATTGACGCATGTGAGGCTGAATGAAAATCTGAAGGAAAAATGCATAGGTTAAAATGCCTTCCACCTCTTTTATGCTTAGGGGCTTTGCTGAACTGGATCATGATGTCAGAGGGGGAAGGGTGGGTGTGGGGGGCACTCTAGCTGCTTCCAGGCTGAGAAGGACCCTGGAGGACACACACGCTCTGCAGGTCAGCACTCTGGACTACAGATACAGGAGAGGAAGGCAGCCCACTTGGTAGGCACACCAGACAAGTTCAAAGGCATCCCCGTAGCACTGTTTTCATCCCCTTTCTATTTGTGCCCCTCTGGTTCAGAAAACAAATCCATTAAACCAAATAGGATTAAATTGCAAAGCCCTGCTCGGGATGTGGTTGTCAGGCAGCCGTCTCCCTGCTGGTGTTAATGGGCCGTGGTTCAGAATCCTAACCCTCGGCTACCCCACCACCCAGGCCCGGGCGAGGCAGAGGGCTGCAGAACCCCACACGCTTCCCCAATGTGTCGCAATTACGGAGCCAGCTGAGCTAAGTAACCTTCCACAGATCTGCTCTGAAAACTTGCCGTGTGTTCAACAGCCCTCAAAAATCCTCATTTGGAACCCGTGGTGAGGTGGTGTGGTGGTTAGACTCTGCTGCGGCGGAATAAATACAGTCACCTCCCGAGATTTTCTTCCCCTTCTTTGAAGTGTATTGCTTGTAAAAGAATTGGGGTTCTTTTCAGCTTCATTTGGGTCTCAATTTAGCTGCTTAACAGAGAAGGAAGAGAGGTGGCAAAGTCAGCACACAGGGCTGGTGGCTGCAGACCTGGGTCTTGTTCATGGACGAGCCCCAGGAACCCGTCTCATAGGGAACAATGCTTTGCTTTGACAAAGCAGCCGCCGGCCCAGGCCTTCTGCGAGCCGACGCGAGTTAGCCCAGCAGCGCTGTCCGTGGTGCTGGGCGAGGTGCCCGGCGGCGAACGCTGCAGGTGGCAGAACAGGGACCGCTACTCACCTTGGGAACATCCCGGCAGGACTCGAACGCGCCCCCTTGTTGTCTCTGGTGAGTGGAGATTCGGAGCACAGACCACTGGAGAGAAGCGCTAATTGTTTACCCAGAGTACAATCAGGAAAGTGACCCAGATCCGCCGAGCGCCCGCTGTCATTATCCAGGGCGCCACTTCCCAAGTCCCAGCTCCGCGCTTCAGAAGTAGGTGACAAGGCCAGAGGGAGGCGATGGGTCGGGGCACCCCGGCTCTGCTTCCACGGCTGCCGCGCGTCGTGCTCCGGGGATGCGTATTACATCTCTCTATCAGGTGACAGGGACGGGGTTAAGGAGGCTCTCGTGCCCTCTGAGAGACCCGCACTCCAGGTGATGAGGCGCAGCCGGGCAGAACCCCGCAGAGGAGTCTGTGCAGGGAAGAGGGCCGAGCTCTGATGGGCAGGTGAGGAGTCATTCAACAGGAGTCCGGGCACAGACTGACTTCGTCCACATCCCTCATAGAAAAGCAAAGTTCTCTCCTGCTTACTTTACCCGCCAGAAGTGATTTCTTTACTGCTTTGTCCTGGAAAGCACCCTGGTTAGATTGTCTTAGGGGAACTTTCCCCAGTGGGAAGAGACTGTGAGGTGTTCTTCCTCAGGGGCAGGGAGAGAAAGTTTATTGATGTGTAAAAACTTATCCCAGCCTGCTCTGGGGGCAGGCGTGAGACCCTGAGTCCTTAGAGGCCACCCAAGTCACCCACATCCTGACCCCACTCTGACTTCCCACTTACTTTCATTACTTTTTCCATTCAAGGGCCTGGACTCTTCTCTTCAAAAAACTCTTCTCTTCTCTTGAAAACACTCTCAGTTTTTCACGACTCCGGCCTTTCTTTGTGAGGCTCAATCTGTCTGCAGGCAGATGCCTCCTCCCTCTCCTACCTAACCATCCACAGTTGTCATCTCTGTGACTCCCTCCTTGACCCACAGGTGACTCAGCAATGGAAATGTTTCCGTAGCACTTTTAGCTCACCAATTGCCTTGCTTTCCACATTGTGCTGAAATTATGTATTTACTTGTCTCTCCATTTACCTTGTTAATGCTTCTAGAGAAGGACCTATGTTTTATTTATTTTTGCCTCTTCAGGGCCTTGAAACAGTAGACACTTACTGAAATGTTTCCTGAAAGAAGAAATGAATGGAGTAGCTTGGTGCGTTGGGTGTGGCTCCTGGCAGTGGCCCCATCATGCTATATATATCTTTAATGAAGCTATAACATGTCTCCATTGCAGCGTCTCATCTGTTAAACAAGGAATGGGTGTGAGCCTAGCAGAGATCTACTTTAAGGGACCTTGTATGAATTAGCAAACTAGAGAATTATGCAAATGCCCATTGTAATGGCTGCCAAACCTTGAGAGGGAGCTGAGCTTCTGACTGGGAGCCTGCCAGCCGGCTTCAGCCCATTTAGGCAGAGATAATCAAATGCACAGCCTCTCCGACAGCTGCTGATCACAGACAGTATTAAAAAAGAAATGGTGATAATGCAGGTGACAAGGAGAGAGGCAAGCCTTCTGAGTGGCAAGTTAGAACCACGAGGAAAACGGCAAAGCCTCAGAGGCCTGGCCTGAAAGCACGGCCACTTGTTATCCTTCGCGGCAGGCGAGAGGGCTGTTGGAGAAGAGAGGGCTTATGCAGGCAATCATTTACATTTTATTAAAAATAATTGGAGAGGTTTACAGACATTTCTTGCAAACATGCAACTGTCAGGCATGGATGGAAAAGAAACATTTTCCCAAATTGTGAGAAATTCTAATGTCGTAGCAAAAAATCAGGAGTCTGATGATTAAATGTGGAGAGCTGTCATCTTGGCATTATATTAAAATAACTTGCCTCCAGCAAGCGCACAGTATTTCTTCCTTTAAATCTGTCATTTCTCGGAAGGCCGTAGCTCTGGTTGGCTGCACCGGTGGCTTTGTGGCCATGGATGTTTAACCGGACCAGGGACACTCAGGGGCTTTCTGGGGGCAGGCACGGGGGTGGGGGTGTTCCCTAATCACGCTGCGGCTGCAGCAAACTGTTTGCCTATCTCTTGCTTTTCGACTTAGTGGGGCTCTCTGCAATCTGAAACTTGAAGCAGAATGGTAGTAGATGAATTATTTTCAGCAGTGCTCCTCAGACAGCGATGTCAGGGCTGCAGGCAGAACGAGCTGCATTTGTTTGTGAAATCTGTTGCTTAATAGGAAGATCAGCGTCTCATTTCAGCCTCCAGTCACAATACTTTTAATGATGTCCACACTGTGCTGCTTTTACATGCAAACCGTGTGGGAGCAGAACAATGGGAAAAAGCTGAAAACGGCAGAAGACAGAAGAGCAAGGCTGTGTGGGGACCACGTCTCCTGTGCGCTGTCGGATCGAGCAGATGTGTCTCTGTGTGCGTCTCTTTTCTCTTGCTTTTGTTCACGAGGCCATTTAACCTCTTTCCCTCGTCAAATACTTCTCATGGGTCCCAGAGTGGCCCCTGGTTTGTGCTATATACTATAGCAAAAACAATTTTACAATGGTAATACTTGAGACAGCATCGTATTTTGGGCTTTTGAAAGCATATTTGTATCTAAATCCTGCAAGTTCTTAACTAGAGAGGGGCAGAGTGGACTCCACAGCACTGATGTCTTATATTTGCCCAGCCCTTCACGGAGCACAAGGGCTGTCTACCCTACTGTGTAGTTCGGTTTTGATTCTTAACTGTGGCTATTCTCATTATCCAGGCAAGCAAAGTAAGGTAGAAAGACAGTATAGGAAATTATTAAGACTGTGAGACTTTGAGCTCAAATCTTTTCTATTGTTTATTTTTATGTGACCTGGGGGCAGCTACTTAACCTGTCAAGACTCCAATTTATTTTGTAAACTAAGGACAATAATCACTTCCTTAGAGGCTATTGCAAGGATTAAATATGATTATATATAAATATTTAGTACAGAAGGCATGTACTAATTGGTAGCTGTCATTAATGGTAGGATGGCAGAAATCAAGATGGTGAGGCCTGACTAAAGGCATCAGGGTGAGGGCTAGAAGCACACATAGCTGGTTACTGGGAGCCAGGTCTCCTGAGTTTTCACCAGATCCTCCCCCATCCCCTTGCTGTCTTTCTTAATGCCTGAGGGCTGTGCAGATTTTCCACCTTTCAGCAATTCCAGATACAGCCTACCAGGATATAAAAAGCAAGTGAAGAGCCTGCAGAAACGCAGGTGCAGCGTGGGGTCCCTTTGCCAAAAGTGCAGCGTTTCTTCAAAAGCCCTTAAATGTTACCTCTCCTTGCTCGGTCTGGCTGGAAACGCCCCCACCATTGCCCCTGCAGCCCAGGGGTGACATCGCCTGAGCCACATGAGTCTGAAAGAAAGACTCACCTTGACCTCCCTCTTTCCCAGAAGAAGCCACAATGCAGACGAGGCCGCCAAAAGCACTGCCATTCCTCCCACTCAGTGTCTCTCAAAGGCCTCCCTCTGACCCCCATCGATCAGCCATAAAACATAAAATCAACAGACTTCTGCTTTTTCTATTTCATGCAAAAAAATCAACATTGACCAGCACTGTCAGCCAGGCTAACAGAAAGCTCCAGTAAAAATGGGCGTGCCCGCATGCTTCTGCCTCCATCCTCTTAAGCCTTTCCTTTGTCCTGGTCTCGGATGGCAGCTGTGGGGCAGAGCAAAGCCCTGCTGCTAAGTACTGAGTAGGGGAAGCATTTGTCACTGTCCCTGCACAGAGGGTGCTTTGAGCAAGTTGGTGACTGACAGCCTGAACATGCAGTTATTTTTCCAGACTCAGGTGCGAGAAGCACTGGTAACCCAGTCCCTGACCTTCTGCAGCTGAGCTTGGCATTCTGGGGTCAGCTTGCTGCCCCTGTTACCAGTTAAGGTTAAAATAATGTTGAGTTGATTGATGATGTGATTGATGATGAAGCTCTGATCACGCTACACTCCTGCGGAAATAATTTTTGACTGTGCTCCAAGTCCTACAGAATCAAGTCCCAAGTCCTTACTCTGGCCTTCATGGCTTATTACAGTCTGACCCCAGTCTTCCTTCCCAGTCGTGTCTCTTCTTACCAGGGTTCATGATCCCTGTGATACAGACAAGCTGATTCATTCTCTGAATCTGCCCCACGGTTCCTGACTTTGGGTTCAGCACTAAGGTTTTTCCTTTCTCTGGAAAAGCTCTTTTCCTTGACTATTCATGTCTAAATCCTATCTACCCTTCAGGCCCCATTTGATATACACATTTGATATACACCCTCCCCCATGAAGGTTGCACACAACTGTTTCTTCCAGCTATGAATAACTTTCTCTCCTCTCAAGTCCCGGGACTCTTTGTACCTCCCCTTCATTTATGTTTTCTATTCTGTATTAGATTACTTCCTGACTGGCCAGCTGTCTACTATTTTAAATACGATTCCCCCGGTGTGGCCTCTAGAGTGTTTTCTAGGGGCATGAATCGTATGCCACACTCCAGTATCAGCAAGGAACCTGAGAACATGTGAGAGATGTTCCACCACCACCCCTGAAACCAAGCATGTCTTTTCTCGGAATGGATTCAATTACTAACTTTATTTACAACACTCATTATACATTCCCTTGGGCATAGAGCTGGAGGCCCAGGAGGCTAAGGTGCCTGGGATATTTTCTAGTTTTTACCACCAATAAAATATTACCTGTGTGTTGTTATTTTCTAGAGTGAAATAGAAATGATAGACCAATACAACAGTGAAACAGAGGGTATTAGAATACAACTCCTTACAGCAACCCCTATGAGTAACTTTGCTTATGGTATGTGAACTCAATATTCACTAGGAAACTGTTATTCGTGCTAGCCAGGGCTGATCTCTATTTGCATACTTGCAGGCAGAGGGAGAGGCTCGCCAGCGTACTTAAACCACATAGATTTCCACTTTGTTAATGAAACATCACCAGAGTTCAAGAGTGAGCCTGTAGGTTATGCTGACTACCGATCTCCTTGCACCAAAAAGCAACTAGAGCAGAAGAGCAACAGAGATGACCTTTAACTAAAGAGTTGCAAGTTATGTTACCAGTCGTCACTGCTTCAACACCGAGCACTTGGCGTTGGAGAGAATACAGAAGAGTCCTTGCCACCATCAAGCCACTGCCACCTAAAGCATGAAGGAGAGAACAAGGGGCGCTCACCTCCCACTCACTGATACTAGAACACCCCTCCGCCTCCTTGCCCCAAAGCAGAGCTTTCTTCTTTCATTTCCATGCTAACAAGGTAGACCTGTCCTAGCGTGTGTTCTGAAGAGGTTCTTTCATGCCCAGGGCCTGGGGAGCGTTAACATAGTTAGATGTACTCTAACAGCAGGTTGCCATCAAAAAATTCTATAATAGGATTAAAATAAAAGAGAAATGCACTTGCAGTGGAATGGCAATGATTATTTAACACATTTCAAGTGCTTGGTGGGAAGACGCAGCACAAACACAGCAGACAGGCCTGCTGTGTGGGTGTGTTGCCTTCTTAACCAGCAAGGTTTTGTGTTGTGATCATGGATTTTTGAAGCTTGGCATTGGAGAGTGTCCAAAAGCTGCACAACAAGGCTCTGGGAAAGGGGCCTTGCCGCTACGGGAGACGATCACTGTCTATTTATGCTGGCTTGTGTTCCCCTGTCCATCCACTCTACCTAGACTGGGAGATCTGGTGGGGGTCTGGCTTATTTATTTCTCAATTCCTAGTGACTAGAGCTCTTCCCCACACATAAACAGACACTCAGTGAATAGGTGTTGTCTGAAAGAAAGGGTTCCAAGCTTGGGCTCTGGAGTCAGGCCCTTGGACAAGTTTCTTAATAATCCTAAGCATCAGTTCTTCCCTCCCGAAACTACAGTGACTTTCTAGTGTTCTTGTAAAGACATCCAAAGCAACTACAGCTATTTTCGTATCTGGCAGGCTGCACTTCACAGACAGCTGTTTGGGCTGGATGTGCTAGTAAAAACTCAGCTTTCAGACCTGTGTTGGTAGTGACACTTCTGGAGGTCTCTGCTTCTTGTCTTACTAGAAAGAGTCAGCATCTGTGGGCTTCAGAGAGGGAGCAGTGGTGGTAGTATCAGGATGAAGGAGAAATCCCACAGATATACCTGGAGCTGGCCCCAGAGTGAGCCGGCTGAACCACGCACGCCCCTGACACTCACAGCATCAGTGTTATCCTGGAAGACGGGAAGGGAAATCTTGATGTAGCACTTATTTCTGCACCTAGATAAGGGACATTTAGGGTGGTTGTGGGCTTGTTGTTCCCCAAATCTATCTCATCTTGAACTACTTGTTTTTGTAAGCTTGTATTCTGCCATCTTAGGTTCGGTCCCCCACCTCCAGCAGTTATGTCACTTACTCTCGCATCTGGGAGGTTTCCTCTGAACTATTTTCCTTCTATCTATGTGCTGGCAGTCCTCCATCTGCCCCACCCCACCGGATCCCCTTTCCTCCCTTCCTTTCCTGCTCTGTGCTTCAGGAGGCTGGCTGCCCTGCCCGGCATCACCTCACCCCTTGTCCTTTGCTTTCCAGTTGGGTTCTGTCCATGGAGGCATTGGCAAGAGATCAGAAGGGGGAAGAAGGGATAGGGCAGGATTTTTCTTCTCCACTAACTCCTTATTTTGACACCACAGTCTGGCAGTGGCTTTGTCCTTCGACAACTGCAGGTCCCACTCCAGACCCAAGGATGACAATGGCTCTCCACCATCGTCAGTCCCTGGTGCTGTCACAGCTTCAGTGTCATGCCACTCTTTATGGTCCTCCTAAGTGTGTCTGGACTGGTATAAACTGTCCCTTTCTTCATTTGAACTATCAGAATGGAATTCTCTCGTCTGTGAGGACATGGATCATGCCCATCTTAAAGAAACCTCAAGGGACCATCCTTCTTCTGTCCTCTTCCCCATAGCAAACTTAGTGAAAATGTCCTCTATGTTATTATGACACCTCCTGATTCCACCATATCCCTGCTGTCTGAGAAATCTCCATCACCTCCTCTCTACTCCTCTGGCCCTCAGGCTGCCGACTGTCAAATCCACTCATTGGTTTAAAAAGTATTTATGGAACCCCTGTATATGCGCCAAGAACTGCTCTGGGCTTGGTGTGTGCAGGTGAACAAAACAGTTACAGAACTCACGTTCCTATGGGATCAGATCTGTGCTCCTAGCCCCTCACCTCATCTTCAGAGTTGTGATTCCCAGTTGCCAGCCAGACATTGCAAAAGCCCCACAAATGCAGCATATCTGAGCCAGATTCATTATGATCAGAACCCCAAAGTGTTCTTTCTCCCTCTTCAGGTATGGTAACACCATCCTCCAGTTTTCTATAAGTTAGTCGTCTTGCCCGGAGCTGCCTTCTACAATAAGATTCTTTCAGTTATGCCCCCGACTTCTCTCTCCCCATCTCCTGCTCACTGTCTGTTCCTAATTCTGTGTCCACAGTGAAGGATCTCATCATCTCTCACCTGGATCCTCACCGTTCTCAAGTCTTCCTGTCTGTAGCTGTTTCCCTTTCTCATCCCTGCTGCCAAAGTTCATTTCTAAAGTACCTTGTCGGTTGAAACAATCTGCCAGCGCCCCATTGTGCCCCATTACCCACCTCTTGGTCAGACATTTAGTTTCTAACTGATATGGATCACGGGGCTTCTGCAGCCCTCACCCCTGCCACAGCGGCTTCAGCACTCTTCTGCCTCAACTCCCGGACCAGCACCAGTGCCCTGGCCACCTCTCCTGTGTTCAGGCCCTTTTCCTGCATCTTCATCATCTCCCTCCCCCTTTCTTTGTTATTCAAGGCCCTACTGATATCACCTCCTCTGTGAAGTTTTCTCTGACCCTTGTGAGAAAAAACAATTACTCCTTTTCACTCACATACCTCTTTGTTCTTTCTACTTACCCTGTAGTTCTACAGTTAGTTACGTAAGTGTTGTTTATCCTTCTAGCCTGAGAGCCCTTGGAATCCAGGAAATGTTTTGAATGCTTGGTGTTTAGCACAGAGCTTGACATAGAAGAATTACCAGGACGTATTTATGCAGCACTGTGGAAATGGATAACCTTCACCACCAGCTCTGCTCTCTAGCAAAAGCACCTTCTAATGCCTCAACTCTTCTTGCCACCATCATAGCCCACTGTGGGGAGCTGCTGCTGTGACCTTTTGTCTTTAGACCCTATACACAGGGCGGCGCCTGTGGCTCAAGGAGTAGGGCGCCAGTCCCATATGCCGGAGGTGGCGGGTTCAAACCCAGCCCCGGCCAAAAACCACAAAAAAAAAAAAAAAAAAAAAATAGACCCTATACACAACTCCAACTTGGGCTCCTAATATCTGTTGCAATAGTTAGTTTATCTGATAGCTAATAGTTGAAGGAGCATTCACAGAAATAATCTTCCTGACTGCTGTTTTATTTTTACCTTTGGAGGGGGACAGCAGAAAGATATGAAGCTTTGTGAGGCTGCCAGCCCTAGAGATTAGAAGGCTACAATCCAGGGAAGGCCCCAGCAGGCAGAAACTAAAAACATAAGCCTTATCTCTGCAGTGAAAATGTCACCAAAGGCTTGGGACTGGTTGTCTCACCACAAGACCCCCTTCCTTATTCACCTACCCCATCTGCTCTTGCTTTTTCTATTTTATGTTCTGAGCTGAGGATGGCTATGAGGGTGGGTTACCTGCAGTGGGGGAGAGAAAGGAGAGAGAGGGATTAATACATGGTAACAGCTCCTCTGCCTGGAAATGGCCTTCCTAATAATATGCTGGCAGGAAGCATTACCAGAATCTTTTGCTTTGGTTTCCAAATGGCTTGGGAGTTGGGCCAGACCAAGGCTCTGCTGCTCATGTTTCTAAATTTTAAAATGCTGTGAGGTTAGAGGCTAGCCTCAGATGCAGCATATCTTTTGTGGGGGGAGGTGTTCAGATCAACTTATTTTCTGTGTTCAACAGAAACAAACAAAAAATCAAACAAGAAGAGAAGAGATGGCATCAGGAAAGAGGTTTCTCTATGTTGACTTTTATGGGGTTGACCTATGACCTGGGGCTGCCTGCACATCCACACCAGTGGCATCACAGGACCACACGAAGAATCAAGG
This sequence comes from Nycticebus coucang, assembly GCF_027406575.1. Taxonomy (NCBI): domain Eukaryota; kingdom Metazoa; phylum Chordata; class Mammalia; order Primates; family Lorisidae; genus Nycticebus; species Nycticebus coucang. Next base: position 58,132,180 of record NC_069794.1, on the reverse strand, counting down.
CCATCGGTAATTGTTCAGGGCTAGAGGGTGAAGACGAGGCAGGGTTCAAATATTCGGGAAAGAAGAAATGAAGAATGATGAGGATAATGTGCTTCTCATTTCTCCCCATCAGTAAAAATGGTAAACTGATTTTGATTTTCTGAAAGTAAATTTGGTGCCAAAGTGCACATATATGCTTTACTGTGTTTCAAGCACAAAGTAGATTTACGGCAGCTGAGATAGTTTATCAAATTCCTGACAACCACCAAACCAGTGTGCACAGCTGCACTGACTGTTTCTGACATGGGGTGGGGGGAATCCCCCCCAAACCCCTTCATCTTACCAGAGCAGGACTCTCTGGAGATTTCAAACATATGAGAGGAGAAAGCAATGAAATCACAACCTTGAAACATCACAAGCGGGGCCCCATTGGATCCTGCATTCTGCTCTCACCACGTGGGATTCCTGGAGATGAGACAGGGTAACTCCTAGGAGGTCAGGCATTGCAGCCTCCTATGCTGTCCTCAGGCATGGAAGAAATTCCTGGAGGGGTCTCCAGTGCAGAGCCTAGAAATAAAAAAAAAAGCGTTGATCTTATTTTCATCGCAATATTAGAGCTGAGTTAGACAACTAATATCATTCAATCTACTCTTCAGCAATAGGAGATAAAAACTCTGAGAAACATCAGAATTTCTCCCTTTTCTTTATACAGGGACTGAAGTCGCTCTGGATCTCATGTGGGTATTGCTTATTGCCATTTGAAGTAAAAATGCATTTTTTCTTATGAGGCTATATTAATTTGAGCATCCGTATCTTTCTATTTTCATAGTGTACATTAATGTTTGTAAATTCTGAATTTTAGATTCAACTCTCAATACATTATATAAGGTTGGTTTTCTTTTGGTTATTGTAATTTGAGTAAACCGCTCTAAATGAATATTTGCTTCCCCCTTAAAACACGTTCTTTCGTACATTTCTGGTGAAGTACTAGTCTACGAAATGGCCACCAGATGGCAGTGTCGCTGCATAGCTGAAGAATACCTGAGCAGGTTGTAAGAAACGCAGGCTGGTGAATGTCAAACCCGTTCTGGAAAATCCAGAAGGTGGCAGATTTTAGCTGTTTATGAAAAGACAACTACAGAGAACAATCAATGTCTCCTCCCCACCCGCCCAATTATTTTTATTTATCTTTCCAGAAGAAGATTATGAGCTGAATAAAATTATCTGTGATATTCAAAATATTTGAAACTGTTTCACATTTTTAGAGCATGTAATACAAGCTGAAGGGCTAGCAAAGCTGGCAGAGACACAAAATCAAGGTGAAATTGACCAATAAATTAAGAACTCCATTACAGGAACAATTTTCCCGAGTTTGAGTCATAGCGTTTGAGTGATAACCTAAACCTGTCTAAACTTTGTGAAACATTCAAGGCGAGGATAGGAGAGAGCAAGGAACACCAGAGCAGGCAGAGGGTGACGCGTGGGCGCTGATGTTTCTACTTTTTTCACCAAGTTTTCCAGTCTCTCAGAAGACTGTGCTTTACTGTTCAGTTCTTTTCAAGGTTACTGATTACCCGAAGGGATCCTGGTTTTAAAAATGAAAAATGACGGTGTGAATACAATAGTCCAATTTAGAAGGATTGTGCACCTCAGCGGCCTTGCCAGCCGGTGGAGGCATTTGCCACGAATACAAATCCATGCCCATTTGTGGAAGGCGCTGCAGCGGTTTCAGCCCCTCACCTCAAACCTCCGGTTAGTGTGTGCTTCCTTATTCGAAGGAAATACCCGTTTCTTAGTTGACTTTGGCCCGGAGCTGGGTGGATGCGCTTGTCTTCTCATCTGTAAGAGATCCACGTTCATGCGCAGGGTGGCCGACCCGCAGAGCAGCAGGTGGGAGCTGGGGGGCATCTTCCCGGGGACAGCTCTACAGGGCGCTCGGCGTTCCAGTATGTCAGGGAACGTCAGGGAACCGGCGCTCAGACTGCCATCATTTATCTCATTTAAACATTCCAAAGAGAGTAGCCTCTGTACTCAGGTTAGATCCATTCTCATCTTTGCGCCTTGAAGTGGGCTGGAAGCCTCTCCCAGATGGGGGGCGGGGGGAGAAAGTAAGAAAGACAGCAAGAGAGAAAAAAATGGTGCTGAAATGCAGCAAGTGAGTGATGTACAAGGTGAACACAGAATTCAATATCCAGGATGAGGACACTTAGGTCTTGGACACCAGATATACAGCTCAGGGCTGATGGAGAAATGGGCAGGAAGAGGGAGAGTCTTTATCTCTGTTCCCAAGCCTGTAGATAGAGCTAAGGCTAAATCACCCTCAGAAGAAAGCAGGAAATGAAGACTGCTCCCAGTCACCCATGAGGCCTGGAGTACAGGCCACTGGCTCAGGACATTTTTCCTTTGTCCCTTCCTTTTTGTTTTTTTTAGTCTGAGTCAAACTCTGCATTCAGGGTCAGTTAGTATAAGGAAACCTCAATCAGTGTTTGAATCTAGGCCAAGCTTCTGATTTCAGTTTTATTTAAGAAGAATTGAGGGATTTTATTTCAATTTACCTTCTGTAATCTTGCAAAAATCAAAAGAGTGTTTGGGGGTAGGGGAGGATGGAGGTGGGGAGATGGTGGCACTTGCCACAGCATCATTTATTTCTGGTAAAACCATTCATTTATTTTGCTTTCTAACATTTAAAATGCCCAGTCACATATTTGACCATCTGTGTACTTACCAAACACATAACATTTTATGTGACCTATTTCTTTTTTTTTTTTTTTAAGTTGGACATCATTGCATCAGGCTTTTCATTATTTCCACTAATAATTATGAGAATGATGAAGACAAACTTTGGTAGTTTGGAGGACAGTGACCTATTGTAAATTATCTGGTGTCTATACTCAGTTATTGCCTGGTCCTCCTTTATAGTATTTGGGCCTGCTTCTCCACAAAGTGGTTCAATGATTGATGAAGTGAAAAAGGACTCAGGAAGTGTGTTGGTAGTCACTAACTTGTAAGCACAAAGTCCATTACCTGCATTGGTCCTAATAATCCTAGAAGCCCCATCATACAAACCAATCCATTGAAATTTATGTTAAGTTTCCTTGAATTGGCTGGAAAATATTTCTGTTCTCTAATCAGTTGGCTTAGTTAGCCTGTGGAATTTACCAGTAAAATGTTACTTTAGGGAATCATATTGGTGTGGTTTAGTTATTCTTGCAAATGCTTCTATTTCAAACTTTGCAATTATAAGCAGACAGGAAAACTCCAGTGAATTACTTCCAGAATTGTGAACCTGAAAGAATCAACTTTTCTAACTGCTTTCATTCCCGGAGGACTCAGAACTTTCCCAGTGGCACGGTAGAACTTCATCTCGTTAGTATGGTTTGGAGACAGGGAGTTAATGTTTGCTAAAGTACATTCTAGGAGAACAGGATGCTTGCCCTAGTTACCCTTGTCATTGCTGGGAACCCAGGAAATAGCATCTTTGGTTGCTGCAGTAATTTGCTATAGTTGGTTCCATTTACTCCTTTTAAGTAGTGGTGAGATAGGATTTGGAATGGATAAATCAACTGACAGGGGCTAAGGAGTTTGATTTTATTTCACGTCTGAATGAAACTGGCAAGGGGTTCTCCATCTCTTTTCTCCTCATTTTCCTTATTAATCAAATGCCCTATCTCAGTAGAGATCCCTTGTGGTTCATGTAAATTGGTGAGGAGATTTTGATAACATATATTTGCTAAACACAACGTAAGAGAATAATAATTACTTATGTATAGACATACAATGAAACATGTTTGCTCATTTATAAATTATTAAGTTTATAATTAACCTCAAGGAAGGAGGAAGGGATGTCCATGTTTGCGCAGTTTCTTATATATTTCATGTTCTTTCTAGTTTCTGTCCAAGATTTCTTCCACATGATTTGCTTCAGCCAAAGAAACATGAGTAGAAGCACTTATGTGCCACTTTCAGGCAGAAGCTTTGAGAATCTAGTCTAAATGGCTATATTCTGTTCTCCCTGAAAGATTTTTGGAAATGGAACTTTTGTCATCCCTAGTCCTTGATATGATCCTAATAGGCAAATTCATGTTGTGTATGCAACTCCACACTGGGCCTTTAGCAGAACTGAGAATTACACTTTGTTGTGCCAAACTACTGAGATTTGGGGTTACTACTGCAAAAACTAGACTCGTCTGGTTGAACATGGGAATTTCATTCTGGTTTGTTTTCTATAGGCTCCAAATGCAATGCTATACTTCTGTTTTGCAAGCCCCTGCATCCTGTTGTCTTAGTTATTTATTCAGACTTATATCTCTGCTTTTGAGTAATGACATTCTCTCAGCTCTGACAAGAGGAACTTTACTGGTCTTTTGGGTAGATGTTCTATCTGCCTGGGACACTCTTACTCTTCATCTCCTGCTAACTCTTGCTTATCATTTAGGTGCTGGCTGAGACATTGATTTTACTGTTCCTTCTTTATGCACTCAAGTTCCTTATGCCACTTTTATTGGAGTATTTAAACACTGCTCTGTTAATTGTCTTTTCTGCTATTTTTCCTCTGTCTTTACCATTCAACACCAGTGTACAGCTAATAATAAATGCCATAATAAAAATATAATGTGAATAGTAGGACAGGGTACTTAATGAAGTGAATGAATCTGGATTTTTTTCCCCTACCCATATCATACCCTTTTTTGTCTCTGGATTTCTTTTCTCTAAATTGTTGATAATGAGAGCATGCTGATGAGAGAAAGTCAGCAGCCAGGATCAGGCATCTTGAGCCATAGCTTGAGGGGGGACTATGGGTCAAAATTGTGCCCTTGACTTTCACCTGCAGCTCTCTACTCTGTGGCTCCCCAAGCTCCTTGCTGGCTGTGGTGCTTCTCTCTGCTGTGCCAGGTCACTAACCCTCCAGATTACTATTTCTCCTTTTGCTCTCTGACTCTGTGCACCAGGACCTCTGTTGATACCTTATTGTTTTGTTAGAGTAGGCCACAGGGAGATTGAAATGAATAGTGAAAGGGGACTGAGGTAGAAATAACTCTTACCTGCTTCTAAAATGGTGCTGAACATGTAGGGCTTAGGCAATACCCTAGGAGTGGAAGATTTTTATAGCTAATACTCTCGATTCTCTGGATCTGACTCATCTGCCAACCAAGGGTCAGGGGAGCTGTCCAGGGTACTAGGCTTGTAAGACATCAGTCTTCTTTTTTTCTTAGAGCACTCTGTTGAGTGATGATTGGATGCAAAAAGCTGTACATATTTAATACATATTGTATAAGTATATATTTAATCCCTCTATGAGTTTAGGAATAAGTTCACATCCATTAATCCCTATTATTTCTTATTCTCAGTCTCCTCTTACTCTTATTTGTAATGTTACTATGTAATATTTGTAGTAATAATATTGACGCCGTCACAACCAAACACAAAACAGCTAACACTTGTAGGTTGCTTGTCATATTTCATGAACGTAGCCAAGGGATTTATAAATGCAGTTTGGTTTCCTGCCTATGACAGTGTTAACATGAAGTTAGTCCTATTGCAATTTGCACATGAGGATGAAGGCTTAGCAGGGTGAAGCAACTTGCCGATGTCACACAGCTGTGACATGACAGAGCTGAGACTGAAATCAGAGTCTTTGGGCTCCCACCCTAGGCTCCTTCTCTTATGTTCTATGTCCAAGAGACTGAAATGTTCCCAGTATAAAAGCAGTAATTATGTAATTTCAGGATCAATTCTAATGATCCTGAAAGAAAGAAAATAATTTTTTGGTTGGGGGCTCTTGTTTGGCCTCCTGCACATCACAATGAATGAAGGGTCATCTGTTTTGACTATTCTGAAATCCAATTCCAGCCTTTGCTTAAATCTAGAACATAATTCCTGACTTTTTCTTTTGATACCCTTATAGGAGAGGAGATTTTCTAAGAGATATGATTTAGGCTGGCACAGAAGCAGGAAAGGGACTTTTAACAAGAAGCATTATGGTTCCTTGGCATTATCATTCTGGGGTGCCAAGATGTAATGAAACAAGGAAAGCATTGAGAGCCAAGGTCATTATGAATATAATTCAGATTTTAAATTGCTATTTGTGGAAAAATATTCCTTAGGCCTGGTTGAACCAGGTTAAATCTCTATTGTGATTATGTTTACAGGTAATTGCTTGGTCCTGTTCTCTTTTTATTTGTGTGGGCATGGTAAGCTTTTGAATCAGTAGGTGGTAGGGCTGTACATAAAAATGAATATTGTTATTGCCCTCATTAAAAGAGATCCTGATTCCTTTAAGCTTGCTTTAAGAAGAGCCTTTGGAAAAACAAGAGAAGTTTCAGAATATCTGATTAATTTAGATTGCACAATTAACAGTGTGACATAGTTAGCAGAAGTGCTGGCATCATTCATTAGGTTGGCTGTGTGGGAGGCGGCCTCAGTCCTGGGCAGGAGGCTATTAGTATCAAGTGCCACTACATAGCTGCACGCCAGCCCAAGCAATCAGGGCTCTGTCTTTGAGGCTTGCAGAAGTCTGAAAAAATCTACTTTTGGTGTTATGTGGTGCTTTGCTGGTTTTTATTCTAGCAGAGGATGAAAAGTCTAGAGAAAGTTTCATATCCATGGTCATGTTTCCTCTAGGGTCAGAAGGTGAGATGTTGCTGGTTCTGCTCCTCTCTGTGTGCTTTGGAGGAGGCTACCAAGGGCTGTGCTCTCTAGTTTTGTCTATACTCATAGCCTGGGCACAGGGTCATGAAGCCTGAGGAGACCCTTGCTGAATAGCTGGACACCTGTGTGCTCTTGGCCAGGCCTCTTGCTGTGTTTACATGACAGCAATCACTGAAATCAAACCATTAAAAAATTGGCCATTATTTGGATATTTCAAAATATGTCCATAAAATTTGGATTAGATTCTTGTCCAGTATTCAACTAGAGTGACCAGGTGAAACTGACCTTGTCGTTTTGAATGGCTCTAATAAATATTGGGCTATTTGAGATGTGACAGGCTTTCTAAACCTGTATGTATGTATTTTATGCCACAATTTCCCTTCTTCATTATGGTGGCAGTGGGGAGAAAGGGTGTTGAAGTGAGGTGGGGACACCAAAGCCTGTCTAGATGGGAACTGGATGCGTATCAGACATATCCTGAAGCCAAGTGTCTGGGGCAGCTTGGCAGCAACTCAGGACCTGAGGGGAGGGAGTGAGCTGGCCTTAGGAGAGAGCCTTTCTTTCAGAGCAGGAGGGGGCATTAACCAGAGTCATGTAAAGAGGGCTGCTGGGTTTTCTAAGGACAGTATCTGTTGTTATGTAACAGTTGGTGGGTCGGGTTTGGTGCAGTCATGGAGGCAGAGCTCTGAGGTACCAGGACTGGACATGTATGAATTGAATAGGAGGCAACAGGGGGCTTGAAGGTATCTTCACATATGGCAAGGCTCTGGCTACCCTGAGCACAAGAAGAAGGCTCCAGCTTCTGGAGAAGGTGGCCAGAGGGGCACGAAGGTCCACTGCGGGCACAGAGTGGTGTCGCCAGACCTAGCCTGGAAAGCTGGTGTGGACTAGACCCGACAAGAAACTCATGAGAAAGATTTCCCTTACTGATGGGGTCAATATGGAAGGGACTTGTAGGACTGCAAAATATTCTTAGCTGGCCATCTAGGGATCATTGTGGGCACCCCAAATCCTGAGACTGTTTGATCTGAAAGAAATTTGTTGGGAAGGCAACATGGGAACCCTGCAGTGGTAAAGACATTTCAGAGCTTGGGTCTGGAGCTCATTGTTTGATTGGAAGCCACTAAGAACTGACAGAGTGGAGGCCACGGCTGTGCCTTCTAACTTGGCCAGCACAGTCACAGCAGCGGGGGATGTGGACCGGGAGGGGGACCCTTCAGAGACTCGAGTGAGCTGGAAAAGAGGAGCATGCCAGAGAGGAGGACTGCTGCTCTGTGGCTGGGAACAGCCCCTCCATGTCCTGTAAAGCCTGTCCCCCAGGGCCGGGACATCTGTGTGAAGTTGCCGGAAGCAACACACACATCCTTTACTTCCCTGCTGTCTTTAGGTAATGCTTTTAAATGCAAAGCATTTATGCAGAGATTACTGGCCGCATGCTCCAATTCCAGATGCAACACTTATAACTAAATAAATCCTCCTTCCAAGTCTCTATATAGTGTGGTGTCTGGAGTTTGACAGAACTGGCTTGAATTTGAGCTTTACCACTCACTAGTAACGACATCGGCCAAGTAATTTCTCCGCATGTCAGACTTTTTTTATCAATGAAATGGGCACAATTAGATTGTCCTTGCTGGGAAGATTGAAGAGGTAATGTTCACAAAATGCCTGGCACAGAGATGCTGTGTAAGAAATGGAAATAGCAGGTGCAGATCCATATGTACCTTCAATATCCTCATCACGGCTCCTGTGCCAGACCTGGAGGGAATGGCAGTGTCAGACGCAGTGATCAATAGTTTTCTTGTTTTGGGCTTTTTACTGTTGATCAAAACCTACGTGGAAACTGTCTGTCATAAACCTGGCATTTAAGTTTGAATATATTATGTATTACATACACTGGAGATTCCCAGCCCTTGCCCCCATCCCTTGCCTTTGGTTGGGATCCTTATTGCAAGGAGGAGTGTGAGAGATAGAAAAATGTTTACATCTGAATGATAAAGTGATAGAATGAAAGGCTGAGAATCCCTGGATATGTATTTCACTTGCTGGAAACACCAACACATCCTATATTTACTTTCCTTTTAAGGGAAACATTCAGTCAATTGTATTTTCAGTTTCCTGCTCAGAAAACCTTGCAGAGGTTAATTTTCTAACACTTGCATCTCTTATAGCAGCAGAACAATAATTGCCAGCTAGACCTTCACTCTGTGGATGGCAGCTGCCTCTGGCCTCACCACACTCTCTTGCCTTACAGAGGAGCTCTTGTTTTGGACAGTAAAGGAAGAAAACAGGGAAGGAGATGGCAAGTTCACACTAGGGAATGAATGTATATGAATAGATATTTGAGGTTGGAAACCTGGGAGGGGAGAAGGAAGGTGGGGGGAGGTGGGAATTCAGCCGACACAGGAGATGCGCGGTTCTGCCTGAATCAGTGATCTTGGTCTTGGAGTTGCTGTGCCGCAGAGCCGGTCTATGCCTAAGAGTCACTCAGTTGGAACAAGAAGGAATAAAACCTGACAGGTAACTGTTCGTCAAATTCTCTCTTCAGAGAAGCAACACCCATAGGTGTGAAGAGTGAGGGTGTCTGATATCCCTTTACCTGGAGTGAGGCAGCAGAGAACCAGTGAAGCACCTCTCACTGATGATTAAGTTTTGCTAGCCTCAGAAAGGGCTTGAAGGTCAATATAATTCTGCAGGAAACTGAGAATTTCTTTATTGAATTGGCATTAATTACTTTTTAAATGTAAATTTTCAGCTGCAAGCCTTTTTTTAATATTTTTTTAAAAAAACCTCAGAGTACATTGGGGTAAATCAAAGACTAATTGGTGACCAAATTATAGGGTTTAAAGCTGTCTCTCTTTTTTTTGCCATAAGTGAGTAAAATAATTAGCAAACGTGAATACATGCTTTTTCTTTCATTAATAGCGAAGCACATGGTGATAACCCATTTTTAGCAAAATAAAAATTTCAATTTTGGGCTGAGGGCTGCAGTTTCATTATGTGCTGCTTTATATTCAGCCAGGGCTTGGTGTCTCCTCATGCCCAGAGCAGGGCTGGTCTCATTCTTGGGATTGCTGTCATCAGAGGACAAGGTAGGAAACGGATGACTATGTTGGGTTCCCTGGATGAGATTAAACAAAATTCCGTGCCAACGTGTGACTGGGGCTTCTGTTGTAGAAGTAAGCATGGAGACCCACAGAGGGCTGGGGGTCTGATGAGAGGGTCATGGAAGATGTGAGGCAGAACCTGGTCAGAGGATCCTTTCAGATGCTATTTTCCCTGCTTGATGATGGTTGCTGCCCACTTCCTACCAGCCAGAGCTATTTATATTCAGAGGCACAGATTCCACAGCTGTAAAGAAAGTGCCTCTGAGTGACTCTGAAATCAGAATTTTTTCTCGCTGTTTCTTAGGGGAAATTTACAAAGTTGTTTTTGAAGATAATCAGAGAAAAGGTAGCATTGCTTCTGAAGGAGAGATTCCATTGTGCCCTCCGTAGCATCCTCTTCTCTCTTTTAGATAATATGTCTTCCTGTCCCCCATTCCCAGACACCACATCCTTTTCACAATGAAACAATAATTTAGTTCTTATCTTGACCTTGCAGGAAAAGTGTTTTTTTGTTGCTTATCCCTACAAAGATTCTGCAAGTCTTCAGCTCAGGGTCATTCTGTAAGTCAAGCTACTAACATTGGCCGGTAACAAAGAAGAATTCTGCAGGGCAAAACCAGGACACTCCAGCCAGGTGGGGAATGGTGTCCTGAAGGGCATGGCATCGCAACGCAAAGTCACTCATCAGGCATGAAGAGAACTGGAATCTGGCCGGGGCCGGGTGACACAGGGGGTCGGTTCACCTTTGGGGCTCTCTTCTCATCTGTGAATGGAGGGTGCTATTTCTGCACTTGATCTTAGCCAAAAGGGCGAGAAGGGATGCAGGGTGCTATTTCTGATGACGTCTGGGGTCCCTTTCAGCTATGAAATTCTGTGATTGCTGCAAGGATCATTTTCCTTCTTCCTGTGCAATGATAACTACTCTGGGGTTGGAAAATGATCTAACGGTACTGCAACATGAATGAAAATATGCCTTTCCTGGAGTTTTGCTGAAAACAGCCCAGTTTCTGTATCAAAAAACAACTCTCGCCACTCAAATGCAAACAGGAGTGGCACGAGGTGGTGGTAGAAATGAAGAATAATACCACCACTTTGTATTTTTACCTTTCATGATAAAACAGTAGTTTTAAAAATCGTAAAAATGTACTGGTTTGACAAGTGGCACATTTAAAACCCGATTTAGCAAAGGGTTTTTACCTTTGTAATTTTAAAGCTGTCACTTGAACTAAAAATATAGGCTAGCAAGTTGGCCTTTCATATTTAATGTTTTGTTTTTTCCCTTTTTATTTGAAATTCATTCTGTTCAGCTTTGATTAAAGTCGTAGCAGCAGTGGAATGGAAAATAGCCAGGACTGGGCTAATTCATCATTTTGGGAAGATGAGGGTAGGACTCTTCCCACCAGTTCAGGTTTGAAACTTTTCAACACTAGCCCTTGTTGGGTGTAGCACTAGCCATACATCTCACCCTTAAATGTTAGCACATAATCACATAAGAATATTTGACATAAAGAGAGCAGGGATAACTGGAGGGTTGCTCTTTCTCCCGAGTATAATCCCAAGATTTTACATGTTTGTTAAAATAAGTATGTTGCAGCACCAGATTAATGGGTCATTGTAGCATGTCAGAAAGAATCCAGAACAAAAATGATAACCCTGAGTGTCCTAGAATATAAAATACAAAAATCTGCTACTGGGGATTAATGGAATATTTACAGTGTAGTTTCTCTTTTTAGGCAAGAACTAACTGGTGACCTTAGGTAAGTCATTGCGTTTCTCTGAACATTAATGACCTGACTTATGAAGTAAGCAATTGGAGCAGATGTAAGCAAATATTCCTGTGTGTTCTAAAACTGACACGTGTGCCTTTTATTTTTCTTTTGTAGGGTTTGTTCATGCAGGTATTAATATTTGTTGGATTCAACAGAGTTGATGCTTGTTCCAAGAGGCAGTAAAACACAGAGGCGGGATCTGCGGTCATCCTGGTCCTTTGTGGTTGGGGGACATCAGGCAAATCATAAAACAGCCTCTCTGTTTGTAAATGGGGATTATAAAACCTCCCTTCTGGGGTTCTTTTCGGCTCAAATAAGGTAATTGAAAATTGAAAGCTCTTAAAAGCATTAAAAGACTGTATAAGCATAAGTATTAAAATAAAAGGCCCTTTCTAAAGAATATCGATGGAAATATCTTTATGCACACATGTCCTTCATTACTGAGCTGTTTATTGGGTTATTAGGTGTCATTCATTCCTGCTTGTAGACTGTTGATCTATCGTAAGATATAATAGATGGGTCCATAGCAAGAATAGAACTGAATGATGCTCATGTGTCTGGGGCTTATCTCCTGAACCACTGGTTTCAAATTCCATGGTGCAGGGTTAATACCGCAGATGGAAGGGGCATCAGCGCCCTCACCCTAAGGTGCGCATGCTCTTTATAACTCCCTTCCCAGATGTTGATCGAAACTCTTCACCAACAGCTCTGGGGATGGAAGCAGGTAGCTGAGGTCAGGAATGGAGACTTACCTATATTGTGTAATCTTTTTTGTGCAGTCTGTGAGGGAGGCTTTAAGCCACTCCACTCCCTTAATGTTCATCACTCTCCTTACAAATACAATTTTATTATCCCCATTTTAGAGATGAGGAAATTGAATCTAAAGGGATTATTTGAATAAAGAAACTGAGTTACTAAATGGTGGAGCTGGGATAAAGATCTCATCCTGTCTACATGACATAGCACTTCCCGAAAATCTTGCTGTCTCTTTTGACAGATTTTTTCCCCTCTCTCTTTTGATAGCTCTAATCATTAAAATAAACAAGCAAAAAACAAATAAACCTAAAACTATTCCTTATCATACAGAGTTGGCTACTAAGGTACTAAGGGACCAACATCACAGCCATCACCTGCAGCTTCTTGAAATGTCAAACTTAGCCCACCTCCAGGCCTACTGAACCAGCAAGCTCCCCAGTAATCTGTGAGCACATTCGAGTTTGCGGGTTCCTATCCAGAGCACACAGGGCAAATCAAATTCTTCCTTTTCATGATGGCTTTCTAACATCTCTCTTGACTGCATCAGAATTTTGTTCCAAACAGAACTTTTTTACCTGGAGCATCTTTAATTCCCCACCTTTCAAGCATGTCTCAAAATCTTGAAAGCCTCTCCGAAGTTTCCTTGACTTACTGGAGAGAGGTAGTTCCTTCTCTGACCTCCCAAATATACATTTTGTAACCTTTCCTGCCCACTGCATTGTGCAAAATGCCTGGATATGTGTGATCCTGTGAATTGTAGATCTTATTCTGTACAATTGCCTACCAATCAGTCAATCAAAAGTCAGGTAGAGGAATTTAGATTTCATGAGGCTAGGTTTTTAAGCAGGAGAGTGACATATGGGAAATGGCAAAATAAACTGAAATTGGAAGATTTATCTTGTGCTCTGCAGTGTGGTTAAAGAGGGTAAAAGTATGAAAATTCTGAAAGCCATTACAAATTATAGAAAACTGAACTCTTTGAAACCTTTTATTGGCTGTCATTTGATGCCTGGACTTGTAAGTTTCATGTGATGTAAATTTATTCCCTTTATAAATGAGCCAAATTTTGTCAGAATTAGTCAACTCATCTGAGAGTTATTATGAAATAAACACATAACTGTATGCAAATTATAGAACAATTAAGCTGAAACATAGTTCTTACTCTGTCCAGATAATAATAGTCTCTGCTATATATTTATAACTGAGCCTTTGTGCCATTATTAATATGCTAATTACAAATGTCAGTCTGTCCTTATAAGGGTAGGGTATAAGTCTGTTCAATTTGCTTTGTTAAATGCAGCTATAATTGATCAAGTGAAGTTCTTTTCTCCTTTCTGAATGTTTACCATGAAAGAAAAGATATTCTTTTTCACAGGGAATTGCCAATTCCCTTTACCGGGCAATTTTTCCAGCTATCGACACCAAAGACAGATGTGGGAGGGCTTTCCTAGGTGGGAAAGGTATTGGCTGTCTGTCCTTCCTGGGACCTGTCCTTCTACCTGCTGACCTGTAATCTGGTAGCTGATTGTCCTAACCATTTCTTGCTTGCTTGTCTCCATTAAAGGGGACAGTTCTCTAACTCCTCCCTCCATTCTTTTAACATAGTCCCCTTCCATGGCTGATGACATTCAATGAAGGACTTCAAGATCTCACACCTCAGAGGAACCATAAAAAGAGAACTATGGAAAGAAATTTTAGAACCACTGGGTTTGAGTTATTGTTTTTATACCTCCAAATGAATACAGCCCAACACCTTCTATTAGCTATGTTTTCCCAAGCAGAAACACTGAAACTTCAGTGGCAACAACAATAACAACAACAAAAAACAAAACACAAAAACAAATAAACAAACAAGCAAAAAACCCCCCAAAACCAACTTCAAACAAAGTAGCATTTGAAGGGAGCCACATGTTGAACCAAGTCCAGGACTCATGTGATCTCTCACACACGTACCTCATAGTACTGAGAAATTCTACTCATTTCCTTTAGTCACATTTTTTTTTCTTCTAAAAGTGGGTTGAAATTGTTAGTCACTTATTCTGACCAAGGGGAAGCTCTCTCATACAATACTGGAGGAAAATAGGAAGCAATCACTTGCATGGGGTACAGGTTAAAAGAATCTGTTGTTAACATAGACATACAGGTCCTTTCACTCTTTACCCAGCAAGGGAGTAGATTTCATGGTTAGTATAGAAAAGATTATCCAGAGATAATACTTGACATAATAATAATATCAGTATAGATGATACTCAATATAGAATTCAGATAATAGGGGATCTGAATTCAAAGGAAATAAGGGATTTTAATAATGTCTCTTGAAAGGAAAACTTCAGATTACTTTCTAATGAACTAAATGAATTCACTACTTTGGGGAAGAGTCTTGCCTAGAGTGTGACAACTCCTGCTAGCTCCCTAATTTTTGGTATATATTAATTTTTTCTTGTTATAAGCGTGAACAAGGTAAGTGGAAAAAATTACTTTCATTTTATGCTTTTTAATATGGCCTGTAATCAGTTCATCAAATCCTCACTTGCCAAATGGCTAAAAAGGAGGAAGAGCAGCCATTTTAGTTAACATCGACTAATCTGGTAGGGGTAGAAAGCTTTGCTGGAGCAAAGACCATCCTCAGAGCTTGGTCAGTAGAACCTCGGGGCCTGAGTCATGCCTTGGTTGTACTTTGGAGGCCTAAGGTGCAACAGTGGTTGAAGAAGATGTGTTTTGGAGGTTCATTCATAATTTTGACTGTATAGATACACACACCATTGTTTTTGTTAGAATAGCCAGTATTTTACATGTAATGAATTTCCTATTGTTTATTCTGATTTAGAGTGTGGATGTTGCTTTGGAAAGTCTTAAAACTAGCGGAGAAAGATGATCCAGAAGTGAGGGATATTGGTCAGCTGCCTGGACCAGGATCAATCACATGGCAATTCCGAGAGAGCAAAGAGAGGAGGGTTACACCATCATTTAGATCTTTCAAACGACTGGATGGAGATAGATGGGATTTTGTTGAAGCTGTAATAGCCATGGGGAGAAGCCTAGTAGGAAAGATTCTCAAGCCCCCCAAATGGCTTAATTTCCCAGCAACATTTTCATTGTAGAAGTTTTGTGCATTCATTTGTAAAATTAGCAAGTTCTTTATGTCCTGTAGTATTAATGAAAATAGTTTTGTTTTATTCATTTCACTTTCCAGTTTTTTGTTGCTTATTGCTACTACATAGAAACCACACAAAAATATAATTGATTTTTTATATTTTGGTTTTTTACCCTTTTACCTTACTAAATTCACTTCCTGGTTCTATTATTCTTTTTGAGACCAACAGACAGGTGCAGAAAGGAATTATATTAAAGCTCTTGTGTACTTCTACATCAACAGCCTTGGGGGTCCACAGTAGTCCAGGCTGTGGGAAAGGTGATGGAAGCAGTAGTGGGCTGTGAAATAAACCACAGGGCACCAAAGTTCTGGAAAAGCAGGCCTGCTCTGGCCTTCACCAGCACTGAAGCCTGAAGTAGGCCAATGCATCTTGTTTAGTGTACACTTTCCCCCCTTCATCTGTGAAATTAGGATCAATTGCTTTCAGGATTTAGTGAGATTATGTTATTTGCATTGCCTACTACATGAAAAGCTTTAATAAATGTTAGCTTTCCCTTGATTCCTCTACTTAGGGGCCATGAGGGCTGTCAAGAGAAGTAAGATGTATTTGGGATCTTAAAGAGTTTACATTCCAGTGGGGAAGAAAGACATATACACAACTAACTATAACATGGGACTGAATGAAATGAGTATATTCAGAAGAGAGAGAGATGGACGGACACAGAATAAACCCCACCATGATTAATTCCTCTGGGGAGTGGGCTGGGAAGGTTTTCAGGGGCAGGCAACATTGGAATCTATCCTGAGGGATTTTAGGCAGTTGTTTCTGACCCTGCTGATGAAAAATACTCAAGAATACACAGCCACAGCCACAGCCACATATTTGAAGAAGGCTTGTGGAGTGGGGAAGAACTAAGAATATTAAAACACAGATGTGTAGAGACTTAGGAAGAAAAGCAAGAAAACTATGTCAGGGGAACTCTCACAGGTAGGGCAAAGTCTAATTACCCAAATTGAAATCTGGCCTCCGTGGCCGACCTGAGACTCCTCTTGAACCCATGACGACCTGCTGTAGTAGCAGAGGCATGCCTGAAATAATTAGCTTTATATTTCAGCTCTTGTTTGGGAATTCTTGGTTTGTATCAGCCTTTTCCCAGGAAGCCTGAGAGGTATTTTGAGAATGGTTAGAAAATTACCTGGACAGTAGCAGGGCAGGAAAATGTAAAATCAGTAAATAATCAGGGTGAATTTTAACTGAATATATTACTAAGCCTATACTCACATGTAAATTTAAAAACTATTCACTAGAGAAAATCCGTGTTTTCACTCTTGTGGGTACTTCGGTTCCAGGAGATGGGATGAAGACTGGCTTTTGCATTCCTTACTAACCTGCTCCTATATTTCTCTGTTTTTTTTTTTTTTTTTTTTTTTTGCTTCAATAAGGGGCCGATGTTAAATCATGTTGCTGCCCTTCTCTTTTCTGCAAAAAACGAGTATTTATTTTGGAAAAAAATTAGTTAACCTTAAATTTATATAGAAACAAACAAGAGAGAGGCAGGGAGGTTCCCTCGAGGCTACATCAACCAGCCTTTTCAGGCAGAGATGCAGTTACTGTGCGTCCAGCAGGGGATTTGGGCTTAGTAGGCTCTTCACTATCATGGTGTTTGGGAAATCTCAAGGCCAACCAAGTCATAGATATGGATCCTTGATATGGATTTGCTTTCATTTTATTTGTATTTTACACACACATATATGTATATACATATTTGTGTTTCTGTGTAGTATTTGGTAATGTCATTTTTGGAATTTTGAGCAAGCTTCAGGAGGGCAAGAGAGCTAAGAAGAGCTACTTTGGCCCAAACTGGCGCTGAGGAAGCAAACCCCTTCCTGGAGACCAGGATAGAAGAGGCAGAGAGAATCAAAGAGAGAAACCCTGGGACTTCCCTGAAATATTTTCCTTCCAGGCATCTCATTTTGCGTTTGGCTTTGCAATGCTGTGTTTGTGCTCTTGTCACCTTAACCTCTGTACAACTGTTGCTCAGTTGCAGAAAAAGGTTGCATCTGAACACATTTGTTTCTACACGGGTTTAATTAGGCACCTACCACGTGCCCAATTTTGTGCTTGATGCTGCCAGGGATATGGAAGATTTATGAGACACAGCCTCTGACTTTAGAGGGTGCCAGCATGCTATAGAAATCCGGTAAATAAACTTTAGTGTCTATGAGTCTCCTGCAGAGATTGTCAAACAGGAACCATGCCTGGAGATGCTGCAGCTCTGCGAAGCAGCCCTGGAATCCACATTTTAAGAGGTAAAGCAGGTGAATCTGGTTCAGGTAACCCATGACTCAGACTTTCAAAGACAGTAGTAGCATGGACGTAACATTTTTATTTCTGAGAAACATCTTCTACTTACAGATTCACCTGTGCTACTTACTGAATGATTTAGAGCAAGATATTTACAATTCTCAACCTTTGTTTATCCATCTATAAAATTATGACAATGATGACTGTCTCATGGGATTACTGTAAGATTAAATGAGATAAAAATGAGCACCGTTCCTGGAACATTCTAAAAACATAAATAAACACATTTTCTTACCCTTCCCCCTCAAAGATTTAGCTGGGAAGATAACACAGTCTACTTTAGCTTTCAAGTTATTTCTTATTTGGCAAAACAATAATGATGTTTATAATCTATGCCACACACCTGGCTCTTTGTATTGCCTAAATTTCATTGTTAGTTTTCTGTTTGTTTGCATTTTAACTGAATGCTTTGGCAATGTGAAATTGGCTCACCAAACCCAGGAACTCTGAGATGATGCCTTAGGCCGCCGGAAATTAGAATTGCATGAGATCTAAAGAACAGGATTTGGATTTGGGGTTGAAGGATCTTACATTAAAGATGGGAAAGAAAAGCCATCTTTAAACCTTTGGAAAAGGCTCTGTCAAGAATGGACCCTGGGTGAAAAGTTCTCATTAGGGGAGAACTAAGGACATAAACTCCACTGGAAACCATATTTAAGCTCAGGGCCTATTGAAGGAGAAGTGCAACACAGCTTACAAGACTGTTTTCTTGGTACATTTCAGGCCAGGTCCAGAGATCTAGTCCATAGCATTGCAGAGAAAGAGAAATCTTTGCTGGCTACCAGAAAGAGCTATGACTCTGGGACCTACAAAAGAAGTCATGCTCCAAGGAAGAATTTATAACTTAAAGTCAAAAGAGCCAGGAAGACCAGGGGATGGAGATGAAGCTGCCTGTGGCAACAAGGAGGTAGAGAGATACTGGAACTTGGAGAACTGTCAAGGATTATTCTAATGACTCTAGATCACCTTGGGGCCAGCAGAAATTCTGGCATAAATGAGGGGCTGGAAATGCCATTGAACCCAAGATGTGTGCTGGGTGATCCTGATCCTGAGAGCAATTACTGTGGGTAATTAATTCTCTTACACCAAGAATAATGCCTGAAGCCAAGAGACCCAGCCACGCCACATGGCTTTTGGAATTTCTCTTTAGCTCTTGATTCTAACTCTATAGTCTCTCCAATCCTCAACGTTCATGGGGCTTGGGAAATGAAAACTCTATTGATGTGGATATATTTCATTAGGGTCGGACTCCCAGTTAATCCAGAGCAGTAACCATTTGAATGCTTCTCAATATAACCTTTATCAATGAATATTTCCTGGAAAATCACAGAATATTAGAAAGGGAAAGGGCCTTAGGAGCCATCTAGTTTAATATCCCTATTTTGCTGGTAAGGAATCAGACCCAGAAGAAGTATATGCCCCGTCTTAAGGTCACATGGCTGCTCAATAACAGGACTGTGCCTGGAATGTGGGTCTTCCAGGACACTCACATTACTGGGTTGTATTCTGATGATTTGTTCTTGCCCGAACTTCCATTTGTCTCTCTGGAAGTCTGGATTGATGTGCCTGCTCAGGCTGGGCATACCATTGCTCAGCATTTAAAACACAACAGGCTCTTCACATGCTAACCATGGAGTACAAAATGGAATAGCTACTCAGGGCTCACACTGATGACAATTTCATTAACTCTGTGTTGTTGGGCTTTGGCAATCCACTCATCTCATAATTGTGCTAAGCTCATTCTGGTGAAAAGTACATGAGGATTTTTGAGCAGTTAATAATGAGGAAGCCATTGTTAAAGATTCAACAAAATTAGTGTTATGTAAAAAAAAAAAAAGTGTTATGTATTCATGAACAATTAAAAGCACTGGCATCTGAGGTGTCAGAGCAGAACGAATGCAGTGTCCTGGCCAGTGGCCTTCTGCATTTACAAAGTTATCTTTTAGGGGATACTTGGATAGTAATTTGGATAGAGCTGTCTTTGAAGCTGCCTGGCTGTAAGTGATAAGCATCCTTTACCTAGCAAACTGCCATCATAAAATGTGGGCTGGAGGTCCACGTGAGCATGGGCAATGTGGCACCTGTAGCAAACAAGGGCTGAAGAGGCTCTTCTCTGTTCTTATTTGTCCTTTTCTGCCCTACAATTACTTTTTTGAGCTCTACCTTGAACTTGGGGTATAAAGGTTCCTTTCTTTTCTTTCTTTCTTATTTATTTATTTTGCAGTTTTAGCTGGGGCTGGGCTTGAACTCTCCACCCCTGGTATATGGGTCTGGCACCCTACTCCTTGAGCCACAGGTGCCATCCTCTTTCTTTTTTTTTTAAAGATTCCTTTCATAGTATAAAAATGTTTTCATTCTATTAAGTTAAAAGAGTATATTTTGGTACCATGGACAGCAGATGCAGGCATGGATTCATATTTGTTAAGACGGAAGCTCAGGGCAATGAAATCTGTGTGCTAACAATTCTGGGTTCTGTGTCATTTTATTTAGCCATGTAAAAATGAGTTCAGCTTCCTTTGCATGAGTTAAGTGTTGGCATTGATTAGTTACTGTGACCAGAGTTTGAAAGACTCCTGCAAAGGGATCCTGGGTTTACACCTGACCTGCTGGGAAAACAGTAAGGGATAGTAAGAGTTAGGCATGATTTTTTATTTTTATTTTTATTTTTTTGCAGTTTTTGGCTGGGGCTGGGTTTGAACCTGCCACCTCTGGTATATGGGGCTGGTGCCCTACTCCTTTGACCCACAGGCACCACCCAGAGTTAGGCATGATTTTAAAAAAGAGTCATAGCAAGACAATAAAAGAGAGAATGGAAAGAGGTAATCTCTCAGCTTCTAATGAGCCATCCTCAGAGGGGGAGGCTTAAAAAAAAATGTTTGGATGTGGAGAGAAGGGAACACTTTTACACTGCTGGTGGGACTGCAAACTAGTACAACCTTTCTGGAAGGAAGTATGGAGAAACCTGAAAGCACTCAAGCTAGACCTCCCATTTGATCCTGCAATCCCATTACTGGGCATCTACCCAGAAGGAAAGAAATCCTTTTATCATAAGGACACTTGCACCAGACTGTTTATTGCAGCTCAATTTACAATCGCCAAAATGTGGAAACAGCCTAAATGCCCACCAACCCAGGAATGGATTAACAAGCTGTGGTATATGTACACCATGGAATACTATTCAGCCATTAAAAAAAATGGAGACTTCACATCCTTCGTATTAACCTGGATGGACGTGGAAGACATTATTCTTAGTAAAGCATCACAAGAATGGAGAAGCATGAATCCTATGTACTCAATTTTGATGTGAGGATAATTAATGACAATTAAGGTTATGGGGGGGAAGGAAAAGCAGAAAGAGGGACGGAGGGAGGGGGGTGGGGCCTTTACCTAACAATTGCAATCAATGTAACCTGGCTTATTGTACCCTCAATGAATCCCCAACAATGAAAAAAAAAAAAAAAAAGACTTAGCCATGCAAGCGAGTAAAGCTGTTTTTCTTCTGATTTGGTTTTCTTAGACTCATAGAAAGAAGGAGGTTCAGATAACATCTCATTTGAACAGATCAAGCAGTCCCGATAAGTATGGTGTAATTTCATCCCATCCCTCCACAGTGTCCTCCTTTGTTGTAGAATTAATTGATATGTCAATAGTCAGATTTCCCACTTGTGAAAATATGTGAAATGAAAGCTCTCACTTAAGAAGAACCCTTTATTTCCTTCTAATTTTCTTTGGGGTTTCTTTCCTAGCCTTCAATCTTTTTTTTTCTTTCTTTTTTTTTTTTTTTTTACTAAATCATAGCTGTGTACATTAATGCAATCATGAGGCACCATACACTGGTTTTATAGACTGTTTGACATATTTTCATCACACTGGTTAACATAGCCTTCCTGGCATTTTCTTAGTTATTGTGTTAAGACATTTACATCCTACATTTACTAAGTTTCACATATACCCTTGTAAGATGCACCACAGGTATAATCCCAACAATCACCCTCCCTCCTCCCACCACCACCCCTCCCCTTCCTTTCCCCCTTCCCCCTATTCTTAGGTTATAACTGGGTTATAGCTTTCATGTGAAAGCCATAAATTAGTTTCATAGTATTGATGTTGAGATACTTTACTAAGAAGAATATGTTCCAGCTCTATCCATGTAAACATGAAAGAGGTAAAGTCTCCATCTTTCTTTAAGGCTACATAATATTCCATGGTGTACATATACCACAATTTATGAATACATCGTGGATCACTGGGCACTTGGGCTTTTTCCATGACTTAGCAATTATGAAGTAGGCTGCAATCAACATTCTGGTACAAATATCTTTGTTATGATGTTTGGTCTTCTGGGTATATGCCTAGTAGAGGAATTATAGGATTGAATGGCAGATCTATTTTTAGATCTCTAAGTTTTCTCCAAACATCTTTCCAAAAGGAATGAATTAATTTGCATTCCCACCAGCAGTGTAGAAGTGTTCCCTTTTTCTCCACATCCACGCCAATATCTTTGGTCTTGGGATTTTGTGATATGGGCTAATCTTACTGGAGTTAGATGATATCTCAAAGTAGTTTTGATTTGCATTTCTCTGATGATTAAAGATGATGAGCATTTTTTCATATGTCTGTAGGCCGTGCACCTGTCTTCTTTAGAGAAGTTTGTCTTCAAGTTCCTTGCCCAGTCTGCGATGGGATCACTTGTTCTTTTCTTGCTTATACATTTGAGTTCTCTGTGAATTCTGGTTATTAAACCTTTGTTGGAAACATAACCTGCAAATATCTTCTCCCATTCTGATGGTTGTTTGCTTGCTTTACTTACTGTGTTCTTGGCTGTGCAGAAGCTTTTTAGTTTGATCAGGTCCCAGTTATGTATTTTTGAAGTTGCTTCAATTGCCCAGGGGTCCTCCTCATAAAATACTCGTCCAGACTGATTTCTTCAAGGGTTTTACCTGCACTCTCTTCTAGTATTTTTATAATTTCATTTCTTAAGTTTAAATCTTTAATCCAGTGAGAGTCTATCTTAGTTAATGGTGAAAGGTGTGGGCCCAGTTTCAGTCTTCTGCAGGTTGCCGGCCAGTTCACCCAGCACCATTTGTTAACTAGGGAATCTTTTCCCCACTGAATGTTTTTAATTGGCTTGTCAAAGATTAAATAACGGTAAGTAGCTGGATTCATCTCTTGGTTCTCTATTCTGTTCCATACATCTACTTCTCTGTTTTTGTGCCAATACCATGCTGTTTTAATCACTATCGATTTGTAGTATAGTCTGAGGTCTGGTAGCGTGATTCCTCCTGCTTTGTTTTTATTTCTGAGTAATGTCTTGGCTATTCGAGGTTTTTTCTGATTCCATATAAAATGAAGTATTATTTTTTCAAGATCTTTAAAGTATGACAGTGGAGCTTTAATAGGGATTGCATATATTGCTTTGGGTAGTATGGACATTTTACCAATGGTGATTCTTCCCTGCCATGAGCATGGTATGTTTTTCCATTTGTTAACATTTTCAGCTATTTCTTTTCTTAGAGTTTCATAGTTCTCTTTATAGAGATCTTTCACGTCCTTTGTTAGATAAACTCCCAAATATTTCCTCTTCTTTGGCACTACTGTGAATGGAATAGAGTCCTTGACTATTTTTTTCAGCTTGACTATTGTTGTTATATATAAAGACTATGGATTTATGAATGTTGATTTTGTAACCTGAGATGCTGCTGTATTCCTTGATCACTTCTAAGAGTTTTGTAGTAGAATCCCTTGTGTTTTCCAGATATACAATCATATCATCTGCGAAGAGCGAAAGTTTGATCTGTTCTGACCCTATATAGACACCCTTGATCGCCTTTTCTTCCCTAACTGCAGTGGCTAAAACTTCCATTACAATGTTAAAGAGCAATGGAGACAATGGGCAGCCTTGTCTGGTTCCTGATCTGAGTGGAAATGATTTCAATTTAACTCCATTCAATATGATATTGGCTGTGGGTTTGCTGTAGATGGCCTCTATCAGTTTAAGACATGTCCCTTCTATACCCATTTTCTTAAGTGTTCTGATCGTGAAGGGATGCTGTATATTATCAAAAGCTTTTTCTGCATCGATTGAGAGAATCATATGATCTTTGTTTTTTGATTTGTTTATGTGCTGAATTATATTTGTAGATTTATGTATATTGAGCCAGCCTTGAGATCCTGGGATAAAACTGACTTGGTCATGATGTATAATTTGTTTGATGTGTGCTGGATTCTGTTTATTAGGATCTTGTTGAATATTTTTGCATCTATATTCATTAGTGATATTGGTCTATAATTTTCTTTTCTTGTTTGGTCTTTTCCTGATTTCCTAGCCCTCAATCTTAAGGAAAAGAATAATAATACCTTGCACTGATATGCTTTTCCTAACCCATTCAAAGTGTATCTGTACTTGTCATGATCTAAGAGGATTAAACCAACAAGGTTTATTTCATGCTGCCATCCTAAAGATTGGTGGGGGCACCTGATCTCTGCCATCCTCACCCTGGACCACCCTCTGGACAGTCCCAGTGCCACAAGAAAAGAAGAAGAGCCACATTCATGCCACTACTCTTAGAATGTCTACTCAGAAGTAATAGAGATCCCTTCCACTAACATTTTATTTGCTAAAGAAAGTCACATGGCAGAGGTAATATTAAAAGTCACAAAAATGCAATACTAACATGTGCTGGGGAGAGAATAACCAACATTTGTTGAGCAGCAATAATGACTACCAATGCATTCTTAAATTGTCTGTTTTTTATTTTGAATTTTTATAGTAGCTATGTTCTGAGAATAGCTGAAAGAGAATTACAGATTTTATTCCATGCCTTCCAAAATAATAGTTTCCAAACTTTCAGACTTCATAGACACACATTGTTTTAAATGTAAGGGGAGAGGGATACGTGATTCACCTAGAGTTGCATATCATTTATTTTGTTAACTTTCACCACCATCATTTTATGAGAGAAAATACAGGAATTATAAAATTTTGAAAATTTAGGCCTGGTGCAGTGGCTAACACCTGTAATTTTAGCACTCTGGGAGGTTGAGATATGTGGATTGCTTGAGCTCAGGGGTTCCAGACCAGCCTGAGCAAGAGCAAACCCCATATCTACTAAAAACAGAAAAACTAGCCAGGCTTTGCTGTGGGTGCCTACAGTTCCAGCTACGTGGCAGGCTGAGGTAGGAGGATCACTTTGAGGTTGCTATGAGCTATGAGGCCATGATACTCTACCTAGCATGATGGAGTGAGAGTTTGTCTCAAGAACCCCCCAACCCCTTTTTTTTTGAAAATTCAAATGTAGGAAGCATTAATCTTGTAATAAAAGTTAGTTCTTTAGGTACATTTAGTTTTATGAAAAACTCTCAACATTGCCCTTAAGTTATCTTTATTTTCCTGATAACTTTTGTGATCTGGTATTTGAGAACTTCTGTTCTGAGAGGTTACAATGCCAATGGTCAGGTAACGTGAATTACATGTGCAGGGCATACACACAGGGAGTTAAAATATTAAGCAGATAAGGCATAAGAGTGGACGCAAGATTTAGCTAACTATGGAAATAGGAAGTAAACTGACAGGTTGAAGGATAAAAAATGAATTGTTGGCTAATTTAGAGAAGGGTAAATTGAACAGGCCAAGCTAGAATGGGGAAGGAAAAAAGGGGTGAATATCAACTTCTTAAAAGATTGGGAGTCTAAGCAAAAAGCCTGAAATTGGAATTTTTCAAACTCCATGTGAAGAAGACAGCTTGGGAAACAGCAGTGAAGTGAAGAGTGGGAGGGGTCCTGCTAAATGCCTCATATTGGAAGTATTATGATAGCCAAATGCTGGAATAGGTCACTGCCATGTATGCCTTTGGTCCCTTGGAGAGTCTACATCTCTACAGTCATGGTATCTGTATGGAGAAAAGATGTTTGAGATCATAGTGGTCTTTCTGGATCTTGAAAATTCCACTGAACAGATTGCCTATTCCACAGAATTAGCAAAGAAGGATGCAGAATGAGCTGCTTGAGAGGAATGCTTTTCTTTGGGATAAAGCAGAAGTTGGCCATCAAGTCAGTGCAAAAGTAAGAAATGGAAAGGAGTTGTGATTAGTTTGTGGTTTCTATCTTAAAATCAGTGATGTTGACACTTGCGCATACCAGCAAAACAATGTGATGTGTGCTAAGACAATGTTTTTCATTTAGACAGAGGAAAAAGGAAACTATCAGAGTATATAGTACATGTATGTATTATCTAATTTCTTAGTCTCCTCACTTCTCCTGAGAAAATAGGAAGCATTAAGGAACTACCATGAGAACCTCTTCTTTGCAGAGATCTTTGTATTTTGCAGACAACACCATTATAATCATTAGAAGCCATTGCCTTGGATGTTACAACATGTTGATCAAAACCCAGTGTGATGAAAATGTGTCAAACGGTTTATAAAACCAGTGTATGGTGCCCCAGGATTGCATTAATGTACACAGCTATGATTTAATAAAAAAAAAATTAAAAAAAAACCTAGACCAATTGTGGAACAGAATTGTAATTCTGGAAAATGTGGATTGAATTAGGGCAAACCGATCTTTTGAGAAAATTACCCAAAACACTTTCAGACATCACAGCATTTTGTACAAAGAGCACACAGAAATTCAAATTTATAACTACTGAAATTTACTATAGACCATGTGGGAAAAGCATGTGTAGAAACATCTTTACTTCAAAAAATAATAACAATTTGTTCTTTAATAAGTATGGATTTTATTAGCCCTTCTGTCAAGGTATCAGGTGTCCTAGAATATCTGGTACAAAGAGGTTCTAAATTCTGGTTCTCAGAGCTTGCACATCCAGGTAAAGCGAAGTTTGCACAAATATTACTTTCATGGGTCAGAATGAGCCCTGGGCCCTGGTCTGACTCTATTCATGTCGGATCTTTAGGGCAGATACCTAATCTCTTTAGGTTTCCACTTCCTCATCAAAGAGTCAGATTGGATAGCCTCTAAGTTTTGTTCTAGTTCTATGATTTTAGTAATTCATAATTCTCAAAATAGAGGTATTAAATGGATTCAGGCAAAATTGTATGAATTTCTGGAATATTCAAGTAAATAATAATAGTTAGATTTTGAAGCCAAAATCCTTTCAGAATGGCCTGTACCTTTTCTGGATTTTCTTTTTCTATTCTTTTAACTCAAGATTTTTGCTGTAAATAAAAACTCCTTTTTAAAACCGAGCCTTCTCCTGCTGTCTGATTCATTCAGAGATGTTACAACCCACAGCTTGAGATATGACATTTCCTTTCATTTTGGTGAAATTGTGATGTCACAAAACTTGAATTGATGCATCCAACTGAATTAAGCAGAAAGAGCAAGGTAATTACAGATGAGAGTGCTCCTATCCATAAACATATGTGTCTAGGTAATCAGCAATGATGGGAAAGGAAATACAGGCAAGGCACATGGGCTATGGCTCTAGGTAAATGCATTTTTAGAGAGAGCATCCTGTTTTAAAATTGTAGCAAATACTTGACTCTATCCCAGGAAAGAAGAAATTCAGTATCATCTGTGTACAGTGGACCACCACCAGCTAAATCATACCACTTGTCTTTTGGCCAAATTCATTAATCTGAGATCTTCTAATATTCCATAAATTGGATTTCCCTTATTATAAAGGCAGCTATCTTTGCTTGTAAATTGTAACTCCAATAGAAAGCTTATATCTAGAATCCTGGGTGTTCTTATTGAAGAATTATATTCCGTTTCATGGATGGTGGGACTGTACCTTATAAAAAAAAAAAGCTCATTTTTCTCTCATATAGATTTTTCTCACAATGAGGATAGATTGACATTGAGAAATGCATACTATGTTAGCATCAATTCAGGAAATGTTAACAGAATTGCAGCTTCATGTGAAAGAGACAAATATGACATAGGTGTTTTTTGTCTTTTACTTTTGATGTGAACGCTTAATGACAATGCTGAACATCCAATGTTCAGTAATGTCGTTTACCAAGTTAAAAAAGAGCAACCTGACATGTTGGTGAAGATCTCTTCAATTTTCACCCTTATAGAGAGGGCTGCTGATTGTTGGATGTGGCAGTTTTTAGAAAGCTTTAGAGCAGGACAATCAATCCAAAGTTAGGATGGAAAAGTTAAATTATATAGAATTTTGTGTCTCTCCATCACTGGAGAGACAGGGAAGGTTTTATTATTGACATGCTAGCTACGTTTTACCTACATGTCACACTTGAGTTCTAAATGCACATCTATTATTGTTTCTCATAATTCAATTATTTTTCTTGACTTCAGTATTTCTTAAGATAGCATAACTTTTTTCCTACTTTGGAAGTATGAAACATTTCTTTCATGTTTAATATCATCTCTTCTTTACTTTTAGCAATTTTGCTTTTCAGGACTATTGCCATATCTCTCTTTTCTATTTTGATAGCCAGCGGCCAAGATGAAGTTGCATTGACTACATGTGCAGCTGTGGCTATGACCCCTCCAGTTATCTTCCTGCCTCCAGAAGTTTCCTGATCGAATCCATTTTTCATATTACTGACAGACTAATTTGACGAAAGGATCATTTTATGTCATTGTTCTGCTTAAAAACCTTCAGTATTTTTCAATTTTCTATGGAATAAAGTTTCGAACTGTTGAGCCTGGCATCAGATCTCTACATTTCTCCATCTCATTCTCTCAACATTCACCATACCAACCCTAGAGACCCAGTCTGGAGACTAGAAAGTAGAAGTTTCTCTACCATATATTGAAGTTATTCATACTGTGGGCTTTTTTTTTTTTTTAATTTCATATATTTTCAAAACCATAAGGAACGTCAAAGGAAATATAGTCTCAAAATATAATGTGGTATCTGGTATGGTGCTAAGGACTGAATGGTTGTATTCCCCTCCAAATTCATACATTGAAATCCTAACCTTCATTGTGATGAGTATTAGGAGGTGGAGTTTGGAGGAGCTAATCAGGTCAAGTGGGTGAAGCCCTCATGAATGGGATTAGTGCCCTTATAAGAAGATGTGGGAGATGGATGATCTCTTTTTCTCTTTGTAATGTGAGGGCACAATGAGAAAATCGCCGTCTGCAGACAAGAAGGCAGGCCCTCACCAGATAGCAGATCTGCTGGCACCTTTTGGCAATCCTGGCCTCTGTAAGTGAAAAATAAATTTCTGTTGTTTAAGTCACACAGTCTATGGTGTTTTTGTTATGGCAGCCCAAACTGACTAAGACAGATGAGATCCTAGAATAGAAAAAGAAATTACAGATAAAAACAAAGGAAACTTGAAATAATAATAATAACCAGGAATGAATATTGGTTCATTAGTTGAGCAAATGTGCTATACTAATGTAGGTTGTTAGCAAGGGAAGCTATGGGCAGAAAGGAAAATTTCTGCACTCTCCTCACAACATTTCTGTAAATCAAAAACTATTCTAAAATAAAAATTTTGTTTAAAAATGTGAGAATAAGGGAAGTAGGGGAACCCAGGTGTGAAAGACAGAGATAGTAAAGTACAATTTTAGATGTGGTGGTGTGAGCAGAAAAGACTCCTAAGCGTGTCTGTTCTTAGGGTAGGAAACTTACAGGGAGGTTCTAAAACTTCTCTGCAATTTCCTAGGTATCGAGTGACCAAGACTACCTTTATGCTTCTCTCAGCTGGAGTAAACTTTAGACAGGTTTCTCCTTCACTCTAGATCCCTGTTCTGCTTTTAGAAAATTTGCAATTGTGAATTATTTCTCTGCCTCTTGAAGTTGTAAATATTCTAAGATCTAGGAATATCTTTCTCAAGGACCTGGAAACCATCTCTTTGATACATAATCATCAAGAAAGATAGGCATCCCATTTTCCAGTTTCCATGGGAGGGTAGAAGCCTAACTTTGGCTAATGTTTAGCCAGCACAGGTGACCTAATCACATAGATCACTGTCCTGCTAAAATCCCTCCCTAATTCTTTCTTTTTCTTTTTTTGTTAAATCATAGCTGTGTACATTAGTGCAAGCAAGGGGTATAAATTAACTCAACCCTGTTCTGAAAAATTCTTGTACCTTTTGTTTTCGTGGAGTTGAGTTCAACCTCTCACCCCTATTACAACAGTTTGGACTCCTATTGCAGGAGTATTAGGGAAGTCTTCTTTGTGTTTTCTGAAAAGTAACCAGTGGACTTATTTTTTCTTATCAGGAGAATATCCTGAGTGAGGCTGAGAGAACATGGTTTAGGCTGGCCATGTCAATAGAGATGTGAGCAACTGTGAGTTGAGATTTTAAAGGATTACTTACAGAGGCTTGTATGTAAACTCAGGAAAATCCATTCAGGATAATGATGGACCATAAAATGTTGCTGTCTTGTTAAAGAATATATAATTAAAAATATATATCTTTTCTTTAACACATTGGGATTCAGCATGCTTATGGTCTAAGTTCTCTGATAATATTTCTCTAGGATTTTGAATGGAAGTTCAAATGAAAAGGTGTAGGATATTCAGGAATAATCTGGAACTTTCTTTTTTTTTTTATTGTTGGGGATTCATTGAGGGTACAATAAGCCAGGTTACATTAATTGCAATTGTTAGGCAAAGTCCCTCTTGCAATCATGTCTTGCCCCCATAAAGTGTGACACACACCAAGGCCCCACCCCCATCCCTCCATCCCTCTTTCTGCTTTTCCTCCCCCCTAAACTTAATTGTCATTAATTGTCGTCATATAAAAATTGAGTACATAGGTTTCATGCTTCTCCATTCATGTGATGGTTTACTAAGAATAATGTCTTCCACTTCCATCCAGGTTAATACGAAGGATGTAAAGTCTCCATTTTTTAAAATAGCTGAATAGTATTCCATGGTATACATATACCACAGCTTGTTAATCCATTCCTGGGTTGGTGGGCATTTAGGCTGTTTCCACATTTTGGCGATTGTAAATTGAGCTGCAATAAACAGTCTAGTACAAGTGTCCTTATGATAAAAGGATTTCTTTCCTTCTGGGTAGATGCCCAGTAATGGGATTGTAGGATCAAATGGGAGGTCTAGCTTGAGTGCTTTGAGGTTTCTCCATACTTCCTTCCAGAAAGGTTGTACTAGTTTGCAGTCCCACCAGCAGTGTAAAAGTGTTCCCTTCTCTCCACATCCACGCCAGCATCTGCAGTTTTGAGATTTTGTGATGTGGGCCATTCTCACTGGGGTTAGATGATATCGCAGGGTTGTTTTGATTTGCATTTCTCTAATATATAGAGATGATGAACATTTTTTCATGTGTTTGTTAGCCATTCGTCTCTCATCTTTAGAGAAAGTTCTATTCATGTCTCTTGCCCATTGATATAAGGGATTGTTGGCTTTTTTCATGTGGATTAATTTGAGTTCTCTATAGATCCTAGTTCTCAAGCTTTTTTCTGATTGAAAATATGCAGATATCCTTTCCCATTGTGTAGGTTGTCTCTTTGCTTTGGTTATTGTCTCCTTAGCTGTACAGAAGCTTTTCAGTTTAATGAAGTCCCATTTGTTTATTTTTGTTGTTGTTGCAATTGCCATGGCAGTCTTCTTCATGAAGTCTTTCCCGAGGCCAATATCTTCCAGTGTTTTTCCTATGCTTACTTGGAGGATTTTTATTGTTTCATGCCTTAAATTTAAGTCCTTTATCCATCTTGAATCAATTTTTGTGAGTGCGGCAAGGTGTGGGTCCAGTTTTAGTCTTTTACATGTAGACATCCAGTTCTCCCAACACCATTTATTGAATAGGGAGTCTTTCCCCCAAGGTATGTTCTTGTTTGGTTTATCAAAGATTAGGTGGTTGTAAAATGTTTGTTTCATTTCTTGGTTTTCAATTTGATTCCAAGTGTCTATGTCTCTGTTTTTGTGCCAGTACCATGCTATCTTGACCACTATGGCTTTGTAGTACAGACTAAAATCTGGTATGCTGATGCCCCTAGCTTTATTTTTATTACTAAGAACTGCCTTAGCTATACGCGTTTTTTTCCGGTTCCATACAAAACGCAGAATCATTTTCTCCAAATCTTGAAAGTACGATGTTGGTATTTTGATAGGAATGGCATTGAATAGGTAGATTGCTTTGGGAAGTATAGACATTTTAACAATCTTGATTCTTCCCATCCATGAGCATGGTATGTGCTTCCATTTGTTAATATCCTCTGCTATTTCCTTTCTGAGGATTTCATAGTTTTCTTTATAGAGGTCCTTCACCTCTTTCGTTACGTATATTCCTAGGTATTTCATTTTCTTTGAAACTATGGTGAAGGGAGTTGTGTCCTTAATTAGCTTCTCATCTTGACTGTTATTGGTGTATACAAAGGCTACTGACTTGTGGACATTGATTTTATATCCTGTATTTTTTGATGACTTCTAGGAGTCTTGTGGTTGAGTCTTTGGGGTTCTCTAACTATAAGATCATGTCGTTAGCAAAGAGGGAGAATTTGACCTCCTCTGCTCCCATTTGGATTCCCTTTATTTCCTTGTCTTGCCTAATTGTATTGGCTAGAACTTCCAGCACTATGTTGAATAGTAAAGGTGACAGAGGACAACCTTGTCTGGTTCCAGTTCTAAGGGGAAAAGGTTTCAGTAAAATATTAGCTGTGGGTTTGTCATAGATAGCTTCAAGCAGTTTTAGAAATGTGCCACCTATGCCTATACTCTTCAGTGTTCTAATTAGAAAAGGATGCTGGATTTTATCAAATGCTTTTTCTGCATCTATGGAGAGGATCATGTGATCTTTATTTTTGCCTCTATTAATATGGTGGATAACGTTTATGACTTGCGTATGTTAAACCAGCCTTGCATCCCTGGGATGAAGCCTACTTGATCATGATGAATGACTTTTTGATGATAAGCTGTAATCTATTGGCTAGGATTTTGTTGAGAATTTTTACATCTATATTCATGAGTGAGATTGGCCTGAAATTCTCCTTTTTGTTTGGGTCTTTTCCTGGTTTTGGTATCAGAGTGATGTTTGCTTCATAGAATGTGTTGGGGAAGATTCCTTCTTCCTCAATTTTTTGGAATAATTTCTGCAGTACAGGAATAAGCTCTTCCTTGAAGGTTTGATAGAATTCTGGTGTGAAGCCATCTGCACCAGGGCATTTTTTGGTTGGAAGACTTTTTTATTGTTTCTTTGATCTCAGTGCTTGAAATTGGTCTTTTCAGGAGCTCTATTCCTTCCTGGCTAAGTCTAGGGAGAGGGTGTGATTCCAAATATTTATCCATTTCCTTCGCATTGTCAAATTTCTGGGCATAGAGTTTCTGGTAGTATTCAGAGATGATCTCTTGTATCTCTGTGGGATCAATTGTTATTTCCGCTGTATCATTTCTGATTGAGGTTACTAGAGATTTTACTTTTCTATTTCTCATTCGTCTGGCCAATGGTTTATCTATTTTATTTATTTTTTCAAAAAACCAACTCCTTGTTTCATTAATTTTCTGAATGCTTCTTTTGTTTTCAATTTCATTGATCTCTGATTTGATTTTGGATATTTCTTTTCTTCTACTGAGTTTAGGCTTAAATTGTTCTTCTTTTTCCAATTCCATAAGATGGCTTGTGAGATTGTTGATGCGCTCTCTTTTTTTCGAATGTAGGCATCTAAAGCAATGAGTTTTCCTCTCAAAACTGCTTTTGCAGTATCCCTCAGGTTTTGGTAGCTTGTGTCTTCATTGTTGTTATGCTCAAGGAAGTTAATGATTTCCTGTTTTATTTCTTCCTGCACCCATCTGTTATTCAACAGAAGATTGTTTAATTTCCATGCCTTTGTGTGGGGTAGAGCATTTTTGTTAGAGTTTGGTTCCACCTTTAGTGCCTATGGTCTGAGAAGATACAAGGTAAAATTTCAATTCTTTTGATTCTGTTGATATTTGTTTTGTGTCCCAGGATATGATCAATTTTGGAGAATGTTCCATGGGGTGATGAGAAGAATGTGTATCTTTATCTTTGGGATGGAGTGTTCTATATGCGTCTATCAGGCACAGATGTTCTAGGGTCTCATTTAAATCTCTTATATCTTTGTTTAATTTCTGTTTAGAGGATCTGTCCAGCTCTGTAAGAGCAGTGTTAAAGTCCCCTGTTATTATGGTATTATCAGTTATCATATTGCTCAGACTGAGTAAGGTCTGTTTCAAGAATCTGGGAGCATTTAAATTGGGTGCATAAATATTTTGAAATGTCTTCTTGTTGTATTTTTCCCTTGACCAATAAAAAATGACTATCTTTGTCTTTTTTGACTTTAGTTGCTTTAAGTCCACAGGTATCTGAAAATAAGATTGCAACTCCTCTTTTCTTCTGGATTCCATTTGCCTGAAAAATTGTCTTCCAACCCTTGACTCAGAGTTTTAATTTGTCTTTTGAAGCCAGGTGTGTTTCTTGCAGACAGCAACTAGATGGCTTGTGTTTTTTGATCCAGTCATCCAATCTATGTCTCTTTGATGGTTGTATGGCCCTCAAAGGGGAATTCAAGCCATTAACATTTATCGAGATAATTGATAAGTGTGCTAGTATTCTATTTATCTTATTTTGTGAGAGTCCATTGCTTAGTTTTATCTTTTGCGTCGGTGTGGAGGTTAGGTTCTGTTCTTTAATTTCTGAGTTCTTACTTTGCTGCTGATCCACTGTGGTGGTCAGTGTGCAGAACAGGTTGAAGTATTTCCTGTAGAGCTGTTCTTGTTGCAGCGAATTTCCTCAATGTTTGTATATTCGTAAATGATTTGATTTCTCTGTGTATTTTTAAGCTTAGCTTAGCAGGGTACAGAATTTTGGGCTGCAAATTGTTCTAAGTAGATTAAAGGTAGATGACCATTGTCTTGTTGCTTGGAAAGTTTCATTAGAGAAGTCTGCAGTCACTCTGATGGATTTGCCCCTGTAGGTCAACTGGCGCTTACTCCTGGCAGCTTGCAGAATCTTTTCTTTTGTCTTGACTTTGGACAGGTTCATCACAATGTGTCTTGGAGAAGCTCGGTTAGAGTTGAGGCGACCTGGGGTCCGATAGCCTTCTGAAAGCAGTGTGTCAGAATCTTTGGTGATATTTGGGAAATTTTCTTTTATAATATTCTTTAGTATGGCTTCCATTCCTCTGGGGCATTCTTCTTCCCCTTCTGGAATTCCTAAAACTTGTATGTTGGAATGCTTCATAAAGTCCCATAATTCTGACAGTGAACGTTCTGCTTTCTCTCTCTTCTTTTCTGCCTCTTTTACTATCTGAGTTATCTCAAGAACTTTGTCTTCTACCTCTGAAATTCTTTCTTTTGCATGGTCTAACCTGTTGCTGATACTTTCCATTGCATCTTTAAGTTCCCTAATTGACTGTTTCATTTCCTTCAGCTCTGCTATATCCTTTTTATATTCTTCATATTGTTCATCTCTTATTTGATTCTGTTTTTGGATTTCCTTTTGGTTATTTTTGACTTTATTAGCAGTTTCCTTCATTGTTTCCATCATTTCTTTGATTGTTTTCATCATGTGTATTCTGAATTCCCTTTCTGTCATTCCTAACATTTCTTTATAGGCGGAATCCTCTGCAGTAGCTACCTCATGGTCCCTTGACAGTGTTGTTCTGAACTGTTGCCTGGAGTTTTCTACTGATTCTTCCTCATGAGTGATTTCTTTTATCTTTTTCCTTGCCGTAATTTTCCTTTCACTTCCTTTTGCTCTTTAAGTTCTCGTGCCTGTGGAAGTTGTGGGCGGGTTTAGACTGATTGAACGCACACGACCACTTGCCGCTTTTCCACTGTTTTAGTCCTCCTCTTGGGGTACAGAAGTCTCTCGCTGACTCCCTGTACCCTCACAGGGGTGATGATAGGCAGATCCCACCATCCAGAGATGCCTGGAGTCCTATCTCCCCAGACTCACGGTGCCCAGATGCAAGGAAGCTATTACTCAGCCACCACCTTGCTGTCCTCCCTAATCTGGAACTTTCAATTCACAGATATCTGTGATACTTCATTTCCAAAATTTGTAATTCTGGAATAATATAACCACAACTGTAATATAATTAGGAAACATGCATATCCCTTTGAAATTGTTTATGTCAAAAAGTTAGCAAACTAAAACCTATGGGCCAAATTGGTCTATGCTTCTTTGGAAATATAGTTTCATGCTCATTCATTTACATACAGTTTAGTCTAGGGCTATTTCCCTGCTACTCTGGCAGAGTTGAGTAGCTGCAACAGAGGTTGTATGGCCCTCAAAACTTAAAATATTTATTATATGACCCTTTATAGAAAAAACATGCAACCCCCTGGTTTATATCACCTCCCTCCAAATTAAAGCATGCTCCTGAAGCTTATATTTCTTTCAAGTCCATGTGGTAGCATTCTCAGCAACAGCCTCTTCTTTTTGTTTTGTCTACTAACTCCCAACTTGGAGTAAAAAAGTCCCAAATTCAAGTCAAACTGCTGCTTCCTCAGTTGTAAAGTTGGGATAAGGCTGCTTTGCTTGTTTATTGGGGAGTTCTCAACATCAGCTATCCGAAGTCTTTCCCACAGCTAAAGCTGTGCACAACTTGCCTCTGGCTATCTCTGTTCTCACATCTGAACCTCTCCTTTTTCCCAGATTCTCACTGACTATGCCTCCATGGTGTGATTTCAATGTGCAATAGAGTTTCAGCCTCACAACTTTTGCTCCTGCTGTTCCTTCTGTTTGGAAGGCTCTTCCCCCATGTCTTCCTCTTGGTCAAGGACTTCCTGTCTTATTTAAATTAACTCCTTTTATCCTGCTTTGTTTTTTATCATACTGCTTGTCATTATTGACCTTTTATATTTCTTTATTGCTTCTTGCTTCCCCTCAAGAGTTTAAGCACCATGAGGATAACATTTTGTCTATTTCAGTCACTGCTGTATTCCTAGCACTGAGAACTGATGGATACATGGCAGTTATTCAATAAAAAGGCATTGAATAAAGAAAAGGACACGAGAGTTTGCATATTAAGTTGCTTCAAAAACCATAAAATTGGAAGAAAAATGCTTGCTTTTTCTACTTCTTGCCCCTGCAGCTGCTAAAACAGTCCTTCTGTCTTTCCTCACCAGTCTCCACCTTACTGGACCCCCTGCATTGGTCCCTGGCTTCCTTTCATCAACTTTCTCTCACCAGCTTTCCATCTAATTTGCAATCTCATTGTTTCCCTCTTGCTTCTTAATCTCCGATCCTTCTGTAACTCTGTCACCGAGAGTGTATCAATGCATCAGTGAGCAAAGCTGTTCTGGAGGTATGAGACAGTGACACAATTAAGCAATGACTAAAAGATTTTAAAAGTCACAG
Source organism: Nycticebus coucang (assembly GCF_027406575.1). NCBI lineage: Eukaryota > Metazoa > Chordata > Mammalia > Primates > Lorisidae > Nycticebus > Nycticebus coucang. Next base: position 58,095,232 of record NC_069794.1, on the reverse strand, counting down.
CATCTTGTGAGCTATTATTAATTTAGAAACTATCAAAGAAGCTCAAACTGCATGAATTCTGTAATGGCTTTGGAGAGCAGAGTCTCTGGCAAATGCTAAAAAATGCCATACAGAATTTGAAATGGGGTACTCCCCTTGGATAATTCTTCCAAATCATTTCTGACAAATATATTAAGACAAGATTGGAAGGGACACCCTAGTGGGAGGAGATCCACAATCTCCATTGTTCTGATTCTCCTTGATTTCTGCTTCTTTCCCCTCTCCCTTATAATTTGGTGCTACAGAATTTAGAGCAGAAATAGCTTCCTTCATTTAGTCCCTGGCCTTGGGGACTACATTGATCCCCTAATTTGGATTCTTTTGATATTAAATTAAGACATTCAAAAGGGTATTTTAATAGGAACTCAGGAAAACAAATAACCCTGACCACCACCACGACCACCATCACCAAGCAACAAAAGGAAACAAATGAATTAACGAATTAAGATAGGTCTGTAGTGGGTGTAGATCAGCCCAGGTCTTTTGGGGGGTCTAGTAGAAAGAGGAGGATATCTTGTTTCTCAGTACTGTAATTTTCAAGCACTTAGGGAATAGGTGCCACTATCTAGCCTTGCAGGTGGAATACCTGAGGAAAAAGGAATTTACATTAAGTAGAGAGAGAACAAGGAACATGTATGTGGATGAGTTTAAGTATAACCAGGAACATTCCTCTGATGATATCCAGTCCTTGCTGCCCAGAAATAAACACCAGACTCTTAAGGATAAGAGGTAGTGGCCGGAAGGGTGTCCACCTATGGGGATTAGAAGAACAAAGGACCCGGCTCCTCAATGCTCTAGAGCTTTGTAGTAGAGGAGGATGCAGGTCCTTGGCATGGGGCTTATGGGATGGGCATGGCAGTCACTCACTTCGATGCAATGAGTAATTGGAGAGCAATTAGAATATGGCCAATATCAAAAACACCAGAAAATATCATTATTGTAATCTAGGAGCCATGTGGTCATGCCCAGGGGGACAGGAGCCACCACAATGCTCCTGATACCATACCTATGAGTGAATCCCTCTTGGACCATCTTCAAAATTGGGTTGCAAAAGATTTACAGCTGCTAGACCTTCTCCCAAGACCCCAGTAGTGTTTGAATTATTGCTTCATTTATATTTCTGGGGCTCAGGTACATTTCCAAGTTGTGTTGGGGAAATGAGAGTTGGAAAGAGAAGCTATTGGGTTTATAGGCAAACTCAGCCTCCTGGGCACAGAAGTCTTACTTCTGTACCTTCAGTCCATCTTACACTTTGCCAACTGCCCTTTGGCTTCTGACTCAGAGGCCATTTCTAATATCTCAGATATTATTTCAGTACTTGTTACTATGTGTTGAGCTCTACAATATCTACTTTTCTAATTTATTTAATCCTTCTCAAATTTCAGGAAGTAGAAGTCATTATGATCCCAATTTTATTTGCTCAAATCCACACAGATAGTAGGATGCAGATGTAGGATATTACTTGGTCTGGTCTGTCGGACAATACAACCCAACCACGTAACTGCTATTCTACACAAATCTTTCAGGTCACGAAGAATAACAGCCTTTAGTACAGGGTTTAGCCTGTAGTAGTACTCAAAAAATGTTAAGGAACTATTTTTTTTTCAAAATTATACAAATAAGACAGGTCTGCCTGCTTAGAGTCTCAATAGCAAATTTTTAACAGCCTTCTAGAGAATGACACACGTGGAAGCTAGGAAAATGTTTTAGGTCAAAGAGGTATTTGTGTGGCCTGAAATTATTTGTTAGAGTTAAAAACAGATACTCTCCTATGTCAGCTAGTTCTGAAACCAGACATATTGGTCAAGTTGGCAGTGTGGAAAGTAAGTTTGAATTCAGTCAAGTGTAAAAGTCTATGTTAGATGCCGTAAGACACCCAGATTTCTCCAGACCCCCTTTCATACCTGCCTCTCTTTGCTGTCTTGGAAGTTCTTTAGCTCCCCTCCAGTGTCCTTTCCTGGCAGTCATCTCATATCCTCTTGACCACATAATACAGCCAGAGAGGGAAGGCAAGCCCCACTTCCCCAACTCAAGTCTTTCACATAGACTTTTTGCTATCACAGGCTCCTTCCTCTTCAATAAAGCTGGTCAAAGTTTATATAAGAGTTGCTTGATTTTCAGGGTCTCAATCCACTTAACCCCTTTTCTCAAGTGAGATAAATTGTGAAGGTCATAAGGAACCTCTTTTTCCCTCAACCTTTCAGGGCTATGCAAAATTCAGTTAGAGCTGGCAAAGGAAATTACTTCTTAAACAATGGAGCTTCCTTGAATTCCTTTAGTCAGGTAGGGCTGGATGCTGTGCCAGCATCTGTCCTCCTTAGGCACCTGTTTTACCTAGAGGACCGGTTGGAATAAGCGAAGGATGAATTATTACATTCCCTCCCCTCAGGCAGGGCTAGTATAATAATTCCCTAGCCCCTTCAATTTCAGATTCCCCAGGTGTGCTTGGAGCAATTATAAGTAAAGAAAACACCCAGTGCTCCTGCACTAATAAATTACACAGTGCTCACCTAATTAATAAGGTAACAGTGCCCTGCTGAATTATAATCATAAGGTAACCACCATTTAAACAATTCATTCTTAAAGAATAGCAAATGGACCTGGTCTCCGGGAGTGCAATAGGGAGGTCGGTCATGAGACAGAAGGCAGGCACGCCGAGTGCTGACAAGGGTGATGGAGTGCAGAGGCTAATGTTTCCTGCAGTGGCCTGGGAATTAATGACTCTGAGCCTTTCCAAGCATCACAGTGCTTTGGATAATCTTGGGCAAATCATTTAGGCATGCAAAGTCCAGAAGAATCAATCTCACTGTTTAAATCAATCTCACCCATTCAATGCTGATAATTTTCCTTTCGGGGGTGGTGGGAAAGACTCACTCCATGCCATGATACATTTAGCAGAACAGTCACCAATAATTATGGGAAAATGCGGCTATCTCCTTAAAATGTCTTCCTGAGCAAGTACTGGTGATTTGGAAAGGTAGCATCAGGCCTGTACAAATATTGATTTGTCCTGAAACCACCCCCACCCCAGTGATGCATTGTGGATAACAGCACGATAGCCTTTTGCTTTTTGAAAACATCCAGTGGCTATCTGTCAATTCAGGAGGGAGGCTGTGAAGATCGATGTTTGATTTTAATATTTCTGTATGGAGACTCAGCAATGACGGTAATAAACTGCAAAATCTACTCCAGAGGCTGCCTTCCTTGGAAGGCCCCTTTCCAAACATTCATGCTCAGAAGCCCAATTCCACTCATCTCCACAACGGAAGGAAAAATGAGGTTCACTATTTTTAAAGAGGACATAATTCTTAAATGATCACCTTGTGGGGGTAACCTGTCTCTCGTAGGTTCCTTCCTTCTCTATATATTTTCCATAACAACACATTTGCTTTTTTTTTTTTTTTTTTGTAGAGACAGAGTCTCACTTTATGGCCCTCGGTAGAGTGCGGTGGCCTCACACAGCTCACAGCAACCTCCAACTCCTGGGCTTAAGCGATTCTCTTGCCTCAGCCTCCCGAGTAGCTGGGACTACAGGCGCCCGCCACAACGCCCAGCTATTTTTTGGTTGCAGTTTGGCCGGGGCCGGGTTTAGAACCCGCCACCCTCGGTATATGGGGCTGGCGCCTTACCGACTGAGCCACAGGCGCCGCCCCAACACATTTGCTTTTTAATCTTTGGTCTCTTACCTGTGGTTTCTCTTGAGTGTTACATTTTGTAGTTTATGCTGATGTTAAGGAACACTCAGGCCACACTGTCATTGCAAAGAGCCCCAGACATACTCTATTCATAACTGATCCTCCCTTGAATGATTGAGAATGCCAGATAAAATGCAACAGTAGTGATTTATGAATTTGGAATTTGATGTTTGCTGGAACTAGGACTCTCAGAATCTTTGACCAGCTGCATTCCTCCTCCACTGTTTCAAAAGGGACAGATATCTTGTGGTTGCTTCAAGAAAATTCTAGTCTCCTGATGAGTTAGGCTGGATTCTTCAGAGCCAGGAGGACTCTGTCTGCCTGACATTGGCAGCTCTGAAGTACAGTTATGAAACAGTATACCTTTTGAGTAAGTCTTGAAATACAAGCAAGGGCAAACCCTAGGGAAAGCACATTAAGGAAAAAAAAGGCAACTGAGAATGGTCACCCCGCTGTCTGGAACAGAGCTTGCCTAAGCACTGAATTGTGCCTGCTAAAAATTAACACGTTGAACTCCTAACTCCCAGTGCTTACGAATTTGGCCTTATTTGGATATAGGGTCATTGCAGAGGCAATTGGCTACGATGAAGTCATTAGGGTGGACTCTAGTTCAATATGACTGAGAGTCTTACAAAAGCAGAGAATCGGACACAGACACAGGGAGAACGCCATGTAAAGATAAAGGCAGAGATCCAAGTGATGCTTTCACAGTCCAAGGAACACTGAAGATTGCCAGCAAACCACCAGAAGCCAGGGGAGGAGCATGGAACAGATTCTTCCTCACAGCCCCCAGAAGAACCAACTTTGCCAGCACTTTGATCTCATATTTCTGGCTCCAGGAATTGTGAGACAATTAATTTCTTTCGATAAAGGTGTCCAGTTTGTGGCATTTTCTTATGGCAGCCCTAGAAAACTTGTCCAAGACAAAGTTTCTGTAGAAGTGGGACCATAAAGATCTCCTACTCCAGAGAAGTTTGGAGGTATAAAGTCAAGCATTTCAGTACAGCTCATGACACACATTTGAAGCTTAATACATTTGGCTGTTGTGATTATGTAATTATCATACCTACCATTACATCTGTTTGAAGATCTCTCCTATCTCCCCTTCTGTGATTCTCACCACAGTTAGATTATTAAGTCCTGACGTTGGCTGAAAGCGAACTCAGCTATGCAGAATGATTTGGCGGTTCATAAACCCAAGTTTTAATTTCAGAGCTGACTTAAGGAGATCCGAGCTGCCTTTGTGCCGGTGTAGAATGGCAGGATGTAATGCAATGTAATACACATCCACTGGGAGATGGCGCGAGAGTCGCCTCCCATAACTTAATCTTTAAAGCTACTTACGGAAGGCTTTTGTTGAAACAGACAGGGTTTCCGCAATTAAATTACCATACGTTAAAAAGGTTTCATTATGGTGTGATTCTATTATTAAAATCGGCAGCAAATTGCAGTGTGGGCTGCCTGGCTGCAAGCCCGCATTACTGAGACCAGCATTCTTTTTAATAGGTGAAGGAATATTAACCTTCAGGAAGCTCTAAAATAACACGTTCTCAAGAATATGCAAATGGTAAGTTGTGCTCCACAACTCGTAGAAAGTGCAGAATATCCACTGAGAAGACTGATTTTGTTAATTTATATGGCAGGCTCTAGGCTGCTAGAAACTCCACGCTGTCCAGGGAGGGACAGAGACTGGATAGTTCACAGCTGTTGGGATTAGTGAAGCTTTGATGCTGTTCTAACCACAGGAATGACAGCTGCCGCAGACCTGTCATCTCTACCAGCCTTTATCACCCCACCTCCCCATCTCAAATAAGGTATATTTCTTTCCAAAGATTGTTCACACTCCAGAGAATCTTAGCAGACCCAGACAAATGAAATGCCATCTCAGGGGTTTGTCATAACTCCCACCGTGCAACCCTTCCAAGGTTGCCAGGAGGTGTTTCTGTGGTCTTGGGTTGCCAATGGGAGCTGGTTTGAGGTTGCAACTTAGAGACGCTTAAATAAATACTGACCCAAATTTGACATGATTTTCTGAAACCAGTGGTCTTGCTTGACCAAATTGACCTTTATGTGTTTCTATTTTGAGGTTTTTGTTTACTAAAGTTCATTAGAAAAAAAAAACCTCCCCAAACTTTTCAAATCTGGTTTATTTTGCACTTGCTATTTGAAAAAAGTAGCTGTTGGGAATAATAACCGAAATAAAATTATATCAGACAAATGGTTGTTTCCAACCAATGTGCCGGAGGAAATAATCAATAGCTCTAGTGTTGGAAAATCAAATATGTTGACATTAATATTACTATTGTTTCCTCTTCCCACTAACATTTTAGATTGTGCCTCTAAAGCATTTATTGTTCAAGGGTAGCAATCTTATTTCAGATGTGTTTTAGTAATTCAGCATTCATATTTTATAAGCTGCTAATTGTTGTCTCCTGTGTACGGTATATAATTTCATTAGAGTTTGTTTGCAAATGCATGTATTTTTTTCTTCTCAGTAATAGAAGGTCAGTGTATTTTAATGTATTAATCTGTTTCTATTTGCATATATATTTCTCTGCTCATAATAGGCTGTCATTGCATTTTTGTATATTTATATATTTTATGATGATGTCTGCTATTAGCTAAATGTACACATTTTATTTTCTAAGCATAATTTATTTCTATGCATTTAATATATGAAAAATTTATGCATGAAATAAACATCCAAAAAACACTAGCAAATATCCAACTGAGGTACTTGTGATACTGGCCCACGACCACTGGCAATAGTAGTCTCCATGGTGAGATTCTCTCCTACCATAATGGTTGCAGTCATTGGTATAGTCATTCCTGTCACTCGAGTAGCATTTTCTTTAGTCTTGGCAGTATTGTCACATATCCTATTGAAGGTGCTTGGCACTGCCTATGTCAGTGATGTGTTTGCCCACATGGAAAGGTTCATAAGCTCAGATGTTTTTGAGGCAATAATGAGAGTCTTTCAACTTAAATAAAAAATATTTATTATATTTCAGGCAAACAAAATCTGGCTTAAAAAAATAAGATTTTCTCGTGCTCTCCCACCCCCTCGGTATCTCCCCACCTCCCAGGTCTATCCTCAGAGATAACTATTTCCAATAATTCTCCCGCTGCTCTAAGCAGAGACAAGAGCCCCTGTGGTGTTGGCACCTGAGCAAAAGGAGGGGATGGGCTCTCTGAAGAAGCTGAACAAATATTTGGGAAGAGTTGAGGTTCACAGGCAAGAGTTGAGTTTGTTTCTATTCAAGTGGCTGTCTAACTTTGCATCCTATGCCTCTGGACCTCAGTTCCTTAATGGAGTGATTTTGGACTCATATCTATTGACACTTTTGTGAAAGATAAGAAATAGACCATCCTTACTCCTGCACTCCTACCAATTTTTTCTTATATATTATTTTTAGATCTTATACTGCCTATCTTTATGATTTAAAATAATAGCTTAATAGTCTATTTCTTTATATAACAAATGTAAACAGTATCTCTTGCTTCCTTATTTTGTAAGAAGAGACTTGTGTTTTTCTTTTCCCAAATTCCATCGGCTAGACCATTGCTTTTACATTAGGTAGGTGTATGGCTGTAACATTTCCACTTCCTGAGACTATATTCAGGTAGGTTTACTTTCCTTTTAAATTCAGAGGGTTGTTTCAGACTGGACTTCTTATTTCAGTATTTGGCAGTTTTCTATTTTATTTTCTAAAGCTTATTTTCTAGTCCTCATTTTTTCTAGTTTCTTCTTTTGCAACTTCTATTAGATGAATATTGGATATCTTGGAATAACGTCCTCATCTTTTTGTAGTTTTTCTCTGTGTTTTAGGATGTTTCCTTACCTTTTTTTTTTTTTTGATGCTATGTTTTCCACTGTATTTTTTTATTCTGATGACCAAAGTTGAGTTCTCTCTCTCTCTTTTTTTTTAAATAGCATTCTTTCCTAATTTATGACAAGATTATCTTTTCAAGTTTCCCTGAGTTTATTAGAAATCTTTTAAAAGCTATCTTTTCTTTCCTAAGTGATTTGTATATCCTTGGGGAAAATTTTTCCAACTGTTTTACCTTGGTTATTTTCTACAATGTCTGAAGCCGTTTGACTGTTCATGAGCTATTTTAGTACAAGGTGGATGGTATGGGCTTCCTCTCGCATCGTGTGGCTGTGCTTCTCCAAAGGGGCTCGGTGTTATGCAAGTTCAGTGTTTGCCTGCCAAGCGTGTCAGCACCAGCTTTCCCCACATGGCTGCTTCAGAGAGGTGGTCTCCTGCATTTTGTTAGGTGAGGCTGCCCCTGCGTTGGTACCACCTCCTCTTACCCTGCACCTAGCATGACCAGGCTCATGAGGAACAGGGGGAGACATGCCACCTTAGCACCTAGCTTCTCTCTTTGATAGGACAGAAGACAAAGAGGTGTGGTTAAGGGCGGAGAGTAGAACCAAATTAGGGCTAGGGACTGTTCCCCTGTCAGAACACATAGGGAGGAGCCCCTAGTGAACTTACACTGACAGGGGCTCATTTGGCTTATTATCATATAATTAAAATTGCAAATTTCAACACCTTGGGTTGTTGGGAAGGTTTGAGAGAAAACTCATATGAAGAAGTTTAGTTATGTAACCTCAATCTGTCAATTACCCCAAAGGCTGGGGCAATAGCCAGTCCTGTGGGGGGAAGGCGGGACAAACTAGGTGGCTTAGTTAGCTTGTAAAACGTAGTGTATTCCGACTTGGGTCTCTTCTTCCCTTAAGGATAGGGACACATCTTGCTCTTCAAGGCATATCTTCCTATTCTCCTTGTAGTTTGTTGGCTTTTGTTTCCCATATAAATGAACCCGATTGTGATTGTGTTTCTGATCATCATCTGCCAGGCACCAGTGCTCATTTGCCGCGGACCGCCAGTCGAATGAGTCTCAGTCCGAGGGTTTTTAGGGCAAGAACGGCTCAGGTTGATTGAAAGGGCGACGCAGGAAAATGACAAACTGCTACACACCAAGGATGATGAAGAAAGCAGTTGTACTTTACTGAATTTTAGGCATGGTATTTATACATTTTTGACAATGAGTTACAGACTACAAAAGATATTTTTATGACCTGCTGATGCTTACAAAGTTTTTATCAAGTTTTGTAGATGTGAGTAGTCAACCGTCTTTTCTTATACAATGCTTTTGCCCGCAAGGGGGAACAAAGACTGCTGCTTATCAGCAGTTACTCTTTTACGTCTCTTTAAGTTATGTTTAAACCTTCCTTTTTTGTGGGACTGCTTTGTTCACATTTTACATTTTTCTTTTATTATACTTAATTATGACTTCATATGTAATAGGAGTTATATGTGTATGATTTAGGTGTTAGATTTAAGTTTTAAAGAGTAATGAGTAAAATTGTGTGGAAAACAATTATAGTGAAAAAATAGATTTCAGAGAAAGACTTTACTAAGGAATGTAGTTTCAAAGAACGAGATAAGAAGCTGGAGGGAGTGGGTATCTGGTAGGAACATCTTAACTCGCCGTTTTTGCATTCTCTTGATGCATTGTTTCAATTAACTGACTTTTATGGTGGGAACATGTTCCCTTGGAGACATTCAGTCTCTTAGAGTAGATGAAGTCATGGATTAGTAAATCATTATGTTCATTCTTAGTTTCTATAGGCATTCAGGCAACATTTAATTATTCAACTCAACAAACAAGTTTTAAACAGGTTTCAGGGTAAAGGTTATTCAGGCCTTTATGCCGCACCTCATGAATTCTTACGTTCACTAAAAGGCATGCTAGGCAACTTATGCGCTGCTGTCGCAAACCAGGGGGACTGGGGGCAACGCTCCGAGGAGCACCCACCGCCTTACCACAGTTTTTACAACGCGGACAGAGCCATCCCACCACGGCTTGATGCCGGGGGTGCGGCACTCATTCTTGGCACTAGAGCCTAGAACTGGGGAACATCCACCTCCAAAGGACCTAGCAGTCCCCTGAGGCCAATACTGTGACTGTTGGACTTTGCACAGAGTCACACATCCATAGATGTGCTGCACAGATGCGGCCTTCCACTTCTCAGTATAGCTGATTTAGAATTGAAGTCTCCTCAGGGGTCTGTGGGAAGAGTGACCCCTACTTTCACCGAGCCTTCCTCTGCTTAAGTGAAACTTCAGAATGATTTGGGACTTCCATCTTTCAGAAATTTGGCAACGTCTTCTTGCTAATGAAGATTGAACACTTGTTCACAATGCACTGTTGGATTTATTTTCCTTTTGTGCAGCGTTTATGCTATTTCATTGTGATTTTCTTTGGAGAATGTGGAGGCAAAGGAGTGAGCTTAGTTTATTCTTAGAAGTCCCCTGTGAGGTAGATACAATTTATGACCATCTCAGGATGCAGCCCTTGGGAACACTGGCTTTTCTACACTTTTTTTCCTGCTTCCTTAACAGTGGAGCCCAGGTCTACTTCTAGGAATATATTTAAAATGAAAAATGCACTCTTTTGTTACGGAAAATTTGAGCACATACAAACGAGAATAGTATGATGAACCTCGATGGTCATCGCCAAGCTCAACAAATATCTCATGAGCAATCTTGTTACTGCTTTATTTCTCTTCATTTTAGCCCCTTTAGTGAATTACTTTGAAGCAAATCCTAGACGTACATAGAAATAACAACTAGAAACAGGGGAATAGATTTTCTTTTTCTTTTTTACTTATGTATTTATTTATTTTTTATTTTATTTTTTTAATTATTAAATCATAGCTGTGTACATTAACGCGATCATGGGGCACCATACACTGGTTTTATAAACAGTTTGACACATTTTCATCACACTGGTTAACATAGCCTTCCTGGCATTTTATTAATTATTGCATTAAGACGTTTACATTCTACATTTACTAAGTTTCACATGTACCCTTGTAAGATGCACCGCAGGTATAATCCCAACAATCACCCTCCCTCTGCTCATCCTCCCCCCTCCCTACCCTCCCTCTCCCCATTCCCCATATTCTTAGGTTACAATTGGGTTATAGCTTTGATATGAAAGCTATAAATTAGTTTCATAGTAGGGCTGAGTACATTGGATACTTTTTCTTCCATTCTTGAGATACTTTACTAAGAAGAATATGTTCCAGCTCTATCCATGTAAACATGAAAAAGGTAAAGTCTCCATCTTTCTTTAAGGCTGCATAATATTCCATGGTGTACATATACCACAATTTATTAATCCATTCATGGATCGCTGGGCACTTGGGCTTTTTCCATGACTTAGCAATTATGAATTGGGCTGCAATAAACATTCTGGTACAAATATCTTTGTTATAAAGTGATTTTTGGTCCTTGGGGTATATACCTAGTAGAGGAATTATAGGATTGAATGGCAGATCTATTTTTAGATCTCTAAGTGTTCTCCAAAAATCTTTCCAAAAGGAATGTATTAATTTGCATTCCCACCAGCAGTGTAGAAGTGTTCCCTTTTTCTCCACATCCACACCAACATCTCTGGTCTTGGGATTTTGTGATTTGGGCTAATCTTATTGGAGTTACAGCCAAGAAAACAATAAATAAAGCAAACAGACACCCCTCAGAATGGGAGAAGATATTTGCAGGTTATGTCTCCAACAAAGGTTTAATAACCAGAATCCACAGACAACTCAAAAGTATAAGCAAGAAAAGAACAAGTGATCCCATTGCAGGCTGCGCAAGGGACTTGAAGAGAAACTTCTCTGAAGAAGACAGGTGCACGGCCTACAGACATATGAAAAAATGCTCATCATCTTTAATCATCAGAGAAATGCATATCAAAACTAACTTGGGAATATATTTTCAAGCCAGAGCACTGATGCTACTTTTGTCTCTCTAGTCATGTACCCGCCATTAAGGGAGTGAACTCACGTGTCCGCTGATGTCTGGACCGCTATCTCTGGCCTAGATAGACCCAGAAAGAGAAGGGATAGCTGAGAATGAATCCCCCCCCACCCCAATCCTAATGTATTTGTTCTCTATGATAGGGTAAGTTATTCAATTAATATTTACGAATACCAAGACACAGTTAAGTAGAATATAGTACTTTAAAAAAGATTTATAAATACAGCTGCTTCTCATCACACTTTGGCCATAGATCTGTTACTTGACTCTTGTGATTTTTTTCCTCTGGGCTACTTGCCCTGTGTGCAGGAGGCAGGGATAGGAGATAGGCAGGAGTGTGCAAGCTCAGTGCTAGCTGAAGCCTCCTAAAGAGACTGTGTTAGGGATTCCCATGAAGAGCCAAGGGTGGCCCTGATAGAAAAATTTTTCTGAAGGCAACTGACATCCGCCTACTCTTAACCTTTGTTATCTAGCTAAGAAAGAAAAAATTCTACCTAAAAATAGAAAGAACCCAATGGCATGTATAGTATCAGATCTGTCTCAGTGTGAGCATCTTTTCTTTTAGCTTCAGCTGTCATGTCTATATTAAGAATACCCATGCAGCTCTCTTTTTGGCTTAGATTTACTACCCAAGTTGTAGGCTTTTTAATCTGCCTCTTGGAGGCACCTACAACAATACCTAGTATATCATAAGTAATCAGATATTAGTATTTATGGGCTATTAGACATTTCCAAATAGATAGTATATCAGAATTTAAAATCTGTTCCAATCTGCAAGCCCTGGTTCCACACGTTGCTAGCAGCACCCTTGCTCTCCATGGTTGAGCAGGTGCTACCTGTGAACTTCTTTCTCCCTGTGCATTCATAGGGACCAATGTTCCTTTGCATTTTCCCTCATCCACACTTTAATTTTCATGCCCACTTACTGGTGCAGTAGCCTCCTGCCTTGTCTTCTTTGTATTCATTCCTCCTGCCTTCTATCCTGGTATAAGTGTCTGGGAAATCCACCTGCACCATCAGTCCCTTCTCATACGTAGGACCACAAGCCTCAGCAACTCACTGCTGCCTGTGGAAGGAAGTCCAAATACCTGCGTTCTCCATATCAAAGGCCCAAGGTAACTTTCCTGTCTTCAGACCACCTACTTCAACTTAATCATTCATATATTTGCTTTTTTTCCTTTATTTTTTTCACTCCCCTGGAAATAAGCCCCATCATGGCAGAAGCATTTTTATCCATGTCAGCTGATGTATCCATCCACCCTACTTCACACAATGTTTAAGATGTAGGAAGCGTTGGATAAAAATATATTGAATGAATAATGAAGTTTTTTTACTACTCTCTATAATTCTACCCAAGTCAATTGGAATTATTTGCTATTTCCTCAATTACAAAATGATATGTCCTACTTCCTCATTTTGGCTTCTGCTTTTCTCTCCTTTTGGGATATTCCCATCCTCCCCAAATCTACTGATAAGATGAACTTCAAAATCTACATTCTGTACCCTCCTTCCCTGATTCTGTCCTGTGAGAGTCCCTGGACTTCATTTGGACAATCTCAGAGTGTTTATTGCATCCTGTCCTATACACATTGTGGTTATTTGTATGTTATCTTGGTTTTCTATTAAAAATTGAATTGTAAGCTCCTAGAGAATGGGAAGTAGGTTGCTCACATTTTAGAAGGAGGGTGCTTACTGTTTTGTCTTCCACACTTGGGTTCACTGGTAAACGAGAAGTTGAGAACTGTAACTATTTCACCCTTTTTCCCTACACTTACTCTCCAAATCCCAAATATGTTCTTTATAATGTCAATCATTGACTGGCTATCAAGTTTTCTTCTATTTTCTGTGCATTATATATTTATGATGTGGTAGAAATCATCACTGCTTTGGGATTTTCTGACCCAACATGGTGTGTTTTTAGACTCAAACTCCTATAATTGACCCTGGGGTTTCTGTTCACTCATTGTTAATCTGGATGGATATACTGTATTGAAAACCAGCTCCAGCTCTGAGGAAAAACATTATATGGAATAGCTTCTGAATTGCATGGCCTTAATTTGAAATTAGATTAGTGTCTCTAATGTGTAAAACATGGGAATTAAGGAGCCAGCTCTGCCACTTGCTAGCAGCGTAACCTTGTTCAAGTTACTTAACCTCTCTTTAACTCAGCCTCCTCACCTATGACTTAGGGATAATAACAGGGCCTAATTTACATGTTTGTTGTAAAGCTTAAACAATTTAATAGAAATAAATTAATTAGAATAGGGACTGGCAGCTGTAAGTAAACAGACAATAATAGTTTGTTGCTATTATTGAGATAAAACCTTTGGAAAAAAGTTTACTTACGTACTCTTCCAGTTTTGAACAAGAACTGTATTCCCCTGAGTTAGGTGTGGCAGAAACCACCATGATCTTTGTGATTGGAACCTTTCTCTCAAAGATTTTGGGAGATCTTTATGATCTGACCTCTGTTTATATTTTTGACTAGCCATGTTCTAATATTTTTTCCCTCTAAACTGCTATTATTTCTTTCTTTTTTTTTTTTTGCAGTTTTTAGCTAGGGCTGTGTTTGAACCCACCACCTCCGGCATATGGGGCTGGCGCCCTACTCCTTTGAACCACATGCACCACCCTATTTCTTTTATCTTTAAGCTTTCCTCAGTCCAGAACATTTATCCAACTAAGTGTTATATTTTTAGGATCTTCTATAATAACCACTTTCTTCACCCCTAAAAGTAGGTATATTTCCTATGAATTCTGATAGCCAAATATGATATTAAAAGTATTTAATAATCAGTGCATCATGGGTGTAATCAGTAAGATGTTATCATAGTTGTGGCACTGGAGTGAAGTCTTGGGAGGTCCTGGCATCATTCGTTTAGTTGCTGGCTTGTGAGGAACTCTTGGGGACCCAGAGAAGCTGAGGAGCCAGGCTGATAGAGAGAGGCCTTCTGGGAGCTCAGAGTAGTAGCTGTACACTGGATGGTGTGGACACAGTGCAGTGTATTAACAGCTGAGCTCCATGGAAGCTCTTAGCACTGAATCAGGCTTGGTTATGGCCTACCATGCTTCCTTTAGCAATGCCCTTACATCGATGCCAATGGCCTATTTCCTTATACATATTTCCTGCCAAAATTTGAGTCCTAACCAAGGCACTTTATTAAAGATGGTCTTCGATTGGGTTAGTATTACTACATCAAGTAACAGGCACCTCTAATGCCCTGTAAAAGATTCCATAAAAGTGGAGTTTGAGTCAAGATTAATTTTTAAGAATTGATTCCAGGATACCAGCATGAAGGAGAGGGGAGAGTGAAAAGAGAAAAAACAAATCCCAAGCAGGGGTGTGGTTTCTAAGTTCCTGCGATAGAGAACGGGGTTTAATTCTGCCTGGCCTCCTTGGTAGTGAGCAGAATTCCTCTCCGCATTGTCTCCTGGAACAAGGGAGGTTGGAGCATTTATTCTCAGGCTCTCATCCCCCTTGAATTGAGGGTTTCTGCTGGCAGCATGAATTCCTCTACTTCTGGGTTGCTTGTGTGTAGACAGAAAGAACTTGTCAGCATCAGAAAAGTTCCCGGGACATAAAGTATAAAAGTGTGCAGTGCATGCTGGAGGGGCATGTCAGTGTGGTGTTTGTCTATACTTGTACACCACACTGGCCAATGGAGCTGCAGCTAGAATCCGTGGTAGGAGGAAATTTGACACAGGGCATCAGAGGTGCCTGTTACTTGATGTAGCGTCACTAAGAAGCCCAGATTTTATGAACATTTAAAAAATGTCTTGCTAGGCTTGGCGCTTATAGCACAGTGGTTATGGAGCCGGCCACATACACCATGGTTGGCGGGTTTGAACCTGGCTTGGACCAGCTAAACAACAATGACAACTGCAACAACAACAACAACAAAATAGCCGGGCATTGTGATGGGCACCTGTAGTCCCAGCTACTTGGGCGGCTGAGGCAAGAGAATCGCTTAAGCCAAACAGTTTGAGGTTGCTGTGAGCTGTGACACCATGGCACCTATCGAGGGCTACATAGTGAGACTCTGTCCCCTCTCCCCAAAAAGTCTTACTAAGTTCCATGCTTTTCATGTTCTTTCTTGACTTTTTTCTCAATACCTTCCCTTCTGCATACTCAAGAATTTAACCAACAGATACTAAGTACCTAATACATGTGAGGTTTCATTAATGGGTCCTTGCTAGGGCAGTGATATGACCTAAGTCCCTGCCCTTCACAGAACTTTACAACTTCAGATCCTGACTCACTCCCATATAAATGGCTTCAAATGATTGCACATTTGGTCTAAGGCTCGCAATTTTGATTAAGTAGAACACTGGGTGGGGATGATAGAGGTCAGAGGTTCTCATTCCAATTCCAGACCTTGATCTTTCTTCTCCCTCTCTACTTAGATTTCCTCACATCTTGAATGGAAATTACGCCATCTGTCTTTTCTTACTTTTGTACTATGTTGGGAAGACAAAAGGAGGTAATGCCCACATAAGCAACATATTAAACAAGCCCAAAGTAGCACTGTCAACACACGCCATTTGAAAATGTGAACACATGAAATAAGAAAACATCTACAATAAATTGCAGAATCTAAAATATCACCTCACTCCTTCCAATTCTGAAGGAGGGTAAAATTCCAATGAGAATCTAATTGCAGAATCTAAAATATCACCTCACTCCTTCCAATTCTGAGACTTCGAGGGTAAAATTTATAAAGTGCATGCTCATCTCAAACTGTAGAACAGGGAAGGTTTATTGTGATGGAAACCAATTCCCTAGACCAAGGCCTTCTGCAGAAGAGAAGGGTGCACTGCTTACTGAGCACCTGCTCTGTGCCAGCACGGGCCTGGCGCTTCCCATGGGTGATATCCGGAAAAGCTGTACATGATGCATTTTGTCCCCAGTTCCTGCCTCCCCTATGACAACCTTGGAGCCTCCATGGGGTTCTTTGCCTCGCTCTTTTGTCGGCACTCAGTGCTCTCTTGTGCCTCTCACAACAGTGCTCGAGGGATGTCAGGCTTGTCCCCCTCCCTCCTTTCCATCTTTCTGTATCTCTTGCCTTAGCACCCTGCTTTGTGTTAGGCTCAAGTATCTAAAAATAGTACCTCCATTAAGGAATTAATGAAGGATACTGATATTATGGGGGCGGGTATGGGGGCGGGGGGCATTGTGTTTGGATTCAAATAGTAATTCTACAGCTGAGATTTTCAGGCAATACAGCAGTTAATGGGAGAGACCTTTCTACAGTGGTATCACTGCTTGCCCTCCTTACAGCATAACGGCAAGCAACCCGTGTGGCCTTGTTGGACTCCATGGCAAAGGCAGAATTTCCATCATCATTATCGGTTTTCTCATGTCTGATTGCAGTAAGTCAATGACCTTTTCAGGTTTTAAAATGGGACATTAGCAAAACTTAGAAGAGTACAGGAGAGAAAAGGTCAGCTGAAACCAACAACATTTTACTTTTGAGTTCCCTGGGTAAGTGGAGATAGTCTCAATAATAGTATCTTTTTTTTCTTTCCTTTTTCTGACTCTCAGTAGGCTGTGAGTTTCTTGCATACTGAGGCAATCTTTGGTTAAAGAATAATGGATAATTCCAACCTCAAATATTGGCAGAGCTAGCCCTGTCTCAGTCATTTATTTAATTTGCAATAATGTTTTTCCTTTTTAAAAGGATCCCAAAGCTGAATAATCCATTTCATCTATTATGATACCCTTTGAAATTGGAATTATCATTATTCAATTGCTTTTTATATATTTGCATAACATAAGTTTCTGTCTCTCTTTGAAACTATTGTGAAGAGTGTAAGACTATTACAAGACATACTTCCTATATTTTTAAGTTCTGGTGAAAGCATTTTGCTATAAGAATTCATCTTTGACACCTTAAACTATACTCAAGTAATTTGATTTGGGTTTCAACAAAGTGCCAAAGTAAAAAAGCAACAGAATTTATTGACTTCTTCTTCTTCTTTTTTTTTTAAGAACTCTTTCACTGGCTGTAACTTTGAGTTGAATTTCACAATTAACTTTTTTTCCTAGATAAGGGCACATTTCTTAAAGTTGTGTTTTATGATTTTATAACTTACCATTTCTGATGAGGAACAAAACCTTAGGCAAAACACCAAGAGCTCTCAAGAAACCTTTGATTTAGATTTTACAAAACAGGCTGAGAATTTGAAAAATCATAGAGTCTGACACATTAGTAGGTTCAGAGTAGTCAACTAAAAATGTGATTGATTGATTCAGAATGATTACAGGAGAATCTGCCATTGGGTTGGTTGAAATTTGCATGACCCCTGTGGATCTGTAGAGAATACTATTATATCTAGGAAGGAAGGATCTATCCCTTTATGGTGGAAATTTATTTAAATAAATCCTAATACAACCAGGTGCAGCACGTTTTCTCTCCTCTTTTCCTCACTAACTTTTACTTTATTTGGACTTTGCAGATATCAGTAGAGAACAATGACCAGGTAGCAATGTTTCTCTTCCTTGCTAAGCTGATTTTGCCCTTTCTTCTACATCATCACATGCCAACCCCAATAATTAATTTCAGATGCACTTCACTGTGACCATATTCACCACTTAGTCTTAAGGGAAGAAGAATTTAAACTTATTTAACTTTTTTTGTGTTTTAGAGACAGGGTCTTACCATGTTGCTGTGTCTGGTGTTGAATTTCTGGCCTCAGGTGACCCTCCTGTTTCAGTCTCCCCTGCAACTGGAGTAGCTGAGATTCTTTAACAATTAATTCAAAATACAGGTTTTGAAAATAAAGTAGCTCTTTCCATCACATATTTTCTTGAACACTAGAATTGTATTATTTGGAAATCAAAGATCTGTAATCAAATACGTGGTCTGTGAACTGATGCCACCCCATAACTGTGATGTGATGCTTGCAAAAACTGAAGATAAGCATTTAGAGACTTGAATAGATAGTTGACAGAATAATTTTATATCTGTTAAATCTAAGAATAAATATTTTGTATGTTTTTATTGTTTTTACTTCAGGTTCTAGTAAGTCACTCTTATTACATTTTACTAAAATAATGCTCCTCTGTGAACTGAAAAAAAAATCCCCAAACTGATCCTTTACCCCAGGTAAACACTGATATACGCTGTTGTTCTCACTCATAGATTCACAATATTTGCTGAATAATAAATTAAAGGCTCTGAGAAAGCACACAGTAAAAATACTCATTTAACTCTAAAGCCTCAGAAATCTTTTTTTTTTTTGTTTTTTTTTTTTAACCTGTTTGGTTACTGCTATTAATATTCTGTGTAAGTAATGCTCTATGGAAATGTTGACTTATGATGAGCAATGTCTGTAACATACTTTACATTTTAAAAAGTACAATAATATATGATCTTATTAAAAACCTACTCCAAATGGATTTAATGAGTAAAGATTACATGTGCAACATGATAGTATATTTGGAAGTGTATGCTTTAACTATTCAATTTTCAGGACATAAAAAGTAGTAGTATGTACTCATATACCTTCAAGGTATTTGAGAGAGTTGATCCATGTAAGGATGAACTAATTTCACTTCAGATAAGGAACCAGAAATAAAAGTGATGGGAGAGGAAGATTTCGACTGTTTATTCATGTCAGGAATAGAACACTAAACTCATTTTCTGTGCATGATGTATTGCATATTGCACCATATTGCAAATTCCCATCATGTTCATGGCTGTCTCTTTCACTGTCTACAATCTGGTTGATATTTGGAAAACCTCAAGCAGAGTCCAGAGACCTGGCTTAGACAAATAGGAGGCCAGGCTACTGACTTTCTGAATGATGTGCTTGTAAGAAATCCTACTTCTTGGGCTGTCAGTGATGTAAGGGACTGTGCTTTCTTACTCAAGTGACAAAATAATATGAACACACACAAATCGAAACTGTAGTAAAGAAAACAAAAATATGGTTAATTTCTTCAAGTGTTGAATTTAACAATAAAGGTGCACAGGGATGACAGTGTGTGAAGATGCTTCCTGAGAGCCCTGGGGTGGCCACTCACCAAATAGGGTGACATTTCCTTGGGAAATTTTCTGTAATCCTGGATTTAGCTATAGCCCTTCAGTGTTGATAACATGATCTTACTAATTGCTTCAGCAGTGGCAAGGTGTTTGGATGTTAATTCGTGATATCAAGGCTCTTAACACTCCAATGATTACAATCAGATTATGGAGAGCATAAGTGGTGAAGAGAACTTCTAGATGCAGGCGTCTTAGGTTCAGATCCTGACTCTTCCTTCATGACCTTCCACCATGAGCTCTCAGTCCTATTGTGAGGACAAAATGAGATAACAGATATGAAGTGCTTAGAACATTGTCTGGTGTGGCGTTAGCAACAAATACCAGTTAGATATTATGATTTATATTGATGAATGCAAAGTCAAGTGGATTATACATTCAGAATGGCTTGATCAGCTTATCTCACCGTGTGGGCTAGCTACGTAGGATACCAAATTATCAGTCGCTGTTTGGTAATCATGGCACTGGAAAGAATTAGCTCTGTCTTTATGCTTTACAGCACTAGGCCACATGATGCATTCTGTCAAGTTCATGGATGCAGCTGGCTAACAGCTTCCAGTAGTTTATGGGTCAGAGTTGCCATCCTGAGAGATGTTCTGCCTCTTTATGGTGACTCTGCATGCTTATGTGCTAAATGGGGGAAATAAAGAATTATTCCCTCTCTGAGCTGATTTTAGAGTGCAGATCTCAGAGGGCAGCCTTATTTCTATACTTTCAGAGATCATCTTACTGCTATCTTTACCACATATATACCTCCTATGAGGTCAACTGAACAGTGAAGAATGAGAATTCTATTACCAAACAACCCATAATTAGAAGATTCTGTCACTCAATATAAAGATTTGAAGAAACAAGGTCACAATTTCAGAAACGACATGAATTTTATTGGGTGCAATTAAATTTCTGCAGCTGCCTATTGAGTTGAAAGCTTATAACTTATCCAAATTATCAAGTGTATGCTTGATCAGTGTGGCTAAATTTCTAAAGAAATGGATTGCATTTGAAGAATATCATGCCCACTAAACAAGAACTATTAGGATAATCCTGAAAAGTTTGACTTTTGCCACATTCTAGCCAAAGTTTGGGCCCTTCAGGACTTGTGATCATAGATCATCTTCTAGGAAGTTGGCTGAATTACATGCCGGAAGCCCTCATCAGTGATATTACTCTGTGGTGAGATTATAGTTGTGGATGACAGTTTGCCCGTGGTTCAGTCTGTTCAATATCAGTAAGTACTTTTATGGTCTGTTAAACGCTATTGAACTGCCACAAGCAAACTTGCTCTTTTTCTTTCTGAAGCCCCAAACGAATATTTGTAATACACATTTTGAACAAGAATTCACACCCAGAACTTACAAAGAACTACAAGTCAGAAAGTAAATGACAAAAAGTTCAATTTTTAAAATGAATAGAAATGTTGAACAGGCCCTTCACTAAAGAAGACATCCAGACAGCCCACAAGCACCCAAAAGGTACTGACCCTCACTACTCATGAGGAAAGTATGCAAGAAAATCACCATCAGCCTTCATTATATGCCCAGAATGGTTAAAACAAAAAAGACTGAGAGTACCACGTGTCCACAAGGGTGTGGGTAAGATAAAACTCGCACACACCGCAGGTGGATGCAAATCAGTATCGCCAGTAGGGAAAGCCATTTGTCTGTATCTGCTAAAGCTACCCATATGAATCCATGACTCAGCAATCTCATTCTTAGGCATGGCCAAGAGAAATGAGTGTGTATTTCAACCAAAGACATATATATACAGGAATGTTCATAGCTGCTAAGCTTGCATAAAGCTATATTTTATGAATAAAGTGGACCAGGCTGTTTTTGGACTGCTTTTGTTTCACTATTTAAAGCTGATATCTGTGATTGGCTGCAATTTAGCAGTGAACAATCAGGAGATGCTCTTGGGTATGGATCATTGGAGGGATTATTATTAAGAAGGCCAGATATTCCTATTTTGTATTATCCCCATTTAATGCAGCACATAGATTTTGTGTATCATTCATTCCCATGAGTTTTAAGATGAGAGTATATGAAAATAAACTCTTAATTAACAATCTAGTGAAGAAAATAGACTCATATTCAGATCTTGTATTATGTCCTTTTTTCCCCCCCTTCTACTTCTAAAAAGCCTTTAAAAAAATAATCCCCATCATTTTGACTTGGCAATGAACCTCCAGCATCGACACTCAAAATTAACTTATAGTTTTCATTACGTGCAGTCTAGACTGTCTGTGTCTTTACCCAAACCCGAAGCATAAGCAATTTGATTTGCTACTTATTCAAAACTTCCTCTTCAAGAGGAAAAGTAAAAGTATGTACGATTGCTTTCAAATCTTAAATGAGGTAAGTACAGTGTTCAATAACTTCATCAAATGAGTTCTAAATTTTACAGTGCAAATGTCAGGCTTCACAGGTCAGTGAGCCTTGTCAAATGGTACACAGCCTACCTCCATCAAATTTGCACAGAAGAATTGATTCTGGTGGTTTGGAATAAGGCCATTTTAGTCTTGCTGCAAGCTTTCCAGAAGTAACAGTGTTATATTAGAAGATAAATTATACATAGATTACTGTTTTTAAGTATTATTCAGAATGTTAACAACTAGTATAATGGGCTTTCTTATAGCAAATCCTAAATAGTAGGTGTCAAGCTGATTTTTGAAGCTCTGCAGTACCTCTCAGCAGCCATGTGGATTCTGGAGATAGCTGTGCTGTCTGGCTGACAGCAACATCATGTTTGATTCTCGCCTTTTGTTTTTTTCCTGTTAGGTCTGCTGCGCCTCTGTAACCGGCAGGACAGCCAAGGGAGGCAGTGAAGACCTTTGATGTCTGGCAAGCTGTACCACTAGGAGGTGGGGAGAAGTGTGTTTTCAAAATGGAGGTTGTTGGCATGCGTTCTGCTTTTGTGTGAGATCGCCATTGGCAGAAAGGTTAGTAGGTATGTAATGCATCAGACTCAACCTCTGGAATGCATCACGCTCCTGTGAGCTTTTACCTGTGGATCGCTTCTTCGAAGGGGAGCATTTCCCGATTTTTCAACTTACCTGTTCTAAGAGGTCATGTCCAGGGCTTCATGCAGCATGGATAGGCAACAGCTCTTTTAAGAGGCCTTTCCACAGCTCTGTGTCTGCAGTGGTTGGTGATTAGATATCTGGAGTGTTCTGTACAGGCAAGTACAAACTTCTGAATGAAAAGCCTTCTCCGTATCCCTTACACAGACTTCTGCTTCTTCATCTCTGCACTCTGTGGTCCTTTCCATATTGCTCTGTTATTTGTTTGCATGTGTGTCTACTTGACCACAGCAGGGATCGCTACCATTTGTCCTTCCCTCCCTGTGGCTAGCACAGTGTCTGGCACATCGTAGATAGTTTTGTCTGCTAATTAAGTGCCACCCAGTAAAATCAGACAAAATTTCAAAAACAGAATATTGGCTAATAAGAATGCTGGGCTTAGAACTGAGCCTAAAGCCCAGGTGGAAATGAATTATGAAGTAGTATTTATTTTCTTAGACAAATAAGGCAAGACTTTACTGAAAGCCCTAAGAAGAAAGAGACGCTTGCTTCTTCAACGTAAGTGCTGTCCACTGCTGCCTTCCCATCTGCAAAGGTAGAGGTTGGGATGGATCTCAGTGATCCTTTTAAACTTTCAAGTTTTCGTCCTCTTCAGCATAAAATATTGATTTTCTTTTGCTTTATGTTTCAGATATATTTTGAAGATCTTATGTTCTCATTGCTTTTCAGAAAGCACAAACATACAGATTCAATCTAGAAGGGCATTCGTTATTAGCCACGAAACTCGTGATCTTATGACAGATCTTCCCTGCAACCAGAATGCCACAAAAAGAACTTCCAAACCTCCTTTCTGGTTTTTCAATGCCTGAGTAATATTTGCAACTGGCATAGCAAATTACATATTTCATGTCTATTTAATAGCTGATGACTACACTTTAAAATGCAAACGAAGAAGGATAATTAATTTTAATAGAATCATCTCAAATTAACTTCCCTCCCACTACTAAAATGACCTCTCTAGGTTTGTAATGGTTTATCTCATCGTTAAGAAAAAAAAATCTCTTCCTTCTCCAGGCCTGGCAAGCCTACTCAGGCGGTCGTGTAGCAGGACAGAATCAAGGCTGGTATAAACCGTCGGGTTGGCTGCAATTTAACCTCCACTCCAGTCTCGGTGGTTCATTCCATCACTTAGAATAATAGCAGTTCTCAGATATTTAATATACTTCTCAGAGCCAAGGTGTTCAGGGTCAGTGCAGGCAAGGCAGTCCCTTATGAAGAAAAGAGGGGATGGGTCTGCTCCTTTTCTGGCAGTGGTCACACATAAAGGGCCTCCTCTTCCTCCCTCCCTCTCTCATGTCTCACTCCTGTCCTCACTTCCCTGGGGGAGCCTCTGTTCATCTTCGTGTTTTTTTTTTTATCATGAAAACTCAGAGCTGAAAGGGACTGCAAAGGTCAAGGGTACATCTCGGAGATGAGGAAGCTGAGGCCTGGAGAGGTCGTGTGACCTGCTGGAGGTCACACAGCTAGTTAGGTGGGCACTGGGTCTGGACCCTGGGTCTTCTGACATCTACTCCAGACACTTTTGTACTCCCCCAGACTTGGAAGCAGGCAGGAGTGGCACTGGAGAGTCCATGTGGCATTTTAAAGTAGTGAGACTTTCTTTCAAGTTTTTCCTCTCTCATTCTACAAAGGGTTTTTAAAAAGCTTCCCAGTTCTCCCATTCTCTTTTATGGAAGACTGATCTGACATCTTGTGTAGAGAATTGCCTGTTTCCCACAGAATTAACAGCGGAAAGTAAGTAGCACATGCATTTGGGGATATCAAGTGTCCTCAGAGCTCCAGCTCTCCGGCAGCTCAGTAAACAGCCCTGCTCTGACTGGCAAGGGAGGGGAAGAGGCAAGAAGGAGCTGCCTTCAGAGGAGTGGGGACCAGAGGAAGAGCAGTGTTGCAGAGAGTGAGTGAGCGAGTGAGTAGTTGTCTTGGCAGCACAATAGGTTTAGTTTTCCAGAAAGTACAAAAATGCAGGATCACTGGTCTCAGAGAGCCTGGCAGCCAGAGAGACTCATTTCTAAAGCTCTGAGTAAAATGCCAACAAGACACAGCGTTTCACATCAGAGGCCCCAGAAGACAAACCACGCATCTCTTTATGTTCCACCAAGATCTATAGTGTGGCTTCAGCGGTCCCACCGTGTGAGGGGCTACCCCTGCGCGGTAGTACCAGTGAGTATAGGCCTGTCTGGAAGGCGGTAATACCAGTGAGTATAGGCCTATACCTGGACGAGGGGGGACCAAACTTCTACGTGCCTAGATGTTGGGGCCTGTGTGTGGGAAATGTAGGCAGACTAATGCAGGCATGAGAAAGCCTCCCGTTTTCTTCATCGTTGACCGTGGCTTCCTTTCCCTTTTCCCCCTTTCTCCTTTATTCCCTATCCTCAAACCCTAACCTACAAACTTCATGGGTTGCAAAGTCATCCTCTGAGAGCACCATTCTGACCCTTTGGGGGACGGGATTGCACCAATGGCTGAATGACATCCCAATTTCAAGTTTTAGAGCATCTGGATAGAAACTGCTACCTGAGCTGGACCACAAGACTCCCTCCCCCAGGAAATTCCAACCTTGTCTTTCTTCCATTCACAGGTTTGCATGGTCTTAAGTGCTTCCCGATGAACACTGGCTAAATAGAGAAGTTAATTTCTATTTGAATCGTTAAAATTTTTTTTTTTTTTTTTACAAAAGGAGTACTGATCCTAAAGGAAAGGTTAAGGTCATTTTGGGGATCTGTCCATCTCCGGACACTGACAGGAGTGTTACAATGAGGCTGAATTAGAAGGTGAGGAAGAGTCCCAGCACTTTGGGAAGCTGAGCAGGGAGGATCGCTTGAGGCCTGGAGTTTGAGAAAATGAGGATGATATAAAGTAAGTGTGTTTCAAGGATGGTGGAAGCAACATCTAGGAGCTAGATTAGAACAACTGCTTCCAGAAAGTAGGCTTGTGTCCAGAGCCAGAGAGACTCAAGTTTAAGAACCATAGTCCTCTGTGCAGCCAAGCCTGCCTACGCTTGCTCTCACCTTCCATGAGATCGACCCAGGGGTTTGCTAGTGTGCTGGAGCAACACTTGGAACTCAAAAGCGATATATTTATGACTTCAGTTTTATTTTGGCCAGAGGATAATCAGACCCACCCAAAGGAAGAGATATGTGGGGTAGTGTCTGGAAGCAGGAAAGTACACAGCATGAAAGTACGGAACATGAAACTTCCATGTTCTCAGGGACATGTCACCATTCTGGTATCAACATGTGGCTGTATGAAGCACATTGCCTAGCTCTAGTGTGCCGAGTTTTACTGAGGCTTCATTTGATGGGCATAATTGATTGAGTTATTGCCCATGGAGTTAAGTCTCCATCCCTCTTTTTCCCCCAGAGGTCAGATTGATTTCATGGAGCCCAAAGCTCTTTCTGGCATGGTCAGCCCTTATCGTGATTCTATTCATAGTTCAAGTCTGCATCATTTCTTATCATAAACCATCAAATGTCCACCAGGAGTTACTTTATTAGATAGACTCTCACATGAAGTCTGCTGGGCCATCATAAATGACAAAGCCACCCCATCACTTGGGAAGTTCCAAGGGTTTACAGGTTACCTCCAAGGAGCCAAGACAAAGGCCAGACCTCTGTTTGGATGAAGTTAATTGTTCACTAGGCTGTCTGGCAATGTGGGTCGCCCCAGAGCTCACATCTGTGTATGGGTTGTGGAAGGGTGTGGCAAAGAGGGAGGGAATGGGCAGTGAAACCAAAATGCTGCCATGAAACTGTTTATCACCTTCATGGTCCAGAACTGTATGTGTTGAACTGTGGCTCACCAAGAGCCCAGGTAAGAAAGTCGCCAGGTAGAAATGAGGCTGTTGAGTGCATTTGGTCAAGACAGTCCAATCTCTGGCTTGTCACCATGTTTACATTTAAATAGATTACTAGTGGCTATGAATGCATATAATCTAAATTTCCATCCTCATTCAACTGAAAACAGAAAGGCCTAGTGATGTCAGAGTAATAAAAGATGCTAAAAC
This sequence comes from Nycticebus coucang, assembly GCF_027406575.1. Taxonomy (NCBI): domain Eukaryota; kingdom Metazoa; phylum Chordata; class Mammalia; order Primates; family Lorisidae; genus Nycticebus; species Nycticebus coucang. The sequence goes on along the minus strand of NC_069794.1, from coordinate 58,068,539 downwards.
AAATTCTCAGTCCTTTATAGTAAGGGTATGTGGTGTGTTTGTGTGTGTGTGGGGGGGGGCGTTTGGAAATTGCCGTGTTCTCTCCACTTCGTAGGCATTTGCATTTAGCGTGTTCTGGATGTGTATCTGCCCACTAAGACACTCTGATTGAAGAAATAGTGATCTTGTTCTGCTCTTCATTGAAAGCAGGCCCAGGCAGTTTGTCTGTGAGGCTAATGAAAAACAAGAGGCTAACACACTGCACATTTCCTCAAATTGTGACAGGGCTGGGTAACTTCTTGGACTTCAAAGGGCTTCACTTTATGAGCAGGAAGTATAAGGAGTTAAGGTGCTGGCCAGAGCAGGAATGGACCAAGGAGATGTTTATCACCTGAAGGCAAGCAGAGAGCAGGTGTGTGGCTCTGAGGACTACAGGCTGAAGGTGCGGGAAGATTAATTCCAAGTGTTCTGTATTCCTTTGTCACTTCTCTAGACTGTTCATCAGGGAGACAGTAATACTAGATGACTAGTCCTGTGCTGGGGTGGTTTAGCACAAGAAACGTGTATGGACTCGGAAGAGCTAGGCTTGAATGAGACTGTCTCACTTACTAGCTGTGTTATCCTTGGTCAGTACACTGAACTTTTTACCTGTTTTCCCATCTGTAAAACAGAAATGAAAATCCTTCTCTTAAATGTTATTATCCAAATGGATGCAATGATGCATATAAAAAGGTCTAGGTCACTGATTTTGACATAATGAGTATTCAGTAAGTATTTCTTTTCCTCACCTAGCCTGCTTCCTTCTACTCCAGCACTGTATAATCTATTATAAAACTTCTTGCTACACTGAGACTTTTGAGCAGCCACTTTGACACAGAATTCTGCATTGTTTCTAAAAGTCTAATTCGCCCTGCAAACCCAAATTCAGCTTAATTGCTTCCTTTCCACCATCGCTCTTGGCAAGCTCCATATAACTCAGTTTGAAGTTTAACCCTATTTGCCCCTTGTCAAGAGGACTGTGCTTGGGGGGTAAGCTGTTTCTGAAGAATTGGGCAATTTAGGAAAATTAAGTTTCAGGCCAGCCATGTGGCTCTGACAGCTTATACTGCTCAGTACTTAGCAATAATGGAGAAAATGCCAGTAAAAATGACAAAACGGCAGAGCCTTGACCCACCAGGTAATTGTATATTGAATACGTCTTGGCTTGAACTGGGGATGATTTTGCTTAAATGAACTAAGGACAAAACTGCTTGTTATAAGTCATATAAAACAAGACTAGTGCCCTGGGTAATTAAAGATGCAAACACTGCAAGATGTTTGAGAAAGGAAGGTGAATGTCATTGGCTTTAAAGGGGTGAGGGGAGGAGAGAGAAGACCATTTCTGCTTAATGAATTGGCTTCAGGCATATGCATGGGCACCAGAAAAGATAGTCCTTCAAATCTAACTCTATTTTTTTATCAGAAGAAAAAAAGATTGCAGATGTTGGTTGTCCAGAGCCTACAACAGCTCTTATCATCCTGCAGCTGCACAGAGAGGGGCAAAGAAGGCAAAGAGTTTGAAGGAGATAAGTACAAAACCACAGAGTGAATTTGTGCAGAAATAAGGATTAAAGCCGTTAAGTGCTTTAGTCGCTTGATCCTGCTAATCTTTGTTCTCTAATGTGAAAAATTCATGGGCTTTAGGAAGAGAGGACTGTAGGCTCTTATATGAAGCCAGGAAATGCTGTCATTGTGTATTCCCCACATATTTGCACCCTATCTTCTCGGTGATCGGCAACAGGCAGGAGGGAAGGCAAGCAGAGAGATTAGCTCTCCATTTCCCCCGCACGTTGTGTTTTCGTGTTGCAGTGTCTTTAATTACTGAAAAGTAATTCAGCAAATAGTACCCTAGTGGCTTGAAAGAGTTAATGCAGTTTCCAGAAGTGTGTAACCTTCTCCCAGGGAGTAGCTTAAGTACAGAGAAAATCTGGCTCAATAAATACTAAGCAATGAGAATCAACTGATCAGGGTCAAACTCCACAAATGAAAATTTAACCAATGGCCCATTTAATCTAGTACCATTTATTGAGAATCTAGAAGGTTCTCAATAAATCTCTTTTCACCATAAAGTCCTATTTACCCATTAATTTCCTTGAATGGATGGCCATTCTTTCTCAGTCCTTTGAGGTCATGTCAATATCCATTTATTCCTTTCACTCATTCCATCTGTCCACCCATTCATCCATCTGTCTTATTGAGCATCTACTGTTCAAGGTTCTGTGATAAATAAGAAACAGTCTTTTTCTGGAAAGAACTCACTGGAAGAGGGAGATAACCTGTGGAGAATCTTCTCCAGAAGTCCTCATGAGCCACCATCCTTCCCAAAGCTGTTTTGTACTTTTACTTGACTGCCTCTGTATCCTAACACCCACCACAGTTAATTGTCATTTTCTTTTTATTGTCTGTCACTCCCTTCCTTCCTCCAATGCTGGGGATCCCTTGAGAGCAAGAACTCTGTTTCATTCATCTTTTTGTCCTCTGCTGTCTAGACCAACCACTGATACTAAGAAGTTGATGACAAATGTTTGTTGGTGAATGAGTGAATGGGATACATTATTTGGCTGTGGTAGCTATACAAAGCATATATCCACATACTGCTGGGATATTTTTAAGAGGCAGCTGGGGATGGCTGTAGACTCCCAAATCATGCTATTTTTGACTCAGACAAAATTAAAGATTTGTGTGTATTGTATACAACCACTTTAAGAATGAGGAACGCATGCATAAATTCACCATGAATATACATGTATAATATACAGATATTTTATATGTGTATGTGTATGACATCCACAGTAGAACCTTCATAGTTGACCACTTTTGTACATTGACCACTTCCTTAAGTTGACCTAATTTTCATAGACTGGACATGTGTCACATGTATTCAATGGAAATTTCTTATGCTGACCACCTCCATATGTTGACCAGTTTGTTAAAGTCCTTAGGAAGTTAACTTACAAAGGTTCTACTGTATACATTTCTTTTTTTTAATTGTAGTTGTCAGTGTTTAGCAGGCTCAGGCTAGGCTCAAACCTTCCAGCCCTGCTGTATGTAGCTGGCACCATAACCACTTAGCTACAGATGCTGAGCCTCTTTTTAGGCATCTTTGATTCCTTTGTTTACCTTACAAACTACATTAAATCAAGCCTTATGACGTATTTATTCTACAACCTACATATCTCCAAAATCTGTTCCTCTTTATCCATCTTCACTGCTCTACCTTAGCATAAACCAGCACCATAGTCCTTCATTCAATTTATGGCAACTGCTTCAGTCTTGCCAGATTCCAGTCTTCATCTTTCCTCTCCCAAGTGTGTTCTCCTTATTGAAGCCAATGTCTTTTTAAAGTGCATCTAATTATACCTTTGCCTTGCTTAAGACTCTTAAGTGGCTTCCAGTTGCACAGAGGATAAAATCTTAACACGTTAGCATGGGGTAAAAAGCCCATCATGTTCACCTCTCTAGATTCATCTCCTGCTGCTTCTCTCTTAAATTCCCTGCCCTGAGGCCCCGAGTGTACTATGCTCTGTCTTGCCTCTTAGCCTTTGTGTCTCTTGTTCTAGCCCAGCCCAAGCCCTATCCCCTTCCCTCTACATACTCAACTCAGTTCCATCAGCTAAAGCACGTATTCATTCAAAATTCTTTTCTTGAATGTCCACTCCACTTTTCCCCTTCCCAAAACATACGTAAGCTATATGTCAATTCTTCGTCCTCCCATCCAATCCTTTTCTTTTCACACTAAAGCATAGTTGCTTCATTGTTCATCTATCTATCTTTCTTTTTGTTCAATGACAAATTCTCAGTCCTGCTTACTTAACAATGTATTCTCTAACACTGAGCTTATCACGAAGCACAAGACACTTAACAGTCAAGATAAATAAATGACTGAAAATAACATAAAGGCTCAATACAGGTCAGTTCTATTTCAATTTTTCTCCAAGCTGGGTCTTTCACAAGTGGGTTCATTTTATGTAAATCTTTGCTAAACTTTGATTGATGGAAAAATTAGAAATAGAAGAGTAGAGGATTCTGAACATCTTTAGTGTGTTAAGCCTTGTTTCTGAGGATGCTATGCTAAAATTAGGAAAACTGGGGTAAGCAACTGTCCTGGTGGACCTAGGACTGTCCTTTACATTCTACTTCTCAGGAAAGCCCCCAGTCCTGGTTTTAGCTCTGAAATACTTGCATCTTGGGAAGTTCCTCAGCCCTACATTAACTGGGAAAACTGGGACAGTTGTTCACTTGAGAAGTCTCATGTCTTGAAGGTTGTTTTCTTAGTACTTCTGCTCCACTTAGTTATAGACTCTTTAGCACCTGCCAGGGGATGCCCCTGAATGAAAAGCTTACAAATGATAGTGTGAGCTGAGGCTCTCTGAGATCATACCAGCTTATCACAGGATGAGAAGGGAGAGGATGTAGTAGTGTCCTTACAGTCGTCATATGAGAGAACTGCTGGAGCTGAAACAAATCCAGGACAGGGCATCTGCAGAGCTCTCTCTTGTGATAGCTGTGACATTCTTGAAAGCTACTTGAACTTGGATCCAATTGTTTACTCTCTCTGAGCCTCAGGGAATTCATTTGTAAAATAAGATAGTACTTTCCTATATGCATCCCAGGGTTGTTGGAGGTTCAAGAGGATAGTGTGTGTAAGAGTAATTTGAAAATGCTCTATACATTGGGAGGGCCACTCATTATCCTGCATCAGAGTTATATGAATACAGTCTGAGTCCTTGCCATTAAAAGTTATTGTTAGTATGGTTCTAGAAGTGTCTGCTCTTAAGCATATAAAAAAGGCCTGTGCAAAATTATGAAGCAAATTTGGCTGTGACATGGGGCTAGCTGGCCATGAAAAGTGGTGTCTTCTTCACATATCGCCTGGGATGATCTTTTTATACAGAATTGAACTATACAAATGAAATATAGTAAAATGACTATCTGATCATTATTCTTTGCGACATTTGCCAAAGTTGGCTTCCCACTATATACAGCAAGAATTGAATTTTGAAAGCTGTAATGAATTTTAACATCCACTCCTTTATTACTTTAACGTTTTCATTTTTTGGTGTTCTTTTGGGAAGCAAAATGTTGCATCGCTATTTTATTCTCTTTCTGCAAAAATCACAGGACAAATATCAATTCTGATTCATTTTTCCTCTTGTAGCATTTTTGAAAGATAATAGTTATAAAAGATTTTCTAGATAGAACATAATATACTACCTATCGCAAAAAATCCCTGTCATCCCTCCTTACCATCTCACCTCCCCCGCCCATAACATACACTCAGTTACACTGTAATGCGTTTGCACCAAAGAAAATTACTGACCTCATGATCTGAACAAAATGTTCTCAAAATGTATTGCCTCCTCTGTTAGCTTTGATTAAACCATTTATCAGCAAAAATAAAAATTGCTTTTCTTTGCTTAGCATGTCTGGAGATTCAGGAATACTTTGTGGGGCTATTGTTACCTCAGCATTTGTAGTCGAATTGCATCCTGTGACTGGTTTACGATAATATGGAGGTGAGCTTAAATTAGGAGGATTGTCTTAATTTTTCTACTGCCCTGTTTGTCACATATGGGTTTGATTTTGACTATATTGTTGGCCAGATTAGACTGTCTAGAAGCAAGTGGTTGTAAGTTACGTGTGTGTGGATGGTTAACATATATAGGTGTATGTTTGCTTTCATTAAAGAAGTCATCTCATCATCACCCCAACCATAATAAACATTCATTCAATTTTTCCACCTATGGAGATGGATTTGTGGCACGTGCTTTCTCACCTTAGTGAAATATCTGACTAAAATTAGGAATGTAGCTGGGCATTAGGCAGTATTGTTTTTCCTTGTATAATTCCCATGGATCCTCAGGCCACTGAATTGCTACCTTCATCCTTTTCCCTCCATCCCCTGCTCCGTGGAGTCCCTGGCTTTAGTGAATGTGAATTAGATGGTTACACAGTTTGATCCTCTCTGACTCTGGGAGGGTTATGTGACTTCACATTTGTGGCCAATTTTGATATGTTCCTAGATGAAGTTACATTTGGCATGGGATTATTTGAGCAAATGTTACTCAGCTGCCATCATAGATGTAGTGCCAGAAGAATGTATGAGACCAACACTGCATTTCCGTGGCCACAAAATTAAATGATAGTTGATTCTTCTTGAAATTTCTGATGAGGTTTTGTAGAAGATACTAGTAAGATTCATTTATTCCCACATTTACTGAGAGCTACATTGTGTTGGGTAACGTGCACATCTGGAGATGAGACAAACGGAAGATACGGCGTCTTGAGGAGCTTAGCATCCAGGGGCTCACAGACCTGCAGATGGACACTTACCGATGATCACTGCTGGGAGTGATTTGATTTATAGGAAGAACATAGGCATAGAAGAATCACAGATTTTCTGGAGGTTGTCAGGAAAGTTTTCTTGATGGGAATAGAATTTAAATTGGAATTTTAAGATGATAAGAAATTTAAGCCAAAAGGAAGAAAGAAAGAAGAAGGAAGGAAGGAAAGAAGAAAAGAAGGAAAGTAGGAAAGAAAGAAAGAAAGAAAAGAAAAGAAAAGAAAGAGAGAAAGAAAGAGAAAAAGAGAGAAAAAAAGAAAGAAAGAAAGCCCTTTAGTAGGAGAAAAATGTACCAGGTTCTGGAGATGAAAGAGAGCACGGTTGTTCAGTATTTCTGGACAATAAAGTGTGTGTGTGTCTGTAGGGGGCAGGCTTGCTGGGAAGAGGCTCTGGGCTGGGGAGGACTACACACAGGCAGGCAAGGTTAGCCAGATTATGAATGACCTTGGGTGTCAAACAAAGGAACTTAGCTTTTATGTTCTGTAAGAGATTTTTTATCAAGGGAGATGTTGTGACAAATGGCAGTTGGAGGGTAGCAATTACACATCTCCAACAGCCCAGCTGTAACCTCCCCTGAGTAACTATAAAAGCCAGGTGTGCCCCTGGGAATATGTTGAATATAAGTGAAAAAGAGCTGAGATCACTGCTTTGGCAGATAAGAAGTTGAACCGCATTTGAGAAGGGGCCTACTGGATCAGATTTGCATGCTCATTTTAATAATGAGGAAAAAGGCTCAGAGAGGTTAAGTGACTGCCCTCAGGTTAAATATCTCATGATATTTGAGGCAGGATTTCATTCAGGTTGACTAAATGCACTAGTGATCTTTTCATCTCACTGAAAAGCGGAAGAGAAGACTAAAAGGGACAGGGCAGAGGAGGGTTTATAGTGCAGCACAAAGGTGAGACAAGCTGAGTGCTGGGACTTGTGTAGAGTAGAAAAGGAACTTGATTTTAAGGGGAAAGGTAGAATCCTCAAAATACTCAAGGAAAGAGTAAGATGGGCATTTGGTAGAAGGTCTAAGATTTCTGATTAAGGAGCTGTTGCCTGACAAGTTTCTGGAGAGTTGTGGAGGAGTGCAGAGGAAGTGGTGGTTAGGCACTAACATTAAGTATCAATGACATTGATGATTGGCCTGAAGCTAAATGAGAAAATCTAAACTGAAGGGCCTAGTCTTGTGCCTGCCACACATTAGTAACTTATTGGCAGGTTTCTTCATCACAGCACCAAATGCCCCTCACACCCCCAAACCCTCCCTTCCCCAAATCATTAATGTCAATAAATGTTGGAGAATAAAATAATTGGGATTACCAACATTTTAAATGCATTGTGCCTTTTTGATTTTGTAAGTGGGCAAATGGTCCTGTTGCATCTTGCTTTTAAAACAGAATCTTGTTCTCTCTCTCTCTGGTTTACTTTCTGAAAAACAATCTGGCTGTCGAGTTCTGATTAAAGGTGAGGCATGCTTCAATATGCAAGGATGAGATATTAGAGGAAAAGATAACACTTGAAACTACACTTTTAACATTCAATTTCACTGCTGTCCAGAACAACTATAAAACTTGGGAAAGGTGAGTAATAGATTTGACAGCTATACTCTAAAATGGACCTTATTAGTGAAATATAAATTATAAGCAGGCATTTCCTATCAGCGCCCTGTGCAGTTAATGATAAGCAGTCAATGAGATTTATATACCCTTAGCATTTTTATAATGAGTCTGTTGCTTTGATGACAGTTTACTGTCAAACATTATGCTTAGAAATTTATAGCATTTGATTCAAATGAATAGACAGTTTAACTTCATTGCAATCTGTTCTGATTTTCCCTTTGCATGAGGCTCACATTTTCACTTCTCTCTCTTTCCTCCTTTGTTTTCCCTTCCCTAGACAAAACCCTTAAACACTAGACTGGAAATGAAGTTTTGAAGTGGGTACACATTGACCAGCAGAAGGCATGTGATCACTTGAGGAGAAAAGAGTTGAATGAATTCCAAGAACAGGCATGAGGAGTCTAAAGAGGAGGCTTGTTATGCTAAAGCATTAAAAATTTACAGATACACAGGGATAGTGGCTATGGGGAAGAGATCTGTGCAGAGGAGTTTAACCATGTGAGGGGGCTGCCCATATACATTTGTGCAGAGAAGATAGCATCTAATTCTCTCCTAAAAAGAACCCCACATCAGTTCTCAGGTTCTCAACTGCTCATAGCCCCAAGGATAAGCTCTTGATTGGACAAGTACCCAGTAGAGGCTGCTGACAGATTGACTGCATCTGGAAAGGGCATGGTGCAGTGATTCTGAGGGATGCTCTACAGAGCCCTCTGCCCCCCAGGATCATTTTGCCATGCAGTTCAAGTGTACACAGCTGTTGAATCTGACGGCTGCCTCTGCACAGCAGGGAGTGTGACTTTGGGTAGCAGGTGCCTGATTTTCAGGAAATAGAACTGCTGCCCAGAAAATGTGATCCTTCAGGTAGATAGGCTCTGAAGACAAGTATATTCCAAAGCTGGTAGCATTGGAATAGTATTTATGCAGCATTTGAAAACTAGCTCAAATGAGCCGAAAGTCTTCTTAGTTCATATTCTATGCTCTCTGTCCCATTTCAGACCTCTGAAGCCTGCCTGACCTTCCCCACCACCTCTGGCTCAGATGAGCAAGCTGGAAATTGGCACCTATGTTTGAGGTTCAGAGGAGCTGCCACCTGCATCCCACCTTTTCTTGTTCTCACTTCACATCCATCCTGACTCCCAAATCTCGGCCCTAATGTTTCTTAAGATTGGCCTTTGAATTTGGTACAGACGATTGTCTTATTTGTTGAGTCCTGTTATTTCTGAAAGAACGCAGAGCTGGCGTATTCCTCTGCCTCTGGTACATATGCTGCTATGATCGGAATCCTCTTGGATTAGGAGCCTGAAACTTGTTAGTGACTATTTTGCTGGTAATCAATGCCAAGGCCCCAGTAACGACCTGAGTGGACATTCCAGCACATGCCTTTTTAATAATGCTTTCAATTATGATAACAATATCACTGTCTATTTAGGCCCAACCATGCTCTGGGCTCTGTCCTAGGTATTTCCCATGAATCACTTTCTAGTGCTTACTACAGCTTTGTGAGTTTATGTTATCACCCATATCTTAAAAATAAGGGAACTGAATTTCTGACATGTGTCAGAGCATGGATTCAAATTCAAAGCTCATGATTCTTTCAGGAATGTTTGAGCTCCATGTGGGAGGTGATATAATTTAGAAAAATAAGGAACTCTGATTTCTCATGCCCCCATCCATCTTACTGTCTTGTTTGGAGGTCTCAGCTGGTAAATTTATCTTACTTTTTCATGAGGATACTGTTTTATGTGATCATTCTTGCCTCTAAGCTGATTGATGACAAAGTGTTAAATTTAAATAACGCTACAGTTGGAAAACAAAGTGGGGAGGAAGTTTTTGGAGTTCTCTGAGGTACAAGGCAGACGGGGCAGCAGATTAGACACGAGGGTGCTGAGAAAGTCCCCCTGAAGAAGGTGTATTCACAGGAAAAAAGTCCAGCGTTGCTTCTGACAGTGCAGATCTCTGGCATGCACTTAAATTATAGCACCGCAGTGAAAGCGGGCATTGAGAAGCGGTGGTTGTCAGGGAGAATTATGAAAGCAAGTGAGTGCCATGGTGACAACTTTGGAAGACATTAAAGGGTCTTAAAGGGGTCATGGACAGAAGGCAACATTTCTCCAGTGTGCCCCAGAGGTCGTGTAGCTGAAGGCACACAGCCCCAGCGACTGTACAGAATGCTGAGTGGAAGGCTCGGAGCCAGAAAATGAGAGGCACGAGCTCTGCTATCAGGAGCTTAGACGCAGGCAAGATGTGTGATCAAGTGGTTATTGCTCAGACTGGGGTAGGAAATCCTTTCTAGCCAAGGTCCAATATTCCTTTATTATAGCACAGTGTGTACATGGTGCTGTCTGTCAGTCTTTTGGGTGGTTTTGAAATACAATATTACCAAAGTCACTGACATTTTATTCAGAGAAGTTGAAAAAGAATGCATTGGTTATTCAATGCCTTTTCATAAACATCGTATTCATGGATTTCATATAGCCTCTCTCCAAGGTTTAAAAAAAAAAACAATGTGTCCTCAGAAACGAGAAGAAGGCACGTGGAATGGTTCTAAATGAAGATATTAATATTCACATTATAGCTAAACCTTGCTAATTTGCACTAATGACCGGGAAACCTATTGCAAATTACCAAATTAGTGAGTAAGCCAGCAACCAGGATTTCAAAAGGCCCAAAGACGGCACCAGAAAATGAACCTTTTCCCATAATTTCATCAATGCAATTGAATTTTAACTACTGAGGGTAATTGGAAGTCTATATTTTGTCTATCTTGCAAATCTATGTGCATTTTACAGAGCAGCAGTGGGGCTTTTAAAATAAAATTCATGTTTTGTATGTGGTTGTGATTAAGAAATGTGTGGAAAACAAAAAAAAAACCCTGTAAGAAAGAAAGTAAAGATTTGTGCAAAGAATTTTTATTTTTTGTTCTTTTTTTTAATTGTAATACCAGACATAACTGTGTTCATTTCCTCTTTTAGTTATCACACAGAATATGCACAAGCTTAATGAAATATTGCACAAAAGACCCATAAGCATCCATGAAATCTCTCAACTAACCAAGCACATTATTTGTGAAAGAGGCAATTTTCTAAAGCACAATTATGTGAAAATGGAAATTGACAGAGTGGGAGTGAGGGTGGGAGTTGCTTTTATTAGTAGCAGCATCCCGGATCTAAAACCTGTGACAATGGGAAGGGCTTAGTGGGTAGCAGCTAGGACCAGCAGTGACCTACCCACTAATGTGTTGTGTTTCTTAATAAACTTTCGCTTTCATACTTAATTTTGTATTCACCACTTTGTGTTCTTTTTCATAATTGTACAAATATCTGTCCTCACAAAACCTGAATCTTCCCTGGTTGTTGGAACCAAGGGCCTCTGACTTCTTCTGAGGGTGATTTAGTGGAGTGAGAAGAGAATGGGCTGAAGGCAGAATCTAAAAACATGAGTATTTAAAAAGGAAGCATACACTCAAAATGGGGAGGAAACTAGCTCTGGGCTTCGAGAGTTCCAGCAAGGTAGAGATCTGTCCTTGCCCTTCCTCCTTTTTCCTAGACAGGGTCCTCTCCCTATCTTCTAGGAGGGAAGAGGACCCCAGCCTGCTGTGTCCCTCAAAAAGAATAGAGCTTCAGTGACCTGGATGGAAATGGGGGCTGGGCAGAGAGGAGCCTACTCCCTGTACTGTGTAAATACTCAGAGCACCTGCACTTGGAGTTTTGCAAATTATTCCTCACTTTGGTTCTTTCCACGGTTTGGGAGCTCTGCAAGGGATAGTTAAACTTGATTTTCTTACTTCACCTAGAAACTCATGTTAGGAGGTACAAAGCAGATGCAGTTGGTCAGTTCCAACTAGACCTAGAATTGTTTAGGCTTGAGCAACTCCAGTAAGGCCTGACAGCACCAACAGCAGATGTCCAGAAAGTCCAGCTTTGGGGAAGGTAGGCGTGAGGCTGCTGAGCTTCCCTGTGCATCCTCCTGACCACGTTCTATATTGTGGTATAGATTTTAGGGAGCTCTCCTTCCTCAATAAACAGAGACTATAAAGGGTACTGCTGCTCTTAGATTGTGTTAGACTGCAGATTAAAAGGGCTTGGAAAAAAAATCCACCGGGTAAAGCCACCTTTTACTCATTTTCCCTTAAACCACTTATTACTTTGCAATGAGAGCTCATGCATTTCAAATGCATTTGTGGACATGAAGGAAAATATACATACATCCTAGGTGTAAAGACTGGGGCTGGGAATTTTGCCATCGTATATAACAAATTAATACCAAATGCCTTGCCCAAGTATGATTCAGCTACATATCCCTTGAAGCTAAAATAGAAACATGAAAGAGGCACAAATAATTATATTTAAAGAACTTATGATAAAAAGAATTATCTGTGTTCACAGCTAATTTTAACTTTACCTAAACTTTACACTGCACTCTGTTTGACAGTCTCACTGAGTCTCCATATTATTTGAAAAAGTAAGGAATATGAATAATATTTTTCAAGGGAAATGGGCTGTTTTTAGAGTTAAAGTCTTTGAAATAAAAAAAGAAATAAAGTCCCACCCCCAAGATTGTTTAAGCAGCATTGTATGAGTTATTCATTCTTTTATTGATTGATTTCATTTTAAAGCTTCAGGTATTTTGGAGTGTCAAGCTTGTGGGCAGTACAAGCCCCCCCTCCTTTTCCCCTCCACTTTTACAGCTTTGATAACTCTCTGAGTTGTTTCCCTAGGGACATGATGGTAATGGTCATAACAGGTGCACTTAGTCTCCATCACTCTTACAAGGATGCAGTTGGTGTGACTGGGTAAAAACTTCTCGTAATGAAATCCCATTCCAATTACTACCGTGTAGAACTTAAAGCATCAGCAGAATACACTTGGAACACTTCAGCATCTATTTTTTCCCCACCCAGCTCAGATATTATTACTTCTTAAACTTTCTTCTGCAGGAATCCATCAATGTCCTTTTTCAAATTCTCTAAAACACTCTCCAAAGAGGCTTCAGAGATAGGTAATTTTCTCTTATCTGAGTTTTCATAGAATTTTAGTTCAAAGTTTATTGTATCTTTAAGAGCACTCTAGATGCCCATAAAAGGCATTGAGTTGAGTTAACACCCACATGATACAATGCATTTAAAATCCACATAACAGAATGCATTCATACTCATAAAATATTCTTTAGGAAGAACAATCAGAATAGTCATTCTTTTATTCAGAAGACAGACTGCCCAAGCTCTTAACACTTCCAGAGGTTTGAAGAATCTTAGCTGGTTGTAATGAAATTGTCACAAAAGATGTTGAAAGTGTTTATAATATACATTAACAAATAGACATGGTGAATTTCCTCAGAGCTGAGGACAGAATATCAGTGCTTGGAATCCCTCTGAACCATGACAATTTGATCCCATTAATGCCTTGATTCTGTTAAGATGGTAAAAGAAGGGGTTTCTTTCTCATTGTTGAAGTGAAATGTCCTGCTGTAAAGCAACACTCTGGCAGAACAGTCAGAAAAGAAGAGGCTAATGGATGTTTTCAACAATGTTTGCTGAGGCTTAGCAGGTGAATTTAGTCATTTCATTATACTGTATTCTATTCAGGTTTGGGAATGTTAGATCCGACATCTCCACCATCTACTTCATTATTTTTTCCTTCCCATTTCTAGGTGTCTTTTTAAAAAACAAGATAAGAATTGTTTCACTGAAGTTACCTTCCATTGAAAGACGTCTTTATTCAGCTCTGTCTTCAATATTTCCTCTTCCTTAATAGCTTTCCTGAAAAGCAATGAATGAAAATTCTTAAATAAGAACAATGAAGGGAAAATTAACTTGCAGTTACCATTTCCTTGATCACTGAATTTCCAAACTCACCTCAATAAGGACAAACATTAGAACGTTAGCCAAAATTATGAAATTATTTTCCACACTGTTGGCTTAATTAACTCTATCATCCAGTGACATCATGGTATAGAATTCTGGCATATATGTTATGGTTAACAGAAATTCATCCAGTTGCTACATGCATGCCAACTGCTCATAGGCTAATTTGCCCGTATACAATCTGGAGAAACATTTAAGGCTATTTAAAATCAATCCATTCATGAATCAAAATGTATAATTTGATCACCTTCTATAAAGAAGATATGATGCTATTATTTTTAAGGACACAGAGATGTGTTACACATTGGCCTGATTTCAAGCAGTTTATAACTGACATAATTATTAAAGACACATCATTACATGTGGTAGGACAAGAATGTCAAGTTTGACAGCACGGACTGCCAGGGAATGGTGAGCTCACGGTGGGCTGTGGCAGACAGAGAAGGCTTCCTGGGTTGTGCTTGATGAATGAATTATAGATAATCTACAGTAACCATGAGATGGAAAGATGTATAGGTCTCTAAGAGATAAATAAGGGGAGGGGGAAGGAGAAAGAGAGAGTGAGCACACAGGCAGAGCCATTAATGCAATTTTAAAACTGTTTCAGCAGAAAGTTGCAGAGTATTTTGGTTGGTTGGAAAGGGCAGTCAACCAGTAGTAGTGGGGACTAACAGAAGAGAGGAGAGATGGCTTTACAATGCCCGGAGAAATCATTTAACTGTTATTCAAACTAGAATTTTCAGTAGTGATTTCAGCAAGTCAGGAAAAATAAGTTCCTGTGCAAGTGGAAATTAATCCTGTTGTCTCATTACTTGTTTCACGTTTCAGGATCAAAGACTGGATGACTGTAACACTACGAGCTAAACAGTCTTTATTTTGTTCATTGTGTTTTTGGACAGGAGCAAATAAATACTTCTGCTTGGAGTGTGTCTATGCTGCAGCCATCATTAACGGTTCTACGTGGGGATTCCTTTGTGTGGGGAAGAACATACAGTGATCTCTGACCTTTTTGGCACCAGGGGCCAGTTTCATGGAAGACAATTTTTCCATGGACTGGGAAGAAGGGGATGGTGGGTTTTGGATGATTTAAGTACATTACTTTTATTGTGTGGTTTATTTCTAATATTATTATATTATAGTGTATAATGAAATAATTATACAACTCATCATAACACAGAATCAGTGGGAGCTTTGAGCTTGTTTTCCTGCATCTAGATGGTCTCCTCTGGGGGTGATGGGAGACAGTGACAGATGAAGCTTCACTTGCTTGCTCACTGCTTACCGTCTGCTCTGAGACCTGGTTCCTAATCGGCCATGGACCAGTATGGATCAGTGGACTAGGGGATGGAGACAGTAAGCCTTATATGTAAGCTTGCAAGTAAGCAACACACTCACATACGCAGATCCATTTATATAGTTGCCCCCTCATTATCTAGGGGAGATTGGCTCCAGGATTCCCTGAAAATACCAAAATCCACAGATGTTCAAGTCTCTTATGTAAAATGCCACAGTATTTGCGTATTTCCTATGCACATCCTCTTATACTTTAAATCATCTCTAGATTAGTTATGACACTTAATACAATGTAAAGGTTATGTAAATAATTGTCATATGATGTTGTAGTAATGACAGGGAAAGGTCTGTGTATGCTAGGTTCACAGGCAACCCTCCATTTCGCTTCCCCAAATATTTTCAATCTGTAGCTTGTGGAATCCATGGATGTGAAGCCCCTGGATGTGGAAAGCCAATTGCATGTATATTTTGGACAGAGAGTTGCTGTAGGATCCTGGCATCTGGTAAATAGCCCTTGCTTCACCATAGCCAGGGGTAGGGTTTCTTTGATATGTATCTCCCTCTGTTATGAATGGGGGTTTTTGAGAATGAAAATGAATGGGCCAACCATACCACGGTCTGTTCATTTCTTACAAACATGCATAGTCTTTGATCATAGCTCTGGGCTATAATCTATAATTGACCTACCTTCAAAGAACCTACAAGAACCACCAGGGCTTTTTGTTATTGTGGGTGAATTCTGTGAGCCAGCATCACTAAATGCCACCAACTTTTCTGAAGCCAAAGCCAAGAACATACATTAAAATAGCACTACAGTAATTGTTTCAAAGGTATTCTTAATTTATAGGTAGAACAACTATACCTAATCTTGCCTTTCCCAATGTACTACTGAATACAATTATTTAAAGTCATTTGTCTGGTGAGTTACCGAACATTTCATAACAAATCGCCTTTTCTAGGAAATAATTCACTGTGAGACATATTGATGACAGGTTTGGATTTTAGAAAACGGTAATTTATAGTATCAGCTCCGTCGTCTCGATGACCTTCACTAGACTGTACTAGTATTTTACTCATTCTTTCCTCTTCTTTGCCTTCCAACATACCAGAGAATAATTCATATCTTTGCTAACCTTTGCAATGATTTCCCCAAAGGTTTTTCTTCATCAATATCAGGGAAACTAACCCATTGTCATCATCTTTTAAAAAGTAATTAGCCATGAATAATTGCTCCACCCTGACATCTTTCTAACTGAATTGATTTTCCTTTTCTTTTATTTGAAGGTAGATCTATTAATTGTGGCCACGATAGAATGCTATCACCCTTTTATTTTCCCATTTCTTACCCTCTGCTTTTCTGTGAATGCTCCAGATTATACTAGGCTTGTAGAGTTTAATGTCATGCAGACATTTCCCTAGTTTTATTATGCATTCTATTCCAAAGTAGAAGAATGGATTTTTCTATCTGGCTTTATTAGATTCGATTTTGGAATATTTTACTTAATGGGTTGTTTTCATGGCAGTCCCTATGCAACATTTATATGGCAAATGTGCTACTCGATTAAAAATGATATTTTTCCCCAGGATTTGTCTTGAAATTACCTTTTGGCTGTGTAAAAGTTATGAAAAAAAATTACCATCTTGCTGGGCATGAGTTTGTCTCCCTATAACACACTCCAGACACTCAAATACAATGATTGGAGGAAGGCCGTGACAAAGAAGAAAGGAAAAATAAGCAGGCTATGTCTGCACAGCTCCTGTTGCGAATGCCCAGATGGGAGTTTATCTACACGCTCTGCTAAGGAGCCACCCTGGAAAATTATTCAAAAGCTTTGGCTGCTATGAGCTCTAAGAGGTTAGTTATGCCTTTGCTCTGATGGTCTCCATTAGTCACTGATTTGCTTTTGGACATGATTTGAGGGATTAATTTTTATCTATAAATCCCTGTGAGGATGGATCCCAGTTATCTTGGCAACAGTGTTTCTATCCACTCTAAAAGAGACTAAGATTCATGAGGGAGGCTACCTGATAGAATTATAAACCAGGAGAAGCCAGTGCTCTGTGCTTAAATAGGTAACCTTAATGTTGTGTGACTAGAATTTGGCAGTAAACAGGTATTTTATGTTCTGCCAAGATTTTATTATCAGATACACTCTCCTGTTAGCTATTTAATGAGACAAGGTCTTCCCCCCCCTTGCTATATTGCAGCATTGCGTAGATTTATGTCTGATTCAAAAGCAGCTGTTCCCAGTTGCTTCCTGGTACTTAAAGTCTGAACTATGTCTGGTGTTAGCAATTTGAAAAGGCTTTGTAGTTTGGATACTGATCTTAAATGGTGGTAGTGGCTTGGTGAATGCTCATGTAAGCAAACAGAAATGAAAATAGTACACAGTTCATTAGTAGAGTGTTGAAAGCCTGGGATATAGTCTGAATTTGAAACTGACTGAGCCATAAAATCACTCTTTCTTGGCAAAGGTAATCTCTCTCTGTGCTTCAATTTCCTGTGTTAGAATATAGGGATTATACCATTTTCTAAACCCTGGATTCTGTGGAGAATGATAAAGATTAATCACTAGAAGTGGAGTTGCAAATAGAAAGTTCTGCAGAAGGTGAGAGATAATAATACTAATTAAAACTATTTATAGAAGATGGTCTATCTCTCAGTAATGTGAACATCTCCTCAATAATCAAAATGTAGCTTAATTTGATCTTTTGCTGTTTTGGTCATCTAGTTAAATATGGTGACCTTTCATTGTGCTGGCAACTTTTAGGAAATAGAAACAAAATATGGAAATAACAAAGAACATAGAAAAAATAATTTAGCAAACCACACCCATTGTCTGAGAGTTTGTAGGTCAAAGGCCTTTATCTTGTTCCCTTCTTAAAAAATGGCAGGGAGGTAATGAAGGAAGAGAAGAGAAATAAAGATAAGGCTGAAAAGTAGTTTCTGGATCTAAAACCTAGTTATTTCCCACCAAACCTAGTATTTGGAGGTCCCCACCCCCCAACCTGCTCTGTATGCCTGAAACTTGGAGATTCTCAATCTGTCCCTATGTATTTATTTGTGAGACCGTTAAGTATTTATTGAAAACTCACTACATTCCAGGGCAGGCACTGTGCTAGATGAAGAAGGTTTCCCATTTTTGTGGATCTTAAATTCCTTGTGACAAACAAAAGATAGTCAATGAAAAACAGACAAAGAATGACACATTGCTCTTAGGCCTGAGAAAATAACAAATGTAGCGCTTAGGTAGGTAACGGTGGGGCACCTGCTTTGATGGGATGGTCCAGGAAATCTGTTCTGAGGACTGACATTTAAGCTGAGTCTTAAAACTGAGGAGGAGCCCTGTGGGAACCAGTACATGAAAAACCCTAAGGTGGGTGCAAAGAGAGAGACTTTTATGTTTTTGATTTAAATCTGAATTTTATACTGATCAAAACAGCTCCATTGTTCTTTATAAAAAGGAACTGTTATATGTAGAAATTCACATAGCAAATTAACAAAATAACCAATCTCATATCTACTTTCCATTAGGGTTCAATAAAAAATTTTTATTTTGGAGGGGAAAAAAGGTATGTTTAAAGACATTTAAAAAATTACAAACCCTTTTAAGGAGGAACGTTATAGGATGAAACGGCCTTCTTAACTGAGAGAGATTTGGGAGATAAACCATCCAGCGGAGGGTCTGCTAGGCAGAGAGCAAGGAGAGGCTGGGAGCCTGTCTTGCTGGGAACGATTCTAGATTTCATCCCAAGGGCCCCGGGAAGCCTGTGAAGGGATTAAAATTGAGGACTGCTGTAATCTCATTTACCTTCTACATCCTGCTGTTGGCTGGAGGATGTGCTGAGGGTTCCTCCTCTTGAAGAGCTCTTGAATGTGCTCATTCCTCTCCTCTTCTCTGCCACCACCTGCGTCCTGGCCCCGTCCTTATGTGCCACAGCCTCTTGACTAATCTCTTCTTAGCCACTCTGCCTCCCTTTAATCCATTCTCCACACTGCAGCTGGAGTGATCTTTGCACAGTGCAAACTCGATTTTGTTCCTCTCCTGCTTAGACAGCAACAGTGGCCCTTCACCGTCCGTGGGATAACGTCTACACCCTTCGCTGACTGAGGCCCACCCTGGCTTAGCTGCCCCCTCAGGCTCTTCCTGCCTGTCTGACTCCAGCTGCAAGAGGATTTCTTCCTGTCTCCTAGATGGATCATGTTCTCCCTGCCTCAGTGTCTTTGCACATTCTTTCCCCCCCACCCTCTATCCTCCCACCCTCGCAACTCCCCTAATTCAGTGCTTGTCAAATTTAATGTGCACCAGAATCAGTTTTTCCATTTCTAAAATAGGATAATAATACACATTTCTCTAGGGACATCTCTAGCCCGTGGCAACTTAGGCTTCCTTCTATCGGGAGACTGACTTATTAGGGGTTGTAATTGTAGAGGGTTGGTGTTTACATTTCCACTGCCCTGGCTAAACTATGAGCAAGCTGAAAGCAGCAATCTTTTTCCTTCCCATTGCTCAGGACTGGGAAGACATTCAACATAAGCTTGGCAAATGTGAATTTACTGGGAGCAGCTTTTTTTTTCTGTGACTGGAGGAATGGAGTATCGGGAGGCAGTAATTATCCGGCTAGAGTGGGAATTAAAAAAAAATTAGAACCTAATAGACAAAGGATTTAGAGAAGGAAATCATCATTGAAGATAAAACATGAACCTACTTCACAATTTTGCCTAAAATGCTAGAATAACTTTATTTACATACTTTTCCAAGGATGAATTTCCATGATACAAATGGTGGACTTCAACACACATCTTATGCTGAGTCCTTCGCAAGGAATGCCCATGCGGCTTTAATTATGGGGTCCATCTTTGTAACTGTAGACAGGAAAACTATTTACAGCATTTCTTAATACTCCTTTGCCCGAAAACCCACCCTGTACTTATCTGTAGGTCACTACGAAAGTTTTGAAACAGACCGTGTTACGGTCCATTATTTCTCGTCCAAGAAACATAGCTGAAAGCCTCCTCTGTGACTCCACCCATACAAGGTTCAACTTGCTCGGCTTATTGGGGTTGCCAGGAGGGCTTCGTTTGTTTCCGTCTGTGCAGACTTTATGTTTCTTGAATTTTGTATCTCAAAATGTTCATAATGACCTACATAACATATATGAACTATACATATATATGAAGAACTCTTCTATATATATTTCAGAAAATGACAACAGAGAATTGTAGCAAAAAGAAGCATATACAGCAGTGGCAATTGAAGGATTAATTTTCAAGTGTCCACCTGGCAGGTTAGACCACCCTGTTCAGGCCCATGCAGTTGGAAGCTTGTCCTACAAAATAGGTGACCTCTGATTGGCAGGTACAACGAAGCAACTATTTGGAATGTTTACTGTTTGTATTTCCTCTGAAGGAGCAGGATCTTGGTCCTGCAGGCTACTCACTGAGAACTTAGGAAACAGATGCAGATGCTGAAGGCACAGGATAAGCGTGAGACTTTTATTCTTGCTGACCATGTTTTAAGTCAACCAGCCCTGGAGGCTGCGATGTCTCCAGCCCATCCCTGCCTGCAGTCTGAGGCAGCTGTTCTTTCTTTGGCCAGACCAGTTGGCACTGCAGCATAGGTATACGTCTCAGCACAGGGTGTCTTTTGCACAAATTTGATATTTTGCAGATTAAATTTTGTGTGCTCAGAAAATAAACTTGGGGGAATTCATATTTACATTTGCCTGGTAGATTCAGCATTAAATTTTTTTTTGAATGATAAATCCAAGTCCCACCTCCAAAGAACTGTCATATATAAAAATAACAGACATAAAATTTCTTTTTGAGACCGTGAGCTTCTATCATTGGCTTAGATCTTTTCCGTTAGCTTTTCCCTGTCTGCAGTCTGAGAACCACCCTTCCAGACCTGTAACTGTCTACCCTCAAAGGTTCTTGCCCTCCCTTTCTCTTCAGTTGTGATCTTTAGGTTAGGATTCCTGTCTTTTTCTAATCTACTCTAAACCATTTATGTGCAGTGCATTACACACTGAGGCTAGTTCACAGATTATTTGAAATAAATATAAGAATTGTTATTCCAATAGGCAGCCTTAGACAAGAAAAATAAAAAAAAATTGACATTTTGAAGCAGAAATTTTGAAGTCAAGATATTTTAACATATGAGAGAACAAATCTACTAAATTCATTTGTATATTTAGTAAATAATGTGCATAAAGGCAGTACACATTCCATTCCTGACCTTTGTCCCATTATTATTTTTTCCCTTGTTAAAAATAGAATGTTATGGGGTTACAAATATTTTGGCTACATGAATTGCTTTTGTGCAGTTTGAATCAAAGTTATGTTCCTATCACCAAGAGTGTGTATATTACCTGGTAGGTGTCAATTTACTCTTCCCTTTTTCCCTGCTCCCAACTGCTTGGTTTTGCTGAGTTTTACTACCATATTGTGCACACAAGTGTGGAGTAATTAGTTCTAATTTAGTAGTGGTGATATGTGATGTTTGTTTTTCCATTCTTGTGATACTTGGTTTAGAAGAATAGCCTCCAGTTCTATCCGGCTTATAATGAAAGGTATTATTTCACCATTTTTTATGGCAGAGCAATACTCCGTGATAAACAAATATCACATTTTATTAATCCACTCATGTATTGATGGTCACTTAAGTTGTTTCCACATCTCTGTGATTGTGAATTGTGCTGCCATAAATATTCAAATGCAAGTGTCTTTTTTTTTTATAAAATATCTTTTTTCTCCTTTGAGTAAATAATTAGTGGTGGGCTTGCTGGATCAAATGGTAGGTCTACTTTAGTTCTTTGAGGTATCTTCACATGACTTTCCACAGAGGTGGTTCTAGTTTGCAATCCCACCAAGAGCGTGTCCGTGTTCCTTCCTCTTCCCACCATTTGCAGCTTTGGGACCTGATCTGTTGTTTTGGGACTTTTAGAGGTGATACCTCATTGTGGTTTTGATTTGCATTTCTCTGATGATTAGAGATGAGACGTCCAGCATTTTTTATGTTTATTAACCATTAGTCTATCTTCTTTTTAAAAGCTCCTGTTCAGGTCTTTTGTCCACTTTTTTAAAATTTCACTTTAATATAGGGTTATATATGATTAGGTTACATTATCTGTAAGGTAAAGTCCAAAGTCTGAGTTATAGTTGAGTCCTTCATCCAGGAAGTGGGCCGTATACCCCTGTATTGTACCTGACAAGTGGGAACTTACCCTTCTACCCTTCACTCTTCTTGAATTTAATTGTGTTTTTCTCTTGTGGGGGCTGTAGCTGTTGATCTACTATGTTCAGATTAGTATTGAGTATGAGGGATACTTGCTTTTTCATTCTTGAGATACTTTATTTAGGAGATTGTTCTGCAAATCCTTCCAGGTAAACACAAAAGACGCAAAGTCTCTATCTTTTTATGGTTGAATAGTATTCCATGAATAGTATTCCAAAGTTTATTAATCCATTCCTGGGTTGATGGACACCTGGGTTATTTCCACATCTTTGCAACTGTGAATTGAGCTGCTATAGACATTTGAGTGCAAATACCATTATGGTACAGTGATTTTTTTTTCTTCTGGCTAGACACCTAGCAATGGAATTGTGGAATAAAACGGGAGGTCCACTTTAAGTTCTTTGAAGATTTTCTATACATTTTTCCAAAAAGGCTTTACTAGTCTGCCATCCCACCAATAGTGCCTAAGTGTACCACTCTCTCTGCACCCATGCCAGCATCTGCAGCTTTGGAACTTTATGTTTTGACATAACTAGTTCTTACAATTACCTGGGAGCATCATCCCATATGTGACACTCTGTTAGGGCCTTTTTATAGAATAAAAATACTATGTTTTTATTATCAACTAAAATGTACATTGAAACTCTTAGAAGATAACAAAATTGAAGGATTGCATCCAATGTAAAATTGGTTGGATTTGTCAATCTCTTACCTCCTTACATACATTCTCACCAGACACACATACATCAAGGATCAAGGTCACTGTCCAACACCATTATTTCCATATTCTCATAAGCCATTTCATAATAAGTCAATGAATAATGATAACAAATGGCCTCCTAGCTGAAGGCATCTATCAACTTCACAAACAAAATTTCAACAGCTATATTCTTACTTGGAAACTTGTGGATGGAACCTTCAGCATCTATATGAGGAGACAAAGGACAAAGACATTATAAAAATTACATAGGAGGGAAAGAGCAGATAGCTATTGTGATATGTTAAAAGTAATAGAAAAAAACCTCAGAAAAGTAGCCCTCAATTTTCTGTGGATTAATTTTGCAATTGTTCTATTAATATTTGGTCAACTTTTAATGAGTATCAATTATTTTTAATATTTTATGAAATCTATGGGGCAAAAAATGTATTTATAGAGGATAAAAATGTTTATGAATCATTTTCAGTGATTATAAATGTTGAGGCTAAGCAACATAAGGGAGCAAAGGCAAGGCAGATCCTTCCTACTGTGTAGGTTGGGTGGGGGGAAGCAAATCTTAGGAATGTCTGTTGCATGTATTAGCAACAACAAATTTTGTTTCTTACATATGTTGTCAACAAAGTATTATTACATTTTACCATTGTGGTTTTAACAAGACCGTGTCAAAGTGGTTCTGTCAAAATAGATGTCTATGTCTCCCTGAATGAAACAACTTGATCTGAATGGCTGTATCAGGTGGCCCGAGGCAAAACTTCCTGCCTATGAACAACATGGCCAAGTTCACTTTAGTAGGACAATGGTCAATAACAGATCTCATTTCTGCGCTCTCAGACCAGATTTCTGGGTGTCAGCATCTCCCAAATAGTAGTGGCAGGGTGGGAATACACTTCTATTATTTACTTTTTATATACTTGTTCATTGTTCAATGTGTAAGTAGGAGATCCAAACCGGAAAATGGATATTCATAATTCTTCAAATACAAGATTTTCTTCTGTGGTTCCTTTACTTATTTTGTTCTTGATGATTTCAAGTTTTGTCTGTATGGAATACTGAACATTGTATGACACTACTCAATAGTGTCATAGACCTCTCGATAGTGCAAACAGACTTCCAGGAAGGTGGTAGATTATACTCTGTCACCCTCCTTTTGAAGATAGATAGTTTTGCCTTGTGATTTGCTTTTGTGAATGATTCATGAACATTTAACAGAAGTGATATATGTGACTCTCCCTTTTCTGCTTTAAAAGCATTATTGACACTGGGTGAGGTGGCTCACACCAGTAATCTTAGCACTTTGGGAGGCTGAGGCTCGTAGATTGCTTGAGCTCAGGAGTTTGAGACCAGCCTGAGCAACAGCAAGACCCCATCTCTACTAAAAATAGAAAAATTAGCCAGTCCTTGTGACAGGTACCTATGGTCCCAGCTACTTGGGAAGCCGAGACAAGAGGATTGCTTGAGTCCAAGAGTTTCAGATATCTGTGAGCTGTGATGCCCTGGCACTCTACCTAGGGTGACAGAGTGAGACTCTCTCTCAAAACTTAAACAAAACCCGAAAGAGATGGTACCTCTATTTTCTTGAGTCCCTGACTTAATACACGGGACAAAGCCGCTACTGCTACCTTACATCAGGCATTAGCATGTATAAACAATAAGCTCTGTTGTGGTAAGCCACTGAGACTCAGTATCCTAGCCTATCCTCACTAATATTCCAGAAAGGCAAAGTCATTCAGTCTGCAGATGCATATGTCAATCTATATTCTTCCTTCAGAGATCTTAGATTCCAAAGTAGGTGTTTGTCTTATTTTACCGTAATAAAAGTCTCCAAAACAGAAAGACAAAAGAAAAAGGAAAAAATTGTCACTTCTCTAAATTTTATTTCTGGTTAAATTATTACTGCTTCATTCAACACCCTATTATGCTGTTAGATGTTAATTAGTTGTTAGTGTAAAGTTTTAAATTTAAAATTACGGCTCTAACTATGACTACTTCGCTAGACAGTGTTGAGATTGCATCGCAAATGGTTCGATTGGTAAACTTTGTGAGCAAGTGACAAAGGTTGATTAAAATGAAATCTAGGGCTACTGCACCAGAGAGCACAATTTATTATTTTGTTTTGACAAGTGAAGTTTAGATTTAATTGTACATGATAACAATCTGTAAGGAGAGTGGAAATGTACTGGGATTCATTTTGTAAAGGTGATCTGAAACACCTCAAGATTGCACACTGCTTCTTAAGTCTGCTGAGAGATGAAGTGTGACATTGCCAAGTTTCCATGCAAAAATGATTATGTTTGTAGATGGAGAGAGAATGATCTAAATTATTCTATTGTATCATCTGGTTGACTGACACACAGATTTGCTTAATCGAGGACGTGTGCTGTCAATAATTGAGTGTTTTCTATTTTTCAATTTTCAGAAAAGTACTTGATAATTGAAGTTTTTTTTTTCCCCCTAGTAAAAGAATCACTTGCTTGCCTGTGTTCATTTATATTCCGCTGTTATGGTTTGGTTGTAATCCAGGGTTTTCTGATTGATTAGCTATGCATGGCTTATTTCAAACCTGTGTGAACTCCAGTATTTTCCTGCTCTTCTTGTCTCTTTTTCATGTGCAATATTATGAGGTTTACTAACTTCTCCTGGAAGTGTGGTTATTACTGCATAAAAAAGTTTAGTTGAGCTTTGCAAAAATAAAAATATCACTTCACAACAAATCTACTGTTGTATGCCAAAGAAATTATCTCTCTCTCTCATCTAGCCCAGAAAAAATAATTCAGAAGAAGAAAGTAAAAACTGAGTTCACCATTAACTGTTTGATAGCAAAACCTTCCTAAATGTCTCAGATATTGTTACTTAATCTCAGATTTTCTCTACTGCCTCAAATGTAATCTTCTACGTGTATATATTTTCTCAAGCCAGGTAGGCTTAATTGTTTTTACAATAATAAAATTTGCATATAAATTATATGTAAGAAAGAAAGATACCCTTCTACTTTTCTCTCTATTCTATTACTTTAAATTCGGGTGATACAATCTCTCTTTAAACTTCTCCTAGGATTACTTTGCATTGCTCCTTATTTGTTCCTTGAAAAGCTGCTGCAGATGAAAGGTTATTTACTATAGCCCTTGTGCTCACTAAAACTTAATAGGAAAAATACTTGTAAGCAGCGCCATGGTATCTGCCAGAGAGGCAATAATTTGGTTTCAAAAAGCCGTCTGATCAGTGTAACCTGGCTTATTGTACCCTCAATGAATCCCCAACAATAAAAAAAAAAAAGCTGTCTGATCCTCTTTCTTTTCCTCTGACTCTGCCACCTGATAAAAAATTGCATATCAGCGACTTAAATGGACAAAAAGCAAATGTCAATGGGAACCCCTAACTCAGAGGTTCTCAGTCTTTCTATTTTTCTGTGCGGATGCTTCTAAGGATGGGAGCCACACATATCACTCAACTGGGGACAGGTGAGTATTTTAGCAATTCTGGGAGGTAGATGTGTGGTTTGAAGGACTCCTTAGGTTATTTTGATACAGCTTTCTGGTGAGGAGAGGGTGTAGTTTCTCCAGGATTTGAAAATCATTGCCCTGGTTTAAGTTTAGGGGAAAACATTTCAGTAGTACACTTTGAGGGAAGGAATTAGATAACCTCTAATTTCTCCTTAAACTGAAGTATTCTAGATGCATTTTGTAAGGTTAATGAGAGTTTTAAATAGCTTGCTCTTGTTAGCCATCTTTGTCATCAATGATGTGAACTAAGATGCTGAATCACAGTAACGTAGTTAGGAATGGACTTGCCTTGCCAGTGTTATATAGGTGGGCCTCCATATGTCTGCCATGAAAAATAGCATTCAGAGGAAATGGTACCTGAAAGTTCCCTCTGAGGATCTGACAAGACTTTGATAGTTTGTGATGGTTGATAGGCGCTCTTTGCACTTGGCTTCTGTGGTTTATGAGTTGCTAACTTGGGTTGCTTGTTTCTGGGTATACTAAGGCAGTAGTAAGTCTTTTTGTGTATGTTCTAACTTTTCTTATTATTTGAATTATTTGCAGCTCCATTGTCTGATTCCTACTCCCTCTACCCTGACCACAGCATTCACAACCTGCAGTATTGCAGGCCTCAGTATATAGCCTTCACCTTTTCAGCTTCGTGTCCCCTAGATTTCTGACAAATTCTTTGCTTTCCAGCCAAATGTTCAGCTGTTTCCTAAAAGCTTTGCTCCCTCTGTAATGCCTGGTTCATTTATATTCCTCTGTTATGGTTTGGTTATAATCCAGGGTTTTCTGATTGACTGAGAGTCTGTTGACTCCAAGCCTTTGTCCAATATCCTCTTCTTGTCTGAAATGTTCTTTTAGCTTCTGTTGAGTCATTATATCTTGGGAGACTTCCTAATTCAAGGAATGGCATCACCATCCTCTGAGTTGCCTGGGGCAAAATCATAGGGGGTATCTTTGATTCCTTCTTTTTCCTTTTTCCACCACCTGTCAGTGAGTCTTTAATTCTATTACTAAATATACAGTAGAACCTCTATAGTTGACTGTTTCCCTACATTGACCACATCCTTAAGTTGACCTAATTTTCATAGAATGGACTTGCACCAGATGTATGTGTCTATACAGTAGGCCTAGTTCCTTTCACTGACCACCTCCGTGTGTTGACTGACTTGTTACAGTCCCTTGGGTTGTCAACTTTCAGAGGTTCTACAGTATTTCCCACATTCTAAAAACTTCTTTCCATCTCGCCAGGGCCCAGTCTCACCCAAGCCACTACCTGCGTGGGTACACAAAACAGCCAGCACCCTAATTGGTCTCCTGATTTCCACATATGAACAATATACAACATTATCTATTCAACAATCAGTGTGATCTTTTAAAAGTATAAATCAAGTTGGGCATAGTGGCTCATGCCTGTAATCCTAGCACTTTGGGAGGCTGAGGAGGGAGGATAGTCTGAGCCCAGGGGATTGACACCAGTGAGACACTGTCTTTTTGAAAAGTAAGAAAAATTAGCTGGGGTAGTGGCATGTGCCTCTAGTTCTAGCTACTTCGGAGGCTGAAGAAGGAGGATCAGTTGAGCCCAAGAGGTCAAGGTTATAGTGAGCTGTGATGGGACCACTGCCCTCCAGTCTGAGCAGCACAGCAAGATGCTTATCTCTACCAAAAAAAAAAAAAAAGAAGACGACGCAATCAGATCACTTTATCCCTACCAAAAACCCTTAATGTCTTCCCATGGCTCTAGGTGAGCTGGTCTCTGGTAGTTCTTCAACCTCACCTCCTCTTCCTCTTTCCTGACTCATGATAGTCCTGCTTTATCAGCCTTCTTTTTGTTCCTTGAGCAAGTGAAGCACTTCACTCCAAGAAATTTTACATTTGTTGTTTCATCTGTTTGGAATCTACTTAACCCAGAATTTCTGTGTCTTGCCAATCAAAATTACCCTGTTTCCCCAAAAATAAGACGTCCTCCAAAAATAAGACCTACTTACAGGAAAGATAAGACGTCCCCTGAAAATAAGACCTAGCGCATCTTTGGGAGCACACTTTAAAATAAGACACCGTCTTATTTTCGGGGAAACAGGGTAGCGTCAAACTAGGGTCAATTCTCTCCTCTGCAAGAACTTTCTTAATTACCATGCATAAAATAATCTCCTCCCTAGTTATTCTATACCCTTAGTCTTTCTGTTTTTTGCTGAAATTGTTATTTACTTATCTTTTCTTTACTGTTTGGCTTCCCCACATAGAAAGAAATATTACTAATTATTTATTTTTTTATTAAATCATAACTATGTACATTAATGCATTTATGGGGTACAATATACTGATTTGATGTACAACATGGAATGCTTACATCTAACTGAGTAACATAACCATCACCTTGCTTGCTTATTTGTTGTGGTAAAACATTTATACTCTATTCTTAATAGTTTTGAAATACACTATTGCATTACACACATTAGGTAAGGTCCTACCAAATACCCTTCCTCCTCCCAATCTCCCCTTCCCCTCCCGCTCCTTCCTCTTGGACTCATGAATGGATTAACAAATTGTGGTAAATGTACACCATGGAATACTATGCAGCCATAAAAAGATGGAGATTTTACATGTTTTATGTTTACCTGGATGGACCTGGAGCATATTCTTCTTAGTAAAGTATCTCAAGAACAGAAGAAAAAATATCCAATGTACTCATTGGTACTATGAAACCAATATATAATCACCTACACATTTATATGAATGGTAAAACATACTGATTATTTTTTGTTAACCACTTACTGAATCCTCAGTGCTCAGCTGAAGGCTTATGACTATTTCCTGCCTGAGAGAAAAAGTCTGAAATGTTACTTCCTTCATGAATGCCCACAATTTTAGCTTTTCTTATGGCACCAACCCTAGATTTGTGTACATTTCCCACTTGTTATATTTCAAACTTTTCAAGGGCCTGTGAGCTCTTCAGTTTTATCCCTCAAAGTTCTTTTTTTTTTTGTGAAGCACTCAGTAAAAAATTATTAAATTCAATTTTCCTCTTTTTGTTAAAGAAAACCGAGTAACAAATTTAAGCAAGGCTTCTATAGTATCTGAGAGCATTAGAAAAAATTAACAACATCAGTAACTACATGATGTCTTTGTTTTTAGGCATTAATAATTCTCACATATAGTTTAGTTTCAGACCTCTTTATTCAAAAGCCCATTCTGTAGAACCCACTAGCAGTGACTGGGTCAAAAGGAAATGAAGTAGACAGGCAAATAGATGAGCAAAAAAAAGTCTCATGTTGGGCAGTGCCTGTGGCTCAAAGGAGTAGGACTCAGTCCCCATATGCCAGAGGTGGTGGGTTCAAACCCTGCCCTGGCCAAAAACTGAAAAAAAAAAAAAAAAAAAAAGTCTCATGTCTTTAGCAGTCCAGAGTGTCAGGACTTCTGACAGTATGTTGGAAAGGTATAGATTGGAGGCATTGACATGGCAGCTTTCTACAGGGAGAGGAGAGGAGCGATGAAAAGGAGACTGATGGTCGAATTCCACTTTTGAGTCGGTCTAAGGTGGATATGGATGAAACTTTCTGAATCTCTGTAATGGTATTGGTTCCTGTGCCCTCTATAGAAGATAAAGAAAAGACACTCACAGCCCTCTGCAATGTGTAAATTGCTTTTAGTGACTCTCCCCAGGAAAGCAGGATGGTGTCGGCTTAGAAGTTGTTAGGCTGCCAATCCTATTGTCAGGCAACCAGGACATTTAAATTCAGATGTGCTGAAATTCCATTTGTGAGTTTTCCACTATAAATCCCTAACATATAGAGAGACCTCTGGCTAGGAAACGGGTAAGCTTCGCACATCAAATCTCTTTTCAAATGTATTTTAAATGGCTCTGCTCAAAGAATCCTGGGAACAAGATACAAATTGAGGTATTCAGCGAGGCTAGGGACAGGTGAAAGGGAGAGCACAGTTATTTCAGGAAGTACAACAGTCATCCACTGTCAGATTGGAGTTATTTTTCTATTTGTGTCTGTTCAGCAAATACTAGTGGCAACACAGGGAGTCAGAAAGCTTTGTTCAAATCCTGGTTGGGTTACCTATTGTGATGGTTCGTGTTACGTGTCAACTTGTCTAGGCCAAAGTTACTCAATTCAACACTGATTGAAATGTTGTAAAGGCATTTTGTAGATGTGGCTAACATCTAGTCAGTTGATTTTAAGTAAAGAGTAAACATCCTGGATAACCTGGGTGGGCCTGATCTAATCAGTTGAAAGGACTTAAGGACAAAACTGAGGTATCCCTGGGGAAGAAGAGATTTCTCCTGTGGATGACAGCATCAGCTCCTGCCTAAGTGTTTTCAGCCTGCAGCTCATCTGCCCCACAGATCTCAGTCTCGTCTACCCAGACCTCACACTCATGGATCTTTCTCTCTCTCTATGCCTCTATCTCTGTCTCTCTTTCTCTTTCTCATTTTGTTTTGTTTCTGTGGTTGAACCCTGGCTGATAAATCTTTTAGCTGAACTGACCTTGGGATAAAACTAAACCCTTTCTGTGCCTCAGTTTCTTCACCTGTAAAACAAGGATATACACAGTATCCGTCTCTTAAGTGGTGCAGAGTAAGTGAGTTAAGAGACTGAGGTCAGGCACATAGTAAGTGTTCTTAATTATTAAGCACCTATTGTTTGCTTATTGTAGCTTTTGGAGAGAGATAAGAATAAAAATGAGATGCCTGACATTAAGAAGCATGCCATTCCTCAGAGGGTCATGTCATAATAAGTACATTTAATCAGAATGTGACCCTAGTACATGCTCATAATTATGAAAAGGTCAGCTTATAATGCTAACAATACTACTAATGAGGACTGAAAATATTTCTCTGTGCTAAATATGGCACAGACAATTCCATTTGTTCAATTTTCACATCCATCCTTTATTCATTTGTTATTTCCCTTAAACATTAATTAGGCAACTATTATATATTAGACAACACTCTAAATGCAGGAGGTAGAATGAAAAATTTGACAGGGGTGGTCCCTTCCATCTTGTAATACATATTCCAGTAGAGATTATAAACTACAGAAATAAAAAAAAAGTTGGTACTTAAACACCGAGTAGGGATGTATTTCATGAAGAAGATAAAGCAAGGTAAGAATAGTCAGGGGAGATCTAGCAACACTTAAGTAGATGCCTCAATTGTGAGAAGCAGCAGTTTTGCAATAGTTTGGGGAAGGTCATTTCAGGGACTGAAAACAGTGACATCTTTGAGCTTTACAGGGCCCTAGAGGCCTAACTACAAGTTCTGCTGTTGCTAATACAACCCCTAGTCCCCACATCAGAGGGGCCGGCTGTACTCCACCATGTCCTCAAGCCAAGAGGTTTCACTTCCCCACCAGTCATTCTCCTATGGGAACCCAGGGTCAATGCCGTCTTTTGTTGCTACAAAGCCTGTCCCCATAGCCCCTGCTTGTCCACTGTGCTCCAGAGTGTCCCGCTGTGTGGCCCTGCATGATGTGCATTGGTTTCTACCCTGGGCTGTGCATATATATAGCCAATAAACTGCGGCCAATTTCATCTCCCTTGTTGGGAGCCTTGTGTTTGTCTGTTTCATATTATTTAAGACAAGGAATTCTTCCCCCACCAATGGGATGACTAAAAGGCGATCAGAACAATAGATGTCAAAAACAGCACGGGCCATCCACATCCAAGGACTCCCATCAGCTTTAGTTATCTGCTCTTTGCCAGCTGGTTCCAGAATGTCTGCGTTATGAGTGATTGGATGGAGACAGAAACTGAAAGCCACAACTTTGTGGAGCTGGAAACCAAAACATGCTGAGGAAATTTGTACAGAAAAAGAAAAAAAAATGGACGATGGAGAGTCCACCCTGCAGGAAAAGGCAGAGCTGTGGCAGAGGCCAGTGTCTGTTCCCTGGCCTCTAGGCTGCAGGCCAGCGCTCTTCTGCTGGACCTCTCAGATGTCTGTGCCTTAGTCACAGCTGAGGGCCTAATTCTCAGTGTTGAAATCCCCACCCCAACAACAAAACACCCACAACAGCCCTGTGGCACAGCAAAGGGATTAATTCAAACCTGCCCTAGACCCAGAGCCCTTAGACAATATGTCCATTGTCATCAGGGAGGCCCCAAATCCTGGCAATACTGAGGCTTTCTGGAAGAACTTTGTAAATATTAGCAATGTAGGGAGTCCCTCTCTCCCTGAAACAAATCCAGTGACAAACAAAAAAGAGACAGAGAGAAAGAAACCTGGATATGAGATGAGAGGAAATTTGAATATATATGCATGTAATATATATAATTTATATATGTAATTAAATTAAGATGTAGGCCCATAGTTTGACCCAATTTGAAATCCAAAATTTTCTAAAAATAACTTAGCAAAAATATAAAGAGCTGCTGACTGGCTTTTGTGTCTCTACAATATAAGTTCTGAATTTACTTTAACATATGCTAGAATTCACTAATTGGTGAACTTTCATGGACTTCATCAATATAGGGCTCAAATTACAGTTGTGTCTGGGGATCCCACTAAATTTCCACAAGCTACCTATACAATCTTGGAGAGTTCCTGAATATAAAATAAAGAACACATAAAAGTATGCCTCATCTTATCCATTAAAATGACTGGTTTGCCTAAATTCCCGTGGTCATAAAACACATTACCCAAAAGATCTTATAGTGAGCAGGGATGTACCAACTCAAGGGCTAATAAAAATTAAAATTACATTAAATCTTTGGCATCTAAAAATTGACTTGAAAAAAATGAAACCCCATAAACCCTTTAGTTAAAATAGTTAAGATGACTCAATGTAAATATGAACAGCAAGGATCAAACATTATTATATAAGATCTAATTGCTGGAGGGGTGATTATCTCCACTGCTTCTCCATTTGAAAGCTCAATTTTGCCTATTATTAAACCTAGAAAGAACAATGGCACTATGTGGTGGATCACTGCAGTCTGAACACTATGTGGTTCCATCCACTAAAGTCTCTATACTCAATACCCAGTATTACTGAAATTAGCATCCCTGTCATATAAACAATCATTCAATATTTGCTACCTTAAGACTTGGCTAATATATTTTATTCAGTGCCTATTTCAACAGCCTCTTAGATGCTGTTCACCTGCATCTCTGAATGGACCTTTTAGTAGGCTACCAGTGGAGTGTGCCAGCAGCCCTGCCATTCATCACACGCAGTCTTTGCAGGGCAGATCTTCACTGAATCCATCTTTTCCAGGAACACCACTATGACATTATATTGATGACATCCTCCTTTGTGATAATTTAACACATTAATTAAGGACATAAAAATATAAAATAGCTTACAAAAAGTAAATGGGCGATTGCCTCACACATGGCATAAAATCCTGCCTCCGTGGCTACTTTTTGAAAACTATTTGGGTAAATCAAGAGCCATTTCATCCCTGGCACTATCAAGAAACAGCTATTGACCTTTTCAGCACCCAAAAGGTAATAGAGGTCCATCATTTTTTAGGAATTTGAGGGCTCTGACGGGAACATGGATTATACTTAAAAATTTTACTTGACATATTTTTTCTTGCAAATCAGCCCACCTTGAAAGGGCCTTTCTCTGAAAAAAGATTCTAGACTCTGTCCTAATTGAAATCATCAGAAATTCCCATTGGTGCCTTCAAAGAGTCTTTCCTTGCAGAGGCTTAGTAACCTTTTCTCCTGCCTCCTGGAGTCTCTCCATTGCTTATGATGGCCATAAAGTGCCAAGGGATTCTCATGGAAGAAACTGCCCATTCTTAGACTTGCAATATACACCATCAGAGTGGCAAGTGCTGGCCACTTACTGGTCTACCCTGGAAACAGAAGCTTTAACAGACCCTGAACCTGTGACCTTCCATACCCAGAGGCCTGTTAAGCCTTAGGTCATGGAAGTAGCACCCCTTATATAGCATGGCTACTAAGATCTCTACAAAAAATACATGCAGGATGAAGTCAAATCTGTGCCATCCGGCATAGTCCACCTGCAGGGATGGTCACATAGCCTTCTCCATCTTCAATTTCTTGCCTTATGCTTTGTTGGTGGGAGATACCACTTTCCCAGACCCCTTGGCTACCTGAGGACCCCCTAGGGATTAGTGTCATTATTTACAATGGGATGTGTAGAAGGAAACACTATCACCATAAGTGATGGGGCCTGGCAGAAGGGTGACCCTGGTAAAGGATGGAAGCCAGGGGTAAGCACAATTGGCCAAACTCCAGGCAGTCATCTTAGCCCTGGATGTTCTGGCTAATAGATGGTCACATCTGCACATTTTTACACACTCAAGAGTTTCTTTCCTCAGGGTAAAGAACTTTGAGAATTTCTTACCTGACAGATACCCAAAATGTGATTAACATAAGAGATGTCTCTATACACGAATGCTACAACTAAGGCTGCACCAGCACTTGTCTGCCCCCTGTGGAGCAGTGGCAGATATCACTGCTGGTGAGCAAGATACTCATTTCACTTCCTAGAATATACAGGGCTGGGCTCTTGGAGAAGTCCGTCGAGGGAACTTCCTCTTTCTCGATGGACCCAGGCATTTCTGAGAGACCTAATGAGATTTTCAAAGAACTTCTGTTTAAGATATTGTGGCAAATAGATGTCTGGCTGGGTATCCCTATTGTCATAGGTGTTGATTAATCTGAAATCACACCCTTGGTGACGTACGTGCACTTTCTCCCTTTCTTCCCCCTTGAGTCCTTCGATTGCTTTTATTGGCTATAAAAGTAGATACCTCTAAAAGTTTTTGATGACCACTCCCCACTTATAACCCTTCCAGGGGGGACACTTCTGCTTAAATCTCAGTCATCACCAAGGTTTAAATAGATGTTGAAGTATCAAAGGGCTGAAACGAAGCTGCAATATTAAGTGCTGACTTAACAACCTTGAGCTTCACAGGGGCCAGAGGCATAAACACGACTTCCTAGCTCTCGTCAGATATGCTCCCCATCTGGTTCCCACATTGATTGGATCAGCTGCACTGCACCCAGCCCCGACCTAAGGGATTTCTTCCCATCTTGGTCAGCAACATTATTCAAACAAGCCAATTATGTTCTTCTACTGGAGTGAGGGGTCACCTCATGCTCTCCTTCCTGCAGAGCCGGCCTGCACAGCTCTTCCTGGTTCACCCTGTTCCTAAGTGCAACCACCAGGTGGCCCTAAATGGCACGCAGTGTCCTGCTCCCCTGGGCCATGTGTAATGACTAATAAACCCCTGTCAGTCTTATCTGTTATGTTGTGTGTCGTTTGCCATCTTTGTGCCATTTAGGGAGGGAGTTCCCTTCTTCAACAACGGGGTAAATAGGTGGCTGTCAGACCAGGAACTGACAACATTTGCTAATGGTAAGGGTCTGAAATGGGAAGGAAGGATCAAGATTTGTATCTCACCTTTTCCCTTAAAAAATGGAGTAAATGTCAATGCCATTTATTGAGAAGGAAAAAGAAAGGGGAGGAAGGGGTTTGAGGAAGGAAATTAAGAAGAGGGTTTAGTGAGATAAAAGACTACATTGTTAAACAAGGTAGAATGGGATAAATGGTTTTGAGAAATAATTAGGGAAATATCACTTCCAGTTGGTCAAAAGACAGGCTCATGTGAAAGGAGCTATTTGAACTAAACCTTAGAGAGTTGAAAAGATTTCATAACCAGTGGTGTTGAGATTATGTGCTCTAACAGAGGGAAATAGTAAGGCAAAGCAGGGAGGCAGATAAGCGCAGAATGACAAGTGATTTCGGTTGGCTGTGGGATCCTCTTCACCAAAGACCTTGAATAATCACTAAGTCCATGTTGGGAATTTAAATTTTATCAGGAAGGCATTAGAATGTGCAGTGATGAGGGTTGTGAGTTCTGAAGACTGGCTTCTCAGCTGGTAATGTCCAGTGTGGGAGGGAGTATGTTAGGAGTTGTGGGAACAGGTAGCAAAGCTTTCTGTGATCAGAAACGATGAGAGTCTTTCCAGAATGAACTTAGGAGCAGATGTGAGAGAAGTTGCATGAAGAAAATGAAACAGAAAACCATTTGAATGGGTCTTGGTGGGTAAAAGAAAAAGGGAAGCTGCCGGTGATTCAAAACATCCATATCTGGGCAACGAAGAGACCGTGTAATTGCCAGGAAATATGAGGATGCCGGAGGAGAGATAAGTCTAGTCGAAGAAGCTGATTTTACTTACGATATGTTGCATTTCAGATGCTACTGGGATTTTTATATGGAGGTAGTTGGAAATAGGGGCTATGCCCTTTGTAGAGGTCAGGGTCCCAGGTATCTGCTCACTGCGGCCCTGGCAGAGGTGACCAGGAGGAGCAGGCTGAGCTCTCCTGACGTCACTCCCTCTCATCTCCTTTCACTCCCTCCCTGCCAGCCACAATGGGTCCCTGCCATCCCCATCCCAGGAACTCACTGGGCATCTTCTCACTTCAAGGCCCTCAAACTTGCTTTCCAACTGCCTAGATCTCCCTAGAGTCTGCACAGCTCACTGCCTTTCTCATGTTATTCAGATCTCTGCTCAAATATTCCCTCATCTAAGAGGATCCTGTCAACCATCCAACCAGCCTATACACATTACGCTCCTTCCTCCTGCTGTCATTCTGAGACCCTCCCCATGCTTTGTTTTCCTTTCTAGCACCTATGAATATTGTATATTTATATTTTGTGTGCCACTGCCACACTAGAACATAAGCTCAGTGAGAGCAAGGGCTTTGCTCCAGTTAATGCTCCATCTATGGTGTGTAGTGTGCATAGTGTGGCTGTGTATTAGAAGGCAGAGGGGGAGAACAAGGGAGGGAGAGGAAGAAATTGGTGTAAAGGGGATCAGAGGCGAGAGCAAGCAGAACTTTGCTCCTACTCGGTAGTGGATACTGCACTCACCTGTTGACCCTTTTTCTACTGCTGGCACCCTGATTTTCCCCTAGGTAACCACTGTATCTGCTGTCAGCCCAGGGATCAGGTGGCCCTGAGTCTGCCCCATCCCTGTGAGGTGTCTGATTCAGGCCTCGCTTAGGAAAGTATCAAGTTCGAGATGACCCGCGCAGGGATCCATCCCTGATCTGCTTCCACCCACAGATGTCAGTCTAAAGGCAGTGTAGCGTGCACAGTGATTAGGGATCCAGACTCTGGGTCCTGACAGTTGAGTCTGAATGTCTCCTGGTCACTAACAAGATGAGTGACTTGGGCAGGTGACACCACTGCTCTGTATCTCAGCTGATTCAGGATTGTTGTAAAGATCAAAAGAGTTAACACAGGGAGACCTCTTGGGCCAGTGTCTGTCACAGAGTAAAAGCTGTGTAAGTTCTTATCATCTTATGAGGCAAGAGAAGAACTCATTTTAAATTCGAAGCCATGAGCTGCAGGGGGCCATCTTACCACCAGGAGGAACCTGAGAATAGAGCCAGGTGGAGAGAAACTAAACTGAATGATGGGGAGATGCCCACTCCTGATGACACCTCCTGATCCCCCTTAGTGAATTTGTGTTGGCTTATCAGTCAGCTGTAATGAAAGTTTCACAATCCTTGTAGAGTTTCCCATCGATTTGATGCGCACACCTTGCTTCTTTGCTTCAGATGATTTTGTGACTTGTCTATTTCTTTTCTGTTAGTATATCCCAATTTCTGAAAGTTCCACCTGGCTTGTTTTTTCTTTTACTTTGATAACTGTTTTCATTGTTCCCTGAACTCCTGTTTGCTCTTCTCCTCTGGCGTGGGCAGGAGGGGCCTCAGGGCTCCATTTGTGCTTGTTCTCAAAGCTCAGGGCAAAGGCAACCCTCATTATCTTTGTTCTGGGCCTCACTCTCATGCTTTTCCATTTTGTTGCTTTTTGTGCATAAAACACACACTTCCTTCTGCCTTATTTTTTTGTTTCCTTACTCCCCTGTCAAATGCTGCTTCGGAATGAGAAAGGATGAAATAGAACAGGAAGAAATGGATGTGTGCCAAACAAATCCCCTGCAGGACCCTGCCATCTCCAAATCCAGCTTCATGCTCCCTTTGCTCATTCATTTCCCCAACATCCTTTTCCTTGCTCTCCCCCAAAATCTAGCACGAACACCCCAGGAGAGGGAGAGCTGGCGAGGGTTACTTATATCAGCTTGAATTGTTGACGTTGTCTTCCATAATTGGATCCACTGAGTTCCTAGTGCAAAGTTTTAAGCCCTGTGGGTGCTCAAAACTGGCTTCTCATATGCCCCAGCTTTTCCCTCTTCTGAGATGAGCAGCATGGGAAGGTTGAATGAACACACAGAGCCATTGAAGCAGTAAAGGAAGAGGTGGGGCTCTCCTCTGAAAGTACAAAGGGGGTTAGGGAATGAGGGAAGGGTGTGGGCTCTTGGGATAGGAAATGATGGAGAATTTCAGCCAGAGACAATGAAAGGGTGGTGCCATCTTCACCAGCTGGCTCTGCCAACCACACTGGCCTCTCAATTGCTCCATTTTTCCTTCACTCTCACATCTAGCCAGGCTGGGCTTCTCTGGGTCCTTAGACTGATCCAGCCCTCCTTCACCTCCCAGCCTTCATAGATGCTTTTCTCTGTGCCCAGAAA
This sequence comes from Nycticebus coucang, assembly GCF_027406575.1. Lineage (NCBI taxonomy): Eukaryota > Metazoa > Chordata > Mammalia > Primates > Lorisidae > Nycticebus > Nycticebus coucang. The sequence continues at coordinate 58,029,445 of NC_069794.1, read as the reverse complement.
ACTCCACCTTCAGATCCCAGCATAGGTGTCACTTCTTCCAGGATACTTCATTCACCTTTTGTGCATGGAGAGCCCTAAACTTTCCCATCACAAGGCCCATCACACTTGAGTGTTATTATTTATAGAATTGCCTTTCTCCTATAGATCCCATGTCAGAAGGACAAGGAACCTGTTTACTCTAAATTAACCCCTGCTGTAGCCCTAGGACCTAGACATTTCACAGCCACACTAGATACTCAGGAAGTGTTTGTTGAATGAATAAACTTTGATATGAATTTCAAAATACCATTAGGATAAGAGAAAATTGTTTTCTTCTCTTTTTCAGTGGAAGTGGAACTTCTCAAACTGTGGCCTATTTTCTACCATCTCACATAAAGCTAGGAAAGGGGATCAAGTCCGTTGATATATTTATGCACAGCCTGTCTGAGCAAGAACAATTAACATAGAATCACCCGAAGATAACACCTTGAATATAAATTCTTGCTATGTGAAATGTAAAATTGGGATAGCAGTCTACTTAAATAATGTATGATATATACTTTTTAATATAGGATTCTTTTATATCTCCAAAGGGCAACTATGTTATTACGAAAATTACTTCAACTCCTGGCTTCACATTAGATGCAGGTGTGCAAACTCCACTATTGGGCTGAATAGACCTGGTGACCCGGAGGCAGCTGCTTCTACAAACCATTACCTGTATCCAGAGCTTCCTAGCACCAACACATTCGCTAGCTGTTATAATCGACTCTCTGTTCTCTCTCCCTGACCTCTGCCATCTTCCTGGGAACAGGAGATGGGGAAGAACCGAAAGCCTGGGTAAGTGGAGTGGGCAGGGAAGACAGGCCCTTGACCATGTCGAGTTGCTCCTCATAGAAGTGATTTATGTGTGCACAATAGCTTTCTTTCTAGTCTCCTTCTGACACTTGGGAGTTTAGTTCATCATAGTTACTCATCTGTCTTAGCAGAGAAATTACAAACGAAGCGGAGAGAAAATATGAGTGAGTAAGTGAGAGAGTTTCTAAGTTTGACAGGCAGAGGAAAAGTTAAAACAATGATGACTGGTGCTTGTATAACAGTTTTCAAAGTTGACATTTGAGGTTTATGGTGCTCTAGTTAATGAGGTATTTGAGCAGAGAAACAATAGTGTTCGAGTTAAGTTTAGCTAAAGACTTAAATACCTTTTTATCTTTTTGTTTTTACCTTGTCTTTAAGGGACAGGCTAAGAGAAATCTGTTCTTGGTGGCAGTGTCTATGACAACAAACTCATTTTGTTTTTTACTTTTAGGCACCTGATAGACAACAGTGAAGAACTTTTGATATATTTTCTACATGTATAATTAAGCACCTGAATACTGCCTCCCACTTCTGAAATGATTTGAACCCACAGCAAGTTATTCTGGGATAAAAGGGCAATACTGTGGGTGGTGACTGGACACAATTAATTAACCAGAGACTCAGGCATTGAGATTACGGAAGACATGTCTTGTATTATTCTTGATCAGTTATTCTCTTTCATAAGGCTTAACTCTTTAATGGGAGAAGTTATGGATTCAGGAGAATGAATTCCAAAAGAAGCAATAGAGGGCATGGCTCTAAATTCACAAACACTTTTCGGCAGCCACTATAGATAGGGCATGACCTGAGAGAGGCAAAAGACCATTCCTGTTCTCTCCGCAAGCTTGCAGAGATGGCAAGGTAGCTGTGCAGCTGTAACTCAAGGCAGGGTCTTGCCTTTATCATTAGTCTGCAAGTTAATCGCAGTCTATGGATGCCCGAACGCAGCAGGAAAATCTCATGGGAAACCAATTTAGAAGAAAACCCTATCTGACCAACCTATGCCTTTTACTGTTTCAGGGACAGAGGGGAACTGTTTTCACACCCCATGGACCAAATTGTTTTCCATGACACTCTAGTTATCACTTAAAGAATTGTTTAGATAACTTTTTTCTCCCCTAACAAATTTAACTAATCAAGATATTTTAGTATTACTGTTTCTTCTTCTGTTTTTGTTCTGAATTAATGATTTAGAAGTTGCTAAATAATTTGGGTATTTTCCAGCACTTTCTCCCCTTGTTCTGTGTGGGCTGTGCTTCTATAGCTCTAACAGCAATAGCTTTTAAAGCTGACTGGTCATTAAAACTGAGTTGGCAGCATTGCAAAAATACAGATTTGTAAGTCAATATTGGTCTCTCCAGTTGGAAGCAAGTGAAATAGCTAGGAGTGAAATCCAGGTATATAGGTATATATATTTTCAAAAAGCTTCTCAGAAAATTTGATGATTAGCTGGTTTAGTCCACAGTACACTATATTATGGAATTTCTTGTGCAGTCCTTTCAAAAATAGAAATGCATATGGGTTCATAGGGTTCTTTTCATACTGGATCAACAGTCCTGGATTTGAATAGTACATTTGCCACACTTCTGCTGCAACATGACCTTAGGGTATTTGCCTGATCTCTAAAATGGAGTTAATATTACCACCTCATGAATAGCACTGCTGTGTGGATCAATTGGTAGAAATATATGCTCTCTCTCTCTCTCTCGATATATACATGTACGTGTAAGGTATACATGTATATTTTATATCTTGATATCATGATATTATTACACATACATATATATCAAGAGAGAGAGAAAAATACAGAGAGAGAGCATATATTTCTTTATACGTGTGTGTGTGTATACATATATATATATAAAGGGAGACACACACACACATTTACAATAGTCCCCCATTACCTTTGGTGGCACTTTCCCCAGTTTCACTTACTTGTGGATGTCCAAGTTCTGAAAATATTAAACAGAAAATTCCAGAAATAAGCAATGCTTAAATTTTAAATTGTTGCCGTTCTGAGTAGTGTGATGATATCTCGCACCATCTCACTCTGTCCTGCTTAGGATGTGACTCTTCCCTTTCTCCAACGTATCCACACTGTTAGTCACTTAACAGCTGTCTTAGATATCAGATCAACCGCCACAGTGTCACTGTGCTTGTGCTCAAGTAACTCAGTAAAGGGCAGAAGCAGAAGAGCAGTGATGCTGGCAATTCGGATATGCCAAGAAGAAGCCTTAACGTGCTTCCTTTAAGAGAAAAGATGAACGTTTTTGACTTAATAAGGAAAAAAATAATTGTACACTAAGGTAGCTAAGATTGTAAGAGTGAGTCTTCGTCCATGAATTTGTGAAAAAAGAAAAAGAAATGCATGCTAGTTTTGTTCTTACCCTTCAAACTACAAAAGTAATAGCCACATTGTGTGATAACTTTTAGTACAGTATATTGTTGTAATTATTAGTTATTATTGTTAATCTCTCCCACTGGCTAGTTTGTAAATTAAACTTTATATACGTACATTTGTTTGGTACGTCATCTACATACTGTTTGGTCCACCTGTGGTTTCAGGCATCTGCTGAAGGTCCTGGAATTAATCCCCTGTGAATAAGGGGCAATTACTGTATGTCACATTCTAAATTTCTTTTTTATTAAATGTCAGTCTCTTACAAATGTAGACTATTTTGAGTTTTCTGTAAATAATTCTTTAGGGACTATATATTCTTCATCATTTTCCATTAATAAAATTTCAGACAGCACATGGCATATTGACTGCTTAATAAATTAATCAGACCTACTTAAAATCTCTGTATCCATACAAATGTTTCAGTCTATATGAATGCACATCGGATGACAATGAAAGTTAAAGAAACCATTTTAGAGCTTTAGGTATGATTTCTGAAGGATATGTAAGTACACCTGCAGTGTTCTCACTTAACAAGTCTGATTTTGAAAGGTAGAAACAATGGCTCACAATAAATAGCCAGGAAAGGAAGGCAGCAAAGCGCTATGGTATCAGAGAAGTAATGAAGAGACAAACACTGAGGGAGCATTTGTTTCAGTGCAAGGTCACTGTTCATTAATACTTGTACAGATAGCTTATTAACCACCCAGAAAATTCACTTCAAGTTTTCAAGCTACATAATACTCAAAATCATTCCCTGAATATAGATTAGGAGATGTGGGCTTGCTGCACAGAGAGCTAAGCCACAATGTTGTAAACCACAAGCTTCATTGGTTCTGAAAGTGGAGATTATCCCATGTATGACTTATCCCACCCTACCTCTCCCAACAAGATATTTCTCTTTCCAACCTATTTTTGAAAGCTCTTAAGAAGGATTCAGCACTGAGAAAAGCAACATTGTATGCCAGAAGGGCAGGCTGGAGGATGAAGTATGTCCCCTGTGCAGAGGGAACTTTTGCCTTGAGTTCCCATTGAACGTTGATGAGTGTGGGTTGTCTGCCTTTCAAGTCCACTTTTCTGGGCATCTTTTGGTCCTGTGTAGAGCCTAGTATAGCACCTCATTGCACACTGTAGCATTGTACTGAATGAATGAATGAGAAGCTAATATTTCTAGGTTTTTTCCCTTTTGTGTTTTAGTGTGAAATGGGATGGGGTTAGAAATTTACTCAGTACAATTAACATATGCAAGATAAAAATAGCAATTATCTTATAATCAAACTTGCCTTACTTAGGAGCCCTCTTTCTTATGATTACTAAAAAAATTCCATTTACTAGGTACCTATAGCTCAGAATCTTCCAGTATGAAATAGTATTTATGTTGTAGTAAACACTTAATCCAGCCAAAGTTCCAACTTTTATCTGTTTGTCCGATCGCTGATGCCCTCTCCTGGTTCTGTTCTTAGCAAAATGCCGTATGAGTGCAAGCAGATGCTTTGAGTGTCCACATGGGAGTAGAGGAGGGACCATTGTCTTCCTTACTGTCCTCTGGAATTTTGCCTGCCTTCTCTGAGATACCTCATCCCATCCGATCACTAGGCAAGAAAGCAGGTGTTAACTGATGTGTGGCTGGTGGCTCTGCCTTGTGCTCTTTGTGTGTGGTGCTGGTAGCCACTGCTTGTGTCAGGGGCACCAGCACTTCTGGTCATTGTGCCCCTGACTATCCTTTGGCCTCTGTCCTTGCTCAAGTCTCTTCTAGTCCACAACTCCTTTCAGCACTCCCATCTCTCCACTGGAACCCACGGAGTTTCTGCCTCCCTGAGTTGGGAGAATCAGGGGACTGTCTCCATCTATCCAACTAGATGGTTCTCCCACCCAGTTATACTTTATCTCCATCCCAGGAAAACCCATAGTGTTCTGGCATCTTGACAAACTCAGAACTTTTCTAAGGCACTTTCAAATTTCCAGAGAAGTAAAGAGTAACATCTGTAAGGAGTATTTCTACTGCAGCCCTTCTCAGAAGCTCAACTCTAGAGTTAAGGGTGGTAGAAATTCGAGACAATCCTGATTCTTTTCTCCTTTATTGTATTTATTCTCCCTTTTCTTCTCTTTTCCTTCCCACTCCTTCTCCCCCAATTTATCTTTTACCCAAAACTCTAGTTTTTTTTTTTTTAATTGAGACAGAGTCTTGTCACACTTAGTAGAGTGCTGTGGCATTGCAGCTCTCAGCAACCTCAAACTCTTGGCTTTAAGCGATTCTCTTGCCTCAGACTCCCTTGTAGCTGGGACTACAGGCACCCACTACAATGCCTGGCTATTTTTTGGTTGCAGTTGTCATTGTTGTTTAGCAGACCCGGGCCGGGCTCAAACCCAGCAGCTTCGGTGCATGTGGCCGGTGCCCTACTGAGCTACAGGCGCTGAACCTCTCTACAACTCTTGATGGGCTCTCTACTCCCTTTCAATTGACAAGAAAAATCCATCTTATTTCTGCCTTCTTCAGGTCTTTATTCATATCTTCCCTGGCTGTAGGGATGAGGAAAGGGTTATAGAGAAAAGAAAATGGATTACTGTACTGTTGGCCCCTGTACCTGTGGGCTTCACATCTGTGAATTCAACCGTGTATTGAAAATATATTGGAAAAATAGATGGTTGCTTCTGTACTGAATGTGTACAGATGTTTTTCTTGTCATTATTCCCTAAAAAATATAGTTTGAAAGGTTTTTAATTATTATTTATATTGTATCAGGTATTATGATAATCTAGAGATGATTTAAAGTATATGGAAGGATGTACATTGGCTATTACACCACTGTATATAAAGTACTTGGGCATCTGTGGGTTTTGATAACCTTGGTTGGGGGGGTGGTCCTGGAACCAATGTTCCATGGATACCAAGGATGACTGTATTAGTTTTCTAAGGCTGTTATAACAAGATACTGGAAGCCACAAGCATAGGTGTTGGCAGGGTTAGTTTCTACTTAAGAATATAAGAAAGAAACTCTAGACTCCTCTCCCTGGTTTGTAGATGGTCGCCTTCTCCCTATGTTTTTATGTCATCTTTCATCTTTACCTGTCTGTGTGCAAATTCCCTCTTCTTACAAAAATACTAGTCATATTGGAGTAGGTCCCGCTCTAATGACTTCATTTTAACTTGACACCCTGTGTACAAACCCTATCTCCAAATAAGGTCACATTCTGAAATACCAAAGAGTATCTCCAAAGGATTAGGGCTTGAACATATGTAATTTGGGGGGAGGGGATACAATTCAATCCACAACAATTATTAAGAAAGTAAAATGCATGGGTGAGCATTTCAAAATATTCTTGTTATCCCGTGACATTATATCTGGATGGAGCGAGAAAGCCATCAGTACCCTGTGGATGATTGCCTTTGATGGCTTTAAAAGGAATTGAAAGTTGTCTTATCATTTTCTTATACTGTCACTAAGGAGATGTTCTAAAGTAAGAACTCTCAGTGAACTTTCGAAGTGGGTATGGGCTATATCAGGTTCCTGATATTTTATAGAGTGAAAAAAGGAGGGCAAGAGATGGAACTGATGTTGTATTTTTACTAAGCAGCAGTTGGCATCATATGAAACCCTGTGCCATCTTGGTAGGAGAACTGAAGTGTTTAACTGAGCCAAAAAAAGGTGGGAGTGAATAGAGCTGATTGTTGTTAGGCATGAAATTTGGTTTGTGGGAGCCTGATGGTAATGATGACAATGAGGACATTTGCTTCATTCTCTTGAAGGCAGTACCCTGTACTGCTTGAGGGCATAAACTCTGGAGATAGCTCTGCCTGGCTTCGAATCCTCGTTCTGACACTTATTCACTGGGTTATTTTAAACACTTCATCTAATTTTTCTTTGTTTCAGTTTTATCATCTGAAAAATAAAGTTCACAGTAATAATATCTATCTTCTAGGATTATTTCAAGGATTAAATGAATTCATGTATATAAAGAGTTAAGGAAGGGCAAGTCACATATTAATAACCACTATATAATGTTACCTACTGTTATCAATGATATGAGATGCTAGGTGCTGGGAAATTGAGGACATATAAGATATATACTCTGCTCTGAAGAAACTGCCAACCCATAGAAGAAATGAGTAGCTAATTGCACAGTTGCCATTGAATGCTGAGCACTCTGTGTAGGATGCCATGGGATTTCATAAGAGGGCATCTTGCTCATTTTACTCATGCTGTGAGCCTCAGAGAGGACTTTCTGGAGGACGTGGCACCTAATTTGGATTTCCAATAATAAGTGGGAATCATCCAAGTTAGTACTTCTCAAACTTCAGCAGCATGCACCAGAATCATAACAACAGCATGTGACAAGGCAGATTCTTGAGTCCGGTGTCTGTGACTCTGACATGTATGCTAGGAGAAGGAGTCTACTACTGTGGACTGCGACCGATCCAGATTTCAAATAGCACCAACTAGGGGAAGAAAAGTAGTGAGTGAGGGTATTGTGAGCAGGGAGCTCATGCAAGGAACTGCAACTGTCCCAGTATTGTTAATATTACAGTGAATGGGGGTGGTGGGTTAGAAGTGTGAGAAGGGAAGAACAAAACATGGTCATGGGCATGAGGACATTGAGGGGTGTCTTAGGAAGTTGGACCTCCTGGTGCTGGAGCCATGAAGAGGCCCACTGGAAGAGTTTAGATGGGGAATGACAGGATGGGATTTTCAATCTAGAAATAACATTCGACCAGTAGTGGGGAGGATGGATTTGAGGAAGAAGCTTCAGAAAGTAGGCAGACCAGCTATTCTTTGCTGAAAACCCAAACTAGAAAAAGGGAACAGAGACTAGGCATGCTATGCTATGGAGACAGCTTTGACAGCATCATTTACAGATACAATTAGATGTGAAAGCTAAAGAGGAAGAGGGGAGTCGGTGATGGTTCTTACGATTTAGGTTTGAGTAACTGGAATATGGCAGGGTGGTTAATGGAGGAAGAGAAGTTGATAAGTTCACTTTTGGGATGCACTGGGTTTGACATGACCAGAGTATATTCAAGTAGAGATACCCCATCGGATGATGACCTTTGTCTGTACTTTATATAGAATGTTTTTAGTGCACAACAAATGAGGGAAGCAGGCATCATGCTCCCCTAAAGTTCACAGAAGTTAAATGGTTTATTCAAGCTCAAGGTCAATATCTGATGTATATGACTCCAAATCCAAGGACCCCAAATTGTTCCCATCACTTTCTCACAGCTGCAAGCAGCCCAAGGACCACAGCTCTTCACTATGACATATAGTCTCTGCATTGCTTCCAAATCTGGAACCTTTCAACATCATTCCTTTAACATGAGCTCATACAGTGTTAATGCCCAAAATGACTCTGGAACCTAGCATGTGCTAGGAGATAGACTCACAGCTCAGTACCATCTTAAATATATTCCAAATGACCATGATACCTAGGATAGAATTCACAAGAGCCTTAGAGAAGAACTCTTTGCTTCAAAAGTTTACAATTTGGCTAAATTTCCTTTAAAGTTAAAATTTGTTAATGTTTTCTGCTTATGAATACGAAAATCTACATATTGTGTGATAAAAACAATATCATTCATCTTTTGATATTTTAAGTTGTGGAAGGGTAAAGAGAAATCTGGTGGGTTCTAACTCAAACACATTTTCAAGCTAAGAGAGGAAATTTTGTGCACCGTTAATTCCTAACAATTAGTATCTTGACTTCTTTATAAGGGTAGAAAGGCACTAAACTGGCAGGATACTGAGATCTAAACAACAGCACACTTATTTCCAGTATGCATGCCGAGAACCTTTCTGTAAAGAATGACTTGAATACACAGATTCTAAGGGAATGCCGACCTCACTCGGGCCCAAACACATTAGCCTCTGAGGGTGGGATGCAAAACATATGGGACCACCTGACTCCAGCTGTTGGCTGGAGCACCACCTCAGGAGATTAGTACCAAGATTTGGATGCTTCTTTCTAACAAGAAACATGAAAGAAGAGGGATTCAAAATAGACTGTTATAATGTTTTCTACTTGGGGAAGTGAGGCAGTGAAATGCCTTGTCTGCAGACACAGATGTACGTGGGTGAATGTAAAAGGCAGAAAAATGAAGAGTTGCAATGACATCCTATCTGCAGCTTTAAGTGAGCAAAACCACATGGGGAAGTTATTTGCTTCTAATTTAAGATAGAGTTGAGTATTTATTTTTTAGTAGTATGTACTATTATACAGTTTTAAGAACCTCAACTCTGTCTTCAGAAAGACTATCCTAAAATTTCACCAATTACTATCTCTGTGACTTTAGGTATATTTCTTACCTTTTCTAGGCCTGAATTTTCACAACTTGTAAAGTGAAAATAATATTTATACCTGCTTCAAAATGTTGTGCACATCAGATGTCTGTAAAGTGCTTAGCTCAAAATCTGCTCTGACATACATTCAGCACAAGCATGCACTGTTATTCTTAACCTTTGGGTATACCTACTAAAAATGCAGTTGGAATCTCATTCCAATATAATCTTGGTTCGTTTTCCCCCTGCCTTTTCTTAGAAAATCATAGGTTGCTCTGGGCTCTAATTTAGCAGGGGCTCTAGCTCAGGGACCCTTCTGTCCATTCAGCAACTGTCCTCTGGTAAGAGCAGAGAAAGGGGCGTGATAGTGTGGAATAGCCTCAGAATGGACAGCCTCTAGAACTGGAACATGCCCAAGTCTGTGTGGGGGGCTTCTTTCCCTCTGCACAATGGGCATGGCTTTCTTTATTCTCATATTCTCTCTGTTCTCCGTCCACAGTGTCTTCCCCATTCTCTTTTATTTTATATTTCTTTTCCCCTTCCCTTCTTTTCTGGTTATCTCTTAAGCCAGCCAGAGTGAAAATGTACTAAGCCTGGTAGGCTGGACGTGGTGGCTCACACCTGTAATCCTAGCACTCTGGGAGGCTGAGATAGGTGGATGGCTTGAGCTCAGGAGTTCAAAATTAGCCTGAGCAAGAGTGAGAGCCTGTCTCTACTAAAAATAGAAAAATTAGCAGGGAGTTGTGCCAGGCACCTGTAGTCCTAGCTCCTCAGGAAGCTGAGGTATGAGGATCACTCGAGCCCAAGAGTGTGAGGTTGCTGTGACAAGGTGAGACTCGCTCTCAAAAACAAAAAACAAGAAAATAACCAAACACAACAATGTACTAAGCCCAACTGGGCTATCTATTGGCCCTGTGATGTTGCTATTCTTTTCCTTAGATCCACGGACACTCAAATGGGAGATGGCAATGAAAGCAATGCTTAACTGAGCTGTGCTATGTCAGTGATGGGCTTTCATTCTTCCATAATTTTTCTGAGCCACCCTCCCTTCTTACCTTCTTTTTGTTGTTTATCTTTTTGTTTCTGATCTTTCTTTCTTTTTTTTTTTTTATCAACTCTTAACACAATGCTTGTTCTAGAATAAATATTTAATTAAATGTTTGTTGAATGAACATTGAATGAGTGAATGCTCCTTTTGTTCTCTGAATCTTTGGAAAGTCCAATAGAATGAAATTTTCACTGAGATAATGGAGCTTATCTTAAACTCCTAAGTACATTCATTTTCCCTCTTTGAAATTAAACTTATCTAAAAGACTAAATATAAAACAATAAAATAATATTACTCTTCTCTACAGAAGTTGCCTATTTTCCCTCTACTTGTATTACCAGAAAGTCACTTGATGGTGATAAAAATCAGAGTGAAGAGAGGTCAGTTTCAAGACAGAGACACATTTTCTTTCCTTCCTTTTTTCCCTTCCTTCTTTTTTTCCTTCCTTCCCTTCCTCTCTCTCTCTCCCTCCAGAGTCTTGCTCTCTTACCCTGGCTAGAGTGCACTGATGTGATCACCTGATCTTATATTTGAATTTCTTTCTTTCTTTTTTTTTTTTTTTATTAAATCATAGCTGTGTACATTGATATGATCATGGGGAATCATTCACTAGCTTCACAGAGAAACTTGTTTCTGATCTTTCTACCTTGTACTCTGTGCAAGTCATTTGTCTTGCTGAAAGCCTTCCTCTTTTGCCTCCCTCATCTCTGCTGCAGAAATTGTACTCTTCCTTTGCTAGTTTAACAATTTTGTTGTTTATTCTGCATATAGTCTTTCCTAATATTGCTATGCTTGTTCTATACTATACTAAATAATGTAGATAGACAAATACTGAGTATCTTCCAAAGTTAAACTAATAAATGGTCTGTTCCCACTCCTTCCTACTCAGCTTCCTCAACAAGGATCTGGATAACCCTGAGTTCAAATAGAACTTCCATAGTCATCATCTTGGGCAAAAGGTGTTTACTCTGATGAACATCTTTAATACTCATACCCATAGTCTTTTGTAAAAATGTACACAATGTACAGTTTGTAGCTTAAGGAAATGTTTAGATGTTGATTAAATAGTGTTATCTTCCTTCTTTTTTTCAGGAGCAGAGCCACATTATGAAGAATCCTAAAGTTTAGGTAATACAAAATCACGAATATAAAATTAGTATTTATCTAAAGGAAAAAGGCATACAAGTTACAGTTTTTGAAAGCTAATGAAGGTATAATCATCATGTAGTTTAGAAAATCACATCATTTCTCTTTTCTTTTCACATCAATTCATTGTCTCTCGACATAGTTCTAAAACATTTTACTAGATTTTTGGTTACATGCTCTTTATTTCTTCATAGAACAAATCTTTTGTAGTTCTCTCTCTATACATCGAGAGAAAAAATAGAGTTATTCCTTTCCTCAAGCACAACTGATGGAAATGTGTATTCTTCTTTTGACAGTTAAAAAAAGTGTCTTACTGCTACACTTTCTGTTGGTGGTAGTGTCGTGCTGAGGCACATTGGAATGCACAAAGCATGTCGATTCACTGACAGACATATTTGCTGTTTACAGCCCTGTTATAGGTCTGTGCCCTACAAACATAGGTGTATCAATACATTCTATTTGATACAATTCCCATTAAAAAAATATAAAGATCTTTATAATGGAATAATTTGCATTATCTAGAATATTTCTGAGAGGGGAAAGCTTTCATTTTGCCTAGGCATTGAACAAATTCCTTGTTTACAATTTTACATAGCTGATGCTTGGAAGAATTTCCCCCGGCTTAGGTTCTGGCTCTGTGTGTCTGAATATTTGTTTCTCACCTGCTACCAATATATGTTTGGAGCCAGGCACCTTAGGCCATGTTCTTATGGTGGTGGTATCTCTGATAAAAGTATACGGTACCTTTATATAATGAGGCTGGTGAGCTGGCACAAAGGGCAGAAGGAAATTTCCTAGCAGCAATCCTACCCTAGAATGATCAAAAATAGCAATTATAGGCTGGGTGTGGTGGCTCATGCCTGTAATACCAGCACTATGGGAGGCTGAAGTGGGTGGATTGCCTGAGCTCATGGGTTTGAGACCAGCTTGAGCAAGAGCAAGACCCTGCATCTAAAAATAGGGGGTGTTCTGGCGGGCTCCTATAGTCCCAGCTACATGGGAGGCTGAGACAAGAGAATCGCTTGAGCCCAAGAGTTTGAGGTTGCTGTGAGCTATGATGCCACAGCACTCTACTAAGGGTGACAAAGTGAGGCTCTGTCTCAAAAAAAAAATAGCAATTCAATATGCACTATATAAACTATTTAAACTATACACTATATAAATATATGCTGCTGAATCCAAACAAAATAAATCCTGCACTCAACTTATTGGTAACTGTGGCTAAAGTACCTGTGGCCACTCCAATGCTCCCAAAGACAAGGGGGAGTCAGAAAGGACAGAGTGAGATGTCTTAACTAATTGCAGTTAAAATGCCTCTTGAAAATTTCATAAAATGACAAAAACATATTGCTAGGGCCCCTCTCGAGGCTTTGGAAAAGTTTAAACACTTGAGGACCCTGAAGTTTAAGTTCCATTAGTCCTATGGTAAATCCACCTCTATCTGCTGCCTGCCTGCTTGCCTTTTCTCCTCCTCATTATCTTCCCCTCTCCACTGTTTTCCTTCCCTCCCTCCTTCCCTCTTTTTCTGCCTCCCTCTTTCTCTTTCTCCCTTCTTCCCTCTTCTCCTCCCACTTTCCCTCCCTCTCTCTTTCCCTACATCCCTTCTTCCCTCAGCTCTCCCTTCCTTCTGTCCTTTCTTTCTTGTCTTTTTTCCTTTCACTGCAGAATGATTAAAAGCACAGTGGTTACCTCGCTTATTGTACCCTCAATGAATCCCCAACAATAAAAAAGCAAAAAAAAAAAAAAAAGCACAGTGGTTTAGAGTGATTTCTTGGATTGGCATTCTAGCTCCATCACTTACTATCTTTGTATCTTTAAGTGACTTTCCAAACCTCTCTGAACTTAAATCACCTCATTTATTAAATGGGGACCATGATAGTGCTGGTCTTATTGGGTTGTTGAAAAAATTAAGATAATGTGTGCAGATTGTTTAACTGGCACCTTCTGAGTATTTAGTATCTGTTAATTGCTATTCTGTCTATTGCAGAGGGTAGATACAAAAGAGAGGCCTTAGCCGGGCGTTGTGGCGGGCGCCTGTAGTCCCAGCTGCTCGGGAGGCTGAGGCAAGAGAATCGCATAAGCCCAAAAGTTAGAGGTTGCTGTGAGCCGTGTGACGCCACGGCACTCTACCGAGGGCTATAAAGTGAGACTCTGTCTCTACAAAAAAAAAAAAAAAGAGAGGCCATACTCCTTGGGGATGTGTGATAAACATAAATGAAAAATTATACTATGAACCTTTATAATCAGTAAATGTTTTCATAGCAGGTGATAAATGACCCTGCAAGAGAGAGTTGTGTGGTATGCCAAACAAGTGATTGAGCCAGGGGTTAAGTGGATGGAAAGCATTTTTAAAAGTGGTAGGAATTGAACCAAACCTTAACAACTGATAGGATTTGGATAAACAGAGAGGAGAATGAAGAAGATATGCCTGTTGAGAATTGGTACAAAAGAAGAAAAAGCGTGGACATTGAAAAATGTGTGGCCATTTATGTGACAGCATGCATGTTCCTAAGTAAAGGTGATCATTTAAACACTGTGTATCTAATTTAATACAGTAATTTTCAAACTGCATTTCCTTAGAATACAATGAACTGGACCATAGATTTAATCCACCAAAATTAATTTATGGCTATTTTTATTTAATTTTTTTCTTCCCACCAAATTAAGTCAATGAATTAAATTTTCTCAGCTTGTAAGTTTTTTAATGTAATTAATAACAGTTTTTTTACTAAAATAAATTTTAATACAATTTAAAATTTTATTAAATTTTAATAAATCCAGCTGGCTTTCACTGATCTGTTAACTAGTGCTATCATATAATGGAATGAAAGAATGATTAGCAAATGAATAGTCAATAGAATATTCTACAAACAACCTTGGCAAAGCATCATTGGTTGGCTGGCATAGTTTTCTTTCTTAATCTTTTTTGTTGTTCTTGCCCTCTATTATAGACAATAGAAAGTAACTGTTCATAGTATCAACTTCCTTTGACTAAGTCCTATAAGTAGAATTGCACTGGAAAGTTTTTGTTTTCCTGATGGGGATCTGTGTGGCTGGTAACAACTTTGTTCCATTTATACTGTCTCAAAAGCAAACATATTGTCTGGAGCTGGAGCTATCATCTTGAGTCCAAGAAATAAACACTAAGTGAATTATGGAGACCCTGGCCTTGACATCATAGTCCATAGCAATCAGCCACAGGGTTAGAGCTGAGAAATAAAAATAAAGTCCTCAGCCTCCTAACTAACCAAACAGACTCCCTCTTGGGGGATCAAAGGGACCACAGAGAAAACCTAAAAGTGAGCTCCTAATCAGGATGGGAAATCACACCTTGACCCCCTCCTGCACCAACCACGGTTATACCATTAGGTTTTCTTCCATAAAGGTTAAAAGGGAAGTCAGCCCTTCGGGAAGACGTGGCTTCACTGCTGATTTGAATCAAGCACCGAATGCTGCTTCTCCAGTTTTTGTGGTTTTGGAACAACAGACCAGCATTCCTTCCTGATAAGAGACAGTCTATAGAGGATGAGCAGTGAGAATTTTGTGTCCTCTGCTTCGCCTTTTGATGTCAGAAAGCTGAAAACTCCACCCTCAGGTCATGGTAACATGCCATTTATGGAACATAGGTTCCATTAAAGGGCAGGAAGCTTAGTTAAATATGTGCATGTTTCTCCTTTCATAAATATTCATGACTCCTCCTTTAGCTTCTTAAAGATGTATATTCAGCCAGCCTGTTTAGCATGAATTCCTGTTCCTGTTCCCTGCAAGTGTTTTGCTCTCAGCTTCTGCCCAAGCCTATGCTTCCCAGCCTGCAAGATGACCAACCAGCAGGCTGAAAACCCTTATGAAAAATACAGCTCTCCTTTCCAAATTTCCATCATTCTTCAGTTGACAGAGCAAAAAAATATCTCTTGTTACTTCTGTCCACAAATGTTTGAGGTATAAAATTTTGTTTCATGCCTTAAATTTAAGTCCTTTATCCATCTTGAATCAATTTTTGTGAGTGGGGAAAGGTGTGGATTAACAAGCTGTGGTATATGTATACCATGGAATACTATTCAGCTATTAAAAAAAATGGAGACTTTACATCCTTCGTATTAACCTAGATGGAAGTGGAAGACATTATTCTTAGTAAAGCATCACAAGAATGGAGAAGCATGAATCCTATGTACTCAATTTTGATATGAGGACAATTAATGACAATTAAGGTCATGGGGAGGGGAAGGAAAAGCAGAGAGAAGGAAGGAGGGAGGGGGGTGGGCCTTGGTGTGTGCCACACCTTCTGGGGGCAAGACATGATTGCAAGAGGGACTTTACCTAACAAATGCAACCAGTGTAACCTGGCTTATTGTACCCTCAATGAATCCCCAACAATGAAAAAAAAAAATTTTTTTTTTAAGCAGATAACCTTTCATGCCACTTAAGAGTTTTTATTTAACTACTGAACAGGAAGTCAGGGTCTTTGAGTCTTTTATCCAAATTATCTATTGTAACCTTGGCTAAGTTACTTAACCTCTATTTTCTCATTTGTGAGAACACTGTTATTCCAACCTATCTTATGGGGATATCATGAGTTCTAGTAAATAAGTCTAAAGTGCTTCATAAATGCTTAATGATGATAATAATCATGCGAGCAGAACCACTTTTGTAGGACACAGAAATGAGCTCTCCTGAAGAAGTTATCAACAAAACATCGACAGGAAATAGTATTTCTTACAGGGAGAGAGCATGCATATTCCTAAGTAGAGGTGATCATTTAAACCCTGCATATCTAATTGAAGACTAAACGGAAAAGATAATGGTGTCATGATTGGGTTTATTCAGGACACAATTGAAAACTCATTGGTGGAAGATGAGATTCATTTTATTTTCTTCTCAGATTGTATGCCACGGGAAGTCACAACGAGGGAAATGTTAGTTTATTCATCTCTATAAAACAGCTCACCTTTTAGCCTCCCTGTCTGAATTTTGCTTACATTTTTTTTGTGTGTGATAAAGAATTGAGATGTAAATAGCTAGAGATAGGACAAATGCATAAAAAAACCTGTAATTTCAGAAAGTGTTAAGATTATATTCTAAGTCAGCTTTAAAACGTAGCTATGCTTACTATTGAGAGCCTGTTTTATTTTTGGTGTGAATTCTTGGGCATGAGACTGTGGATTATCTAGCAGGGGCTTTGCCATGTAAATTCTTCAAAAAACCCACCAAACCCTGTTTTCTTCCAATGATGAGACACAGATTCATTCAGGTGAAAATTTTAAATTCTCTAATTTCCTTTTGCCGTGTTTCCCTTTTCTTATTGTTAGCTGTTTTCTTGTTCCTTTTAACATTCTCAATTTTTTTAAATCTATGATTGAGTGGGGAGGCAAGGGTACATGAACACATGAATTCTTAAAATTGTTCTGTCCACACTTGGTTCATTTCAGTGTCTTTTTGGGCTGGAGATTTCAGTTGAATAGACATATGCCTAATGAAGCTGAGTAGATGGTTTCGATCCCCGTTAATGAACTAGCTTTAGATTTTCAAGGAGAAAAATGTTCCTTATTAGGCAAAAGCCAAGTTTTCAATTTGCTAATGTGTTCTCTCGATTCTAAGTGGGAGACAACCGGAGGCGACGTAGTCCATGGAGGGAAGGAGAGGATTAGCATCTACAACACTACAGATGGTTAAAAAAAATGAACATGGCAAGTGAATAACATTCAAGTGTGTGTTGTAGTAAGTCATCTCAGTAGCTTTGATTTGGACGTTCCCTTCATCTTGACTTAGGCAACCTGGTTGATCTGGACTAATTGTTTTCTTAAAACTCAACATACCTATATCGAAAATGCTTTGTCATAAGTTTATGTTTGAAAAGAAATTGTCTTCTGGTGAATTCTCACCACTTTCCTCCACCCTTTTCATTTTAATTTTTTTTAACCCTGGCAATGTTTTAGCGGACCTGCTAACCTATTAATATTCTCTTCTCTTTAGTTGGCTTATCTCCATTTTTCTCTCTTCTCTCTGGATATTAAAAAAATCTCTTTTCATTTTTATTTGACAATTGATTTGATAACTGTCCTTTAGTTTTTAGGTGGCCTGTAGCTTTCTGGCTCTTCAGTGTAGACCAGCTAAGAAAGGAAGCAGGGACTCTTTCCACTGTCTCAGACATTCCTTTAGCAGACTTAGTTTGTAAGTATATGATAGAGAATTGTTTTCTAAGGCCAAATGGAAAACACACTTTCATTTCTTACTACTTTTAATGTCAGCATTAAAAATTACTAAAATTTTATATAATGTATTGGTCCATTATTCCTTTCTTTTCAATACACAGCTAGTTTTTCATGTACACGAAGTAGCTCTGACTATCCAGAATATTTTCCTTTTCTTTCCTAAAACACAGACGAACAAACACACATACACTTACTCACTCCTTTCTCCTAACATGTGTTTTTCTTCAAGGGTAGTTTGTTATATGTAATTGGGAGCCAGTGTTTAAAAGTGTTCAGGATATAATTTGTTGCATTTCCACTTAAATACTTTTTTATTTATATGATTTCTTAAAAGAAGGTAATGCACATTGGCCATGTTTCATACTAACAATTCAGCGCTTCATAAAGTAATGGTGTACTTCTGTAAACTCTTTAAACTTACCCCTTAATGAGTTTCTTATTCTAATGGACCTAATTTCTGTAGCACATTCTGTATCTTGAATGATGTATTTAATTCTTATCCTTTAAAAAGTCACTGGAAAGAATTGTAAGTGTCAGTATTAAAGGTCTTTCCTAACCTATTAGAAAAAAATAAAAGAGTGGGAGAAGAACTGCATCAATTATCATGAAAAGAGGAGCCGATAATGTCCTTTTGCAAGAAACACTCTTAAAAGATAATGAACATGAAAAATTAATTAGATTTCAACTTGGAAGTATCTTTCTCTACTTGATGAATTTGATAGTGCTGCTATTGCTACCTTAATGTATAAAAGGAAAAATGTCAAAATTAATAAGATAGTCAAGAATAAAGAGAGCGGAATGGTTATCTTTGAGGGGGCTGAGTACTTACTAGAAATAATAGCTAATTGGTATAAAGCTAACTTAGGGAAAGAATCAGGCAACATTGTTTTAGACATCTTTGACTGGCATGGTTTCTAAAAACACTCTAGTTTGCAGATATTTGAATTCATTATCCTGAAAATTGGATATCTCTGGACTGAAAAATTAGTGTTTGTGTCTGGCTTCTAACATATAAATACGGCATTGAAGGATTTTTATTGAGAGGAAGTGAGCCAGACATTTAGGATTCTCATCCTTTTATATTACAATTTGTTCTTTCATAAAAATAAAAAAAAATTGGAGTTCAAAAAAGATTTTCCAGGGGCAGATGTGTGAAAGAGACTAAATGAGAGTTTTTATTTTAACCTCCCACATTCTTCTCCTCAGTGATTATTTGAAAACCATTTATCTCAGTGGTGATAAATAAAATCTGGAAACCTGTCATCTTGCAGCATAATTAAAAAGTTTTGAAAAATATCTGATACTTTACTCAGAAGAGCCTGGACCAAATGGTCTCTTGAGACCCCTTCTAGTTTTCAGATAAAATTTTCTATAAATATTTAGCTTCCAGGATTAGTATCCAAATGATCCAAATAATTTCACTGGCCTATACACTCCTTTAAAGTCATAATCTCTTATTACATGTCAGAAACATAATGAGTGGTGTATTGGTGATATTTCCCTGACTGTGTTCAGGACAAAGGAACTAAATTAATTTATGTAAAAAAGGGTCTGTGTCCAAATTAATTTTGAAAATGCTATGAAAGTGTTTAGAAAAGACAGTTTGGTCTAGATCCAACTGCCATCCTCAGAACCAAGCAAAATCTCTGGTTGGACAGCAAGCATAGTGATATTACAGACCAATATCCTTCTGAATTCAGAGGAAACATACTTTCTTAAATAAGCTGAAACTTTATAAACCAGGATTTCTCTAAAATATATGCACCTAAAACAAATATCAAAGATGATTCAATTCAGAATCCTTGTGAGGCAACTAGTACCATTGCCAACAGGCCTTCCAGCCTGTGAAAGCTGTTCTCAAATATCGTCAGTCATCATGGTGGCAACTACGTTCATTCTTACGCTAAAGCCAGATTCATCAGAATCTGTGACTTAGGGGTGCTGGAAAATTTCTCCTGGATTTTGTTTAGATTATTTTGATTCCGTCTTTAGGCTATTGACTTACTAAGTATTCTTTTCTAATAAAATAATGTATGCTTAATAAATTATACTCAAAGAATAGGATGCTCCGTAGAGAGACTCACGGTAACATGGCATAGAGAACACAACCTTTCCTATGTAATACAACCACGGTGAACATGGTGGCTCTGTTCCACACACTCCTGCAGACATTTGGCTTGAAACATCTGTCATCTACAAATACGTGGTTTCTAAGTTGGGTCTGCTCACCAGGCAGGGAGCAGAAAGAAATAAATCAGAGATCAGGCCAGGTTGAACCTGAACATGACTTCAGCTCACATTCTGTGAATGACAGCTTCAGTCACATGATCACATGTAGCTACAAGAGAAGTTTAGTTATGAATCCATGTGGGAAGGAAGAAAAGATTTGGGTGGGTAGCTAGAAAACACATTTGAAGTTGGGTGGGGTGGCTGGCACTTTGGGAGGCTGAGACAGGAAGACTGCTTGAAGCCAGGATATTGAGACCAACTTGAGAAACAGAAAGACTCCCATCTCTGCAGAAATTTTAAAAATTAGCCAGGGATAGTAGTACATGTAAGTACTGTAAGTCCCAGCTACCCGGGAGGCTGAAGCAGGAGGATCCTCGAGCCCAGAAGCTTGAAGGTGCAATGAGCTATGATGATGCCACTGCCCTCTAGCCTGAGCGACTGAGTGAGCCTTATGTCAAAAAAACAAAAAACCTCACAACTGAGTAAACTACAAAGAAGAAAGTAAGAAATCACCCTAAATTCTACCAATGATTCAATTCAGAATCCTTGTGAGGCAACTAGTAACCTAAAAATATCCTTCTATCCCCTTTTTTCTGGACATATACAGAGTGAATAGATAAATGGTGCAATAGATAAGGGAAAAGTAATGTTGATAGACTGTAATCATACTTTACATAAAAATATCATCTTTAATTTTATTTAAATTTAATTTAAACATTTAAATTTTAGAAGAGAAAGAAACTATAGTAAAATTTAACAGATTACTAATGTTTCTTCACCAATAAGAAATAGTAATCCTTACATCATTTCATTAAGAGCAGAAAGACTTTTTATAAGATTGGAGTAAAAAAGCTTTTAAGTTATGTATTTCAACTCCAAATTATATTTATAGGGAACCTGTGAGGAAAGATGAGGCAATAAGGACTCTATTTCTTTTCACTTTCCCTTTCCTCTCTGAACTTCCTGATTTTTGTTTTAAATTACTGTACTTTTTGTCAGCATGGTCGCAGTAGGTTTTGTTCTGCAAACATAATTCCCTCTGTTGATCATTACAAGTTCTCTATTTAAATGGAAGCATTGCTCAGCTCTTGTCCTTTTACCATAACTTTTCCATTACTGAGTTTACTTTTTAATTTATCACTTGGTTGGTTGGATTTTATTGTTACGTAGTGTTAACATTTTTTATTAATTTTTTTTTTTTTAGCAAGGGGATTATAAATTCTCCCTTCTCAGAGTTCTTTCCTATTAGAGAACGCCAACCCGTTGTCTTTATACTTCCAACACTTGGCTGTGTGTCTAGTCTTGGTTCCACCTGCTGCCTTTTATCGTGTTATGGACTTTGTTCCCTTGACGTCTGGAACAAAATATTGTTGTGAAAAAGCATGAGACCAACCTGATTTTCCTCACTGTGGGGGAATAATTCTGCCTAGGTGCCTGAATGACATTTTTTCCTTTTGTTTTTGAAGTTCGATAATTTAATTTGAATGTGTTTTGCAATAATATAATCATAGCCAATTACTATGTCTAGACCCTATCCTAAGTGCTTCATGTATATATTTAATGCCTCAAACCACTTTCTGCTGGTAGCAGGTAATATTATTCTTATTTAGCTAACAAGTAAAGTGATGGACATAGAATTGTAGGACCTTGATTGTAAATGGCAGAGCTAGGATTTACACCCAGGTTTCATAGTTCCAAAGTGTGACCATCACCATTGTATTCTCTTGTCCCTGCTGTTTAATACTGCATCATACCAAGGATGTTTCTAATGTTTTCTGTTTGTACCTGGAGATTCAGTTCTTTATGCAGTCTCATGAAATTTTCCTGAATTTTATCTCTGAATATTTTTCCTGCTTTCTATACAAAGCCTTGACAATTAAATTGAATTCTTCCTAGAAAAAGTGCTACATAACTCATTGCTGCATATCATCACTACTGTCACCTTCTAAGTACTACCCTGTCAGGCCCTTTACAGAAGAGTTTGAAGACCCCCTGCATTAAGTGATTAATTCAATTGTTAATCATGCACATTTCATTTTTCCCTGATTCTTATTTATTTATTATGTTTCCTTTCATTTCATTTTGCTGTCACTATTTATCGCTTTATCTTGGGCATTTGTTTTACAGACATTGTGTTCTTATTACATTTTCAATAATATATATTTTGACTGTTTCTGTTTTCAGTGCTATTTTATTTTTTACTTCCTTCCTGCCAGTCTGAGTTCTTACTTTCTCTTTGCTCCCAAAGTGCTCTGGTCTCTTCTCTTTCTCTCCTTCCTTCTTCCCTTTTGACCACAGCATGTTTGCATAGTTCCCATGCTGTACCTTTCTGTTCTGCTCACTTTTATACACTTAGTGACACTAGTCAGATTTTTGATTTATCCATGATATCTTTTTCCAGAATGAGTTCACCTATTTCCCTTAGCTACAATTTCAGGCCCTAGTGGATGCCTTCTACACATTCCTTGCAGCCCAAGGTCATGGGGGTGGGTTGCGTGGAGGGCTCTCGTAGGACTAAGTGCATCCCTGCATGGGCTCTGAAGTTTTTTTCTTAGATTTCATCAAACATTCTGAATAAAGCTCCTCTCTGTCCAGAGCAGGGGGCATCTGATCCTGTGGTCTTCAGCATGTTTCCTCCCACTCTGCACCTCCATTCTGGAATAATTCTATCCCTAGCTCTGCTGAGTTCTTTGGTGGAAGGAAGCAGCTTCCTCTGATGGCTACTTTCCATCTGGAAGTGTCCCCTCAAACTGGATGACAACAGCAGAGCTCTGGAATGTTGCCAGTAGACTCACCTTTCTTCAGAACTACTTGGAAGTGTGAGTGAGATTAAGAGACCATTATCTAAAATCTCAGGTAAGGCACTACAAACAACACTTGAATGATCAGGTAGTGCTTTGAAATCTAACCATGAATTTTCATTATAACTGCAAGCAAGTGGCTCTGACCTATAATTTTGAATTCTATCTTTGGTTTGCAAACAATTTCCTCTAGAGTGCATTGCTTTCTACTTCACAGAGACCTTGGATATAAACATGGATCTAAGAAAGAAGCAGCAAAATAAAAATGAGAAATCAAAAAAAAAAAAAAAGAAGCAAAACAAAAGACAGTCTTTGAAATGTATATCTTACGTAGCATTTAAGACTGCTGCTTACCTTATTTCAACACTGCTGAACCTGGAGGAAGTGGAGGAATGGCTGCCTATCAAAAAATAACAAACACTGAAAAGTTTTGACAAGTTGACTATAATTATCACAGGTGCTCACTTCATTTTTAAAAATTGCTGTTAAGTAGCAATTACTAAATATCTGTTTTAGAAGCTACAGCGTTCATGGGACGGCTCTTTCTCTTTCTCTGCCTCATGCTAGGAAGAAGAGATTGTGTATGATAAATTCCACTGGCTTTGGGAACTAATGGTCATATTATATGTTAGTACCAGCAAGGAAACGGGTATGGTGGAAACATAAGCATGACTGTTTCCTTGCTCATTCCCGAACTCCTGTTACCCTCGACAACTGAAAGGGCTATTTTTACCAAAATCAATTTTCATTGCTCATTGTGGGGGAATATTCTGGTTCTCTGACTTGGCATTTGCATTACTGAATGTAGGTTTAGCTACTCACCACCTGAGAACCAAGTATGACAGGGAGTGTTAGTGGAGAACAGGTGTTTTATTTAAAAGCCTATAGCCTAGGAGATGGTAGACTGTTGGCTCAAAGGCCACCTCCTCTTTCTCTACTTACTGACCAAATTATAAAGGGACGAGGTAAAAAGCACTGATGGCAAGAAGCAAGCTCTGTGCAAGTCATCGTGACTTGTGGGATGCTTGTCTGGTGGATCTTGTCATCATCAGCCTGGGGTTGGCCTATTCTGAACTCTTGATCTGGTTTTCCTCAAGGTAGTTTTCTAATCTTGTGCCTGGCAGCTGTGTAAGCAAGCAGCAGATTTTAAGACAGAACAAGCTGAAAGCATACTGAAGAAAAATGGCCTGGCGATACAGTCTGAATGGCCTTGGGCTGTGCTTGCATTTGGAGATGTAGATATGTGGCTGTTGGGCCACCATCACCTCTTGCATATACCATGCAAAAATCCCAGTGCTCGCTTCCAGCAGCTTGGCCCAGAGCCAGCCTTAGAATCCTTTCTCACATGGTCCTCCAGGGAGCTGCTGCCGGTCCCTAAGTATAGACACATGAGTTGAAATGGATCTGCTGTCCTTGATGAGTGTCAATGACTAATTAAAAAAATAAGAATGAAGGAAATTAACCTTAAAGCCCCTTTTCTCTCTTAATTCTTAAAGCCTTATAGAATTTTAGCACGTCAGATGTTGATCATTATGAGAACGAATTTTGATCGTGTCAGAGAAACACAGGAGTAAAGTGATTATTGAGTTATTCATTCATGGATTCATTCTCTCCAGAGATAGGCTTTGAGAGTGTCTACAAAATGCTGAGTGGTGTGAGTACTGCTAGAAAAGGACAATATCTTTGGACGTTCTCAGTCCAGTGAGGCAGATGGATGTGCGAATGAGAATGTTGTCAGGGCTCCAGCCATGGCCTGGAGGATGTGTTGGGGGAGCCATCGATTGTGTCTGGGAGACTGAAGGGTGGAGAAGTCACAGACAACATCCAGGCTCCCTTGAGCTGGGCCCTGAAGCAGGTGTCAGTATTATCATTTGAATTGTGATTTAAAGATATTTTTAATATCTATTATCTTCTCTTCTTAATACTACTAATTAAAATTCATCATCAAAAGTAATAGCAAGAAGCAGTTGAAGATAATTGTCTTTTGGGATTTGCTGCAGCTATAAAGCCTCACTCAGACTCCTCCAGAGAACCTGCCTCGTCTACCTCCAGCTGCCTTCTTTGCTCTCACCGAGCACAGCACAGACTTTTCTCTCATCTTAGTTCTGTGGATTTTTCATGTCTGCTTTTCTGTGTTTGTCCCATGAAACAGAGACTTCTTCAGACTAGCTCTGTGCATTTAAAATTGTTTTTGACCACAATCCATAATAAGAAATATAGTTTATGGAGGCGCCTGTGGCTCAAAGGGGTAGGGTGCCAGCCCCATATGCTGGAGGTGGCGGGTTCAAAACCAGCCCTGGCCAAAAACTGCAAAAAAAAAAAAAAAAAGAAAAATATATTTTAAATTTTACAATGTTATACCTCCCACCACTATAGATACCAAAATCCATGATGCTGAAGGCCTTTGTAAAAAATGGCATAGTATTTGAGCACTACCTATACCTATTTTTCTTTGAATCATCTCTAGATTACTTATAGTACCTAATAAAATGTAGACACCATGTGACCACTATGTTCATAGTGTCTTCAAAGCACTTTTTCTAGGATGAGTTTGTGAACTTGTCACAATTACAGTTCTGACAGCCATTCCAGATAAAGAGTTCCAAAATTGCTTTGAAGGGTGGACTGGGTGCTGGCGTCAGTGCACAGCTTCCCAAGGGCAGTACTTTGAAGGTGACCAAAGTAATATGCAACAACAAGATATGTAGTACTTTTTCTAGGAAAAATTTGTGAATTTAATTGTCCAGCCTTATAGATTATGTATTTTCGGAGCACGTATCATCATTTGATACACATGTATAATGTGTAAATCAAACCAGGGTACTTTGGATATTCATTACCCTAAATGCTAAGAACACTTGAATTATTCTTTTCTAGCAATTTAAAATGTACAATACATTAACGTTAACAACAGCCACCCTACTGATACAGCCTACTAGATCTTATTTCTTCTACTAAACTCTATCCTTGTTTCTATGATGTATTATTTTTTAATTTGTACTTTTTTATTGTATTGTTAGTTTTTAGAGCTTTTTCCCAAATATTTTTGATTTGCAGTTGGTTGAATCCAAGAATGTGAAACCCATGGACATGGTGGGCTGACTTTGTATATAAAATTAAAGCAAAATTTGTAGGAAACAATACTTATTTTATGTGCAACATATTCAATCAATTGTGTTTTAAAAATATTAATGGTCATAATCAACATTTTATAATATACTCTGGGTAATTCAAAATTTGAATGACGAGTTTAGAAGATGTATATTCGTAAATAAGGCCATTTGCATTATAACTAAGAATCAAGACTATTTAGGAAAGCAAATTCAGTGGAGAATATAAATCATAAAGCACCTTTCTAAATAAAATAGAATGAATTTGAAAATTATCAGGCTGCTTACCAAGCATTTGTGCGCTTCTCTTGAAAAACTGCATCTCAAATTTGGTCATATTTCTCTTTTCTGTGTTACTATAAAGTTCAGTGCCAACTTTGGACTTTATAGCATGAATTTTATATATTAATTTTATTTCTGACTTCATTTTCTTTTTTCTTTTTTCCTGGAGTTCTGAAGTTGCTTTAAAAATGCTATTGTATTGTGTTTTGTAAGGTACATTTACAGATTTTGGCACAAGATGCAAGTAAATAAATAAAATTGATATTGCTACTGCTGCTATCAGTGTAGACAAGTGAGCACTGAAAATCTCTAAATTCTGTATTGTGCTTTGAATTGCTTTGTCTGAATTACACAGAGCACTCCTTGCTTTTAATGTGTTTGTACCATCATTCCATTGTGACTAGTTCAGGCTCGTGCACTTGAAATTCTTTAGTTACAGTGTGAACAGAAACTCACGAAAATGGCCTAGAGAGCTTGGAAATATTTGCACCTGTCTCCCTAGCTAATGCCGTAAAGAGATAGCTCCATATTTCAACATGTTCCTATGGAACATTGTGTTCCAATTACCTTCTATTGTAATTCACAGGTTGTTACAGTAGAGATTTTGACAAGAACAAAAAGTCTCTGGTGAAAATTTGATGCTTTTATACATTTTTAAAAAACCCTAAACATGCTAATTACTTTAACCATGACATGTCAAGTGTATCCCTGGAAAAGGGGTTTGAGGCTTTGGAACATGGGTGATGCTGTGACTACCCAATGGAAGGGCAGATATTTGCCTACACATAATTACCTATGGTAATTGTATCCCAAGTGAAAACAGGCTTTATGCAGCCTAGTGGAATAATTACCAAAGCCAGCGAAAGCATGTTAACATTAAGATGCTGGCTCAGAATAATTCACAGGCAGGAACAGACATCAGCCTGTCTGGAAGTCTAGGGGGCTTCTGTGTTTCACCTATGTTGGTTGACCAACATGTCACAGGTGTTTTCCAAATGAACAGGTGCCTAAAACCAAAACATTATATAAGCTATGTCTGGTTTTATATTGCACTATGCTCATCATGTGTGTGTTCAACTGTACTGGTTTCAAATTTTAAAGTAAATTTTATAGGTTTTAAGGCATGAATATTGACAAGTGATTCAACAATAAATATTGAATTCTGATGCCCAATGTTGTGTTGCTTAAGTATTTTTCAAAAATACATAAGTAAGTAACTCACATATTTCCCAGCAGATTATTGACTCCTGGGCAATGCAAATGTGATGCTTTATTAAAGATCAAAGAAAATCTGGAAGAGGTATTTCTTCTCTTATGCCACAGTTACTACTGTTACTATTAGGAGCTTTTCTTGCATAAGGTGGGGAGAAAAGTTTGAGCAGCAGAAACAGAGAGGCAAATATTTACTTCTCTGCTTCTCTTTCTGCTCCTCTGTTGAAAGCCTCCCAGCCCTCCATGGAGGTGTGCAGATCTTTCTCATTGCCTCTGCTTCTGTCCAATGTCTAGTAAGATGTTACCAGGAAAAACTTCACAAGTAAGTATTGACACCCTTGTTTGTGCTGGTCACTGTGCCAACCCCTGGGATAGAGCAATGAAAAAACCAACCCTGACATGTCTTCCAAGGAGTGTCATAGTCTGAGATGGGGATGGCCACTAAACAGAGACTTAAAAAGGGGATTTGAGCTTCAAAAAAATTTATCATTTAAACTTTATTCTCTAACCCCAAAACACTGAAATGCTACAGTTTTCTGTTTTGTAAGTCAGTATTTTCCAGGGGCTTCAATTTCTGATGAGTGGCATTTCAATTTCAAGACTTAAAGAAATATGTTAAACAGATGCTCGAATAGTCTCCTGAAGAATCTGCAGGGAGACCCCTCTAATGTATGCCACATATAAATTCATATTTTCTTTCCAAATTCCTTAGGAACTTTAGTCAGATTTTTTTTTTTTCTTTTTCCAATATCTGAAAAGAAAATGAGGGTTGGTTAATTAGAATTCCTCATCAAACTCCCACAGAGACCATGATGACAGTATTGTCTGCTTTTTGTTTCAGCCCAGTGGCTGATGGTCAAATAAAGTTTCTTCTACAAAGTTTCTCCTATGTCCTGATGGCTAGATGCCTCGGCACTTTTTTTTTTCCTGTAGAATGCAACACTGTAGGAAGAGGAATAAACATTAAGATACCTGAGAAATGTCTTGCTGGATTATTATACATAAAAGGAAAGAAAGGAGCATACATATTTTTACAAAAGAATCATTTTCCTTTAGCTAAGGATGCACAATGAACTGATTTAATTTTAATGAGTTCTAATGTGTCATTGTCTGTTCTTACACTTGTATTTTCCAAATCAGCCTTCCATTGTCTGTGCAGGAGACTGGAATGCGTTTCACATCTTTTTAGAGAGTGATTGTTCCGAGGGCCTCTTTTGTTTTGGAATACCTCTTTGTCCTCTTCACTCATGTAGTTACTTCTTAGGGGTCTCAAAGCAGCTGAGGCTTTACCTACAGTTTTTAATCAGGTAACTCAGGATCTTAAACCATATTTTCTTGGTGGGCTGAATTGACGACACAGTTTTATGACAGTTTTATATACATTGGACATATTAAGAACAGTTTCTTACACACATAGGTCCCTTAAAAATATGTGGTATTATATAGCAATTAGCAGAATGTAAAACTCATTACTTCTCTTGGATTTTTTCTTTTGTGGTAGACTGTGGGTTAAAAATTGCAAGAAAGCAATACTGTCACTATATCCTCTTTGCATCTATTGTGCATATTTTTACCCCCAGACCTAATAAAATATGCTTTCATGTGGCATGTATAGGTGCTTGTGTGTATCTATAGTATCTCTGTACACTTTTCACACACACACACAGGCATTTATATGAACTTCTCTCTCTTTTAATAGGCTTATGAAGACGAATTAGTAATACCATTATAAAAACATGGCAGTTCAATTGGGTGAAAATCTCAGCTACTCCTACAATTGAAAAGCTACTCAGCTACTCCTACATTTTTTGTGACTGTGTTAATAGAATTAAATAAGGAGGGGCAAAAATGCCACTATTTGGTCTGAAGAATCTGGACATTTGATTTAGAGGTGGAGGATAAGAGAGACTTACTACGGAAGTCAGAACAGTGAAAATTAAGCATTTTATGTGTAGATGTCTGAGGCAGTATTCATGATTTTAAGAAACAATTCAAAGAATTGGAAATAAACTAATGAAGGGGGTGGCGCCTGTGGCTCAGTGAGTAGGGCGCCGGCCCCATAAGCCGAGGGTGGCGGGTTCAAACCCAGTCCCGGCCAAACTGCAACAAAAAAAAAATAGCCGGGCGTTGTGGTGGGCGCCTGTAGTCCCAGCTGCTCGGGAGGCTGAGGCAAGAGAATCGCGGAAGCCCAGGAGTTAGAGGTTGCTGTGAGCCGTGTGACGCCACGGCACTCTACCCGAGGGCGGTACAGTGAGACTCTGTCTCTACAAAAAAAAAAAATAAATAAAAAAAAATAAACTAATGAAGGCAGAAGGGCATACTCATACATGTTGGTTTGTGCTAGATTGTCTTTTGGAATTTGCCATGTATATACTTAAAAAGGAGGGTAAAGTTTTTTATTTTTTAATGTGCTGGGTTTTTTTTTATTATATATATTTTTTATTAAATCATAACTGTATACATTGATATGATCATGGGGCATCATACACTCGCTTCATAGACCATTTGACACAATTTCATCACAGTGGTTAACATAGCCTTCCTGGCATTATCTCAGTTACTGTGCCAAAACATTTACATTCTACATTTACCAAGTTTCGCAAATACCCCTGTAGGATGCACCATAGGTATGGTCCCACCGATCCCCCTCCCTCTACCCACCACCCCCCTCCCTCCCCTCCCTTTCCCACTTCCCCCTATTGGTAGGTTGTAACTGGGTTATAGCTTTCATGTGAGAGCCCCAAATTAGTTTTCATAGTAGGGCTGAGTACATTCAGTACTTTTTCTTCCATTCTTGAGATACTTTACTAAGAAGAATATGTTCCACTCCATCCATGTAAACATGAAAAAGGTAAAGTCTCCATCTTTCTTTAAGGCTGCATAATATTCCATGGTGTACATATACCACAATTTATTAATCCATTCGTGGATCGATGGGCACTTGGGCTTTTTCCATGACTTAGCAATTATGAATTGGGCTGCAATAAACATTCTGGTACAAATATATTTGTTATGTTGTGATTTTTGGTCTTCTGGGTATATTACAGGATTGAATGGCAGATCTATTTTTAGATCTCTGAGTGTTCTCCATATATCTTTCCAAAAGGAATGTATTAATTTGCATTCCCACCATCAGTGCAGAAGTGTTCCCTTTTCTCCACATCCACGCCAACATCTCTGGTCTTGAGCTTTTGTGATATAGGCTAGTCTCACTGGAGTTAGATGATATCTCAAAGTAGTTTTGATTTGCATTTCTCTGATGATTAAAGATGATGAGCATTTTTTCATATGTCTGAAGGCCGTGCACCTGTCTTCTTCAGAGAAGTTTCTCTTCAAATCCCTTGCCCAGCCTAAAATGGGATCCCTTGTTTTTTTCTTGCTGATGCATTTGAGTTCTCTGTGGATTCTGGTTATTAAACCTTTGTCAGAGATATACCCTGCAAATATCTTCTCCCGTTCTGAGGGCTGTTTGTTTGCTTTACTTACTGTGTTCTTGGCTGTGCAGAAGCTTTTTAGTTTGATCAAGTCCCAGTAGTGTATTTTTGAAGCTGCTTCAATTGCCCGGGGGGTTCTCCTCATAAAATACTTGCCCAGACCAATTTCTTCAAGGGTTTTCCCTGCACTCTCTTCTAGTATTTTTATAGTTTCATGTCTTAAGTTTAAATCTTTAATCCAATGAGAGTCTATCTTAGTTAATGGTGAAAGGTGAGGGTCTAATTTCAGTCTTCTGCAGGTTGCCAGCCAGTTCACCCAGCACCATTTGTAAATAGGGAATCTTTTCCCCACTGAATGTTTTTAATTGGCTTGTCAAAGATCAAATAGCGGTAAGTAGCTGGATTCATCTCTTGGTTCTCTATTCTATTCCAGACATCTACTTCAGGTTTTTGTGCCAGTACCATGCTGTTTTGATCACTATCGATTTGTAGTAAAGTCTGAGGTCTGGTAGTGTGATTCCTCCTGTTTTGTTTTTATTTCTGAGTAATGTCTTGGCTATTTGAGGTTTTTTCTGATTGCATATAAAACGAAGTATTGTTTTTTCAAGATCTTTAAAATATGACAGTGGAGCTTTAATAGGGAGTGTGTTGAAATTTGGGTAGCATGGACATTTTGATAATGTTGATTCTTCCCAGCCATGAGCATGGTATATTTTTCTATTTGTTAACATTTTCAGCTCTTTTCTTAGAGGTTCATAGTTCTCTTTATAGAGATCTTTCACGTCTTTTGTTAGGTAAATTCCCAAATATTTCATCTTCTTTGGCACTACTGTGAATGGGATAGAGTCCTTAACTGCTTTTTCAACTTGACTGTTGTTGGTGTATATAAAGGCTACCAATTTATGGATGTTGATTTTGTAACCTGAGACGCTGCTGTATTCATTGATCACTTCTAGGAGTTTTGTAGGAGAGTCCCTAGTGTTTTCCAGATACACAATCATATCATCTGCGAAGAGCGAAAGTTTGATCTTTTCTGACCCTATATGGATACCCTTGATTGCCTTTTCTTCCCTAATTGCAGTGGCTAAAACTTCCATTACAATGTTCAAAAGCAATGGAGACAATGGGTAGCCTTGTCTGGTTCCTGATCTGAGTGGAAATGATTCTAATATAACTCCATTCAATATGATATTGGCTGTGGGTTTGCTGTAGATGGCCTCTATCAGTTTAAGAAAAGTCCCTTCTAGACCAATTTTCTTGAGTGTTCTGATCATGAAGGGATGCTGGATATTATCAAAAGCTTTTTCTGCATCAATTGAGAGAATCATATGGTCTTTGTTTTTTAATTTATTTATGTGCTGAATTACATTTATAGCTTTACATATATTGAACCAGCCTTGAGACCCTGGGATAAAACCAACTTGGTCATGATGTATAATTTGTTTGATATGTTGCTGGATTCTGTTTGTTAGGATCTTGTTGAATATTTTTGCATCTATATTCGTTAGTGATATTGGTCTATAATTTTCTTTTCTTGTTGGGTCTTTTCCTGGTTTGGGGATCAGGGTGATGTTTGCTTCATAGAACGTGTTGGGTAGTCTTCCTTCTTTTTCTACCTTTTGGAACAGGTTGAGTAAGATAGGTACTAATTCCTCTTTAAATGTTTGGTAGAATTCTGACGTAAAACCATCTGGTCCCGGGCTTTTCTTTTTAGGGAGGTTTTGTATAGTTGATGCTATTTCTGAACTTGATATGGGTCTGTTCAACATTTCCACTTGATTCTGGCTAAGTCTAGGAAGGTGGCATGCTTCCAAGTATCGGTCAATTTCCTTCAGATTTTCATATTTCTGAGAATAAAGTTTCTTGTAATATTCATTAAGGATTTTTTGGATTTCTGACAAGTCTGTTGTTATTTCGTCTTTGTTGTTTCTGATTGATGATATTAGATATTTTACTTTTTTTTTCTGATTAGGTTGGCCAGAAGTTTATCTATTTTATTGACCTTTTCAAAAAACCAGCTTTTTGATTTATTGATCTATTGTATTATTCGTTTTCAATTTCATTTAATTCTGCTCTAATTTTGGTTATTTCTTTTCTTCTACTGGGTTTGGGGTTGGAATGTTCTTCCTTTTCCAGTTGCTTGAGATGTCCCATTAAGTTGTTAACTTCCTCTCTTTCCGTTCTCTTGAGGAAGGCTTGCAGTGCTATAAATTTCCCTCTTAGAACTGCCTTTGCAGTGTCCCAGAGGTTCTGATAGTTTGTGTCTTCATTGTCGTTTTGTTCCAAAAAATTGGCGATTTCTTTCTTAATCTCATCTCTGACCCAGCTATCATTCAGCATAAGGTTATTTAACTTCCATGTTTTTGTATGAGTATGCAGATTCCTGTTGTTACTCAATTCAAGTTTTATTCCATAATGGTCTGAGAAGATGCATGGAATAATTTCTATTCCTTTAAATTTACTGAGGTTAGACTTGTGACCTAAAATGTGGTCAATTTTGGAGTAAGTTCCATGGGCTGATGAGAAGTATGTGTATTCAGTTTTGTTGGGATGAAATGTTCTGTAGATGTCTGCTAAATCTAAATATTGGATGGTTAGGTTCAAATCTAAGATTTCTTTGCTCAGCTTCTTGCTGGAGGATCGATCCAACACTGCCAAAGGAGTGTTGAAATCTCCGACGATTATGGAGCTGGAGGAAATCAAGTTGCTCATGTCTGTTAGAGTTTCTCTTATAAATTGAGGTGCATTCTGGTTGGGTGCATAGATATTAATAATTGAGATCTCATAATATTGAGTATTACCCTTAACAAATATGAAGTAACCATTCTTGTCCTTCCTTACTTTTGATGGTTTAAAGCCTACTGTATCTGCAAATAAAATTTCAACACCTGCTTTTTTCTGATTACCATTTGCCTGAGATATGGATGACCATCCTTTCACCCTGAGTCTGTATTTGTCTTTTCAGTTAAGATGTGACTCTTGTATGCAACAAATATCTGGCTTGAGTTTTTGTATCCAGTCAGCTAACCTATGCCTCTTTAGAGGACAGTTTAAGCCATTCACATTAATAGAGAGTATTGATAAGTCTGGTGGAATTTTGGTTATCGATTTCTTCAAAGGACATTTTTAATCCTTTTGCCAGTGTGGAAGTTGGAGTTTTATCCAAAGTTTCTGAGTGAGTTTACTTTTGTGGTGTAGGATTGGGTTGCTCATTGTGGAGGATAGGTCTGAGAATATCCTGAAGAGCTGGTTTACTTATGGCAAATTTTTTCAACATATGAATGTCATTGAAGTATTTAATTTCTCCATCATAAATGAAACTCAGTTTAGCTGGATACAAGATCCTGGGTTGAAAGTTATTTTGCTTTAGGAGATTAAAAGTCGATGACCACCCTCTTCTGGCTTGAAAAGTTTCAGCAGAGAGATCTGCAGTTATTCTAATATTCTTTCCTTTGTACGTAATAGTTTTCTTTCGCCGGGCTGCTTTGAGAATCTTCTCTTTCATGTTAACTTTAGTGAAGCTAATTATGATATGCCTGGGGGATGACTTATTGGGGTTGAATTGTGCTGGGGTTCTGAAGCTGTCCGCTATCTGAATTTCAGATTCTCTAGGCATGGCCGGAAAATTTTCTGTCATAATTTCATGCAGAAGGGCTTCTGTGCCCTTCGAGGCCACTTCATCATTCTCTGAAATCCCAATTATTCGTATATTGCTTTTCTTTGAATTATCTGAGAGTTCTCTGAGTGAGTGATCCGTTTTTGCTCTCCATTTCTCTTCCTCTTTGAGAGATTGGGAGCGTTCGAAGACTTTATCTTCAATGTCAGAAATCCTTTCTTCTGCTTGCTCCATTCTGTTGCTGAGGGATTCTACTGTATTTTTTATATCTTTGAGGGCTGTAAATTCTTGCTTCAATGTGTCTAAGTCTTTGGTGGTTTTGTCTTTAAATTTGTTAAATTCTTGAGACAACTTTAGAATTTCTCCTCGAATTCCTAATTCTGTTTTATTAATCTTGTCTGCAATCCAAATTCTGAATTCGATTTCTGATATCTCAGCCAGTTGTTTATGAATGGGATCTTCAATCACATCTGCCGTATCTTTTCTTGGGGGGGTTGATCTATTCTGGTTATTCATGTTACCAGAGTTTTTCTGCTGATTCCTCCCCATGGTTATTTTACTCCCTTTGATTTTTCCCCTGGGGCTTTATCGAGGGCCCATACAGTGTTGTGGCCTGAGAAACTGGGGCCCTGTCTTGTGTGGTGGGGCTAAGTGGTTCTGTCTTGTTTTCAGCTGGTTTCTGTTCGATCCTATTGTAACGTTTACTCTGGCTTGAAGTCTCAGCTGTGTGGAAAAACCAGCAATTAAGTCACCCCGCCCACCCACCTCTGGCACCAGTTGGAAAAGGAAAATCAAACCTTCCTACAACCGCATACCCAGGGCACTGCCTGAAAAGTCTTCAGTCTATTAGTTCATTTCAAAAGGTCCAAATTGATTGTCTCAATCGGCACCTGTCTTGGGTGGGAGAGTTCAAGAGGTCTCTGGGAACTGGATCACAGGGGTCTAGTGACTCCTCTGATATGACTTACTCCAGTGCTGCGTGGAGTCAGGAGGAGCCAACTAGCAAATAGATCAGTCTGGGAAGGTTAATGTCTCCTTCTCCACTTTGCCCCTCCATCGTACCCAGTCACTGGTATCTCTGCAGATGGCTAACCCAGTTGCCTGTAGTGAACAGATACTCCAGGGGTTTGCACCTGCCTGAATTGCAAGGGAGTCTGCCAGGCCCCTGCAGTCTGCCGCTATCTAGCAGGAGGAGATGGGGCCTGACATCTTTGAGTGCTTGATGCAGGTGGTGGGAGGGAGGTGTTCACTCAGGCTTAGCCCCGTCCCTGATTGATGTTGCTAACAGAACAGAACAGACAACTTTGTGGGGTTCTGTCTCTGTTTCTGCTAAAATCGCCTACAGAAGATGGGCTGTTCCGAGTTCAAACGTCTTTGCTGCTGGAGGTTTGTGTCCGATTACCTCTCTGTGTTGGCCCTGCCCTGGAAGCTTCCCTGGTTTGTAAGCAGGGTCAGGCAAATCCTTTGCTCACTGGTGGCCTCCTCTGGTTGCCCAGGGAGACAGGGGGTGTGGCTTCAGAATATCCAGAAGTGAGCCATTTTGCTGTTAAAGAAAAAACGGCTGTTGATTTGCCTCCAGGAACTGCTGCCCTGGTGTCGGCTCCCAGCCGACCCTTTTCTCCTCTGTCTCGCGCCCCAGAGTCAGCACTGAGTGGCTGCAGTTTATGCTCTGTCCACAACCCTCAAGAGATCTCCCAAGAATCCGGACTCCTGGGGGGCAGGCCCCCAGACCCCTGAGTGAGAGTGAGGGAAAGCTAGAGTTTCATTCCATTTTATGCCTGGCCGTATTGTTGCCCGGGGAGGACTGCTGCACCGCACCACAGGGAAGTGCCGCCAAGGCATGACTCTCCCTCAGCCGAGTGCCCTCTCCTCGAGTGCCCTCTCCTCACTCGCGTGTCTCAGAGTCAGCGCTGACCAGTCGCGGCTTGGGCACTGTGCACTCACTGCCCTCGAGAAATCACCCAAGGATCCCAATTCCTGAGGGACAGGCCCCCAGACCCCGAGTGAGAGTGGGGGGGAGTGCTGAGAGTTCAGCGGGGAAGCTAGAGCTTCATTCAGTTTTATGCCTGGCCGTACTGATGCGTGGGGAGGGCTGTTGCACTGCACCTCAGGGAAGTGCTGCCGAGGCATGAATCCCCCTCAGCCCGGTGCCCTCTCCACACTCGCATGCCTCAGAGTCAGTGCTGACCAGTTGCAGCTTGGGGACTGTCCACTCCCCTTGAGAAATCGCCCAAGAATCCAAACTCCTGGGGGACAGGCCTCCAGACCTCAGTGAGCGGGAGGGGAGTGTTGGGGATTCAGGGTTGTTGGCAAAGGATTTTTAAAGTTTTATACAGTTTTATGCCTGGCAGGACAACGCCATGGCACCCTAGTAGGGGAGGTAGGTCCAGTTTTTAGAAGGTCTCTCCCATGGAGTGTAGTGGAAGGGCCTTTAATTTCTGCCCGTTTGTTTAATTGTGGGGCTCTTGAGCCGGTCTCATGGGGGAGGGGGACTCCCGTCCGCTTGGTGGTGGATTTTGTACCTTTTGTTTGTGTCCTTCTGATCACAGCTTGCCTCAGCGGTGTTGATGTGCATTCTTCAACCTTCTCTCTTGTTGTGGCTCAAATCCACCAGGATACTTACTAAATTCCTGTCCCTTAACTCTCCTTCTGGACGGGAGCCTCTGTTGAAAGCTGGCTTCAGTCCGCCATCTTGTCTCTCCCCCGAGGGTAAAGTTTGAAAAGGTAGGAATAGGAGTGTGGATGATGGACTAGTAATACGAGCTGTAAATTCTAATCTTAACTCTGCCATCCAACAAATTTGTGAACTGAAGCCTGTTGGCCTTTCTCTTCTGTGAGTTAAGAATAATCAAGCTCAAAGACAGTTTTCCTCCATTTATTTTATACACAGTTTTCATGCCCAGGGTCCCTCTGGCTATACTTTCCTTCTTGATGGAGCACGAGGGGGCCATTGTGGGTCACATAGTAGAGGCAAGACTGTTTGTATTTCCATGCCATTTGTAAATCTACAAAGATTTGGTATGCCTGTTCCTGGTCTTGAGAAGTAAGGCTTATTTTGTCTCCAAAGGAAGCAGACACAAAACAGTTTTCTAAGATGTGTAATAACACTTGGATCTTCTATAGGGGACATTAGATTTCCTAGTGTAAGTTAAGTATTGCCAGATTAAGTGCCTGCTATATCAGGTGAAGTTGTGGTGTCCCATTTCCCTGGAGCACAGGAGGGGTGAAGATTCTGAAGTCTTGCAGTTTGGGGCTGAGTTGGTATTTAGTCTGAAAAATTCTCCCCTGGAGATTCCTGCAGAGAGGGTGGGCTGGCTTCCTAATCAAGTAAGCCCTTGGAGGGTGAGAGAAGAGAGAGAGAGGGAGAGAGAGACAGAGATAAAAGAAAGAGTAGAGAGGAAGTGGGGATTTTGTTAATTCTGGTCCCATTTGATGGAGAAATCTTGATTTACTTTTGAAAGCTATGATTTTACACATCGCCATCAGCTACCTCTTGAAACTAACAGAAGTGTTTGGGACAGAAGAGATGGATAATAAAGGAATGGATGAATAAGGAAATGAAAGGCTAAAGTAATGAAAAAAATCCAGAAGTCTTCCAACTTCATCTGATAGATAAAACCACCACCCCTGACCATATGAATATTTCTGAAGTTGATTATACAATCCAGTGATTTTGAAAACTAAAATTATGTTAAAGGATGACTTTAAAGCAACAGTACCATGAGAGCTTAAATAAATAAGAAATATGGTGACTCCTTGGGATAAAATTTATTCTTTACCTGATATGGGCTTTACTTGGAAAACTGGCTCTCTCTGTATTTTAGAAAAATGGGAATTAAACAATACAAAATCTTTAAACTCTCCTACCTATTAATGAGCAGGCTCTTCATCAGGACAGGCTGCAGTTCCCAAAAGAGAGCACAGAAGAGAAAACGCTTGCTGAATTTATTGTATGTAGATTAGAAAATAGACACTCAAGGGATATGCGTGATAACAGCCAAGTTCAAATTTGCTCTTGTTCTCTCTTGTTTTTCACCTGCTCCTCCCTGAACAGGGATCCAGGGACACAAGAGGAATTCTTCTGGGATCAGAAGCAGAGTGAGAATTTGATGCTTGAAAAGGATCAAATTCTTAATGAGCCTTATCAAACTTATTTACAAGAAACATGAGCTGTGGTTCTTGGGGACTTGGTGAAGGACTCTGAGTTAGCTGAAGGATGCATTTGTTAAGATATGTAATTCATGGAAACCAGAGAGGTTTTATTTCCAGAAAGTGTACTGTGGGGTGGAGATGAGATCATATAAATGAACTCTTCGGAATTGCCAGGGCTTGGCTGGCTCTGGCTGCTCAGCCTTCTTTGGCCTTTAAGTTATTTTCATCCCTTATTGGAATTCTTAGCATCTAGCTGCAAATATTTCTCTAATCTTTAGTTATCTCTGTCATTACTAACTATTGCACCAAATTAAAATATGTGTTCCTATCGGCCAAGCCCCTTGTCAAACCTCAGTATGTTTAGGTTTCTCCAGCACCTTATAATCAGTGTCAGGTAAACAGAGATGTCCCACTACACAATCCTTTAAAAAATGTAGTCCTTACAACCCCAAATCTGCTTAATTCAGTGTGAAATCCCTAGGTTTTCCTGGATGTGATTTAAACTTTCCCTAAAATCTCAAGGTAATTAATTTAATTTTTTCTTTGTTTTTCTCTGAACAGTTAAAAAAAAATAGGAAATTATAACAAGGGAGAAAGAATAATATTAATAGAATGACTATCAATTGTCAACATCAGCACATTTTTAACATACCCTTCTTTACCTTTCCCAATCTCTACATAAATACATTGGTTTTTGATAAATTACTTCAAATAAATTGCAAACATGATGACATTTCACTCAGAAGTACTTAACACTGATAGTCTAAGAAAAAGAAAGATGTGTACTTATTAAACACCATACCTTATCACGCCCAATAGGTTAATAAGAATCATCTGTCATTATTTAATTATAATCAGTTTTCAAATTTCCCTAGTTGTCTTTAAAAAGCCATTTATACCGGGAGGCTGAGGCAAGAGAATCGCCTAAGCCAAAGAGTTAGAGGTTGCTGTGAGCTGTGTGATGCCACGGCACTCTACCGAGGGTGATAAAGTGAGACTCTGTCTCTACAAAAAAAAAAAGCCATTTATACCTGTTTTTTTTAAAAAAAAACTCTGGGATCCAACCATGTTCCGGGTTTTGCACTTAGATTTTTTTAATTGAGAAATTTTTCTCTCATCACTTTTGTTTGTCTTCTATGTCAAAGACTCTTTTTCAAGAATCCAGGCCCCTTAACTTGCAGAATGTTGTTTATTTTGGATTTGTCCGATTGTTTACTCTTGATTAGAATCAAGGTAGATCTTTGTTTGTTGGGAATGTTGGAACAATGGCTGTGGTATAGAACTTAATGTACATCAAATTTTTGCTATTCTCCTCCCTGTCCCTTCCCTGACATCCTTAGAGGAGCCTATATTTCCCACTCAAGTGCCTGAGTTTGACCACATGACTTGCTGAGGGCAATCAGATGACAGAAGACATGTGTTTTGAGTAACTAGGCTTATCCTCTTGTGCTTCTACCATTAACATGAGAAAAACATTTCCTGGATGTCAGGAAATTGAATGACATGTAGACCTAACCTAAACTAAAATCACAGCTTGCAGCCAAGCCTTGCTTATACCAGAAGAACCCCGCCAATCTGCAGAAGTGTAAGCAAAAAGTTTGTTACATGTAACTGAGAATTTGTCATTGACTGTTACCCCAAACAGCAATCTTGACACATGAGATAGAAATCCTATTTACTTTTTTATTTATAAATAAAACATATGAATAAATATTACTTTTTTTGTGGTGAAAAGCACATAACATGATACCAATACTCCCAATTTTTTGAGAGTATAGTACCAATTGTTAATTATATGTACAAACTTATATAGCCGATCTTTAGAACTATCTCATTTTGCATAATTGAAATTCTGTATCTATTGAATGGTAACTCCCTATTCCCCCTCCCCTTAGCCCCTGGCAACTACCATTTTACTTTTGGTTTCTATGAATTTGACCACTTTATATAAGCAGAATCAAGCAGTACTTGTCCTCCTGTAACTGGCTTAGTTCCCTTAACGTAACACCCTCAAGTTGCATCCATGTTGTAACAGATGGCAGGATTTCCCTCTTTTTTAAGGCTGAATAATATTCCATTGTTTGTGTATACTGTATTTTTTCATATATTCATCTATCAATAGACATTTAGGCTGTTTCCATGTCTTGACCATCCTGAATATGGGGGTGCATATGTCTCTTTAAGATCTTGTTTTCAATACTTCTGGCTTAAATAAACAGAAGTGGTATTGTTGGATCACATATACTTCTACTTTTTGTTTTTTGAGAAATCTTCAGACTGTTTTCCATATCAGCTTACCAGTTAACATTCTAGTAACAGGGTACAGGGTTTCATTTTCTCCTCATTCTCTCTAGTACTTGTTATTTTCTTTTGTTGTTGTTTTGAATTTTGATCATCCTAACAGGGTCAAAGTGATATTTCATTATGGTATTCATTATGACATTGATTATTCAGATTAACAATGTTGAGCATCTTTTTGTATACTTGGTCATTTGTGTGTCTTCTTTGGGGGAATATCTATACAAACACATTGCTCATTTTTAAAATCAGGTTACTTTTTTTGCAATTGAGTTGGAGAAGTTCTTTACATATTTTTGTGCATTAGTTTATTATCAGATGTATGGTTTCAAATATTGTCTCCCAATCTGTATGTTGCCTTTCTGTCCTAATGAATATTTCCTTTGCTGTGCAGAAGCTGTTTAGTTCAAACTAGTCCACAAGTTTACTTTTGCCTTTGTTGCCTGTGGTTTTGGTGTTATTTTAAAAAATCATTGCCAAGTCCAATGTCATAAAGCCTTATCCCTATGTTTTCTTCTAGGAGTTTTATAGTTTCTGGTCTTACATTTAAGCCTTTAATTCATTTTGGCTTGGGTTATGTTTAATAATATTAAGTCCTTCAATCCATGAGAAAAAAATATATTTTCATTTATTTGTATGTCCTTTAATTGTAACCTGGCTTATGACGACTATTACCCGCCATACTTATCTTGAGGGGGGAACCCAGGAATGGGTAGAGATGGTGGAAGGGCTGGAGGGAACGAACCAAAGAACCACAACATCTGGGGCATCACCAGGAATCCTTGGAGTTGTAGTTTCTCCTGAAGCTGGCTTCCTGGAGCCAGTGGTGCGGCTTTTTCTTATTTATTTATTTATTTATTCATTTGTTGCGGATTCATTGAGGGTACAATAAGCCAGGTTACACTGATTGCATTTGTTAGGTAAAGTCCCTCTTGGAATCATGCCTTGCCCCCCCAAAGTGTGGCACACACCAAGGCCCCACCCCGCTCCCTCCTTCCCTCTCTCTGCTCTTCCTTTCCCCACACTTCCCTCCTTCTTTCTCTCTCTGCTCTCCCGTTCCTTCACCCCCACAGTGACCTTAATTGTCATTAATTGTCCTCATATCAAAATTGAGTACATAGGATTCATCCTTCTCCATTCTTGTGATGCTTTCCTAAGAATAATGTCTTCCACTTCCATCCAGGTTAATACGAAGGATGTAAAGTCTCCATTTTTTTTTTAATGGCTGAATAGTATTCCATGGTATACATACACCACAGCTTGTTAATCCATTCCTGGGTTGGTGGGCATTTAGGCTGTTTCCACATTTTGGTGATTGTAAATTGAGCTGCAATAAACAGTCTAGTACAAGTGTCCTTATGATAAAAGGATTTTTTTCCTTCTGGGTAGATGCTCAGTAATGGGATTGCAGGATCAAATGGAAAATCTAGCTGGAGTGCTTTGAGGTTTCTCCATACTTCCTTCCAGAAAGGTTGTACTAGTTGCAGTCCCACCAGCAGTGTAAAAGTGTTCCCTTCTCTCCACATCCACGCCAGCATCTGCAGTTTTGAGATTTTGTGATGTGGGCCATTCTTGCTGGGGTTAGATGGTATCTCAGGGTGGTTTTGATTTGCATTTCTCTAATAGATAGGGATGATGAAGATTTTTCACATGTTTATTAGCCATTTGTCTGTCTTCTTTAGAGAAGGTTCTATTCATGTCTCTTGTCCATTGACATATGGGATTGTTGGCTTTTTTCATGTGGATTAATTTGAGTTCTCTATAGATTCTAGTTATCAAGCTTTTGTCTGATCCAAAATATGCAAATATCCTTTCCCATTGTGTGGGTTGTCTATTTGCTTTGGTTGTTGTCTCCTTAGCTGTATGGAAGCTTTTCAGTTTAATTAAGTCCCATTTGTTTATTTTTGTTGTTGTTGCAATTGCCATGGCAGTCTTTTTCATGAAGTCTTTCCCCAGACCAATATCTTCCAGTGTTTTTCCTATGCTTTGAAGCTTTTTATTGTTTCATGCTTTAAATTTAAGTCCTTTATCTATCTTGAATTAATTTTTGTGAGTTTCAGTCTTTTACATGTGGATATCCAGTTCTCCCAACACCATTTATTGAATAGGGAGTCTTTCCCCCAAGGTATGTTCTTGTTCGGTTTATCAAAGATTAGGTGGTTGTAAGATGTTAGTTTCATTTCTTGGTTTTCTATTTGATTCCAAGTGTCTATGTCTTTATTTTTGTGCCAGTACCATGCTGTCTTGATCACTATGACTCTGTAGTACAGCCTCAAATCTGGTATGGTGATGCCCCCAGCTTTATTTTTATTACTAAAAATTGCCTTAGCTATACGGTTTTTTTCTTGTTCCATACAAAATGCTGAATCATTTTTTCCAAATCTTGGAAGTATGATGGTGGTATTTTAATAGGAATGGCATTTAATAGGTAGATTGCTTTGGGAAGTATACACATTTTAACAACGTTGATTCTTCCCATCCATGAGCATGGTATGTTCTTCCATTTGTTAATATCCTCTGCTATTTCCTTTCTGAGGATTTCATAATTTTTTTTATAGAGGTCCTTCACCTCCTTCATTAGGTATATTCCTAGGTATTTCATTTTCTTTGAAACTATGGTGAAGGGAGTTTTGTCCTTAATTAGCTTCTCATCTTGACTGTTATTAGCGTATACAAAGGCTACTGACTTGTGGACACTGATTTTATATCCTAAAACATTACTGTATTTTTTGATGACTTCTAGGAGTCTTGTGGTTGAGTCTTTGGGATTCTCTAAGTATAAGATCATGTCGTCAGCAAAGAGGGAGAGTTTGACCTCCTCTGCTCCCATTTGGATTCCCTTTATTTCCTTGTCTTGCCTAATTGTATTGGCTAGAACTTCCAGCACTATGTTGAATAGTAAAGGTGACAGAGGACAACCTTGTCTGGTTCCAGTTCTAAGAGGAAAAGCTTTTAGTTTGACTCCATTCAGTAAAATATTAGCTGTCGGTTTGTCATAAATAGCTTCAATCAGATTTAGTCATATGCCACCTATGCCTATCCTCTTCAGTGTTCTAATTAGAAAAGGATGCTGGATTTTATTGAAAGGTTTTTCTGCATCTATTGAGAGGATCATCTGATCTTTATTTTTGCCTCTGTTAATATGGTGGATAATGTTTATGGACTTACGTATGTTAAACCAGACTTGCATTCCTGGGATGAAACCTACTTGACTATGATGTATGACTTTTTTGTGATAAGCTGTAATCTATTGGCTAAGATTTTGTTGAGAATTTTTGCATCTATATTCATTAATGAAATTGGTCTTAAATTCTCCTTTTTGTTTGGGTCTTTTCCTGGTTTTGGTATCAGGGTGATGTTT
Source organism: Nycticebus coucang (assembly GCF_027406575.1). Classification (NCBI taxonomy): domain Eukaryota; kingdom Metazoa; phylum Chordata; class Mammalia; order Primates; family Lorisidae; genus Nycticebus; species Nycticebus coucang. The sequence goes on along the minus strand of NC_069794.1, from coordinate 57,985,040 downwards.
GCTTCATAGAACGTGTTGGGGGAAGATTCCTTCTTCCTCAATTTTTTGGAATAATTTCTGCAATACAGGAATAAGCTCTTCCTTGAAGGTTTGATAGAATTCTGGTGCGAAGCCATCTGGACCAGAGCATTTTTTTGGTTGGAAGATTTTTTATTGTTTCTTTGATCTCAGTGCTTGAAATTGGTCTGCTCAGGATCTCTATTTCTTCCTGGCTAAGTCTAGGGAGAGGGTGTCATTCCAAATATTGATCCATTTCCTTCACATTGTCAAATTTCTGGGCATAGTGTTTCTGGTAGTATTCAGAGATGATCTCTTGTATCTCTGGGATCAGTTGTTATTTCCCCTGTGTCATTTCAGATTGAGGTTACTAGAGATTTTACTTTTCTATTTCTCGTTAGTCTGGCCAGTGGTTTATCTATTTTATTATTTTTTTCAAAAAACCAACTCCTTGTTTCTTTAATTTTCTGAATGATTCTTTTGTTTTCAATTTTGTTGATCTCTGATTTGATTTTGGGTATTTCTTTTCTTCTAGTGGATTTAGGCTTACGTTGTTCTTCTTTTTTCAATTCCATCAGATGGCTTGTGAGTTTTTTGATGCAATCTCTTTCTGTTTTTCAAATGTAGGCATCTAAAGAGGTAAATTTTCCTCTCAAAACTGCTTTTGCAGTATCCCATAGGTTTTGGTAGCTTGTGTCTTCATAGTTGTTATGCTCAAGGAAGTTAATGATTTCCTGTTTTATTTCTTCTTGCACCCAGATGTTAGTCAACAGAAGGTTGTTTAATTTCCATGCCTTTGTGTGGGGTTGAACTTTTTTGTTAGAGTTGAGTTCCACCTTTAGTGCATTATGGTCTGAGAAGGTACAAGGTAAAATTTCAATTCTTTTGATTCTGTTGAGGTTTGTTTTGTGTCCCAGGATATTACCAATTTTGGAGAATGTTCCATGGGGTGATGAGAAGAATGTATATTCTTTATCTTTGGGATGGAGTGTTCTATATGCGTCTATCAAGCACAGATGTTCTAGGGTCTCATTTAAATCTCTTATATCTTTGTTTAATTTCTGTTTAGAGGATCTGTCCAGCTCTGTAAGAGCAGTGTTAAAGTCCCCTGTCATTATGGTATTATCAGATATATTGCTCAGACTGAGTTAGGTCTGTTTTAAGAATCTGGGAGCATTTAAATTGGGTGCATAAATATTTAGAATTGAAACATCTTCTTGTTATATTTTTCCCTTGACCAATATAAAGTGAACATCTTTGTCTTTTTTGTCTTTAGTTGCTTTAAATCCACATGTATCTGAAAATAAGATTGCAATTCCTCTTTTCTTCTGAATTCCATTTGCCTGAAAAATTGTCTTCCAACCCTTGACTCGGAGTTTTAATTTGTCTTTTGAAGCCAGGTGTGTTTCTTGCAGACAGCAAATGGATGGCTTGTGTTTTTTAATCCAGTCAGCCAATCTATGTCTCTTCAGGGGGAATTCAAGCCATTAACATTTATTGAGATAATTGATAAGTGTGGTATTATTCTATTTTGTGAGTCTTATTTTGTGAGAGTCCACTGCTTAGTTTTATCTTTTGCATCAGTGTGGAGGTTAGGTTCTGTCCTTTAATTTCTGAGTTCTCACTTTGCTGCTGATCCATTGTGATGGTCAGTGTGTAGAACAGGTTGAAGTATTTCCTGCAGAGCTGGTCTTATTATGGCGAATTTCCTCAATGTTTGTATATCCATAAATGACTTGATTTCTCCATCAATTTTAAAGCTTAGCTTAGCAGGGTATAGAATTCTGGGCTGGAAATTGTTCTGTTTGAGTAGATTAAACATAGATGACCACTGTGTTCTTGCTTGGAAAGTTTCATTAGAGAAGTCTGCGGTCACTCTGATGGATTTGCCCCTGTAGGTCAACTGGCACTTACTCCTGGCAGCTTGCAGAATCTTTTCTTTTGTCTTGTCTTTGGAGAGGTTCATCACAATCATTTTCCCTTGTTTTGGTTCACATTAAGCCTCAGGGAGGAACTATGGCAACCAAGTGCCACAGATTTTTCTACTGGATCAATACGGCTTGTTTTGGGTTTATCTGGTGTGCAGGAGTCTCTTAAGACTTTTCTGGATTTTTGACAGTGGGGGTTGGTTCATGTACTGTTGAATGCATGTCTCTGTTGGAGAAGGAAGGTGTGGGGCTTCCTATTCTGCTGTCTTGCTGATGTCACTCTTCCTAATCTACTTATATTTACCTGAGATTTATCACCATTTGTGGTGCCACATGTAATCATTTATTTAACAGAGATAGTGATCAGTAGACTTCTCAATTATAAGGAAGTATTTGTTCTTTATAAGTGTTTAGTTGCCTGTAGGGTGATATTTTGAGATTGTGTGGATATTCTCTTTAACAACCTTTCATTCCATGGCATTAGTATTTGTTGATGGTCCTTACTTGAATCAGTTATTACATTAAAGCTCTGACCCGCCATCCCATGACACCATTTTTTTTTTTTTTATTCCTTCAAGAAAGATTAGATTTGCATATATATCCACACAGTCTGGAGAAGAGAAAGTACCTCTATTAGGAAGACAAAATAAGCCCCCGGATAATTAATTTATCTGTGTTTTCTGGATTTACACTCTTCAGCTGAGACCTTTTGAAAGGATGAAAAACAGCACTGTGGTAATTCTTTCAGAATAATACTGGGCATTTTCACTTTAGCCAAGCTGAACTAACATTTTTGACATAGTAAGAGAGATTATTGCTTAAAGACAACTTTAGAAATCCAAAAATAGGGTATTGATTAAATTACTATACATTCATAGATTGGAATACTACATAGCCATTAAAAGGAATATTGTAGATGAACATTTTATAACATGAAAAGAAGTTATCATACTAAAAAGTAGGTTACTTTATGATATGCATTGTGTTAGAAGAGATGCATGTGTGTGTATAGTGACACAGTAGTACACATAGTTTCATGCATATAGAAACTACTCAGAAATTCTTATACATTCTGAGATTTGAAAACAATTGGGTTACACTTTAAGAAAAAACCTAAAGGAAAGGATATTTGTACATTTTTGGAAATTAAAGCCATTCTGTCTTTAAAGTAGCCATCAGATTCCCAGAAATTTATAGGAGATGGCTGGATCAAAAATTATAAAATAAGGCTTTTCTTTATGCATTCTTCTACTTTTTTTATTCTTACACCTCTAAACATTAATTCAATTAAGTAGAACATTTTTCTGTAGTGGGAATTTAGTGAAGTAGGAAGATTCATCTTAGGGAAGGCAGTAAACAGGTATTAAAATCTATGTACAAGTTAAACACTTAAATGCATGAATGAAATGCAAGAATACAATTCATAGTATGCTGGTGTATGTGTGTGCACTAACTCTGTAAAAAGTATACTCAAGTTATTAAGAATAATTAATTGTCATGGTGTACTAGTGTATTTTGAATCATTTTATATACTTTGTATGTTTTCATGCTATTTTCTAAATTTTCTACATTGAACATTATTACTATGCAAATTCTTTTGTTATATATATTTTAAAAAATGACTGTGATTTTTCTTCTTTTATAAATCAAAACCTGGAATCATTTCCACTCAGATCAGGAACCAGACAAGGCTGCCCATTGTCTCCATTGCTCTTTAACATTGTAATGGAAGTTTTAGCCACCGCAATTAGGGAAGAAAAGGTGATCAAGGGTATCCACATAGGGTCAGAAGAGATCAAACTTTTGCTCTTCGCAGATGATATGATTGTATATCTGGAAAATACCAGGGACTCTACTACAAAACTCTTAGAAGTGATCAAGGAATACAGCAGTGTCTCAGTTTACAAAATCAACATTCATAAATCAATAGCCTTTATATATACCAAAAATAGTCAAGTTGAAAAAACAATTAAGGACTCTATCCCATTCACAGTAGTGCCAAAGAAGATGAAATATTTAGGAGTTTATCTAACAAAGGACGTGAAAGATCTATATAAAGAGAACTATGAAACTCTAAGAAAAGAGATAGCTGAGAATGTTAACAAATGAAAAAATATACCATGCTCATGGTTGAGAAGAATCAACATTGTTAAAATGTTCATACTACCCAAAGCAATATATAATTTCAACGCAATCCCCAGTAAAGCTCCACTGTCATACTTCGTTTTATATGGAATCAGAAAAAACCTCGAATAGCCAAGACATTACTCAAAAATAAAAACAAAGCAGGAGGAATCACGCTACCAGACCTCAGACTATACTATAAATCGATAGTGATCAAAACAGCATGGTACTGGCACAAAAACAGAGAAGTAGATGTCTGGAACAGAAATGAGAACCAAGAGATGAATCCAGCTAAATACCATTATTTAATCTTTGACAAGCCAATTAAAAACATTCAGTGGGGAAAAGATTCCCTAGTTAACAAATGGTGCTGGGTGAACTGGCTGGCAACCTGTAGAAGACTGAAAGTGGACCCACACCTCTCACTATTAACTAAGATAGACTCTCACTGGATTAAAGATTTAAGCCTAAGAAATGAAACTATAAAAATACTAGAAGAGAGTGCAGGGAAAACACTTGAAGAAATTGGGTTGGGCGAGTTTTTTATGAGAAGGACCCCCCGGGCAATTGAAGCTGCTTCAAAAATATACTATTGGGACTTGCTCAAACTAAAAAGCTTCTGCACAGCCAAGAACACAGTAAGTAAAGCAAGCAAACAGCCCTCAGAATGGGAGAAGATATTTGCAGGTTATGTCTCCGACAAAGGTTTAATAACCAGAATCCACAGAGAACTCAAACGCATTAGCAAGAAAAGAACAAGGGATCCCATTGCAGGCTGGGCAAGGGACTTGAAGAGAAACTTCTCTGAAGAAGACAGGCGGGGCGGCGCCTCTGGCTCAGTGAGCAGGGCGCCGGCCCCATATACTGAGGGTGGCGGGTTCAAACCCAGCCCCGGCCGAACTGCAAAAAAAAATAAATAAATAACTGGGCGTTGTGGTGGGCGCCTGTAGTCCCAGCTACTTGGGAGGCTGAGGCAGGAGAATCGCCTAAGCCCAGGAGTTGGAGGTTGCTGTGAGCTGTGTGACGCCACGGCACTCTACTGAGGGCAATAAAGTGAAACTCTGTCTCTACAAAAAAAAAAGAAAATGAAGAAGACAGGCGCATGGCCTTCAGACATATGAAAAAATGCTCATCATCTTTAATCATCAGAGAAATGCAAATCAAAACTACTTTGAGATATCATCTAACTCCAGTGAGACTAGCCTATACCACAAAATCCCAAGACCAGAGATGTTGGCGTGGATGTGGAGAAAAGGGAACACTTTTGCACTGCTGGTGGGAATGCAAATTAATACATTCCTTTTGGAAAGAGATATGGAGAACACTTAGAGATCTAAAAATAGGTCTGCCATTCAATCCTGTAATCCCTCTACTGGGTATATACCCAGAAGACCAAAAATCACACCATAACAAAGATATTTGTATCAGAATATTTATTGCAGCCCTATTCATAATTGCTAAGTCATGGAAAAAGCCCAAGTGCCCATCGATCCACGAATGGATTAATAAATAGTGGTATATGTACACCATGGAATATTATGCAGCCTTAAAAAAGATGGAGACTTTACCTCTTTCATGTTTACATGGATGGAGCTGGAACATATTCTTCTTAGTAAAGTGTCTCAAGAATGGAAGAAAAAGTACCCAATGTACTCACCCTTATTATGAAACTAATGTAGGACCTTCACATGAAAGCTATAACCCAGTTACAACCTAAGAATAGGGAGAAGGGTGAAAGGGAGGGGAGGGAGGGGGAAGGGAGGTGGAGGGAGGGGGATTAATGGGATTACACCTGCCGTGCATTTTACAAAGGTATATGTGAATCCTAGTAAATGTGGAATGTAAAGGTCTTAGCAAAATAACTAAGAAAATGCTACGAAAGCTATGTTAACTAGTGTGATGAAAATGTGTCAAATGATCTATGAACCAAGTGTATGGTGCCCCATGATCATACTAATGTACACAGCTATGATTTAATAAAAATAAATAAAAAAATAAATAAATCAAAACCTTAGTCTTGAGGAAATCTAGGCAGTAAATAGGTCTTGTTATAAAAATAATTTTCTACTATTGGCTCCCAAGAAGAGGATTAAGGATCAGGTGTTTGCAGGTTATAGGCAGGTTGCCTCAGTAAAGGACACAACTACTCTAGTTGTAACCACTATGCGGTGTTCCCCCTCATTTGGGGTAGCATGTGGAGTCAGATTATAGGGAACAGGAAAATGAATAAACTAGTTCAAATTAAATACTGTTTATTCCCAAAATGCTGTTCAAGATTGTACAAAAAATCACAAAAATGATGTGCTATTTTCTCCTCTCCAAACTAAGTCTAAATTAACAACTTCCATGTAGCAGAACTGGAAGCTTCTGAGCTCAGATCAAAGTTCCTCAAGAAGTGTCAAAATGCAATATAATTTATCAGAATTCCCTAAATTAGCTTTTGCTTAGTGGTTATTTAAATAGAGACCCCATTTCATGGTCCAACCAGTGGATTGCCTTTTCACATTAAAGATTGCACTTCCCAATCTTATACTTACAGAACTCCAAAGACTCAACCACAATACTCCTGAAAGTTATCAAAAAATATAGTAATGTCTCAGGATATAAAACCAATGTCCACAAGTCAGTTGCCTTTGTATACGCCAATAACAGTCAACATGAGAGGCTAATTAAGGACACAACTTCCTTCACCATAGCTTCAAAGAAAATGAAATACCTAGGAATACACCTAACAAAAGAGGTGAAGGACCTCTCTTCATTTTGAAAGAAAATTATGAAATCCTCGGAAAGGAAATAGCAGAGGATATTAACAAATGGAAGAGCATACCATGCTCATGGCTGGGAAGAATCAAAATTGTTAAAATGTCTATACTTTCCAAAGCAATCTGCTGATTCAATGCCATCCCTATTAAAATACCAACATCATACTTTCAAGACTTGGAAGAAATGATTCTGCATTTTGTATGGAACCAGAAAAACCCTCATATAGCTAAGGCAGTTCTTAGAAATAAATAAAAAAAAAAGCTGGGGGCATCAGCATACCAGATTTGAGGCTGTACTACAAAGCCATAGTGGTCAAGACAGCATGGTACTGGCACAAAAATAGAGAAATAGACATTTGGAATCGAATAGAAAACCAGGAAATGAAAATAAAGCCCTACAACCACTTAATCTTCAATAAACCAAACAAGAACATACCTTGTGGGAAACTCTCCCTATTCAATAAATCATGCTGGGAGAACTGGATATCCACATGTAAAAGACTGAAACTGGACCCACATCTTTCTCCTCTCACAAAAATTGATTCAAGATGGATAACGGACTTAAACTTAAGGCATGAAACAATAAAAAAGCTCAAAGAAAGCATAGGAAAAACACTGGAAGATATGGGCTTGGGGAAGGACTTCATGAAGAAGACTGCCATGGCAATTGCAACAACAACAAAAATAAACAAATGGGACTTAATTAAACTGAAAAGCTTCCATACAGCTAAGGAGACAACAACCAAAGCAAATAGACAACCCACACAATGGGAAAGGATATTTGCATATTTTGGATCAGACAAAAGCTTGATAACTAGAATCTATAGAGAACTCAAATTAATCCACATGAAAAAAGCCAACAATCCCATATATCAATGGGCAAGAGACATGAATAGAACCTTCTCTGAAGAAGACAGACAAATGGCTAATAAACATGTGAATAATCTTCATCATCCCTATCTATTAGAGAAATGCAAATCAAAACCACCCTGAGATACCATCTAACCCCAGCAAGAATGGCCCACATCACAAAATCTCAAAACTGCAGATGCTGGCGTGGATGTGGAGAGAAGGGAACACTTTTACACTGCTGGAAGGAAGTATGGAGAAACCTCAAAGCACTCCAGCTAGATTTTCCATTTGATCCTGCAATCCCATTACTGAGCATCTACCCAGAAGGAAAAAAAATCCTTTTATTATAAGGACATTTGTACTAGACTGTTTATTGCAGCTCAATTTACAATTGCCAAAATGTGGAAACAGCCTAAATGCCCACCAACCCAGGAATGGATTAACAAACTGTGGTATATGTACACCATGGAATACTATTCAGCTATTAAAAAAAATGGAGACTTTACATCCTTCGTATTAACCTGGAAGGAAGTGGAACACATTATTCTTAGGAAAGCATCACAAGAATGGAGAAGCATAAGTCCTATGTACTCAATTTTGATATGAGGACAATTAATGACAATCAATGACATGGTGGAGGTGGGGGAAGGGGAGAGCAGAGAGAGAAAGAAGAAGGGAGGGGTGGGGAAAGGAAAATCAGAGGGAGGGAAGGAGGAAGCGGGTGGGGTCTCAGGGTGTGACCCATTCCTTTTTGGGGGCAAGACATGATTGTAAGAGGGACTTTACCTAACAAATGCAATCAGGGTAAAAAAAAATTCCACTTCCTTTCCTACCACTGGCCTTACAATTAAAATCATTTCAACATATGTAAAAAGTATATATATGAATAAAAAGTAACATAATAGAGGAATGAAATAATAAAACACAGTATTGAGAATTGTATTTGTAGATGGTAAATAAAGCAATAATTTGGACTTAATGAGAATCAATTCTATTTAATGATAAAAGCAAGAGATAATATTTATTGGGAACTATTTTGACCTCGCATTATGTTACATGCTTTATATCCTATTCACTCCTCTCATTAATCCTATAAGGTAGTAACTTTTCTGAACTTCATTTTATAGATGAGGCAACTAAGGATTAGAGAACATCTTAGTCTTTCTTGCCACTATAAAAATACCTTAAACTGGGTGTTTATAAACAACAGAAATTTATTTCACAAAGTTCTGGAGTGGAGGAAGTCCATAATCAAGGCACCAGAAGATTTGATATGATGAGGCCTGTTCTCTGTTTCAAAGTTAACACTTCTTGCTGAGTCCTCACATGGGAGAGGGGGAGGAATGCTCCCTTCAAACTCTTTTATGGCACTAATCCTATTCATGAGGGTAGAGCCCTCATGACCCAATCATCTCCTAAGGGCCCCACCTCTTAATCCTGTCACACTGGGGATTAAGTTCCAACATAAGAATTTTGAGGGGCACCAACATTTAGACCATGGCAGAGACTTTAACTGACTTGGCAAGACACTAATGTTATAAACAATAGGGCCAAGAGTCGAAAGCTCATACTCTTTCTGTTCTTGAGACAAAATCTTTCATTTTCAAGGAGCAAAGACTTGAGGAGGGCCCAGATACTGGAGAGTTGTCTTAATAAAGAGCTCAAGCAATGAGAAGCTACTTGGAGGTACTAAATGTGAAATGAAGAAAATGCCAAGGAGGCAGCAGTAAAGAAAGGGGTCAGAACAGGAACCCCTGGAAAGGGCAAGATAAACAAAGCATAGCAGCACGTTGGTGGGACAGGACCAGAGAGTGTGAAGAATTCAAGAAATACACGTGAAATAGGAGAAGTGAGGGGCTGCAATAGAGTGAGCTAAGCAGGCTGATGCTGGAGAACAGAGAGAAGCTGCATAAAGCCTAAACTGATGTCTCCGAGGGAGTTTATTGACAGAAGTAAAATCTTAAATTGCATGCTTAATGTTAATCTAGTTTAAAGTTTTAGGTAATGTAAATTTAGGGTGATAAATTCAGAACAGATTGCAAGAAGCAAGTTTTACAGAAAGGGAATCACACATGCCTGTGGAATGGACACCCTGTGTGACAGGGCTCAATGTCATTTCCAGGGGACTTCACAGTCCTTATCAGTGATTTACATGTGACAGTCATGGGTGGACGCACCCAGTAACGAGCTTCCTCAAGTTTCCACTATGGACAGTTTGTTAATGAGTTTGGCGTGATTTGCAGATTGTATTTCAGGAGAAGCACAATAACCTCTTGATAGGAACACAGTGGCAATGACTTTTAAAAAACAGATGTACTATGATAACCTAATGGCAGATTCCTTTTCACAATTTTCTCTCCAAATGTTTGCTTTGGAAACTGGGAATGTTTGGGCAAGTACTGTGTTGTATATGCAGTGTTCACTTTGACTGACTTGTTTGTCTGAAATAAGAAGTGGAGGAAAATCAGATTCTGAAAAGTTTTCTCCTCCCACCACCACTCACAGCAATGTTTTAAGGCAACTGTTTGTTTTATAAGTCTTTTAATGTGGGATACTGCACAACTTGGCTAGATGAAAGGCAGAACTCTTCTGTTACTTATGGCTCCAAAGGAGAGAAGGCAGGGCCCCTCGAGGGATTGTACCTGGGGACAGGGTAACAGCAAGTTGGGAATGCAGGAGGGGGCTTATGTGTGGAAAGTAGGTTGGTGGTGACTGTGTTTCAGGAGCTTTCTGGGGATTGGCTAATTTAAATAATTACATAGGGACTGGGCACAGTGGCTCATGACTATAATCCTAGCCTCTGGGAGGCTGAGGCAGGTAGATAGCTTGAGCTCATGAGTTCAAAATCAGCCTGCACAAAAGTGAGACCCCTGTCTCTACTAAGATAGAAAAACTGAGGCAAGAAGATTGGTTGAGCCCAAGAGTTGGAGGTTGCAGTGAGCTATGACACCATGGCACTCCATCCAGGGCAACAGCTTGAGACCCTGTCTTACAAATAAAAATTAAAAAAAAAATAATTACATAGGGCCTAGGGCATAAATGGTGTCCCTAGTTGTTTGGCACCAGGCCCAGAGAAGTTTGGGGTATGTGTCTAGTGGCCATAGAGAGTAGAAGTCTGATAAGAAAAGTGGTTGGGTTTGGAGCTTTGCAAATTGCCTGAAAGAAGAATTGAGAGTTTTTAGCCATGACTTCAACACTTAGTCATGACAGCACTTGTGAAATATTATATTACATTGTTCTGACTGCCAAAGTGTTAGATCTTGAATGACCTGCAGGAATGGTCATTTTTCTTATGTTCTTTCTGCCTTTGAATTCTAGATATATGTAGAGGCGTTATGACTCTTTGTGATAAGGGAGGCATTTATATTCTCTTTTGGATTTCCAAACTTTTACTAAACTGCTCCATTTTTATCAGTCTGTAGTAATACCTCATTCTTTTAGTCTACCAGTGTAGAAATCATATGTGAATTGTTCACCCATCCCACTTTCTCTAGCTGCTTGCCTCTCCTTCCTTCATTTACATAAGCTTTTCCATTCTACAGCTGCCACCTTAGCTCAGACCTACATTACCTTATAAAGATCTTAACAGCTCTGTAAGCCCCTTTCCCTTTCTCCAATCAAGGGATCAGCAAACTATGGCCTGCCGGTTGAATCCAGGTGATTGTCTTTTTTGGTAAATAAATTTTTACTGGAACATGACCATACTCACATTTGTTTATGTATTGCCTCTGCTGCTTTCATGGTATTATACAAGGGCAGAATAGAGTAATTGCAATAGAAACTATGGCACCCGAAACACAAAATATTTACTACCTGCCTTTACAAAGAAAGTTTCTCAACCCCCATGTCTAGTATATTAAATTCTCATTCAGAGTCCTGATTATGTTGATGTAGGAGGCGGAGGGAGGAGAGAAAGGAACTGGAAATTGTTGTGTACTCCGTGCAAACTCCCAGAATGCTTCGTAAAGTCAAGTTCAGTTCTAAAAACTCAGGGGAATAAGGAATATAACTTCTCTCATTTTTTTTTCCTGAAACTTAATGTCATTCCTAATAAAAATACCATCCTCTTAGATGTCAGAAACTTAATCCCAATTAATTGTCTTTCCTCTTTTCCTTCCTTTGGATTTTATCTGTTCTTATCTATTTTAAGAGTAAATGCCAAGATGTTGAATGGGCTGGTCACTGTCATCAGCCTCATTCCTGCCAAGTAATTGCCACTCACCCATGAAATCTTGCTACCTTGTTTCTTGTCCCCATTCTAAAGGTCTCTTTCGTTATGCCTCTCTTTGCATCTTCTCTGCCACTCCGGGATTTCCAAAAAATGTGAAGTATCTCTCACCTGAGGTTATAGGACTTCTGAGAGGCTGCAGGAGGCTTCATCTGCTACCATGTCACGGTAAGTGCGTGCAATGAGTCTACCTCTGATTGGCCACACTGAGACACAGAGATGCAGTGAGACTCTTAACGGCTGTGTCTGCTCTGGACACATACATCAGTCATTTCTTTCTAGAGATCTTTCCTGGGAAATAAGGCACAGACTCTCTCTCAAGTCCCATAGTCCTATCCAGTGATTCTCTCTATTCTTCTAAGAGCTCAGCAGGGGGTGGTGGGTCCTTGTAGAAGGTTCTACTTTCCTCCCACTACAGCACTTAATGGATTTGCGTTCCTTCTCCGTTGCCCAGTCTGGAGCTTTTTATCTAATCAAAATTGAAGTCTTGGGTGAGAAAAAGGAAAGTTCACTCCTACTCATCACACATTCCCCCCACCCTCCAACTGATGATAGATACACATGATTGCTTTCTATTGTTTGCTGAAGATAGGCTCCTAAACCTCAAAACCCAAGAATTGATTCCTATTTACTTTTCTGTTGTCATGCTTTTCTTGAGGCAATGGACACTTAGTTGACCAGAGTTTACAGTAATACAGGGAAAACATAGGAGTTAATGATCTCTTAACAGTATCCTTTCCCTCACCTACCACTACCCCTTCCTCCACGCACATTATCTCATTTGTTCTTTGCAATAGCGTTGACGGGTAAAGATTTCTGCTTCCATTATATAAATGAGGAAATAGATCCAGATGAGTTAAGTAGCAGAGAAAGAATATGAATTCATGTCTAATGGCCCCTGAATGAGTGTTTTCCCCCTTATATTGCACTGTAGCATGAATTTCACACTAAAGTTTGGCTCTCCTGTCTTAAGAGGAAAATTTCTAGTGATGAACATCTTATGTCTCCATTCTATTCTCACTTGTTTATAGTCAACTCTATGTTACCCATCTTCCTATTCCCTTTGATTGTAATAATTTTACAGCTTACTGGACTCTCTATGTAACATAAAATCACAAGTAAAATGCAAAGTAAACAACTTTACACTTTTATTTGCTCATTTAATCGTGGAACCAATGTTCATTGGCTCTTCCAGCACAAAGCAGCATGTTAAGCACTGTGACTCTGGGACACAAATTCTAAGCACAGGGATTATATAATATAGGAAGGGAAAAAGATATCCAGACAGGCTTCAATGACACAAAATGTAATTGTTAATAGAGTTGAATCAATGTGCAAGAAATTTATTGTGGTTCCACAAAAGATTATTTTATTTGCCTTGAGGAATCAGATGGCTTCACAGAAGAGGCAATATCTGAACTGCGTTTTATTTGAAGGGGAGAATAAAGTATGAAAGAGCTTTCCAGGCTGAAGGTACTGTGTAGCCAAAGACACCAAGTAGAAGAAGAATGTGCTCCACTCCTCAGCTGACAAATAGATTGGCATGTGAGAATTGCAGGCTAAAAGAAAACTGCTGATAACTTCTAAAGACAAGAGTGCCATTGTACACCCTAAAATCCAGACATTTGGTGATTTCAGCTTGTGATTTGTAAAGAGAGAGAAGAAAGTACAAATCTTTGGTAAAAATTCACAATTATAATCACTTGAATATTCAAATCGGTTGTCCACATTATCCATTTTTCCTAAGTAACATGAGAAAAGTTGATTTGTGGCTATGAAAACTTTGTGGAGCAGAGATTCCCTTGTTGGCCTTGTTTAGATGTCCCCTGTTGGTGCTGTGTTCATTAGCCCAGAGGTGTTAGTTCTTCAATTCCTTTTATAAGTGTTTTGTTATTTTGTCATTGGATAATAATAGATGTGTCAGAGTTAATATGTCTCAACTGCTCGAGAAATTCTTACCTGCCATAGGTTATAGTGACATAATTTTTGAGATGATATATACCCTTCTTGTGAAGTCTAAGCTTGTTGTCAAGGTTTGGCCTTTGACTACATTTTTTTTTTTTTACAATAAAGAATGGAACACATCCTGTTAACTTTTAATTTGCTCTGCCTGCCATATTAAGCACACAGCACACAGTTCAGAAATGATTGTTTTTGCTGAAGCATAGTTAGCAAATGATAAATCTATTTTCATTCTAGAAGTAATGAAGGGAAAAGGAAAAGAAGATTATTTGCAACAATGATCAATTTTCACCTTTAACCTCATCATTTGAAATAGAAAATTATGTTTTCTTACTCAGAATTGTGTAAGAAATTTGGATTTCTTTATTGATTTATTTGATTGACTGAATTATCAGAAAATATTGGCCATCTGCCATAGGCTGGGCACTGAATTAGAAATTGAGGCAAGGAGGGAGTATCAGGTTCAATCCAAGGGTCATACAATTTAATCTTAAAATTGAACTTGGACTGTGTTGCAGATATCAGTTAATCAAACAATTTTTTTTTCACTTCTGATCTGTATAAGCCTCTAGGTGCCGTGGAAGATACAAAAATATTTGAAACAACACATATAATTGATTAGAAAATGTCTGTTAAATGTTGGCTAATCATAAACATAGAAACTCAGGCTACATGTAATAGAGTATTGTGAAGTCAGAAGAGGGGGAAATTTCTATGGATTTGACTGAGCAGGGAGTGCCTCAAGAAAGGGATGATGCATATTGGTCAGTGCTGACATGATATCTACCACTTCACTCCTACATCTGATCAGCCATAAACAATTTCAGTCCATTTAAACTACCATTTGAACAGCGGTCTCAGATGGTTAAGAATGTAAGAAATGCTTTTAATTTATACTGAGTTATTAGTCTGATTAGTTATTAAATGAAGACAATTTCCCATAAGGTCTTTTAGAGATGAGAATATTAGTTATGGGTGAACATAGCCCATTAATTATTTCATGTACCTGAAGATCTCCAGGGATTGCCATGACTTCACAACATGGCCCCACAGTGCTAAATTTTGCATTTGATTCTTGGCATTTGCTGAAGATGAATAAAATTGGACGACTCCCTGTTGACTCTGCATCCGAAGCAGCTACTGTGTGTTATTTCCCTAGAGAGCAAGAACTCTATAACATCCTGCTTTTAGTCAAATTATGCCTCTTTCTCCCCAAAGATTTTCACATACAAGTAGATTAGGTAAACTGTAGGAGTTCATAGTGACAGGCCTCTGGGAATAGAGAAATATCCCTATAATGCTTTAAATACTATTTTTAATTATGAGACATTTTAAACATGCAGAAAAGCATAGAAAATAATGTAATAAAGACCATGCACCCTGTACCTAGATTTAATAGTTATTAACATTTTGCCATGATATTTTTTTTTTTGCTTCAGATCTCTCTCTCTTCTTTTAAAGAAATAGAATCATTATCACTTGCATCACTTCCCTTCCCGGTCTCCAGAAATAGTTGCTATTGTGAAGTTTGTTGATCCATATCATTTCTGTGAATACTTAAATTTTTACTTGCTATGTAGTTGTCAAGAAACAAAACATACTGTTATTTATGTGTGTTATGATTTTACATAAATGACATCAGAGCGTACAGCACCTTGCATTTTTCAGTCAGCGTTATGTTTTTGAGACGTAAACTGTAGTGATGTACGCAAATCTAGCATTCTCACTCTAACTGTTGTGTACTATTTTATCGTCTGAATCAATCATGGTTTATTGATCTGAATCAATCATGGTTTTATGCACACTCTGGGGAGTTAGCTTTACTTGGGAGGCATCTATAATCAATTAATTGTCTTTAGCTCCGACTTTCAGGTCAGCTTCCTCACACTGGCCTGGAGTGTTTTAGATGATATAACTACCCTAGAGTCTCTCCTTTTGGACCAAGCTCTTTCCACTTGTTTGCTATCACTGAGGCTTCTTTGCACGTATGTATGCTTCTTTGGGGGGAACACATTAAATGCACAATTGCTGCATCATGATTTAGTGGAGGCTTTCCTGCCGAAAGTCAGCAATTCTCTGACAGCCCAGAGCTGCTCGTTTCTTGCTCCCATAACAACCCAGAGCTGGTGCTTATGTCAGTGGGTATGTAGTAGTTACTCATATGTGTCACTTGACTGGATCATATAATTTCCAGACCTCTGGTTGAACACTATTTCCAGGTGTGTCTGTGAGAGGTTTTTGGAAGAGTTCAGCTTTCCGATTAGTGAACAAGTGCTCCTCCGCAGTGTAACTGAGCCTCATCAAACCCAATGAGGGCTTGAATAGAAGAAAACATGGAGGAAGGGAGAATTTGCTGGTTCTCTGCTTGACCAAGGGAGTTGGGACACCAGTCTTCTCCTGACCTCACTGCACCTGGTTCTTAGGCTTTTGATTGGAGCTGGCATCTGTATTATTGGCTCTCTAGCTCTCAGGCCTTCATATGACATCACTGGCTTTTCTGGGTCTTCAGCTTGCGGGTGACAGATATGGACCTTTTCAAACTCCTCCTCATAATCACATGAGCTGTACCGTACAATGCCTCTCTCTCTCTTTCTGTGTTTCTTTCTCCTTCCCTCCCTCCATTCTCTTTCCCTTCTATTAGTTGTTTCTCTAGACTCCATGAGAAATATAAGGTAGGTCTCCAAGGTGAAGTATTCAAGGACTTAGTCTCCTTCCCACTGTGTCCCCATCTTCCCCTGGGCTCTTTGTGGTCTGCAAGTGGCTTCAGAGAGTGAAAAGAGAGTGTGGAAGACACACATTCACCCTCCTAAAACCTCCAGGTTAAAGTTGGCACAGATTGTTTGAACTGTTCCCAGAGGGATAACTGAGACGTTATTTATGCACACTCTGGGGAGTTAGCTTTACTTGGGAGGCATCTATAATCAATTGTCTTTAGCCCCGACTTTCAGGTCAGCTTCCTCACACTGGCCTTGAGTGTTTTAGATGATATAACTACCCTAGAGTCTCTCCTTTTGGACCAACGTAGATTTCGTGTAATCACAAATACATTGTGCTATATCCATATTAATTGATAACTCAGACCACATGGACAGTCATACAAAAATATAAAAAAAAATACCCTGTTTTTTAAGGTAGGCCATATTGGTTTATGGGATTTGTTCAGCTGGTGGAGCCTGGGACCCAGAGGTGGGAGGCACAGCCAAGGTCAGTCCTGCAGATTGGACTCATCCTGATGACCAATTCCAGTTGACAGTGGCTTTAATTAAATGCTGAATGAGACAAATTGAGAGTTGGTTCCAGTCTCAGCTGGTAAGATTTATCAGAGCCACTGACTGGTTGCTATATTCATAGAAAATTTTTCCAGAAGTGAAGACAATGTGAAAAAGAGAGTGGGCATGATTGGAAGTCAATTCTCCATGACTCTCTAATGGTTCTGAACCTGCAGAAAGAGGCACTGACCACCTTTGTTCTGGACTAATCGTGATTCTAGTTTCCTGATGATCAATCATGACTACCTTTCTGCAGTCAGGCTCAGTGTCCACCACAAAAGAATAAATTCCTTTAACTCAGGGTTCCTCTTCTATAACTCAACCCAATATATATGCAAGTGCCACTGTGTCTTCTCCCGATCTCCCTGTAGAAGCTGGGGCTTGGAGAACTGGCCCCAGTAACTGCTGCTGTTCTGGCTCTTGTTACTGCTGTGAGTAATAAAGACCTTGGCCCCTTGTGTGGGAGCCTTCTGTCAGCATTCACAGTAGTGCAGCATGCTGGGCTGTTATCTTTCCAGTAGTATAGGACATCAGATCTTTCAAAATTTTTACTGATGAGAAAACAGAACATAACCTGGGTGATCTTGGACAAAGTACCTGAGTACTCAATTTGTTATTTTATGTATTTTATAAGTAAAAGGATTTGAGCTAGAACAGATTACTGTTCAAGACTTTGAGAATCTGAAGAGCTTTGCATCTATGACTCTATGGGGCCGTGCTCAGGCATTACATACCATAACCCCACTGGAATGGTCATTCACGGGACCCTTGCTTCTGCTGACCAGCATCTTTCATGCTCCACCTTGGCATGCTCTCCTATATCTTAGCAATTTGTGCCCTTATTTCTAAAGTGTAAGTAAATGGCAAATTTGTTAGAGAAAGTTTGAGAAATCATCATTTTCAAAAGGACAGTTCCATAGTGTAATCCATAGTTGAAGAAATAATGGATATTTTAAGTACTATCTCTACTTTAGCTGTGATTTAAGGGAAATCCACGTTCCATGTGGTCTGTATTTCAGCAGACAGCAAATCAAGGCCGCCCTGCCCATCCAGCTTGTCCTGGGAGCACCAAAGCAGTCTGAATCTGAATTTTTTCTTTGATATGTATATATATATATATTTATTTTTTTTTATTGTTGGGGATTCATTACCCACTTGTTGAGGGTACAATAAGCCAGGTTACACTGATTGCATTTGTTAGGTAAAGTCCCTCTTGCAATCATGTCTTACGCCCAGAAGGTGTGGCACACACCAAGGGCCCACTCCCCCTCCCTCCTTCCCTCTGTTGGCTTTTCCTCCCCCCCATGACCTTAATTGTCGTTAATTGTCCTCATATCAAAATTGAGTACATAGGATTTATGCTTCTCCATTCTTGTGATACTTTACTAAGAATAATGTCTTCCACTTCCATCCAGGTTAATACGAAGGAGCTAAGCAGAGGGCATGGGCTCAGAACAGTTAACTTTAGGACCCTTATGGGTTTTAAATATCAAATCAGTTGTCTTTGTTGATGCAGGGAAGATGTTACACTGACAAACGTGGTAGCCAGTGAAGTTTTTCCTTGTGGGACTCAGTAAGGCTTGACTGGAGGGTAGAGGGCGGGAAGAGGCCTGAGTGGGAACGTGGTCAGGACACATCAGTTTTTATGCAGGGTCGTGAGGTGTGATTGTGACTGAAGGCATTTGCTCTTTGTACCTCACATGATTCTTTAACTCAAATACTATTCCACATACACATGATGGGAAGTGATGGGTCAGATGGAGGAGGATTGATTGACAGGGCAGAGGCCTAACCTTGGAGGGAAGGCAGAGAGGAAGGAAAGCTGTGAAAGGCACCATGCCATGGGGTAAAACCCCTGCTCGGGCGAGGTGGCCCCGTAGTGTGCTACCCTCGCTCATTTCCCTGATCTTTCTATTCTAGCCGTCTACTGCAGAGTCTGGGAAGAAACACACTTGCTTATTCACCGCTCCTTTTCTGAAACACTGAGCTATATTGGCTTACAGGTATCTTTTCTATCCTTAAGACCAGGGGTAGGAAGAGGCTTCTGTCCTTCCTGATAGCCCAGATAAAGGGTTTCAGAAGGGCGTGTCCCGCAATCTTTAAGGCCAGAGCATTGCATGCACACAGCCCCACATTGAAGACGCTGGGCAATCCTCAGAAACTTTCTGATGCTCTTAAACATTCTTGAAGTGCTGCTGCTACTTTTTCATACAGACTTTTCTTCTCTGAGATGTATTTTCCTCTCCACTTTTCAAGCCTGCAGTCCTTGAACTTAAAAAAAAAAAAAAGAAAGTTCAACTATCAAGGGAGCTAGCTTTTTTTCTCATTAAGACCCCGAACCACAAGAGTGTCTGATTAAATTAACCACAAGTTGGAGAGCACAGGCAGTGCTCTGTTTAATCTTCAATTTTCTTATTCATACAGGAGTGACAGAAGCATTTCTCTCCCTTCCTATTCCTTTGGGTTCCCCAGACACAGGGGCACTTCCTTGTTACTGGCTCTGAAAAAACATGTGTCTCACAACCTGCATTCAGAAGAGATCAGCGTTGTATATCTTTGGAGACATTTGTTACCTATAAAATAAGATACGAGAGGGAGGAAGAATATATCCTAGGCAGAAGAAAATATTTCATATTTTTGCAATCACATTTTCTCAGAAATAGAGAGAACCCAAATATTCAATACGTAAAAAGGGAGCATCATAACTGCTTTTTTTCCTTCCCTCTTCACCTGCCTGTGTTTTTCCTTACCTATTTTATCTTTTCATTTTAGTTCTGCACTTCACCATGTCCTCCCCTCTCATCCCCTTCGCTCTGAATTTACTAATCAAGTAATCCATCTTTACTGTGCAGGCAGCATGTCACCACAAATCCTGTGGCTCCTCAGACTGACTATAAAGTAAACCTCTCCGAGAAGCCTTGGAAGGGTGACTGGTTGCATAAAGTAGATTATGCCTGTCTGGGGTCCCCTGGAAATTGTTGTATTCCACTTATTACCTGTCTTTGAAATGAAAATATCAAGATAGTTTATCTTTGAAATGCTCCTCTCCAGACTATAAGGTTGAAAACTTAATAGTATCATGAATTCAGTTTAAAACAACAATCTATTTATTCAAGTTACTCTCTTCTCAATACTAATACCACAGAAATGCCCTCAATAAAGCTATACATTTTAGTATTGTTTTTATTACACTATTTTATACAGGGCAAAAGTATGCGTGATGTTGGGAGGGGCCGGGAGGGATAGAAAGACTGATAGAGAGAGAGAGAAGGAAAGAGAATTTCCTTTTCAATGGTGTTATAATCTAAAAGTCTGCCTGAAGATGGAAGCATTTCAGAAATGTGGTTTGCTTTTTTGTTTGTCTTTGTTTCTTTAAAATACATGCCACCTTAGTGGAGGGGTCATTCATTTCTTTGACAATTCCACTTTATACCCTCTAACACTAAGACTTAAAGATAGATTTAAGGCTCCTCACATTTCTTTCCTCTCAGATGAGTGTTCAGAAGTGCAAGTAAAAGTTGAATCTATTTCTTACAGCTGTCCCAGTATTTACCCCAGAGGTTCTCATCTGGAACCGAGGCCTCCCTACTCCCTCCAAGGGATATTTAGCAGGGTTTGGAGACATTTTTGGTTGTCACAACTGTGTGTGTGTGTGCGTGTGTGTGTGTGCGTGTGCGTGTGCGTGCGCGCGCGTGTGTGTGTGTGTGGTGTTACCAGTATCTGGGGATAGAGAACAGAGATGGTACAGTACCGTACAATGCCCAGTACAGCTCCCACGACAAGGAATTAGCTGGTGTGAATGCCAATAGTGCTAAAGCAGTTGAGAAACCGTCACTCACATAACCAGACTTAGCAGAAAACGCTGAAGGCAGGGGTGGGAGAAGAGAGGACAGGAAGCGAAGAAAAATAAAACGAGAATTGCTGCAGGCCTGATAGACACATTCACGTACATCATTTCTTTCGTTTAATCCTTGTAAAACCACCAGTAAATAAATATAATTGTTTCTGCCTTTTCTTTTTCTATCAAAGGAAGAATCTGATTGCTAAGGCATGTTAAGTGATGTGCTTTAAGTCACTTGACTCAGAAAGTGTGATTCTAAAGCCCAAGCTGTTCCTGGGAGCGAAAGACAATTATCTGTTAAATCTCAGAATGGAGAGAATGGCGCCTGGATCGCTATGTCTTATCAATAGATTTCTACATATAGATCGTGCTCATGCTGATATCAAATGACAACATGTTTCTCGGATGATTTTTAACTTGAAACATTTGGAAGATTTTTATTATATCCTGATGTACCTTTTGAAAAAAAATCATCATTTTTCCTTTTCTATTTTTTTTTTTTCTGGTAAATCACACTTAAGAAGATTCACCAATCATATAGACCTCCGCTGTGGTGTGTGATCTATTACTTAACATGTGTAGGCAGAGGACAGTGTGCCACTGGTCATTAATTAAGAACATGTAGACCGCAGATACTTTAGACTGAAGGTTTTAGCCAGAAAATAACAAGTTTCTGAACTGAAAATTATTGGATATAGACTGTCTTACCAAAATAATTGGATCATCTTTTTCTCTGGTTATCTTGGAAAACAAAATAGTTTTCATCCATGGGAACAATTTAGTACTTTTTTCCTTGAAGTTACCTATAATGAATTTGTTTTTCTGTTTATGGTCACAATTTTCGATCAACTAAAGAAGGGTAGGGTAAAAAAATCCTATCAAAGTACAGCCTTTGGGGCATTTTTAAGCATATATGACCGTGACAGGCCATATGTGGAAAATATGGAAACAACCATTCCTTTCCACTCACTGTTGGACCTCTAGAATCCAAATCCTCAGGAGTGAGACCTGGGCATTTGTACTTTTCAAAATCTACTTTTCCCAGAAGATTTTATTTGTGTAAGCACAGTACTTTGAATTTGGAATTACTCAATTATAACTTGTTGGTGATTTTTACCTTGCTAGTTGAACAATCCATGTGTTTTTTGGTTCAACCTGGAACCCAGATACATCCACATTTTTTAGACTTCTTTTTTTTTTTTTTTGTAGAGACAGAGTCTCACTGTACTGCCCTCGGGTAGAGTGCTGTGGCGTCACATGGCTCACAGCAACCTCTAACTCTTGGGCTTACGCGATTCTCTTGCCTCAGCCTCCCGAGCAGCTGGGACTACAGGCGCCCGCCACAACGCCCGGCTATTTTTTTGTTGCAGTTTGGCCGGGGCTGGGTTTGAACCTGCCACCCTTGGCATATGGGGCCGGCGCCCTACTCACTGAGCCACAGGCACCGCCCATTTTTTAGACTTCTAAAAGGGTTGTTTCCCCAAATATTATAAGTAGATAGTCTAGACATTGCTGTGAATAACCATTATAAGCATAAAACTATTTCTGTAGAAATGTAGAACTAGTTTTTCATAATAGGATTTTAAAACTCTGGATGCTCAACCTCTCTGAGTCTCAGGTTCTTAATCTAGAAAATGAAGACAGTAGTAAAATTCTTTCTCTTTTAATGTGTTTAAGGACAGAATAAGGTTATATATATATGTACTAGTTAAACTTTTAAAAATGTAAGATATTGTTATTTTTTTCTACTTGACATTGTTATATAATTGGGTCTCAGAAATTGACCTTTGGTTTTAGAGGGCCTGTAAACATATATACATTATTTTATTTTATTTATTAAGTTAAATACACATAGATCATGAACACATTTATGCATATGTGGGGTACAATGTGTGTGTGTTTTTTTAATACAACCTGACGTGGTTAGATCAAACCAATCAAGATAGTTTTCACCTCATTTTCTTGATTATTGTGCTAAGACATTTATGTTCTACCCTTGACAGATTTGACTTGTACCCTTGTCACTTATATACATTTTAAAAAATATTTTTATCTTTCAAATTTCAGAATATTATGGGGGTACCCATGTTTTGCTTTTGTGCAGTTTGAATCAAAGTTGTAAGTGTGCCTTTCACCCAGATAGTGTGCATTATGCCCATTTGGTGTGAATTTGTACATCCTCTTTATCACAAGAATATAAATTCACATGTTTTTAAAGCAAGACTTCATACTTGATGCAGGAATTCCTTTACAACAGGGATTGCTAATTCCAGGTTGTCAAGCTCAATCAGGCCTGTAGATGCATTCTGTTTAGCTCACTTAGTGTTTAAAAACACTTTTTTTTTTTTTTAATAAAAAAAGTAAGTTGCCAATACTTAAAAATCAAGCAATTTCAAATCCAATTTTTGAATTATGACTGAAGTTGAGAAACCAGTACACTCAGTTTGCATAGCCCCACTGGAGCAGTGTCAGCTTAACATTTTAACTTCCACGTGAGTTATGAACTATTTTTTAAGTTTCCCAATTACTTTTTACATTACTGATTTTCAAACTTTTATGTTATGATACAACATATTGATGCATGTTTTAGGTTCATTTTGTTTTAGAAGTTTTTATTCTATTCTCATAATAAAATACTGTGGCCCCAAAGAAACATTTTCTTTTTTGTGTGTATGGCAGTCAATGTGTTAATAAACTTGTCCAACTCCTGTAGGCACGTGAAGTTATCACCTATACTCTACAGCTGAGGTTCTCAAAGAGGAATCCTAGACCAAGAGTTAGCATTGCCTGGCAATTTGTTAGAAATGTGAATTTTAGGGCCTCAACCCAGACTCATAGAATCAGAAATTCAGGAGATTCCAGCAAACCGTTTACTCTGGCCTTCTTGGTGATATTGATACACACTAGAGCTTGAAAACCACTGCTGTCCAGCAGAGCAGGTGGATGGACCACGGGCACCTTTCTGGACGTGGCTAGTGTCAGGAAACTCAATAATTGCTCTTCTAATTGTTACAGGGTTTTTCTTTGTACTGAGCTATGCTTTATTTTTCTGCCCCTTTCACCGTTTCTGGATTTTCCTTCTTTGCTCATTTTTATACTTAAGATAACCAAGAAAAACAAAACCCTTGTGGTTCTTAGCATTTTCAGCCAGAAGCAGCAATTTGTAAAGATGAGTCTTTTTGAGTCCAAGCTGATTGACCTCTTGCCAAACTTTAAGACCATCCTTTTCTTACTCCTGTCTGTTGAGCACATCCTTAAAAAACAAAACAAACAAAAATACTCCAATCACCCCCCCCACTCCACACTCCGTTTCTCCTCTTTCAAAACGAGGCAATCGTAAGCGTCCCTGGAAGGAATATAAATTAGTACATTTATTTTGACATCTCTTCCAACATTGATTAGATAATTTCTGATCTGTTTATTGTTTTGTACCACAGTGTGAAAATTTCTAGAGATTACTCTTCATTGGTGTTCTCCCCTTGAGGGAATATTAGTATAAGAACTAACTGTTATAATATGAAACCAATATTCTTGTGAGATTTGTAAATTAAATTTTCTTTCCAACTTTTGTTTAATATATTCAGTGTCACCTTGTAAAGCAACTGAGATAATTTTGTGTACCCTATCAATTTGTTTCTTGTTTGACATCTGTGTTTGTTTATATAGCTTTCAGAAGTGGAGAATTCTGTTGCCAATTAATGTTGATGGTTTTGAGTTAGAGAGAAGAGTTTGCTTATAAACGAAAGTTTTGTTTTTAAGTTGTATTTTATTATAGCTGAGTGTTATCCAAATAAATATTCACTGGATTTATTGAATACTTCAATTGGGTAATGGAATCACAGACTTTCAGTGAAGTAGGGCTTGAATATAATTTTTTTATAGGAATTTTTCTTGGTGCTGAACAGTGAGACAGCAGAAATACATCAAGAAAAATCTTTAAGTAATTGAACGAGTATTGCTTCCTAGTGAAGGTGGAATCTTGGGCTAAGGTAACTGTCAAACAACTTTAACACGCTCCTTTTTAAGGATGTTGTCTATCAAAATAGGAATTCCTGGCTTCTGATCTTCCAGATTGGTTGAAGAATCATGTACGGAACATATTAAAATGTTACTTCAGTATTTTTGTAGTTGGGCCTGGGAAGATGTATTTTAGACTTCTCGGGTGATTTTTAATATGATCCTGGGTTTGTGAAACACTATGCTAAACCACATATTGTGTCCTCTATGAAGAGCCAGAAGAGAAAATTTTTTAGCCCAGAGGACCAAGAAATTTTATGCTGCTGTAAAGTCTCCGCTATGTTTTGATCTTGTGAAAATTATAAGTCTTATAACTGTTTTTCTCTTTCTGATTTTACAGTTAGTAATTTCAGTGGCAATTTAGCTTTGGGGTAGGGGTGGATTAATTTTATATCTTATTTATTTATTTATTTTACTTTGGCTTTATCTTGGCACTTTCCATTCGCATTTTTTCACTCTCACGTCTCTGTTTTTATTTAATTGTTACTTAATGGTATTTTAAATAATTTTCAAGGTCATAATAAATCTCTATTGGTATAAGGAATAGTGTAAGTAAATGTGATAACCGTAGCTAATTGACTACCATATAGGTTATTAATGGGACTGTTTTAGGGAGGGACGTGTTACTTAGAAATCCTGAATTAACTGCTGTTGAACTTGGCACTCTGTTTAAGAGTTTTCCATATGCAGTGATTATGTGACAGCTAACTAAATTAGGACAAAGAACCATGGTCATAGAGAATGTGGTATGATGTGTACTACATCCCCCTTTATGGGTTTTACAATGCACATTATAGTTTAAAGACTCTGAAAAGACCTGCAATAAAGACATTTAAAAAATCTTTAACCGAGCATTTCCCAAACTTTTCAAAAACCAAGTATTCGCTCCCTCCCCCCTAGAACACATGTTGACAATCCCAAAGCAATGTTTTATTTGTGGGATGCTGTAGTATTGCTATGTTTGTAAGTGTAGAATGAATACAGATGAAATGAAGAAAGCTGTGTGTTGGACAAACAGAAATTGTCCAGTTTAGTAGATGGAAACAAACTGAGTTAAGTGAGTAAACTTCACGGAAAGGGTGCCAGTCAATTGGCACTTGTGAAGAAGAATCATGCACAATAAGGAGAAGAAAAATACTTTAGGATATTTGTATTCTTGTAGTTGCAGAAGGAAAAGCACCAGAAGCACACATGTGGCGTCGAGCCAGGTCAGGCTGAGGTCTGAGCTGATCTCTGTCTGGTTCCATCTTCTGGGTGGCATTATCTTAGGATGTTATGAAGGAGGTATTTACTCTCTCTATCCCCAGTGGTGGGGAGAGAGTAGTGGGAAGTCTATGGAGAAATATGGACAGGTTTGTGTATCAGATGGAAATTAAATGACTAAGGGGAAGAATTTGCGTTTACATGGAAGAGTTAAACTCTCCCTGAGGGCATGAGATCTCCCTAGGTACAGGCATATTGTACCTCCTGGTAACCTCGGGGAGAACATGAACAAATAAAATGTTTCATCAGTCCATTCTGCCTCTTTTTTTCTATCGGTATCTCCAGGAGCAACAGGGAGAAATAGTTTTATTTTAGAGAAATTCTACTCTGCTGAAGGAAATGTTTCATGTGACATTTTATTAATTGGTCACTTAGTCTTTCCAACTCACAGTCCACTTTAAATAATGTTAAACATTACTCTTACCATTGAACGATCACAAATTTAACAGGAGCAGGGAGAAAGTCATCTATTAGTAATACAATTCAGTTTGGAAATACCTAAATTATCTATGAAAATAAACACTGAGTCCAGTACCTAAATCCTTCAGTGTGGACTTAACGAGGGACCGGCTTGAAATCAG
Source organism: Nycticebus coucang (assembly GCF_027406575.1). Taxonomy (NCBI): domain Eukaryota; kingdom Metazoa; phylum Chordata; class Mammalia; order Primates; family Lorisidae; genus Nycticebus; species Nycticebus coucang. The sequence continues at coordinate 57,958,216 of NC_069794.1, read as the reverse complement.
AACTCCCAGTCTTGCCACGGAGTGGCTCAATAGTTATTATAAGATGGTGTCCTCTTTCATGTTTACATGGATGGAGCTGGAACATATTCTTCTTAGTAAAGTATCTCAAGAATGGAAGAAAAAGTACCCAATGTACTCAGCCCTACTATGAAACTAATTTAGGGTTTTCACATGAAAGCTATAACCCAGTTACAACCTAAGAATAGGGGGAAGGGGGAAAGGGAGGGGAGGGAGGAGGGACATGGGTAGAGGGAAGGGGATTGGTGGGATTACACCAGTGGTGCTTCTTACAAGGGTATATGTGAAACTTGGTAAATGTGGAATGTAAGTGTCTTGGCACAGTAACTGAGAGAATGCCAGGAAGGCTATGTTAACCAGTGTGATGAAAGTGTGTCAAACGGTCTGTGAAGCTAGTGAATGATGCCCCATGATCATATCAATGCACACAGCTATGATTTAATAAAAAAAAAAAGACAATGTCATGCTCCTGTTGCACAAAGGTGCCACAATTCATAGTAATACCAAGGTGTCATGTTAGTGAAAATCCTGTGGCCCAAAGAAGTGAGTGGGCTGAAATCACTTGCAAGCAATTTAAACTTCTGTGGTTTCATGGGGTCAAATTTCTGATTTTGGTGTCATCATTAAGTTGACCACCTGAATCCATTCTCCTTTCTTGGATGGCAACATTTATTAACCGGGAATCTTTTGTTGTCCTTTTCTTTTCAGTTAAGAAATATCTTCCTCCTTTGATATCACTTTTTTTTTCTTTCCAAGCGTGAAACAAAGCTCATTGAGAAAGAGAAAGATGGTTTACAGAATAAAAGCAAGATTTCCGTGTACAGAGTGAGATGTATTTGCCTTAGACAGCACCTGGGCCCCACTGTTGCAATAAAGAAAAGGCGAGGGTCATGGGGTTACAGCACCAAAAAATGTTGATGTTTCAGGCAGGTGCCTGGGTCCTCAGTTCTTGGAGTGCTCTTGGTCAAAAAAGGGACCAGAAACTCCAAAGTAAGGCAAGCATGAAACAAAGTTTATTGAGAAAGAGAAAGATAGGTTTACAGGGTAAGAGCAAGGTACAGGCTTACAGAGCAAAAAACTACATTTGCCACAGAAAGCAAATGGGCCCCCATTGTGACCGCAAAGAAAAGGCTCCTTTGATATCTCTTCATCAACTATTTCTGTTTAAATTAAATTAAATTTCTGGTAAAAACTCTGTCTGAATTATATTTTACAAATTAAATAAACTGATTCATTAAAAAAAAGTTTTCTAAGGAAATCCAATTATCCTACCTCAAGCCATTAGTAATGATATTTAATATTTGCAGATCTAAATATATTTTATATATAACTGAAATTATATACAGTTCCAGCTCTCAAATTTATGTATCTGAGTAAGAAGGAAAATTGAAAAGTTGATTTTACTGATTAAGGAGAGATTTGTCCAGGGGTTGTAGTGGCAGGTTAACAGCCTTAGTAATAGGATCATATTTCTTTCTTGTTTGTTACACATTCAGAAAAGGAACAGGAGCTGTCAGATAGGGAGTGTGAGATAAGGTGACATCATGGAAACGGAAATGGTTTGGGAATCTGAAACCAATTGCTAATGTTAATAGTAAAAAAAAAAAAAAAAAAATCAGTTAATTTAGTACCGCAAAAGTTTCAGTGTAATATTGTAAAATGACATGCTTACCATATCACAGCTCATTTAATCCTCATAATGACTGTTTCAAATGATATTATTACTTCTGGTTTATAGGAAACTGGAGCCCAGAGAGGTTAAGTAACCTCTAAAGGCCACACAGTAAATGATAGAAGTATAATTCTGGTAGAGAATGCTGCCTTGACTCAAATTCTCTACTCTCACAGCTCCCACTTCCTTTCTTTGCAGATGTCAGATAAGAAATGGAATCAAATAACTTGGTAGCAGTGTAATGATTGTACAGTTATGCATCACTTAACAATGAGGAGATGTTCTCAGAAATGTATAGACAGTTAGGTGATTTTATCATTGTGCAAATATCATAGTGTCATGCTATAACGCAAACTTAAGTAGCGTAGTTTACTAAGAACCTAGGTTGTATGGTATAGTCTATTGCCCCTATGCCACATACCTGGACAGCTCGTTACTGTATTGAATGCTGTAGGCAACTGTTACATAATGGTAAGCGTTTTGGTATCTCAACATACCTAAATGTAGAAAAGATACAGTAAAAATCGGGTATAAAAGAATGGCGCTCCTATATGGGGCACGTCACAATGGAGACTGGGAGTTGCTCTGGATGAGTCAGTAAGTGGTAAGTGAACGTGAAGATCTAGGACATTACTGGACACGGTGGAGACTTTATAGACACTGTACACCTAGGCTACACTGAATTTCTAATTTTTTTCTTCAATTATAAATAACCTTAGCTCACTGTCATTTTGACTTTACAAAATTAAAAATTTTTTGACTCTTGTATTAACACAAATCAGATTGTATAGCTATACAAAAATATATCCTTCATATCCTTATTCTATAAGCTTTTCCCTACTTTAAAAATTATTTATTTTTTTACTTTTTGAAATTTTTGTTAAAACTAAGACACAAACACGTTTGTTAGCCTAGATCAACGCGGGGTCCAGATCATAATAGCATTGTCTCCCTTCTCTACACCATGTCTACTGGCAGGTCTTTCGGGTCAATAACAGACATGGAGCTGCCATCTCCTGTGACAATAATGCCTTCTTCTAAGATGCCTTCTGAGGAGTTGCCTGAGACTATTTTACATTTAACTTTTTACAAAGAATACGTAGGAGTAAAAAAAAAAAAAAAGAATACTTAGGAGTACACTCTAAAATAAAGATGAATCATAGAATAAATACATACATAGGTAACATAGTTATTTATTATAATTATCAAGTGTTATGTACATACTTTAATATGACTGGCTGCACAATAGGTATGTTTATACCAGAATCACCACGAACACGTGAGTAATTGTATTGCCACAAGACTTGTAATGGCTACAGTATCACCAGGTAACAGGAATTCTTCAGCTTCTTTTTTGGGGGAGAGGGCAAAAATGATTGCCCTCTAAAATTCTGATTTAATTTTATGAAACTTGCACGGGTCATTTCTAATTCTTTTATTTTCCCTCAAATGTCTTTTCTGAATACTTTCCAGAGTGGTATAAGTACAAGTGGAAATGTCCAGTTGAGGAAGTCCTCAGGAATTTGTAGAACTTCTCATTAGGAGAGCAAGTAGGATGTTTGGGTTACAAATGGGTGGAAAAAATATATATATTTTTTGAATGTGAGGAAAAATCTTTACGAATAGAAAAGGAAATAAGGTGTTACATGGTAATAAATACTTGCAGACTCTGGGGGGGAAAAAGGAATTCTTCAGCTTCATAATAATCCTATGGAAACACTGCTGTCTATACGATCTGTTGTTGATTGAAACTTTGTTACACAATATATGACTATATCCATCAGGGTAAGCTATGTTTTAAGGCAATTAACAGTTATTTCCAAATATCAATATTTAAAGTAACAAAGATGCATTTTTATTTTTCACCCTGCAGCTCCAAAATGAGTCAGCTGAAACTTCCGCCCACATCTACATAGTTCCCAGAGACTCAATTGGAGGGGCTACGTATCACTTTCAACTCTGGGAACTCAAGAGGAAGAGCAAAGATCACCGTCCCTCATGCTCAGTCATTGGCCCAGGTGATGGGCTACATACACTTCCACCCTCAAGAGAACCAGTTTCATGGCTCACCCAACCATAGAGAAAGCCAGAAGCAGAGTCCTACAAGGAGTGGAGAAGTGAATGACAACCACAGAGGTGCTGAGCTGGTTTCCTTTAATCAACCTGATGTCACTTTCCTTTTCATCGTCTCCAGCTTCCCTCCTGTGAGCTATTTAGTGCTTTCAGCCTGAGCCGTGTGCAACTTTGTTGTCTGAGATGGACTCTCCTAGTTCCTGCCCCGCCTCTAGCTAGCTGAAATGTTGATAGACAAATTCTCTGACCTCTCCAGGTCTAACTTTATCAACAGAAAATAAATAGTTGGATTAGGAGAACTTAAGAGACCTGCTAAATGAAAATTTTATGACTTCATGAAAAAGTCAAAATAAATCTCTTTCCTTTGATTATCTTGCACTGATCAGGCACGTAGCACAGGCTATATATGGCTGGGGAGACATAATCCAGCAATGGAAAGATAAGCAACTGAGGAGCACTGGAGCTGATCAGGAGAGAGAGCAAGGTTAAACCACAGAGGCCACCCTGGGCTCCAGTGCAAGAATTCAGAGGCAGAGCACAAATCTAGGGTCTTTAGGTGTTAATTTTCTATGTATTGGTGGTTTACTGATTACTTAAGGTAAGCATAGATGTATATGTATATTTTCCACCCACGCCAAGGGAAGACATTTAATGGCTAACCACAAAGTTCAAGCAGTGAACCTCTATTTAAGATGTCAGCAAAATACCCTTAGTGCTTATGTTTCATGGTTTTATAGTGTCCTTATGATCCTTACAAATGTCTTTCATCTAGTGGCAAGGTAACCAAACTACAGCATCAGAGATTTCTTGCAAGCTGGATAATTTTCTGTCACTTGAATTAGAAAAACTACAGAAGTAAATGACAGTAGATTGTGTCAGGAAGGGATGTTTCTGAGAATGAGGATCATTCTTCTTTCTCTAACCTGAATTTTTAACTGAATTTTAAACACATTGGTTCCTGCACTGGGGTATACGGATTTGGAGCAATGAGGAAAGGCCATAGCAGATGCCCAGGCTCGCTATGCCATAGTTATGGCAGAGCTCTTTATACAAAGGTTGATTACTGGTGCTAGAAGCAGAGTGAAGAACACCCTCTGGGCCCAATAAAGTGGCTACACATAGAAGCAAAAGGTCCACTTACCCATATTTATCTGCGTAGATGCTTACAATCTAATCTCCCTCTTCTTTTCCCTTACATAGTAATTTTATTAATCAGTCACCATGTATGGGGAAACTGCCTGAAAGTAAAGTTCACATAAAGAAATGAGACAGTTTGAGAACTTAAGGTCCAGATCTGTGTACCTGAGCCAAGAATTTTTCTTTTATGTGTAGGGTAGTTTTAGCTGGGTTTCATTTGCTGGCATTGAGAAAAGTGATTGCTTGTATGTGAGATAGGGATTACTGGGCTAGGATTGGGTAGCCATTCTTGTAGGACACAGCCTGAGCAAAGGCCTCTAGGAAGAAAATCTCAGAGTTTATTCATTAAATGGCAAAATGAGAGGTAGGTCTAGAAAGGGGCTGATTTGATTTCCCTGATAAGAAAGGTAAATGTTGGCTCGGCACCTGAAGCACAGTGGTTATGGCACTGGCCACATACATACAGGCTGGTGGGTTTGAACCTGGCCCTGCTAAACAACGATGATGACTGCAACAAAAAAATAGCTCAGCGTGTGGTGGGCACCAGTAGTCCCAGCTACTTGGGAGGCTGAGGTAAGAGAATCACTTAAGCCCAAGAGTTTAAGGTTGCTGTGAGCTGTGACGTCGTAGCACTCTACCAAAGGGGACATAGTGAGACTGTGTCTCAAGGAAATGTAAAATTTATTCTATGAAAAATGAAAGACTGTGCAAAGTTTTTGAATAGGGCATTAAAATATATGAACTATGCTTTCTGAAGAGTTACCTGTAAGGTAAAGAGTAGTATTTAGAAAGGGTAGATTTAGGAGTTTATTATAAACTGAGAAAAACATTATAATCAATAATCAAACTCTGGTAGTAAATAGGGATTCTTATTGTATGTGGTATAGGACAGACAGGAGGAAAAGTTCAGATTAACTCTAAGATTTTAAGTTTTTTTCACTATATAATAAACGGTTGTGAAGGGCTAATTAACAAGATAAATGCAGGAGTTCTACTAGAAGATTATTGGATATAGATAAAAGAAATGTGTTTTGCTGATTGGCCAAGTATATATAAATCACTTAATTTTGAAACTGGTAGAGAATGTATTCTTTATTAATCCCTGAATTCAAAATCAAATGACTAACCGTGTACCAAAACCTAAATGGTCATCACAGAAGGTCATTTTCTTTCTCATTAAGTTGGTAAGTTTATTTTGAAAGAAACTATGACTCTTCCTATACATGGAGGCAACTGTATACTTCATTAATCCTGGGAAATCCACAGAGGACAGGTCAAGGCAACTGGAGGTGGTTCTCAGTGTTGGATGATTTTTATACTAACCATAAAATGAAATTCCAATAGGCTGGCTGTCTCTCCTTCCCTCTCCAGTTTCAATCTTCCCATGGGGCATCCTCTCCACTCTTTTGGTACATACATGTTGTCTTCCTGGTGATTCATTAGCCAACATACAATCCTGTTCCTCCTGCCTCTAAACCATTAGTTCCACATGTTCCATTTCACCATTAGTGAATAAATTTGCCTTCCTTGAGATTGCCTCATTTTGCAAAATTGCTTCTCTTTCTACTCTTCTCTAATCATTTTTGTTTTTTATTTGCAAGTACAAGCAAAATTTTAATGTTTTAGGAAGACTTATTGTAGCCTGGTGTCAGGAGCTCAACTTTCATGTATGTCAACTTGGCTAGGCCATAGAACTTTAATTATACTCTGGTCTAGGTGCTACTATAAAGATATTTTGCAGATGTTTACAGTCAGTTGACTTTACGTAGAGAAGATTACTATAGATGTTGTGGACAGGCCTCATTCAATCGGTTGAATAACCTTAAGAGCAAAAACTGAGATTTCATAGAAAAGGAATAAAATCTGCCTCCAGATTCAACTCCTGGTACTGAGGTTCCAGCCTGTTGATTTACTCAACAGATTTTGGACTGTTTTTGTACAGATTTTGTACAGATTTTGCCAACCTGTACAATAACATAAATTTCTGTCTGCCTATCAATCAATCCATCCATCTCTGTGGGTTCTGTGTTTCTGAAGCACTCTCCCTGATACAAATTCTTTCAAGTTATCTGCATGCGATGTGATTACTAACAACTAAGCTTAAATGGGAGTGTCAGCACCACTTGTGAAATGATACTATTTTGAAGACAAACTAAATTTGCCTTCATGGTTATAACTCAAATGGTGGTGCTTCCTATGCTCACCTGTTCAAACTGGCTCTCATTTGAACAGAAATTTGCCTGATTAGAATTAGTAGCATCTATTGATGGAGCAATTATAGATCTCTCACTGAATGTTCCAGCAATTATTTACTATCTTTTAAATATAGAGGGAAGCTTTCCAGGTGAAAAATCAAAACATTTAAACCTTAGAATTGGCATCTGGAAAGAGATCTCAACCATCATTTAGCCCCACTTTCTTATTTCAAAGATAATGAAATAGAGGCCCAGGAAAATTATGCTTACTGTGTGAAATCACATTCATTAAAATTATAACTTATCTTTTTACATTTGTTTTTCTACTAAAAATATTTTATATCTTTGGTTCTTGCTAAATATTTTGATAAAGCACATTGTTTTGGCCAGTACGATATTATTTCATATATGAACCAGAATAATTTAATCAAATACAAATACTTATTTAGTACATTTAAGTTACATTTATATCTTACTTCTGTAAATACTATGATAAATATCTTTATACATAAGTATTGGTACATGTGTTTCTCATTACCAAAGATCAGTTTTAAGAAAAGAGGTTTCTGGATTAAAGAGTATATACATTATAAAAACTATAATTTCAATTGCCAAATTGTCCTACAGAGGGGTCCTAGCAGTTTCTAAATGCTCAGTCATGCATGGAACACCTGCTTTCCTCACCCTCACTTACACTGGATATTTGCATTAATAAAAAGACATGGTGGGCATGGAGTCTTTTAATTCACATTATTTATTAGCAAGGTTGAACTTTACCTTCCTAATTTGATTGCAAATTATGTATATTTTATGCATATTAAAAGCCTTTTCCCCCTTTCAATTAGAGTTTATGTTTTACTGATTTGCCGAATTCTTTTGAAGGAGAAAAATTGAATCCACAAAATAATCCTTCAATAAATGGTGGGTGCTTTTATTAGAATTGCTATTGTCATTGTTTTGTTGAGGTTGTTGGTATTACTGTGTCTGTTGCTAGAAATTTATTTAGGAAGAATCTACAAAGAGGTCACTGTCTGGGGTCCAACAGTCTGTGCTATGTTGGTCAGAAGGTAAAAGATATCTATATTTCTTTGGGAGAAGTCCACCAAAGTGCATCCCAGTGATGCTGCTGATTTTAAAATCTTTCATATGCATCTTTTAGCCAGGCTCTCTTCTCCCTAGAATGAAGTAAAACGTGGTTTATGCTTCAGGCAAATGTAGAATGGCATGCAAACCACTCCACCTGTTTAGTTTCTTTTCTAACTAGGCACTGGGATTCTTTATTTTCTTGGAAATTATGGGAATCAATCTCAGAGAATACATAAATTGCAAAGTGCCTTCTTTTTTAATACAACATTTTACATTACTCCTATTTTTTCCCCTCTAGAAAGTGTGAAATTACATATCTTAAAATGGAAACTGTGTAGCAGTTTTTTATCTTTTTAAATATTTAGCAGTACACAGTGTTTACTTTCTACGTTCCATTCTTGAATATTGTGTTTTATAGAAGACTATCAAGGAGTTTTCTTTTTCATTTTTATAGTGGGCAGCAAACTCTTGCGGGCCTGCGTTCGTTCATTTGCCTGCTGCTATGTTTGAAGTTCTCCCTTAGGGCAGAAGTAGTATTTATGACTGGTCTACATTATGCAGCCCATAGTGAGGAAGGATGGGAGAGGGTTGGGGAGATTTGGAAGAATCCTTTGAGAGTGACAAGTATATTTTAGACTTTTCTGAATGTTTGACCACCAAAATTTTTACTTCCATACATGAGTTAATACGTACAACTTGCTTAGCACAGTTCCTGGCACATAGTAGATGTGTATTCAAGAAGTTAGTTGCCTTTGGTATTCAGTCAGGACTCTCTAGACCAGGGGTCCTCAAACTTTTTAAACAGGGGGCCAGTTCACTCTCCCTCAGACCGTTGGAGGGCTGGACTATAGTTTTTTTAAAAAAAAAAAAATAACTATGAACACATTCCTATGCACACTGCACATATCTTATTTTAAAGTAAAAACACAAAACAGGAACAAATACAATCACTCCGCCTCATGTGGCCCGCGGGCCATAGTTTGAGGACCCCTGCTAGAGAAACAAGACCAAGGGGATTTTATATATGCATGTGCACACACAGGAGATTTATTTTAAGAAATTGGAAATCGGCTCAAGTGACTTCAGAGAATGTGTTTCAAATTTGTAGGGTAGGCCAGCAGGCTAGAGACTCAGAAGAGTTAGTGTTGTAGAATGGAGTCTGAAATCTGTAGGGCAGGCCTCAATCTAACTCGAGATTTTTTGTGTCAGTCTATTAGGTTTTTAGGAGGGTAATCAGGTGGCAGGGAAGTGGCTAAGGGCAAAGAGCAGGAACTGAATTGTAGCTAGGAACCAAACTGAGGCTAGGAACTGTTCCTGGCAGGAACATACACAGTTCGCAGCTCCTAGTGACCTTTAACTGAACTGGGATTCTTTACCATCTAGTTAACTTAGCACAGGTGTAGCTTTCATGAAAGATTCTGGGGAAGAAGCCCAAGTAGAAAGGAAAACTGATATACCCAGTTTGTTATGTAACTTGCTATGTAATCTGCTATGTAACTCAACATGTCAATCACCCAACAGCAATGGTTACCATGGCAACCAATCCTGCCAGGGGAAAGGCGGGACTAACTAGTGGGCATATAAAAGACAGCACGTGGCGGGGGGTTGGGGGTGTTCCTCCATTTGTGAAGGCTGACCAGTTACTGTTTCCATGCACAATATTTTCACTTTGTGTCATTTCGTGTGGCTTTCTTTTTCACTTTCACTTCCTATGGCTTCTTTCTTTTTCCTGTAATAAACTGTGGGATTGCTCTGAATCCGGAATCACTCTATCACTGGCTCGACTCGGGACCAGTACTCATTCTTGACACTGGGAACTGGGGCACCAGGAAACATCCAGATGGACCCAACAAGTCTTGAGGCAGAATTTCTTTTACTTTAGAAAACTTCAGTGTTTGGTCTCAAGACCTTCCACTAATTAGATGAGACAACTCCACTTTACAAAGGGTAAAGTGAACTGACTGATGTTAAATTAATCGCATCTACAAAGTACCATCACAGCAACATCTAGAAAAATGTTGGACCAAACAACTGATACCATAGTCCAGTCAAGTCGACACATCAAGTTGGCCAGACACCTTCCTTCCCCAAATGAAAAAGGGAGTAGAGATCTGTCAAGAAACCAGAGGTCTTTTACTGCCTCCATATTGTGATCTCTATTTTATGAGTTTTATAAACCCATTTAATAAACACAGACAGCAAAAAGCTTTGGGCACAGGATATAGTGGAGTTTTGAATAAGAGAAAGAAAAGGAGGTTTTGTGTGGTTTGGAAAATGAAAACAGCAGCAGGAGAGGTGAGAGCATCCCAGAGATGATGCCACTGCCTTCCCCGCTTGGCCAAGTTCTGCCGATTTTCTATGACTTTACAGTGGTAATGAGAGTGGTGGGTAGGAGGGAAAACACAGAAAGCACAGGCTTCCTTAATGCACCATGTTAGGGACTTCCCTGATGCAAAATAGGGCAAGGAGTGTCATAGGCAGGGTAAGAGAAGCCTGTGGTGATTCTCTGGAAACTTCCCTGAAGCATCTCAAGAAATGCCTAGATCTTTCTTCATCACAGCAGTATAGATCCAGACCAGGGTCCTCTTTGAGTTCAGATTCAAATTGAAAGAAAATCTCCAGGAGCAGAAAGAGAATGGCTTGAATGAAACAAAAGAGTTCCTCATGTGTTGGTGGTGAAGTTGCTTAACCTTTCAGCTGTGCTAAGTATTTAGACATGTAGGAGGATAATAATATCAACCCTCAACCTATTGAATAGGGCAAATGAGTTAAAACTGTGGTAAGATTTTAAATTCATGTCAATCAGCAAATTTAAAGCACAGCATTATAATTAGAAATTCACAATTACCTGTAGAATATCCTTGCGGGCAAAATTAACATTTATTGAAGATTGCTAGCAGTTACTTTAATCTCAGAGATAGCCTGGTTCAAATGAGTTGATTTCTTTCTTCTGAGCATGATGTGATACCTATATATCAGGAAGACTTCCTATAGAGATGGAATGTTTTTGCTATTTCAGAAACTTAGTGCCACTTTTTCTTCTGTCATGGTGAACAACTTAAATCAAAAAACTTAAATCAGGGACTCAGGGAGGTCTCCAAAGTACAATTTGTTAGTGGAGAGCACAAACGACTGCTCTTCTAAGGAACTGACTTGGCTCCTGGCGTAGTGGATTCCATCACTTCCCTACATACTTTTGTAAGCCCCGTGTATTATGAATATACATTGTATATGGTCAGGTTAACCGTTTTAAGCCAGATATGCAGAAACACATCCAATAACTGATTTTCAAGGATCCTCTTAGGATTTGCATTTGGATAGGCAATAGAGCGATATCTTTTATTCACTGCCTATTGAAGTATTTCTTTTTAATGCTTATTCATTTTGAGCAACACAGAGCGAACACACGGTAACCCCCTTCTTGTTAATGGAGACTTCTCCATTTTTAGGTCAAAATTCCTGATCCTTCTCTAAGATTTTCTGTACTGGGGTTTACATATAATGGTTTAAATGACTTAAATGTTTCCTGGATTACTTACAGAAGGCAATGATGCAGTGTGGTAATAATGAGGGAAATGAATTTTGGAGGCTGAAAAGTCAGCTATGTAAGTCGTCTGTGGAAGACTGAACGTCGCATCTTGGTATCGTTGGATTGGTATTTGTTTAATGTGACTTTTCAAAAAAAAAAAAGTTATTTGAAAAGCTTCCCCTATAAGCAGGCATATGACCTCCAGGAGGCAGTTAAGAGAAATGTAATGGCACCATTTGATATAGTGTCGGTTATGTCTTTGGCAGTGATCCAATTTTTTCCAGTCTTTATTCACTAGGGAGTAAAATTATTGCCTCATAAAACAAGAAAAATGTCCAGTTATTTCTTAAGTAGAACCCCATTAACTTTACCACTGTCACCAGTTCTTTCCACAACACTAAAATCTTTTCAGCCTTGTGGCAGGGAGGATGTTACATACCCGGGTTTAGTGATCCAAGGACAATTATTTTGAAAAACATATATTCCCTTGAAAGACCCAGTTTTGAAAGAACTAATTCTTAGAATGATGCTCCAATGAATCACTAGATTCATAATAGCATTTTTCTTTGAAAACCTTTTCCCTATGTCAGAACTATCAGCCAGAACATAACAATGTGAATCTTAATGTTAAAGAAAATTTATGATTGAGAGAATTTGATTATTCAAATGCATTGAGTGCTTCACCATGAAATCATTGAATTAAAGTTTAATTTATTTGAAAAATCTTGATAGACATCCCCAATTTCCATCGGAATATTGCCATTGTGTAGAATACTCCTTTAGGTCATACTGAGAGTTATAGTCCCCTTTCTGCTTGAGAGGCAAATAAAAGTGCTGTACTTGCCCATGATGTCTGGGTGAGAAAAAATTGAATTCATTTGAGGAGATGTTATGGTTCCTAGGAAAAGGGGGAGAGAAGGTCATTTAGATTTTGGTATATTCTTCCTTGGTTATATGTTGTCAAGAACTGGTCAAGTACTAAGATCAGATCAAGGATAATGTTAGTCTCCCATTTACGTGAGGGAGTCCCTCTGGCTCTTAGGTTCAGTCTCTGATAACCAAATCCTTTATATGCATTTCTAATTATTTCTCAGCTAGGAGTCTTACATTCAGCCACGTTAGGTCTGGGATTTTTGCTATCTCCTATCTGAGATAGTCTTTGCTGAGGAGACTGAGATAGTTAGAATTTGGTTAGACTGCAAATAGTGTCTTAGCTAAGTTTTTCCCAGAGTAGATTCTGAGACCAGGACTTTGATGATTCTAGGAAGCACAATGAAGTGATGAAGGTGAGTCAGGCAAAGGAAAAAGCCTATAAAATGTATTTTTATTATTTATTTTTTTATTTGCTCATAATGTGTACATTACTGCATTTATGGGGTACAATGTGCTGATTTTATATATAATTTGGAATGCTTACATCAAACTGGTTAACAAAATGTATTTTTAAAGAGCGAATTACCTCTTTGGGCAACTGGGAGCTCAAGTCCACTGAAGAACCTGTAAGAAAACAGGAGTAACAGTCTGAAAATTATCCCCTGGAAGGACAGGGGCTGTTCCTTATTAGTTGAAGTTTGCCATGAAGAATGCTAACAGTCCCCCCAGTACTGAGTTATATCTGTGGCCAGTTGAGAGAGTTTCTTTACAGCTAGAGAAAGGCTTTAGGCAGAGAATCAGAGAGACACAGGCAGGGTTGAAAAACTGTATAACAAAGTAAATTCAGAGGTGAGCTGAAAGAATATAAGGAAGGGCATCAAAAGTATATTCCACAAACAGTAAACTCAGAAATAACTGTGCTTTAGAGGAGGAGAGGGCTACTTCTTTACATAAAGGAGGCCAAAGGTATACAGTCCAGGACTGATTTTGACATTGTCATAATCCCCCAATGCCCCAATTTTTCCCAGATCACCATCTTGCTATCTTTAGGGTGGGTTCATCTTCAGAATCCAGAATGGGTGCCACATTCCTTGCAATCATATCCCTGTCCTGTGTGGCAGAACTTAGGAAGGACAAAGCAACCCTGTTCTTGCCTTATAAGGACATATTCAGGAAACACAACAAAATATTTCCACCTATATCACATCATCTAGAACTTAGTTAAGTGGCCACAACCTGCTATAAAGCCTTTCGAGAAATATAACCTTGATATAACCTTGAGTGCAGGTGGCCATGTGTCTAACAAAAAAAGAAAGAAAGATTTTATTACTATGACTGAAAGGGAGAATTAGATATTGGCATCTACTGCCATCTTTGCATTGTAGTGTCTTCACTTGAACCAGAATTATGGCTACGTAAATGGAAGAAAGAGTAGGAAGAGCAGAAGTGGGTACAGTACCATTCTACTGACTGCTTAAGGGTCCTGAAATTACTGTCATGTACCTCTGCTGAGACTCACCATCTTCACAAAATTTAAGGTATTGATCTTGTTTGCAAAATTAGTTTGCCTGCATTTTGCCTATTTTAATAGTACTTGTAGAGTTAAAATAATGTTTATATTATGAATATTAGTGGACATAATGATTATATTCATCTGCTAGGGTTGCCATGTCAAAATAGCACAAACTAGCTGGGTGACACAACAGAAATTTATTTCTCATAGTTCTGGAGGCTGCAAGTCCAAGATCCAGTGTCAGCAGGTTTGGTTTCTTCTGAGGCTTCTTGCTCTGGCTTACAGACAGCCACCGTCTTGCTGTGTCCTCACATGACCTTTTCTCTATATGAACATTCCTCTAGTGTCTCTTTTCTTATAAGGACACCAGTTCCATTGGATGAGTGTCCCACCCTTGTGACCTCATTTAACCTTAATAGCCCTTTTTTAAGATACTATCTCCAAATACATCCACCTTTGGGGTTAGGGCTTTAACATACACATTTGGTGTGGGGACATAATTTAGTTCATAACAACAATAATGACTAATGATTTAGTGCTTCCTGTGTGTTGGGTCTGATGCTAAGTGTTTTAGGTAGATTATTTATTTAAACTCACAATAACATGGAATAAGATATTGTGTTCTACCTTTTACAGAAAAGGAAACAAACCGAGGGTAACAGACACATGCCTAAATTTGTATGTAACGAGTGGGGGCAGCAGACTGCCTCCGGAGCCTGAGTTCTCACTCCCCTGTGAGATAGTGTTTGTGATCTGGTGCAGGAGACACACAAGAGGGCTGGAGAACTGCTATGGGTGGTCCAAGATGGAGAAGCAACAGCTGGTTGTGGGTGATGTTAGGGGAGGATGTTTTGAAGGGGTCCTTCAAAAGTAAAATCTTCATCTACTCCTGAACAAAGGAAGATGCAAATCCGAAAATGGCAAGTATGGGTTAAAATATCACCTTATCAATGGTAGAGGCTGGAGGACATGGCTTTAGGTCACTAGTCCAATAATCAGTTCATGGAATTTGGTAGTCTCACCCATGCCGTGGCCTCACGCTTTGGCCCAGCCAGGCCTCTCCTGTTCTGCAGGATGGAGCCCTGGGAGGAGCTGTGGAAAGTCAGCTCCCTCTAAGTTAGAGACGCCACAGAGGAAGAATATTGGTAGGACCAAGCTGAAAAAGCCTATTTTTTTTTTCCCAGATGAAATAATCAGGTTTCTCCATCTCTTCAGTTGATAGAAAGAGTAAGGAGGGCAGACAGCTTACAAAAAGCCTCTCTGTCCAGAAATCAGCCATAAGAAAAAAGCATTTCTATATAATAGGATATGAAGGAAGTTCCTTGGAACTTGCCTGGGCAGCTGGGGAGTAAAGAATGTCATGTACTTCAAGTCTGAGGCAAAGGGAAAGAAAATATTTCTTTGATTATTTATGAAAACTTTTGTTATGGAATTAATTTTGTATTGATTGAAAGCACTACAAATAATTCACATAATGTTAAGGGACCACCAGGCTTGGTATTATTTCTTGATGAGTAGCTACAGTTTGGAAATGAATGACCGCTTTGGTAATATTAGTATATTCAATGCATTCATACAAAAGTGAATATGGAAAACTTCACACAAAAAACCAGGGAATTGCTCGCTTTCTCTCAAAAAAACAAAAAATGACCCTGCTTTCAGAAAGAAAACAGCAGATCGAAACAAAGAAATCAGAGGCAATAGAAAAGATTGTCAAGTAGATTAATCATTCCACTTGGTATGTTCAGCCTGTGATGAACATTTGTTAACAATTGATCAATAAGCTATTTTTCCTACCTCTTAAACTAGAGTTGAAACATTATAAACAAAGAAAAGTAAACATTTTCTAACTCTCCAAAAGAATAAATCCCACTGGCAACAAGGTCCACCACCTTCAATGATAATACATTTCTGTAGAATAGTTTTATGCATCTTTATTTTAAGGCTTTCTGCCTTCCACCTAATGTATTTGGGGTCTACAAAGGCAAACCAGAATGGAGACTTCAAACACTTATGCATAAAAATAAAGTAAAAAGTTTTCTTTTCCCTAAGGATTAGTAATTTAAGGAAAAATTATATTGTTGGCATGGCCTTAGACCATGGACTTACTGAGGAATCACTTCACGGTTATAGAGTTGGCTCTGGTTTCTTCTGAATAATGTAATACCTACATTCTCGTGCTTGTGCATGAATAAAAGTAGGGTTTTAAATTTGTGTGTCAAACTAAATTTTTTCCCAATTAATTCCTCTCCTCTAGCGCATCTTGAAAATAAAATGCAGGGATGTGGTGTAGTCATTCTGTTATTTAAAAAATTGATTGACGTTAAATTCACATCTGTAATTTACCAGCTTTACCAATTTTAAGTGTACAGCTCAAAAGTAATGAATACATTTTTGTTCTTTTTTTGCCCTCAGGAGCCTTTCATCCTCACTTCCCGGACATTTTGTAACCACCAACGTATTATCTGTAATTCTGCTAATGAGACCCACTTTTATCTCTCGTAGATGAGTGAGAATACATGATATTTGTCTTTCTGCACATGGCTTCTTCCAATATGCTGTCCTCTAGCACCATTCATGTAGCTGCAAATGCCAGGATTTCATTTTATGGTGAATAATATTCCATTGTGTATGCATACCAAATATTCTTTATCCATTCATCTGTTCATAGCCACTTGGGTTAGTTCCATAATTTAGCTACTGTAAATAGTGCTTCAATAAAAAATGAAGTACAGGTATCTTTTTGAATTTCCTTTCTTTATCCACAGCAGTGGAACTATTGGATCATACGGTAGTTCTATTTTTAGTGTTTTGAGGAACCTCCATACTGTTCTCCATAGTGAATATGAAAATTTACAGTCCCACCAACAGTGAGTGAGGGTTCTCCTTTCTCTACATCAGCGGTTCTCAACCTGTGGGTTGCGACCCCTTTGTAACAATGAAAATACATCCTGCATGTCAGATATTTACATTACGATTCATAAAAGTAGCAAAATTACAGTTATGAAGTAGAAATGAAAATAATTTTATAGTTGGGGGTCACCACAACATGAGGAATTATATTAAAGGGTCGCGGCATTAGGAAGGTTGAGAACCACCTTCCTAATCTACATCCTCATCTATATCCTCATCAGCGTCATTATTACCTGTATTTTTTTTTTTTTTTTGTAGAGACAGAGTCTCACTGTACCGCCCTCGGTAGAGTGCCGTGGCGTCACACAGCTCACGGCAACCTCTAACTCTCAGGCTTACGCGATTCTCTTGCCTCAGCCTCCCAAGCAGCTGGGACTACAGGCGCCCGCCACAACGCCCGGCTATTTTTTGTTGCAGTTTGGCCGGGGCTGGGTTTGAACCCGCCACCCTCGGCATATGGGGCCGGCGCCCTACTCACTGAGCCACAGGCGCCGCCCTATTACCTGTATTTTTGATACTCGCCACTTTGTGGTGAGATGCTACTGCAGTGTGAGTGTGTGTGTGTGTGTATGTGTATGTGTTTTAGATTGTAGTTTTGATTTGCAATTCTCTGATGATTAGTGATGCTGTGTATTTTTTCATATATCAGTTGGCCATTTGTGTGTCTTCTTTTGAGAAATGTCCATTCTGGTCTTTTACCCATTTTTTTTAGAGCAAATAATTATTTATTTATCTTTTTGCTATTAAGTTATTTGAGCTCCTAATATGTTATGGTCATTAATAATATATCAGATGGATAGTTTGAAAATATTTTCTTCCATTCTGTGAGTTTTCTCTTCACTTTGTTGATTATTTCCTTTGCTGTGCAGAAGCTTTTTAGCCTGATGCAATTCCAATTGTCTATGTTCACTTTGGTTGCCTGTGCATTTGAGGTCTTACATAAAGAAATCTTTGCCCAGACCTATGTCCTAACCATTTCCCCAATATTTTCTTCTATTAGTTTCATAAATATATGCCTTAGATTTAAGTGTTTAGTCCATTTGAATTTTTTTTGCGTGTGTGTGTAGTAAGAGATAGGGGTCTAGTTTCATTATTGTGCATGTAGTTATTCAGTTTTCCAAGCACTGTAAAGATTGTTCTTTCCCCATTTTTTCTTGGTCCTTTGTCAAAGAGGAGTTGGTTGTAAATGTGTGGATTTGTATAGGGGTCCTTGAGTCACTGACATTGGTCTATGTGTATGTTATAATGCTAGTACCATGTTGTTTGGGTTACCACAGCTTAGTAGTAAATTTTGAAGTCGGGTAGTGTGATACTTTTAGCTTTGTTCCCTTTGCTCAGGATTGCTTTGGCTTTTTGGAGTCTTTGTGAGTCCATATAAATTTTAGGATTTTATTTTTATTTATTTATTTATTTTTTGTATTTTTTCTTTATGTGAAGAATGCCATTGGTATTTTGATCGAGATTGCATTGAATCTGTAAATTGCTTTGGGTAGCATTGTCATTTTAACAACATTAATTCTTCCAATCCACTAGCAAGAAAAACATTTCTATTTTTTGTGAGATCTTCTATTTCTTTCATCAGAATTTTATAGTTTTCCTTGAATAGATCTTTCAATTCTTTAGTTAGATTGATTTCTAGGTGTTTCATATTTTTTGTAGCTATTGTACATGAATTGCTTTCCTGATTTCTTTTTCAGATTGTTCAGCATTGGCATATATAAATGCTACTAATTTTTTTTTTATGTTAACATTGTATCCTGCGATTTTATTGAATTTGTTTACCAGTTCTAACAGTTTTTTTGGCAGAGACTTAGGTTCTTCTAGATATAAGATCATTTGACTTCTTTCTTTCATATCTGTATGCTCTTTATTTCTTTCTCTTGCCTCATTGCTCTAGCCAAGGCTTCCAGTATTATGTTGAATAATAGCAATGAAAGTGGACATCCTTGTCTTATTTCAGTTTCTAGTAGAAAGGCCTTCAATTTGATGTTAGCTGTGCGTTTGACATATATGAACTTTGTTATTTTTAAGTTTGTTTCTTCTGTACCCATTTTGATGAGTGTTTTTATCATAAGGGAATGTTGAATTTTATCAAATGTATTTTTAGCCTCTATTAAAATAATCACACGATTTTTGTTTGTAATTCTGGTAATGTGATTTATCATATTTATTAATTTGCATATGTTGTAATACACTTTAATCCCTAGGGATGAATTCCACTTGACTATGGTGAATGATCTTTCTAATGTCTTGTTGAATTTTGTTTGCTAGTATTTTGTGGAAGGTTTTTGCATCTATGTTCATCTATGTGATATTGACCTATAGTTTGCTTTCTCTGTGTATTTTTCTCTGGTTTTGGTGTCAAGGTAATACTAGCCTTATCGAGTGAGTTTGAAAATATTCCTTGTTTTCATTTTTTTTGGAAGCATTTGAGTGGTGTTGATATTAGTTCTTCTTTAAATGTTTGGGCAAATTCTGGAGTGTTCCGGGATTTTCTTTGTTGGGAGACTGTTTATTACTAATTCAACCTCATTGTTTATTATTGGTTTGTTGAAGTTTTCTATTTCTTTATGGTTCAATCTTGGTGGGTTTCATGTGTCCAGGAACTTGTACTTTTTTTCTAGGTTTTCCAACTTATTGGTGTATAATTGTCTGTAATAACTTCTAATGATACTCTGAATTTTAGGTCTCAATTATGTGTTCTTTTTCTTAAATTTTCACATATACATTTTCATTTCTTGTTTTATTTATTTGGGTATTCTCTTTTTTTCTTAGTCTAGCTAAAAGTTTATTGATTCTGTTTATCTTGCAAAACACTAACTTTTCATGTTGTAGACGTATTTTTAAGGCTCGATTTCATTTGTTTATGCTCTGATTTTTATTATTTACTTCCTTTTACTCATTTTGGGTTTAGTTTATTCTTGCTTTTCTGGTTTCTTCAAGTGCATTGTTAGGTTGTTTTTTTTTTTTTTTACAAACCTTTCTAGTTTTTTGATCAAGGTGTTAAACGTCTATCTATAAACACACTTTGCATCATTACTTTTGTCATATCCCATTGGTTTTGGTAAGATGTATTTCTATTTCAAGAAATTTTAAAATTTCATTCTTAATTTTTTCATTGGCTCATTGGTTTTTTAGGAACATGATGTTTAATTTTCATGTATTGGTATACTTGGTGGGATTCCTTTTGTTATTGATTTCTAGTTTTATTCCATTGTGGTCAGAGAAGATGTTTGATATAAAATCTATTTTTTGAAAAAAATTTTACACACTTGTTTTGCCACCTAAGATATGGTTTGTTCTGAAAAATGTTTCATGTGTTAATGAAAAAAGTGAGTATTCTTTAGCAGCTGGGTGAAATGTTCTGTAAATATCAGTTAGGCCTGTTAGGTGTTGTGTGTACTTTAACTCACTCTGCTGTTTCTTTGTTGGTTTTCTTTCTGGAATATCTGTCCTTTACTGACAGTGGAATATTAAAGTCCCCTGCTATTATTATTTTACAGTCACTCTCCCTTTAGATCTATTAATATTGGGTTTCTATACTTGGGAGCCCTTGTGTCAGGAGCATAGATATTTATAAATGTTACATCCTCTTGCCAAGTTGACCCCTTTATCATTATATAGTGACCTTCTTTGTCTTTTTATATATTCTTTGATTTATAGTCTGTTTTATCTCATATAAATATAGCTACTCGTTCTTTTTTCTTATTTCCAGCTGCATGAAATAGAATTCTCTACCCCTTTACTTTCAGCCTATGTGTATCTTTATAGGTGAAGTGGATTTCCTGAAGGTAGTGTGTAGTTGGGTCTTATTCCTTTATCCACACAACCACTCTTTGGCATTTATTTGGAGAACTGAGATCATTTACATTCAGAGTTATTATTGATAAGTAAGGAATTACTGCTGCTGTTTTGTTGCCTTTTTCCTGTTTTTTTTTTCGACTCTTTCCTTCCTCTCCTCTTTTTGTTATTTTCTCCCTTTGTGGTAAAGTTGTCATCCCTGGCAGTGTGCTTTAATCTGTTGATTTTTATTTTTATTGAATCTATTATAGATTTAATGCTGCGGTAATCATAAGGCAGCTTACAAAACATCTTATAGTTGTAACCAGTTATTTCAAAGAGATGATAACTTACCTTAGATTACAAATAAAAGAATAGAAGCAATGTTAAAGATAGCATATAAAAATATAATTTAACTCCATCCACCCTACATTTTGACTTTTAGTTGTTTCAATTTGCACATTTTTTACCCCTTAGCTATCTCTTAATAGATTTCTCTAGTTATTATTATTTGAATAGATTTGTTTTTTGGGCTTCATACTAGAGTTATCACTGGATTTCACACCACAAATATGGTAACAGAATATTCTGGATCTGTCCATAAACTTAATTTTACTAGTGGCTTTTATACCTTGAAAATGTTTCTGTTTTTAATTTCAGATTACAGAACTCTCTTTACCATTTCTTACAAGGTGGATCTGGTAATGGTGTATTCTACCAGCTTTTGTTCATCTGGGAAATATTTTATCTCCCCTTCATATTCTGCTCGCCATAATATTCTTGGATTATAGGTTTTTCTTTAGAGTACTTTGAAATGTTGTCCTACTGCCTCCTGGCTTGCATGGTTTGCAATGAGAAGTCTTTCACTGGAAAATTGAATTTCTTCATATGGTTTGAGTAACTTCTCTCAGTTCTTAATCTTTGAGAGTTTGATTATTATATGCCTAGCATTAGTTTTATTTGGGTTGACTCTGATAGGTGTTTAAAGGCCTTCTTATACTGGATATTTGTATCTTTCCCAAGTTTTGTAAAGTTTTCTGTTATTATTTCTTGGAATAAGCATTCTATCCCCTGTTCTTATTCAGTTCCATCTTGAACACTACTAATTTGTAGATTTGGTCTTTTGAGGTAATTTTCATATCTTATTGGCAGTGTTTTCCCTTTTCATTTTTTTTCCTCTTCTGATTATGCATTTTCTTTCTTTTTTTTTTTTTTTGATTATGCATTTTCAAATAGATAGTCTTTGAGCTCACCAATTCCCTCCTCTGCTTGGTTATTTGCTCTTGAGAGCTTCTAAAGAGTTCTTCAGTTTAGCAAATGTAATTTTAAGTTCTAAGATTTCTGCTTTTTTGATTATTTCAATCTTTTTGTTAAATTTCTCTGATAAATTTCTGAATTGATTTTATGTTTTATCTTGGAGATCACTGAGTTTTCTTGAAATTTCAATTTTGGATTCCTGGTCCGAGAGCTCACAAATCTCCATTTTATTTATGCCTGTCATGGAATTTTTGCTTTGTCCTTTTGGGGAAGTCATGGTTCCCTTTTTGTGGTTGCTTCTTGTGGAGATATCCTTATGTCCTTGCATTGAAGGATTCGTTACTCTAGTTTTCTCTGACTTATTTTATTTTGTTTTAAAATATATTTGATTAGCAAAACTTCACTGCTACTTCCTTTTTGGCTCTGGGTGGTATCTTAAGCCCAATTCACCTTGGCTCTAGTAGATCGTCATTGCACTGCCTGTCTTAAGGAGGGAGGTTTACCCTGGCAGCATGAGAAGGCTCACTACGGGTTTTTCCCAGAAGACCTGAGGAAAGTAATTCCTACAGGATGGTGCTGCAGAATAGCTACTAGTCTGATTTAGCATCTTCTTTGGCCAAGTTACAGAGCAGAGATTCTGAGATGGTAATCTCACTTCTCTTAGCTGCATCTGTGCTTTCCATGTTGGATTCTGGGGAATCCAACAAGGTGGGGAAGCTAGATGACCATCTCAAATTTACTTTCTCCAGCTTGAGTTCAGGTGAGATTTTACATGTGCTTGGTGCCAAGTAGGGTGTGTATGTGTGTATGTGTGGGGGAGCAGTGTTGCAGAGGTGGAAGTTTAATTCTCCTACCATCTGCTCAGAGTTTCTCCACTTTTCTGTGGCCCCAGGAAGTCTCATCCTAGTACTGGAGTTTTGGGTTGTTGCTGGTGATCTTGGTGCTTTTTGTTTGTTTTTGTTTTTTTGTGGGGAGGAGTGGAACTAGCTTGCTTCAATGCCACCATTTGGAACTGAAGTGTCAGTCATTTTGTTATTAAACAGTTCTAGATAGTTAATTTAAATAATTTTGCCTCAAATAAACTGGGGGGCTTTTAAAATTTTTTAATTGAACTATTTGGTTGGGTTAGTAATATAGTTTAATAAGTTAAAATTATGTAGGCGAGAAACTTTATTTTTTTCTCTGTCTTCATAATACTGATATTAGAGAAAGAAGATGACTCAAGCCTTCAAAAAGTTTTCTGTCTACCTTTTTTTTTACTTTTCTTTTATGCATGCACTTTAAGGAAAATTATATACACATACACATACATGTTACATATATTTGTGTATAATATGTGTTTAATTAAAAAGCCATCTGAATTGTACTGGTATGTAGGGTAGAAAATATATATTGAACTTAACTTAAAGTCTTTCTAAAATACCCAAATGCTCCTTATGGTATATGTATACCATGGAATACTATTCAGTCATAAGAAAGACGGTTTATATCTTTTATATTTATCTGGGTGGAGCTGGAACACATTTGTCTTATTAAAGTATCCCAAGAATGGAGAGAAAAAAGTATTCAAAGTACTCAATACTATTATGAAACCAATATATACATAATTACACACTTGTATGAATGATAAAACACAAATATAGTCTAGCAAGGGAGAGGGGACAGGAGAGAGTATGAGGGAGGGAGGACGATTGGTAGTATCTCACATAATGTGCATAATGCAAGGGTATATTTCAAAATAGCTAAGAGTAAATTTTAAATGTCTTACACAAAAAATAATTAAGTGAGGTGATGGCTATGTTAATCAATTTGATTTAAGCATTCCACATTGTATATCAAATCATCACGTTGTTCACCATATATGTATACAATTATGATTTTAATTAAAAATTAATAAAAAACAGTCAAAGTCAAGATACTAGGGCACTCTTATATTTTAAAAATGTTTATTCTTTGTTTCTTTTGAAATTCTTTAATACATGCTTAAAGTTTGCTTTAAAAGGCATCTGCCGTACAAAAACTTGTTTGAATTTTTTTTAGTTATTTTGTTACTTATTTGTTTATACAAGTGTGAGTGATTCTATACATTTTTTAAAATAAAAATAATCTCTTACTTAAAGTTGTGAAATGGTAAACAGTGAATTCTTCATCAGCAATATTACCAAAATAGTCTTTATATATAACTGGTTTTTTATTTGCTATCAGTATTATCAGGACTAGTATTTACAGGGCCTAGTATATTTTGAACTTTATAATTGAAATCCAATCTTTTTTACACAAGACCAATTTCTTCACTCTTTGGATTACTGATTTTGGAAGCTTGCAAAGAAAAATGTCCTTTCTTTCAACTGAAAATGTTGGTTTTATGTATGCTATCTCTTAGCCTTCTCTAATGATTTTTAACAGAAGGGTTTGAAAGAAAATGAAAGTATTGAAGTGACTTTCCCTTATGCAATCAGGGGTGGAGAGTTTTCCAAACATAAATCACTTTCCTTTTTCCTCTGAATGTGAATTTGTTGCTGACAAAGGGGTCATGAAGACAACTCTTGGCTCTATAAAGAGTTTTCTGAAAAATTCATGGTACCTGGGTAAAGTTCTTCCTCTTATCTTTTGATTTACTACTGATTTAAGAGATTCCCACTTTGTAGACCAAAGAAACAGTGACTGGAGATTCTTGAAAATCTTAACTGATGCTTTGAGAACACATGTGCTGTGCTTGAAAGTAATGGTTGAAAGCAACAGCCTGCTGAACTTTGGGAAGTAGACACCTCAGAATTGTTTTATAGTATATGTGAGTAAATGTCCTGCTTTTGAAATGCACACCAAATATACTGATGTTAATATATATGCACATATAATCTTGCCATTTTAAAAATTAATTTTGAATGAGCTAGTAGTTGGTAAAATTTCTTTGATAGAGTGTTGACTTAAAGCATCACCCTATTTATAACTCGATCTGAAAGTCAGGATGATTTTAGTTTAGAAAGAGATTAAAAACTAGCCAAGAATCCTTATCTTCTCACTTTGAAAGTGCTTGTGGGAAGTTGATCTGAGTGGCTAGAGCGGATGTTTCTAACATTTCCACTGGTGTTTCCAATCTCATGCCCTATTTTATTCCTTTCCGGCCTTCTTTTGTTTCTCCATACTGACAATGGAACTTATGCTCCCAAATTGTTTATTATGTTCTTCTGTTAGAATTTGTATGATAACTAATTATTTGTTTCTGAACACAAAGGGACAGCTGCATCTGAAGAGTGAGGGCCTAGTAAAGTCGCTAGGACAATTTTTTTACATGTTTGCAAAGAAAAAAAAAAAGAAGTCTGATTGAGTCTGTAGTTATTATTCTTTGTGAGATACTTGTGGCTGTATGGGTGGGTTGAACTCCCTGAAGGAAAATAGGATATGCCAGAGGTTTGGCATGGAATATAAAGCATGAAGTTTAAATGCTTATTTCCTGTTTAAAATGGCTTCTGTCTAGGAGTTTCTCCAAAGTTCTCACTAAATTAGATATACAAAACATTTAAAAAGGTTCAATCCACAATGACATTAAGAATTAAGCCATGCACTTGCTAAAACCTGGGGGAAAATTACACTAATGGCCAAGCTGGTACAAAGCTATGAAAACAATATTCAATAACAGAATGGCTTAGCAGTTAAGAATATAGACAGACTTGCTTCAGCATGTGGTTCTGTCTCTGTCTTGCTCTGTGACTGGGTGACTGGGTGGTTCATTTAACCTTTCAGTGGCTCAGTTTCCTCACCTGTAAAATGGAAGTTCATAATAGAGTCCTCTTCACAAGGTTGTTATGGGGGTTGATTTAATTAATACATGTGTTGATACCTGTTGAACAGCAGCTGGAACACTGCAAACCTGTAGAAAATGTCAGCTGTTAAGTGACCTGAACATACAGTGTATGCTTGACATCAGGTTCAAATGCCTTTGTCCCTACTCACTCCCTGAATCCTGATTCAGTAGAAAAGGGTTGAATCAATAATAAAACTGAGACACCATTTAAGTTGTCATTCAGAAGAAGTCATGTCTTATCTTCCTGCAGATACATGCAACTCAGTAAAGTCTGGTTTGAGCCAAGACAGAATGCAATTCACTTTACAGCAATGATTTCTATTTTTTCTTATTAATACTGCAGACATGCAGAAAGATTCCCACTTCATAGACCAAAGAAACAAATTTCTATGAGTGACTAGAGATTCTTTACCTGGCACACTTATGAATGTCTCTATTTTTATTATCTCTTCATTGCAGAGGTATGTTTTATAATAATTCCATAACTAAGCTGTGGTAAGTCACCATTTAACCAATGGGGAACTGGAGTTCAGAGATAGAAAGTCACTTAGTGCCAGAATTAAGGATAAGAACTTTTGACTTTGCCTTTAGACATCCCTTCTGTATATTGACCTAAAAAGAATATATATATTTTTACCCTTCCTCTTCTCTTCTTGTTATTTTTGGTGCTCTCAAGACAATAATGTTGAACATTTTTTAGATTAGTTAGTAATATATTCATCATTAAATTAATCAATATATCTATATCATCTACCATCTCTCTGTACTTTTTTCTTTCATTTTTGTTAGGAACGCAATAAGAGAAAATGTGCTTTACTTACATAAGATATATAAGTTATAAAGAAAGAGACAACTCATTAAGAAATTCAAATTCTGCTTCTTTGTTTTGACTGTTTTGAGCTTGATTCCTATGTGCTGTTAGGTCCAAACACCTGTGCCCTGACTTGTCTCTCTTTGACATTAATATACATATAAATAAAAGGATGTGTTTATTTATTTTCTTGACATAAAATACATGCTGTCAATAAGGTGCAGCTTAGTGAAAAAGCTTAAAGAAGAAGGTAGAAATATGCATATAAATGAATTTATTATTACCACTTACTTCTTTTTGGGCCATCTGATCTTATATACTCTTTGAGTGAACTTCCAATGGATTACATTTTTACTTTTCTGCTAGTAGTATGAGGTTTGTTCTTGACAACATATGTTAGTTCTCTCATGAATGAGTGTGAAGCTGTTACCTGAAGAAGACCTAGGTTACAATGAGTTGGTCACAAATTAGGCCAAATTAGGCATCAGCATAGATTAAATATTAAATTAATGAGTGGTGCCTGGTAATCAGCTGTTAACTCAGCACTATTCCTATTCCTCCTCCATACTTTGTTCTGTAATTTGGGGAATGAAAGCTTGTGAGCTACATTTTTTCAGAATCCCTTGCTGATAGTATTCTGGGCTAGATTTTGCCAATAAAAAATACTTGCACAAGACTTCAAAAGATGGGAGAGGACAGAAACAGCCTATTTTTCTTTATAGGACTTGCAGGTGGGATTCAGAAAGTGCCTGTGGGTTGTTGCCTTATTGCTACTGGCAGCAGTGATCCGTGCTCAAAGTTTCTCACAGTGCTGCAGTTCCCTGACTCCAAAGGCCTGAGAACTCAGAGCAGATGTCCTAGATCCTCACTGTTTCACCCTTTTCATCACTCACGTCCCTGTATTAAATCTCTTCTTGCTTGTAAAGCTTAACTCACTTTTTTCTCTGCTGACCAAACCCTCACTACCACCCTGACATCAACCAGAATTAGTTCACTATGACCTTTGCCATGACACCTCAACTTTCTGTCTTCTCATTCTTAAAATGAGAAGATGGGGTTGCGTGATCTTTTTAATAGAACTTTGATTCTAGCCAGAATGTCTCCTTGGAAGTAAGAGATGAAGAATAGTTCTGTACTAGTGGCTGTTAACTGTCCAGGTATGCTTAGATGTGAGTGTTGTTTAACCTACTTAGTCTTAGTATCAAAAATATTGATTCAACATTTAAAGATTTGATTTTACATAAAAATCTTGAGTTTTGGACCGTCTTTAAAAGAGAGAAGACGTGACAGCACTGGCCTTTCATTCACTCTTCCACACTAGCCCCATGCTCTAATCTCGTCCTAGAGCTTTTCAGGGTGGTGTCAATCATTATGTGCCACCACACAGGTGATTTTTTTCCCCCTTAGAGTAGACAGTTATTGTTTTGAACCCATACTTCTGTTAAAAGAGGTAAAATTAAAGGGAAGAAAAAGGAATATATGTTTTTTAAAATGAGAAACAGCACTGTTTTTGTGCAGAATATTTTTACAAATTTATTTGGCAATGACCCTCCCATCCTACTTATTTATTTTCTTATCTCATATAAGGATCTAAGTTTATGTGACATAGCCTAGCCTCTAGTGCTGGTTTTTCATCTTATTTGGCTCACAGAGTCTTTGAAGAATATTATGAAAACTAGTGGACACTTCCCTAGGAGAAAAAAAAAGTGCAAGAAAAAAACATGTAACGTTCTAATGGCAGATTTCTTTGAAATCTTGCTTGTGACTATGTTTAGCAAGATCCTTTGCTCTAGAGCAGTGTATTACTAAAAAGAAGATACAGATTCAGTAGGTCTGGGAAGTGCCTGAAATTCTGAATTTCTAATAAAATTTCAGGCGATGTCTGTGTTGTTGGTCTGGGGGCTACACTTTGAGTAGCAAGTCAATGATTCTTACATTTTCTTTGGACACTAGAATCCCTGACGACAACTTTTTCAAAAGGCCAGTGCCTAAGCAATTAAGCAATGGTATTTTTAAGTAGCTCCCATCTGAGGGGTTGGGAGCATCTGCTCTACCTCAAACGTCATTTGCTGAAATAAGAAGAGACAGGAGGGGAAGGGGCCCAGGCATCAGGTGCTGTTGGAATATAGAGAAGTGCTGCCAGCTAAGAAGGGAGAGCATTGATAGTCACTAACAGTTTTGTTTTTCCAAGACTGGACAATTCTTTTTTATTCTACAGCTAAAAGAACAGTGGTACATTAATGCCCCAAAGAAATTTTCTAATTACCTGCTCTCACTGAAATCACACAGATTGTTCAGCAGAGGTTACCAATCTTGAACTCATCTATTGGTCAATTCTACAGGCAAACTGTAATTTGGAGAAAGAAAGGATGATTTTTTTAGAAATGAATTTTGTAGCCATAATTTATCATTTCCAAGGCCATATTTTCTCTTTGTGATGTGGCCATGTTCCAAGGTTCTAAAAAGGCACAGAAGTTGTTGCAGTAGACTTTATGTCAAATTAAAAATTCCATTGCCAGTGTTGGGGTGGAGGCCTTCTTTCATAGGTAGTCCATAACAATTTAGGAAGAAAACATGACAGTGTAACACAAAAGACATGTGTCCACGACACTACTTGATCTGAGCTTCAAAGACAGGATTAAAAGATGAACTTCAATTGGCGTCAGATCAGTAGAAAGAAGTTCTCACAAGTGTTATCACAGCCTGGGTCATTAATGTTCCCTTCCCTTCACCTTACATGGCAACCTCAAGTGCATGCCTCTAATTAGTGCAGCTTGAACAGGAGAGATTTCCGATGCCAAATGTGTGGAAAATTTCCAAAGAAGTATTTCCATTTTAAAGAGATCTTAAAACACAACCTGAATCAGCTACCCCTTTAAAAATTCTATTCCTGCAGGGAAAAAGGTAATTATATGCATTTAGATATGGATGGCTTTTGTAAAAAAAAAAAATAATAAATCCTTAGTTGACACTGCCTAATCACAAGGAATTATTTCATAAGCATGAAATAATAATAGTCCTAAAACTCTAAGGCCCAAAGAAACCCTTCAGTAAAATTTAGTTCCTGAAGCTTATATGTACTTACTAAATGATGTCTTAAAATATATTTTGCAATAATTTTTTTCTGTTAATTTCACAATTAAACTTCTCTATCATGTACCGTTATTAGTCAGTCATCATCTTTTGTTCTTGCCTTTGGAACATCTGGTAGAATTATGTAAAAATGGACATGACATTTAAAACATGTCTCAAAATACTTTTGGAATATGGCTCTTTCTGTCTGAGTCACATTTCAGAGAAGAGGAAGCAGGATATGGAATCTCTCTGAGCAATAGCAAATTGGGCTACTGGGTGACAAGTGTTGATGGCTTTAGAAGGCAGCAGCTGCCAGTGGTCCCCTTTGCTGTGAGGTCATCACCTCTAAGACACACCGTCTTCCTCACACAGCAGACTTGCACCTGTCATTCAGCTGGGAATGGCAAAGAAAACATTTTCTTGCTCTCATCTACTCCTTGTGATTTCCTCTTTAGGCTGCCCCAGAGAACAGATGTTCTGCATCCACTAAGGTCGGTTTCACATTGTTTTGGCTTTCGAGGAGTGTTTTTAACATTTCTGCTGATGATTTTGCATAAATTGGTCTCTCAATGAGGATGGTTAATGAACTCCCCACCTATCTTTTGGTAGGTAATTACAAAGCTGGTGTATATTAGCAAGTACTGTATAAAGATGAGCGCAGGGCTGGTGATTATGGATTCCATCCTCATGTCTCTGAGACCAAATCCCAAACGGTTTAATCATCATCAGTGTCAACCTTTGCCATATCTTCATTCTACATGCCACATATTATAATGCTGCGTTTACATTTCGTCTTGACTACGATACTTGCTCCTTCAGAAAAGAGGTGCCCTGATTAGACAAGGCTACTGGCAGTCGAAAGAAGTGTGTTTAAAATATGCACGTACCATTACTTCTCACTAGCACTTCTTCCCATTTTTACTGTGTGCATTTACCGAAGTCTTTTTTGTTGTGTTTTGTTAGATATAGTTGTAACTGGAAAAGATTGAATCTATGGCCAAAAATTGACAGTTACCTGAATCTCCATGACCTATTATTTTAGGTAGAGGGAAGGAGACTGGCTTCATGCAGAACGTGAACTTACTGAGTGTTTCATATGAACAATATACTATGTATGTGTGTACTTATTTGTATTTAACAAATTTTTATTTTAAGAATTCCATATACAACCCACAATTATTGTCATTCTCCTCCTACACTCCTTTCTGGTTATTTCATGGCAACTACTGCTTAAATAATAGTGGGCATCCATAGATGTCAAGGACCATTTTTTGAATGAATTAACCATTGATTTTCAAATATTTATTAGTTGTCTATTATGTGTAATTCATCATACAAGTAGATTGAAAAATTTAAAAGGGGAGTTGAGACATGTATAAATAAATGTAGAATACTCTCAAACAAGAAGAAACATTTTCACATAAAATTTTTTAAAAGTAGATCCCCTTTATAGACACAGGTGCTTGGTCTCTATAGTGTAGTGAGTAGGGAGTAAGAAGAAATTTAGTATATAGTCCCTGCCTTCTAATTTACCATAATTCTAATTGGAAAAATTGAATGATAGCAAATGAAAAATTAAAGAGCCAAATTTAAGGATATATTTAAGTATAACACCAATGTAAGGATTGTTTTAAGGCAATGGCTGATTGCTTGGTCAATATGCTATGCACATTATGTGTGTTATAGTGTTTCCGGGGATGAAGCACTTACTGTAGGTTGGAATAGTCTTGCATAATTTGAGTAGAAAAATAAAAACTTGTTCTTATAGCCAGACCTGAGAGTCACTCCATATTATATGATGCCAAAGAACAGAAAATCAATGTACTTAGACTCCAGGCTAGCATTCTGAATATATGACACTGACGTTTTTTGGGGGGGAGAGGAGGGCACATTAGATATCTAGACCCCTACTGAATATCAAATTTAATTATCCTAAGATGCCAAAGGTATTTAAAAAAGGATTGATATTGAAGATGGAAAATTAAGTGTTCCTTGCAAATTTATTGATTGCAAACAACAAAAATTGACCCTGGCTAACTTAGCAGAAAAGGCATTTGTAGGAGGGATATTGAGTAGCTTACAGAATGAGCAGAAATTCTCAAGAACAGGGCCTGGAGAACAAACAGGAGCCAAGGGAACCAGGGCTGTCAACAAGTGGGGTGGTTAGATCTCTGAGCATGGAGCTATTCCCACTGAAAACTCACCGCTGCAGGGCTGGGTGTTTGGTTGCTCTGCCATTGCTTTGAGGACTAGGTGATGTTTCCTGAGCCTTTCATTGCTTCCTCAAGTTTTACAGTCTAGAAGAGGAGATTCTGATTAGCTAATTCTGTGTCATGGGCCTGTACCCTACTTGTTAGAGACTTGGGAGAGGAAGAGGAACCTTTTTCTGCTTCCTGGATATCTATGACTATGGACATTTACTTAAACAGTAATGGACATGCTTTGATCAGAGAGAGAGAGTGTGAGAGGAAGATGTTTATAATGAGATGCCATGATTGATTGGAATTCTAACAAGTTCTGCAAAGGACATTGTTATTTTTGGTTCATATATACAAGTAAAATGTCTACTGACTCCTCTATGCTGCATAAAGTTGGTGAACTGGCGCCTTCTACCAAGGAAACACAATAGTACATTGTGTTGCCCTATTTAGGGGATGGCCATTGAAGGCTGGTCAGCAGAACATATGAGATACCCCTGCACATAGGCTCATATGTCTATTTCTCAGCTGTGTATCTTATAAGAAACCACCTAAATTTTCTGAGCCTCATTCTGTTCTTCTTTAAAATTGCTGGTCTATAATGTGAATATCAAATGAGGTGATAAGTGTGGAAAAGCTTTAGAAACTGGAAACTGCTGCAAAATGTGGGAATAATGATTTAAAAAGTGAAATATTTCTGTAATTTCTAAGGATACCATAAACTTACATTCCCAAGATCTCAAAATGGTAGCCCTAATTGTCTTCAGAATTTGATTATACGTTCTCAAATGTCTCTGAATTTGAGATGTTAGGGCAAATCTCACAAGTTGGTGAGTTCCACTAATTGATTTTGTATGCTGATTAGAAGAATACTTTTTTTTTTTTGTAGAGACAGAGTCTCACTGTACCGCCCTCGGTAGAGTGCCGTGGCGTCACACGGCTCACAGCAACCTCTAACTCTTGGGCTTACACGCTTATCCTGCCTCAGCCTCCGGAGCAGCTGGGACTACAGGCGCCCGCCACAATGCCCGGCTATTTTTTTTTGTTGCAGTTTGGCCGGGGCTGGGTTTGAACCCGCCACCCTCGGCATATGGGGCCGGTGCCCTACTCACTGAGCCACAGGCGCTGCCCAGAAGAATACTTTTTAAACCTTTCTCCAGTTATTCCATGGAAGGCAATTGGAGAAGTGTCACTGTATTCTTCAGGGAAAGCATAAGAGTAAATATTTGGAACAAGATTCAGAATGGAAATAAAAGGAAGCATTTTGGGGCAAGCTGATCTATTTCAAATACTGCCCCTGAAAAAATGGGAGTCTCTTTAGGAGCTTCCTCAGAACACTTTTCTGGGTGTGATTCTCATGGGAATATATTAAAATCACCTCATGAAAGTCCTCCACTGTGTATTTTTTCCCTACTTTGTATTTTTTACTTGGCATGGGTTATGGGAAGAAAATGGAAATGCACTATATCACCATTTATATTTGTTCTTTGGATTGGATACGGTTATTTTTATTTGCAGCAGGTTTATGTTATCCACCAGAGGGGCCTTTTTATGAAGGGGATGCCTTATATAAGGTTCTCTGAGAGCAGATGTGCCTTAACTGACAGCTTCAGAATGGCCTTTTCTGTGTTAAGCAACTAGCACAAAGCTGGTTGTCAAGTGACACAGTTATATCCATCAGCTTACTCAGCATGAGATGAGTGGTCGTCAAGGCTTCATTTATTTTTTGGCAGTGTATTTTTGTAGTGACCAGATGATTAAACTCCTTGTAGGGGCCCCACACGTGATGAAATGAAACCCATTCCTCTCTATCCATGGCTGACGATGCTTCTCCAGTCAGTTTTATCCCTAATAACAATATGAAGAGACAGTGAGTTCCCCCTTTGTAAAGACCTGAAAAGTTCTGGGAATTGTAGCTTCCTAATTTTGATTTTTATTCTCACTACATAGTGAAAGTAATTCATAGAATTTAATGTCTAATTTGAGATATTTTAATTTCAGTTTCATCCATTAATTTGTCAAGACCAGGTTGAGAGGAACTTGAAAGCAAGTTCTGACTGTCAGGAAAACACCTTCAGGGCCTCATAAAGAAATCTGTCTTTATCACATATTCATTTTTCCCTGAGCACTTGAAGAGATAGACCCATGACACAGGCGTGAGTTGTACTAGTTGCAATCTTAACCCCTTTAAGATAATCAGTAATTTCTATGCCCCACAACAATTCTTTTCTTTTCTTTTTTTTGCGGATTTTATCCGGGGCTGGGTTTGAACCTACCACCTCTGTTATATGGGGCCAGCACCCTACTCCTTTGAGCCACAGGTGCTGCCCCCCCACAACAATTATTTGTGCAATGTTAAGAAACTCAGCCTTGTGCTTCTCAGATTGCCCATCTATAAAATTATAATGTCGAGCTATTTGATCTTTATGTTTCCTGTCATATTCTTAAATTTCTGTTTTTTTTACATTATTTTATTAAAAATAATATTAGATAATAAAAACAATGCTATCATTATCATGTATTCATTCTACTTTATCTAACACTAACATTTTATTCTCAGACTTTATTTTTGAAGACTTACAAACTCTAAGTCATGCATAGAGTGAAATACAACTATTTGCAACTATTTGTAATTGCACGTGAACTTTATGGACACTCTGAACAAACACCCTTATTTGGAAATTAACTGGGATAGCGTGCATCTGTGTTGGGGGCAAACCCCCCAGACTTACTTAGTCTTTTAGATTTTGAATACTTGTTCTAGTCTCTCCCCATCATTCCCCAAACCTTGCATGCACATTCTTTATGTCAATAATTTCAGAGGCAAATGCATGTGTGTGTGTTGTATGTAGATGCTTGGTATTTACCAAGTGAATTAAATAATGAACGAATAGTCAAACAACATATTTCCCGGTTGGCAGATGGTCTTTGACAGAATCAAATAAGAGCCATCTGAGCGAGGCGGTTTGGGATAATCAAGCATTATCAGCTCTATCACATATAGCCTTTTTATTCATGGGTGAAATAGATGTCAGTGTGACAGTGTAATTCTTCCCTGCCATTACCATTGGTCTTCACTAGAGCCATCAAAGGGCACTGAGAGCATTTTAAAGTGGGAAAGACAGGAATTGTGTGCACTCGATAGCTGCATGTTTATAACTCCTGGCCCTTTCCCACCACTGCCAAAACCAATACAAGTCTCTGTGCTTCATCTTTTCAAAACAGCAGCTTGTAATGTGATTCAGGATCTGAGCTATGAGAGATGGTCTGTATTAGAGTACCAGCCTGCATTTTCATACAGAAACGGGTCATATATTGGTCGGAAATCCTTGTGGTGGCGTCCACGCAGAGTTGAAGGGCAGAGGACAAAATCAAAACAGAACTCTCTGCTATCTCCCCTAACCCCTGTCATTTTAGGACATTTCTTTTATCAGTTTGATCATGCTACTTTGTGGAGTTTGGGCAAATCCCCACTGTGAGGAAGGCCCACTGACTTCCACCTAATAGGGTCATATTTATGTGCTGGAAGGGCTGCCGACTGGCTTCATTTCCCCAGGAAGTAACTCTTGGCTCTTTCTGGCAGGGATGCTATAAGCTCACAGGCTTTATCAAATCTGTGAAACCAAGTGTGATTTACAGCTGGAGTTGGGGCAAGGAAACATAGCAGTTGGATTCTAAAATCAGAAACTTCCTCCCCAAAGAGGGAGAGGGAATTTGAGTTAGAAGCCAACAAATAAGACCTATTTCAGCTTATCTTGAAAATTACCAGACTTATTCATAAATTTGACAGGAGTGCTATCAGAAAGAAACACTTTGAAATGATAAAAAGTAAACACTTGATGTGAGACCCAGAGATGTGAGTATCTTTCCAGCGGCTGGGCTTGGTGTGGAGAGCTGCAGTGACAATAGATTGTGATGTCATGTCCTCTCTTTTATGCTCTTCCAAACTGCCACTGGAAATGTGGATGGGGTGGGAATTATTCAAACATGTGCTTTAAATTTTTAAAATTAAAAAGAAAATATGAGAGGATAAAATAGAAAGTATAAAGGTTTTTCTAATGTGTTTTTTTCTGTAGGAAAATTTCAGGCGAACAAAATTGACAGAAGTTCCATTTTGACTATTTTTCTGAGTAGCAAACGATTGGGGAAATAAGAGGGATTTCTTTTACCTTTGATAATTGATAATAAGGTGTTGTCACATGCTCTAATTGCAAAAGTAAGTGGGAATGGGTGGAAAACAAGCAAATTTTCCATGATTATTCTATTTGATAGTTTGACAGTATTACAAAGAGAATGTTTAAATCACCTTGTGGTAGAATTTTAAAATCTCTAGAGACAGTGATAGATTTATCCTAATTGTTAAACACCATAAAACTTTATTAGTTTCCACTGTCCAGTGGGCCCATTGTTTATAAAAATATGTCTACCAAAAAATGTGAGTAATAATTCATTTGCTTTCATTTACATATATATTTGGCTCTGCGTATCTGTGGGAGATTGATTCTGGGATTCCTGTGGATACCAAAATCAAAGGGTCCTGCACCACTGTATATAAAATGGCGTAATACAATTGGCCTTCCATACTTAGGAGTTTCAATTTGCAGTTGGTTGAATTTGTTGATGCAGAAACCTGCAGATACTGAGGGGGTGACTATATATACACTTGTCAGTCGGAGCTTCTGACCAGCTTACAACAGGATAGCTACACTGAATTAAAATAACTCCAGCATGAAGCAAAGACATTTATGTTTGCTAACCTGTGTGGCACTGTCAAGAGTAAGCACGTGTGTATATGTGT
Organism: Nycticebus coucang; assembly: GCF_027406575.1. Lineage (NCBI taxonomy): Eukaryota > Metazoa > Chordata > Mammalia > Primates > Lorisidae > Nycticebus > Nycticebus coucang. The sequence continues at coordinate 57,921,483 of NC_069794.1, read as the reverse complement.
GTATGTGTGTATGTGTGCTCATTTGTGCACGGGTTTGTGTCTTTTTGAAACACCAAATATAAGGGGAGGAACTCCTTCATCATCTTTAAAGGATGTGTGACTTTAAATCCATGTTGGAATTCACCAAAAAATCTCAGTTAGTAGAGAAATAAGTAGTTTATTTCAAAGTAGTCTGACAAAGTATTTAAAAATCCTGAATGAATAACTATAGTATAAGGCACTTTCACAGACAGCTGTTGAGGACAGCTTTGTCTTTCCCAGTGGAGGATAGTTCTAACTGTGAAGGACCCAGCGAAAAGACAAATGTAGTCTACTTCTAGGAATGCATGACAATTTGGACGAAAATAAGAATGAGAAGCCTGCCCTATGTAGAACAACAGAAAGGAATAATCTTGACCTGAGAATCTTGGGTCAGTATTTGGTTCTGAATGTTAAATAAAGCACTTGGAAAAGGAAAGGGGAACTCAGTGCTTGCTTCTATCCCTGAAGCTCTCATGTTCTTAATGCCTAGCATATAAAGCATATATAGACTTTCCTGTGTCAAGAGAGTATGTGCATATGTGTGCGTGTGTTTATGCTGGGGTGTGATGGGGCCAGAGGAGCCCCAGATTTCATTGCCACCTTAGGCCTGTAGCCAACAGATCTCCAGCATTGACTTTCATCCAATCACAGCCTTTTAGGGTAAGAAGGCAAAGTTTTTCACTTTCTGGCATTTTTATTTGCTCCCTTATTATTTGGACACAGAGTCTCGATCTGTTGCCTGGGCTAGAGTGAAGTGGTATCATCATAGCTCACTGTACCTTCAAGTTCCTGGGTTCAAATGATCCTCTTGCTCCAGCCTCCTAAGGAGCTAGGACTACAGGTATATAGCACTATGCCTGATTTTTTTTTCCTTTTTAGAGGCAGAGTCTCGCTAGCTTTCCCAGTCAACTTGGCCTCCAGTGATCCTCCTACCTTGGCCTCCCAAAGTACTGAAACTATGGGCATGAGCCACCCCCTGTCTTCTTTCTGACATTTTAATTTTTACTTCTTTCAAAGAACCTTACAATATTTTTAAGTAGGTGTCACACACGGTACTTAATTTATGCATTTAAGTAAGCAGATCTGACAAAACAACGAAAGCTGCAAATTGCCACTTCTTGATCTTTAAAATTTGTGTGCACAGTAAGTTGGAAGTTTGCTAATTAACTCTATGCACATGCCCAGAAATAGACTCACTAATATTGTTTCTTGTCATCGAAAAGGTCTTTATAATATGCCAAACAAAATGCAGCTTCAGATGATATAGCCAGGTCAAAAAATACTGTCTATCATAATATTTCTAGCTTTCTAGTCTCACATTTTTTTCATTTGTATATGGCATAATTTTCTTATGCCTGGGGACATTAACAACCATTGCTTGGTTGTTAGTGGTGTAGGATAATAAAGTAGAATACTTGCTTTAATCCATACAATGCCTTTTGTGAAAAACTGGCAATCAGTACACTTTCTTGCAGATGTAGGATTTGATGTTTGAACTATTGGATATATATTGAATCTTAGAACCTTTGAATAGAAATTATAATATGTAGGCATTAAATACTGAGACAAAAAATTTACAAATCCAGGGACTCAATCAAGGCAAAAGATTAGTCCAGAGGTGAGCAGTTCAGAGTTGTAGGGAAGGCTCTGCTCATGACTGTCATTGGGGACCCAGGCTCCTTCAATCTTGTGGCTCCATTCTCCTCCAGGATCTTGTCCATGTCTTTTTAGTTAAATCAAAGTCCAGCTGCTTCCAGTGGAAAGGAAAAAGAGAAGTAGGCAAGGACAGGAAGCTTGCTTTCAAGATAATGATGATGCAGAAGTTGGCCACAATAGTTGTGCTCACATCTCATTAGTCAGAGCTCGGTCATATGAACAAAGAAGTGCCTGTTAGGTGATGGCTGACAGAAATGCCAAGACAGGCTTTTACTTCTCACTCTGTGTGGCTGGCAAATCCACAGAAAGGACTAAATCATGTTGGATACCATGAAGAAATTCCTTAGGCTTTTGTATGCCTTCATTTTTATTGGTTTAATAAAGGACTGATTTTTTTAAAAAAGCTAAAAAGTTAAGTGTAACCTGGCTTATTGTACCCTCAATGAATCCCCAACAATAAAAAAAATACAAACCATTAAAAAAATAATAATAATAATAACAAAAAAAAGAAAATTAAAATTACTTTCTCTTGATCTATGAATTGTGTGAATTAATGTGACTTTCATATGCTTAGATATAATTCATAGGTTCTTTTTAGTGTTCATTTATTTCAGAAAAATTAGAAGAGGTCCACTACAAAATTCGTCCTTATAACTAATGAATCTGAATTATCTTCATGACTGTAAAATAAAATGTATTGATTATTTCAATGAATGCTATTTATTGTACACCTCTTATAAGCCTATTATTGCCCTAAGTACAAGGGAAGATACAAAGCTAGGTAATCACATAGGTGTTTAAGGTCAATGTGAGAAAGGTTCTTGGGTTTAGATGTATGAGTCATTATAAACTTGAGTATGAAGGACTTTCTACTCTGATCTTCTTTGTATTACCACTGATTGTGGCATTCCTAAATCTTCAATTTTACCTAAAAGAGAGAGAGAAAGAGTAATATATAGTTGGAGAACTCTCAGCTCCCTAATTAGTTTAATATATTGTGGTCACCCATGATGTGTCAGGTACCTTGTAAAGGTAAGGCACAACGATGGTGGAGAAGGCAGTTTCTACCTTTGTGTTAAGTTTATCTTCTACATTGATGACTCCCAGTCATTAAACTTTAGACTAGGGACAATGTAGATGTGCTTACTAAGTTTCCCATTGAGCAGCTATAGCAGACACTATAACTATAAACATGCTGGCCCTCCAAATATTTTGGCATTAAAATGGGGGCCTCATACTCAATCATTGGTCAAGTAACATGCTGATTCAAAAGCAGAGGCACTGAACTACAGGAAGCATACCAGGTTCCAATCTGTGATTCTGATTCAGTGAGTACAGAGTGGATCTCATAGATGCTTTTCTCAGAAACTTCCCACGTGATTGTCCAGAGTAGTCAATTTGGACAGTTACAGTTTTGCATGTAATCTGATTGTTTCAACTTTTTAAAAATCTATACATTGCCTTGTGTGACTAGTGATGGGTGTACCAGGTTTCACTGATGAGAACTTGAGGACTTGCCTGGGTTTTTTGATTGTGATAGCCTGCTGCTGGCTTTCCCCATAATGTTACTCAGTTTGCTCAGTCTGACACCATATTTAGGTTTAACTCTCAGGAGAATTCTAGTATGTAGAGTATTTTTTCTTCACATTAAATATCTAGAATCCATAGTTCTCTATAATCAACCTATCCTTTATTTTGAATTAATCTTAAAAGCAATTTTAATTTCCTACTGTTATAAAGCATAGTATGTTTATAAATGCATTTACGCATTCTTTTAAGAAAGGGACTCCAATTATCCCCCCCAACTATTGTTCAACATATATGCAAAATAAAAAGCATTAAGTATCCATCAATCATTTGAGTCACTTCTTCCAGCTAAAGAACGGATCAGTTTAAGGACATTCACTTATTTCTCTGTGCAGGAAGAGTGTGAACTTTTCATTGCATTTTAATTCATGTTTTTTCCCCTTTTATTGTCATATTACCTGTCAAATATGAACTTTGTATCCAAAGGTTCTTTTTCCTTATATAGCAATGTGAATATTTCCTTAGCTGTTTTCCTTTCTTCTCTATTCTTTCCACCCCTCCAAATGTGTATAAAAATGGCATTTTGACTTCCTTTGTTTTATAATAGATTGAGTGTTAAACTGAGATAAAATAAGGATCTTCTTTCTCAAGCCTCTTTTAGAGACCATTGGAAATATATACAATCCATTTGCTTGGCTTTAAACTGCCCAAATTTGAACATCATTCTGAAGTTAAAGATGTCCCGGAGGACTGATGACATTTGATCTGAGTAACAGCTATAGTACTCAGTTGAGGTTGTTCTTTCTATACAGTTTCAAAGCTGGAAGCTCAGAAAATCTATTAAAGCCAGAGTTAGAGCTGAAATAAAGGTGATGACATAGCCATTTGAGGTGAGAAAGGTGAACTTCTTCAGAGGGTTTCGAGCAGGTGCATAATGAAGACAATTTTGGAGCCATGCCTCTGCAGCACTCCCAGCTGCCTGGCTCAGATCTGCCAGGGCAGCCCAAGGATGCAATGCAGTGTGGCCCAATCAAACCCATACAACATTCCCCATCCTTCCTCCATCCGTCGTTGAAACAGTTCTTATATGCTGCTCTCATTTGGGGGTCTAATTGAACCCTGCTAATAATGTAAGAACAAAGTTTTATGATCTTAACATCCATTTTATGTTACTTAACATCCATTCAGAGAGGATGTTAAGTAACAAGAGGAACTTTTTCTCTCCAGAGCACAGCAAAGACTGAGAGAAAAGTATTCCTTACCAGTGTCACGTAATGGAGAGGAATTGCATCTACTTGTAGCATCACAGCAGAAGTTACCTGTTCATATCTATTAGGGCTCATTAAGGTGTGCTTTCCAACCATCCTCAATAATCTACATGCTCCTTCAGGCCCCATATTCAGATTGTTCTAAGATGAGCACAGGGAAATTCTGTATTTTGTTTCTTCTTCCAGACAGCTGGAATTGCCTGTCTTTGGGGGTTACTGTGGGTAGTCTTGTCACTCAGACTCAGCAACAGGCACAAAGTCTCTTCTGATTATGTTTCAGCTCCTTAACAGGAATTGTTCTGTTCCCTCATTTGCCTGCTAAAAACCCATAGTGATTCTTGTCTTGTTAGATATAATTCTCTTGCAATTACTGTCAAATATTAAATTAAAAGTAGTTAGCTCATTAACAGCCCCCCAACAATTGATTAAAAAGTTTTATTTTTTAATATAATGATGGCTGGCATTTATTAGGAACTCAGTTCTCATCTTTGGAATCTAATTGCAGTCCCTTGGAATGCTCATTTTGTACATGGTCCCGGAATTCCTGGGGCATGGGAGGGTGGGGTAGTAGGAGCAGATGGAGGTGGTGCAAAAGCACCTCGGAGGCAGAGCCTGGGCCTGGGAGATCCAGCTGTAGGTGTGGGGTGCCCAGTCAAAGGCCAGGGCTGTTCCTCACCTCAGAGGGGTTCATGAGGATGTATGAGAGGGGTCTTTCTGAAGGGGTGAGCAGAGCTTGGATCTGGAGAACACAGGAACAGTTGAAATTTGAAAGTAGCAAAGCAGGTGGGCAATGGCACTGAGCAATGTGTTCGCATGGAAGAGGGGTTGGAGCCCCTGGCCGGATTGCATCAGGATCAGTCTTGGAGCAGTAAACAAGGCAAAGACTTTGAAAATAACAATACAATAGCAATTAAATACAGTGCCCTCTCATCTGTGCCTACCATAATATCTGACTCTTATAAAAACAGAATGCAGATCACAGCACCATGCTGTCTACCTTTATAACCATTTCAGTGGCTTTCTAAACCAGAGTTTATTAATCTCAAAAATGCAGGGAGTTTGTTAAAATGCAGATTCTGACTTGGAGGTCTTGTGTGGGATATAAGCTTTCATGTTATCAACAAGCTCCCAGGTAATACCTGGACATCACTTAGAGTAGCAGAACTCGGAGTAGCATCAAAAGTGCAAGGCTTCAATCACCTCATCCGCCTGCCAGCCACTCTTGTCTCGCTCCCACCTGATGTGCTTTGTGATTTCTGCTTACTGTGCATGGAGCGACACTCACCCAGCTTTCCGGCTCCTCCTTTCTGGTCTCAGCTTAAATGTCATCTCCCCAGCATTCCTCTCTGACCACCCAATCCAAAGCAGCCCCCTCATTCCCAATTACTCTATTTAAGTAGCTTTTATTTCCAAATTCCACCATAGCTAGCTCTTAATCCATAACCATTTATTTATTTGTTCCATTAATTCTTTAGATGTCCCCATTTAGACATAAACCCGCAGGAAGACAGGAACAATTACTGATATATTTCCTACTGTACCATTTATTAGGTCCTGCCCAGGTGCTCTACATTCTATTAAGTGCTTTACATTTATCTCATTTATTTCTAGCATCAATTTTGTAACTTAGGTCTTTTTAATTACTGGGTTACAGACAAGATAAGGTAATAGACATCCTTAAAAATACCAAACAGAGACTGTAAGCACTTGAGCAAAATAGAGATCCAGGAAAATGGTATTGCCTGTGCTGCCTCTGACTCTTTGCTGGAGTTTCAACTCCTGAGTGGAGATGTTCACACTGGAATGACCACATGGTCCCCATGGGGACACCACCCAGGTGAGCATGAGACTTCCATCACATAGCTAGGCCAGTCTGATGATAAAGGAGATTGCTAAGTAGTTAAGACAGAACAAAAACAAATTCAGTATGGAAGCTAACTGGAGTTGTCTACACGATCAGAACTACCACCAGCTGCTGTGTGTTGTTCTCTAACCACAGACCCCATCCTTTAAGAATCAGATCAGCCAAAATGATGGAGGAGAGACGTCTCATCCAGGGCAAAGGTGTTGCATACCTCAGACGGACTTTGGCTCCTCTGAACCACCTCTACCACCTGTAACCAGGGGCAGGAATGCTTTCGCCAGGTTTGTCTTCTCCTTTCTTTAAGTACGAATTCTGTTACGAGTGCATTTTCACAGTACTTGGTATCTGGGGTTCACATTCAGCTTTTTCATTGAAGATGTGACATTTGTAGCCCTTGTTCTTTTTTAATCAGGGAGGGCAACCCAGGGTTGAAATTAAGTACTAAGTTTTGATGGCTCTGGATGATCCTGAAAGGGGCCATGTGATGTCACTTACATCATACTCTAGACATGTAAACATTACATTTCTTATTGTGGATGGAAGAGAGAAGTAGGAGAGTCACATTTCTGACCCTAAAGTTTCTCCAAATGCAAGCTCAGCGGCTGACCCTCTTGGAAGGTAGAAGTGCCTGGGGCCTGCGGTGGGCTTGTTATTTTTGATGGATTGCAGTCTAGCTGCAGGGCAGGAAGCGCCAACCTCCAGAGTCACAGTGTTGTAGGTTGCAAAGATGCGGAGGCTTAAAACATTTTATTGTAGACAGACTTGAGAATTTCAGGCACTATCTTCAGGTTCCCTTCCTCTTCCTTCTTTTCCAGGTTCACCAGAGATAAACAGAATCACGCCAAACTGCATTCCTCTCCCGCACCCCTCCACTCATACACTCAAGTCGGATATGAAAATTGGTCTCTAATTGTTGGATATCAGCTTGACTAGCTTTGAATTAACAGCTAACTCTGTATTCATTAATCTGAACAGGGAAGAGCAGACAGACTGTCACAACATGGCTCAGTTCAGCAGTCATGCTGAGCAGGTGAGAGCCAACTAGGCGCTTTTAAAGTGCAGCAGCCGATCTCCATCAGCCCCATCAGCCCATGATGACGTGCGGAAGGCAGCCAGCCTCTGTGCCGCCCGAGATGGATGGCACACCTCAAAGTCCACCATCCCAGGGGCATCCCTGCAATGATCGATGGTTATCTACAGCGATTAAACTTCAGAGCTTTTAAATGTCATTCTGGAATGGAATGCCATCTCATACATGTGTTGTTTAACATTTATCAAACACGTGGATGGCGTGGGGTTTGCAGGCCGTGGAGTCATTCTTTGGAGGAATAAGAACAAAAGTTAGGAGTCTTGGAACTTGTAAAACCATGTGACTAAAATCTGATATGATTCTAATGGAGTCTCTTCAACACTGAAATAAACTGGGGCAGCGTCTTTCCGTGGACACTCTACATTGTTTTATTAAGTGTTGTGATTCAGTGGGGTGTGGTGAGAAAAAATGTACCCTACAACAAAGGGTTAGGAGAAGTGGTTTTGATCTATTGCTTTTATTTGTGGTGATTTACTTTGAAGAAATTACAATCTACCTGTATAACCTCCACTGTGTCATAGAGTCACCTGGGAAGCTTAAAAAATATCATTCCTAGGGTGGCGCCTGTGGCTCAGTGAGTAGGGCGCTGGCCCCATATGCTGAGGGTGGCGGATTCAAACCCAGCCCCGGCCAAACTGCAACAACAACAAAAAAAAATATATCATTCCTCGCCTGTAGAGATTCTGACCCAATCAGCCTGGGTGGGACGGGGCATATGTATAGTGGTGAAATCTCCCTAAGTAATGGACATGCATAGTTAAGATGAAAAACCACTGGCTTAGATAATTTTTTAAGTTTTTGAGCCCTGTATTTCCTTGGTTTTTAATTTTTATGTAGATACTCCCAAAGTAGAACACTTATTAGTAAGAAAAACTTTCCATCAGAACAACATATGCTGTTGAATGACAAAGAGTGGTCAATATATTCCTGCCACCAGTTGTATTTACACAGTCATGAATTCCTAGATTGACTAATTCCCAGGGATTTTTATCAAATCTAAAGTTATAAGTACGAGGACTACGTTTACTTAGAGCAGGGTGGGCTTTATCAATACTGGCCTCTAATAATAGGTAACTTGGAGCTCAGTTCTCCGAACATCAAAAAATTGCTGATAAAGTTTTAGTCCTCTTTCCTCCGTTTCTCTTCTGTTTATTTATTTGCTCTAATTAGAGTCAGGTGGTGGCATAATATTGAAACTATCCTTTATAAAATGAACAAAGATCCATGAGGTGGGAAATGTGGTAGGGGCTCAAACTCTGCAGTATAGGCATAGTAAAAAAAAAAAAAAAAAAATATATATATATATATATATATATATATCTAGCCATTATCCCCTAGTTTGCTTTCAGGAGTCATGTAGCTGATGTCCATAAAGATTCTTAGCTTTCTTCATGACTCCCATAAATAACATTGCCCTTGTGAAATCTAAGACTAGTTTTTGAGACACTTTCCACTCTGCATTCTAGCGGATCACTGACCAACTCAGACCACTGGCCCATACAAAGGAACTGAGTCAACTGATCTTGCCACTCCCACCCAGGACTCAACCCAAAAAGACAATTTCTGCACTCCTATGATTCTGCATAGAGCCCAGGCAATCAGCAAAGCCAACTAACTGCTTAGCTCTTTGTCCACCACACTATCTTTAAAAACCCTTCCAAATTCTCAGGGAGAGATTTGAGAACTTCCTCCTCTGTCCTCCCATGACACCTGGGATGTTAACTCTCTCTCTCCACTGTAACCCATGCCGTCTCAGTATATTGGCTTCCTTTTGAGCAGTGGGCAACCAACCTCATTGGGCTTTAACAATGTCTTTGAAATGTTAACAATGATTTTAAATGTCTCCTTCCCCTATTTTCTTTGCCACCTACATTCCTACATTCAAGCAGACAGTTGGTGCTGTAATTTTTACCTTATGGAAAGGATGAAGGTAAAACTCACACCCAAGTCTATGTCCTTAGACCATGTCCATTTAAGGTGATTGCTCTGAGAGAGAGGGTGCCCCCCAATTAGCAAATTCTCCAAGGAAGGAAGGGAGTGAAGAGAAATGAAGAAGTGAGAACAGAGACTGCAGTGGGCCCAGGAGGCAGGATCTTGGGGTTTAGTTGCAGCAGGAGTGATGGGGAGGTGGTACAACCTAAGAAGGGTGGATGGGACAAAGGAAGAGGTGAGCAAGCTCACTTTCCACATAGGACCCCCCCAGTGAAAAAGCCCAGTGAGCAATGGCTTTGGGGCCCACGTCAGAGGACTTGCTGTCATGTCTCATGTCTCTGAGCAACAGTGAGAATCACCAGACCCAAAGGGGTCACTCCGACAGAGTCACTGCAGTAACAATTGTGTAGGCTGATAGTAGGGCCCTGGGCCAGAGGAAGGACAGGTCAGAGTGACATAGCACTGGATAAACCACTTTCGTGGTGACACTGTGTGAACTCCAAGGAGGGAATGAACTGGAGTATGAGGTAGAACAGGAGCCTCAAAGATACAATGTTGCCCTTTAAACGTTTTGAGGATATAAAACCTTATGCTATATCCTTTTGATAGAAGTAAAAAATAAAAATGAATCATGAAGTGCAGTTTGGCAAGTAGATATGAGGAAGGCAGTCAGAAATCTATTAAAATGAATTTCCATTTAGAAAAAGTCCTCGTTGTGCTGCTTTCAATAAAAACAAGTAGAGAATTAGAGGGATAGGCGGTAATTCCATTTGCGAGAGACCAAGTCTGCTCTATTTGCATGCAAAAGTGTAGAAGACTTTTTACTTTATTCATCACTCCATTAATCTAATTTCAAAAGGGAAAGCCCAGACTGAAAACAGAGATTATTCACATTTCAAACAACCTTTGTAGGCATAATGAGTAAGCAAAGCATTCAACCATTAGACTTTGTTGCTTCTTTACCAGCTGGAGACAAGTACAATGAAGGTCGTGCTGTTTAATCTTATGTATGGATAGGTATGTGCTGTTGGGGTTGAAGAAGGAATTATTTTGAAAAAAAAAAATGACAAATAACAGATCTTTTATGTACTGGGTATCAGTGTACAGTTTGGAATAACATGTTCAATGGTATTTGTTTCCATCTTGATTTAGTCTACAGAATGATTGATGGAATGAAAATTTCCTTGGTAAACTGTGAGAAGTAGCTGGAGTCACAGACACCAAACACCATTCTGCAACACGACAGAGGGTTTGGAACGACTGGAAACACTTCCACCCCAGGAATTTCCAGGACATCTGGTAAGTCAACAACATTATCACAAACATTATGGCCAACAATGTGAGTTTTTGCAACAATATATTCATTTTCCAAATGTTCCAGCTGAGAAAGCCACACAGAACATTCCCACCATCTAGCAGATGGCTAATGGGGAAGCCAATATTTTCTGTGGAAACCAAAGTTTCGTCTTCTAACATTAGATATTTTCAGCAGAGAGAACAAATAAGCATTTGTTTTTGTAGTTCATTCTCCCACTCTCCAAAAGAGAATGTATTATAGACTATTAACTTTAGAAAGTACATAAGAAAAATGTTTTGTTTTGTTTTTATCCTTGAAGTTACGGAACTAAGAGGCTGTGAGATCCAGAAGCGTGGTGGTGAGAATGGTGTCTACTTTCTCATCTGGCGTGAGGTGGAGGAGTTGGAGAAACTTTTGCCTTTGTTTATTATTATTATTATTATTTTTTATTATCATCACTATTAGTTTTGATTTGTGGGGTAAAATTTTTGAAGTATATGATTGGAAATGAGTTTGCTCCTACCTATATTCAGATTGACTAACTCATAGGACAAGAAACTATAAATGTGACTTGATTTTCATAGACAATGAAACAAAATGAACAGGGTTCAGTTGCCACATTAATTTTATAGGAGTGAGAGGAGATGGCAATGAAAGATAAAATATGTCATTTGAGTAGCAAATCTTCCATGGAGTATACTTTTCTGTGCCAGAAAAGTGGGTCAATTTATTCACCTTAAAGTATTTTACCTTCACTGGTCATTATCAAACATTCAAGTACATGTTTAGGAAACTAATGCTTGTAACATACCTTAACGAGACTTGTTATAAATACATGTTTTGTTTGCTTTTTGTTTTGATTTGTCTTTTAAAAAAATTGCAGGAGCAAGTTGAAGCTCCTGTTTTCCAGAAATAACTGCAAAGAAGTGTTTTTATGTCCCTGTATCTGACTAAAACCCTTTGGAAAAAAAAAATAGTTTTGATACTGCCATGCAAAAATACTGGCATGTAAAATTACTCTTATTTTTAACAAGCTAGTTCACTTTCAATTAATATTAATTAAAGTTACTCTATACCTACTATGTACAAGACAATATGCTAGGCTCTGCTGGAGACACAAAAAAATTACGTTGAAGTTAATAGTGCAAAGACGGGCTTAATTTCAGTATGTTATTAATCATAGCTGCTTTCCTCTTTTAACAAAAAATATCTTAGCTGAAAAACCCATTTGGTGGTTGCTAAGGAGTCTGGCTTTCTGAAGCCTCTGGAGTCCACGGATGGCTAATAGACTCTCCCTGCTAGATGAAGATGTCCTTTTCCTAGAGTAGAGTTTGGTCGAAAATCAAGAGAATCAAAAACTTGTAAACAGTTTTTTAATGAAATAGACAAATACTTTCTCCTCATTCTCCAAAGATGCCCACGTTTTAATCCCACCCAAGAACCAATGAATATATTGTCTCACTTGGCAAAAGGCTTTTTCAGATGCTTAAGGATCTTGAAATGGAAAGATTATCCTGAATTATCTGGGTGAGGCCAATGCAATTGTGAGAATATGAGGATCTGAAAATCTGAGGATCTGAAAAAGAAAAGAAAAAAACCACAGATGTGACTACAGAAGCAGAGACTTGGTGATACCATTTGAGGATGCAGCAAGGGGCCACAAACCAAAAAACGCAGGCAACCTCCAGGGGTCCTCAAACTTTTTAAACAGGGGGCCAGTTCACTGTGCCTCAGACCGTTGGAGGGCTGGACTGTAGTTTAAAAAAAAAAAAAACAACTATGAACAAATTCCTACGCACACTGCACATATCTTATTTTGAAGTAAAATACAAAACGGGAACAAATACAATCACACTGCCTCATGTGGCCCGCGGGCTGCAGTTTGAGGACCCCTGCTAGGAGGTGGAAAAAACAAGGAAACCAACGAACCCTCCCTTCGAGGTTCCAAAAAAGGACACAGCCCTGACAACTCTTCAACAAATATGCTTTTACCAAGTGTGACCTGTGTCAGGCTTTGAAGCTACAGGAGAGAATAAACTTGTGCTGTTCTAAGCCATTGTTTGTGGTGATTTGTAACTTCAGGAATAGGACTCCAATGCAATCAGAAATTGTATTAGAATAAATGATTACTGTAAGTTCTTCTGGATGGAAGATGTGTGCCTAAGTAAAGGAGACTGTGGCATATCAAGAGTTAATCTTCCCAATTTGTCCAGGACTGTACCCTCAAAGACCAGAATCAGCTTTAGCCAGGAGGAACAAGGGAAAAAGGAGACAATTGCCTAAGGATGCTTTGTTTTCTGCAGTCACCTAATTTTTGCTCAGTCCTATATCCTTTTTAACATAATTTGAGAAACCCTAGGATATGAACAAATATAGTTTCCTCTTGAAAACGTGTAGACAGACCTGAACAGATCAAAAGTAATCCCAGAAAATGATCAGCTGAATATTAATGGGTTACTAATTTCTGATTTTAATATGACCTTTTCCTACATCAAACATACCATCCCGGAGGACTAGAGAGACAATGACTTGGCAGATAATTTCTGATGTTGTAGGAGTTTCTTTGACATCTATGATGTTTGTTTGTTTATAAAACCTCAGCAAGTTTCTACCTGATATTGAATATTTTAGCAAATAGAGAGCAGAGAGAACAGAAATGGGGGAAACAAGCAAATATAAAACTGAAATCATTTAACTTGTAAAAAGGTAAAGTCATTAGGGGGAAAACAACCCCTGGGCTCTGAGTATTTTTCATGATTTGTGCACATTCCTATATAATAAACAGAGATAAGAACTGCAGTACCACATCTGGGTTCTGTTTTTACCAGGAATGAATGTTGGTCTTACCTCTGTTCACCTTTATTCTGTAGGACAAGATGTCAACATATGTGATTGCTTCTGAGTTGAAGCTTCCTGAATGCCTGAGCCTGAAGTCACTTCTGAACTGCTCTGAAGGAACCTGTCATCCTTTTCTGGCTTCCTCTCATAGGAGCCTGGCCCTCTGAATTATAGCCCTCACCTAACTATCACAATTGTTTATCTGCCCCCTTCCTCCAATAGATTGTGAACTCCTTAGAGTGATGATACAGGACAGGTGGAGCCAAGACCTGCCACCTTAGCCCTGGAGAAGTTGGTCTAGGGGCAACCCGCAGCGGAACCAGCAGGCTGGAGGGTAGGCAGGGGGCTCTAGGAGGCTCTAGTAGCTAGAGGGGCCAGACAACTGCAGGGGAGACACCTGCGCCCTGGTGTCTCCTTCCTGGTCCCCTTCTGGCTGAAGGGGAAATCCTACCTTTTCTAAGGCTGGTCAATTTCATGGCTTGGTCAACTTCATGTAAGTTTCCAAGCCTGAGAGTTCTGGCCCCCTGCTGCTAAATGGAAGGTTGGCTGTAACTTTGGGATTACACCTGCAGTGCATCTTACAAGGGTATATGTGAATCCTAGTAAATGTGGAATGTAAAGGTCTTAGCAAAATAACTAAGAAAATGCTACAAAAGCTATGTTAACTAATGTGATGAAAATGTGTCAAACGATCTATGAACCAAGTGTATGGTGCCCCACGATCATACTAATGTACACAGCTATGGTTTAATAAAAATAAATAAATAAATAAATAAATAAATAAATAAATAAAAAAGAACAGTGGTTCTCAACCTGTGTGTCATGACTCACAGGAATTGTATTAAAGGGCTGCAGAATTAGTAAGGTTGAGAATCACTGCTTTAGAAGACCTATACCCTAAAAGTAAACATTGAGTTCAGGCAACCACCCGCCCCCACCCCGCTGTGCCCCTTCCACCATATATACCCCTGAGCAGAGATCCCAGACGCAGACTTCAGAGAGGGAGCAACAGAACTTGCTCTCTCTGCCAGGAGCTTTGGATTTTGGAGTTTTTGTATTCTTTGTGAATAAATCCTGTCTTATCACTGATCTGTGGTTCATGGATTCATTCTTCCAGTCGTTGAGACCAAGAACCTGAAACACCGGTATCATATTTGGCAAGCCAGCCAGGAGAAAAGACAAAGTTCCAGTATCAATGAGACATGACATCTCACTGAACTTTGTATTTCTGGCCTCTAGGGAAGTGCCTTCACTCACAGAGTACGTCATACATGTTAATTTCAGTTGTTAAGTCGTTTTCTCTTTCAAGAGTTATTCAACATTTTCGTCATCCTTTCAGCTACTGTGGCTTGAATCCTAAAGCCATATTTGACTTTTTCCTTAACTTTTCCTTCTACTCAAATATTCATTAAGTCTATTCCATGCATTCTTTACAGTCATGCCTCCCTTTGCATTGCTAAGATTTCTACTTGATTCTGGTACGTAGGACCAAATCCTAGAAAACTAGACCACTGGGTGATTCTGGTATGTTGACATAGTTTTTGAAGCGGTCTCTTATTTCTCTCCTACATTAAAACCTGCAATACTTTGAGGGTAATTATAAGAATTAAATGAATTAATATTTTTAAAGTCCCTAGAACAGGTTTGGCACATATTGCTACATACACATTAAATTAAAAAAAAACTTTATTGCTGAAAGCAGCAGTATTGGTCTATGTGTAGATCATGTATGATTTTAGATGGCATGAATGTGAAAAGTTCTTAATAATATTGTAGTTGGTATATTAATCCCACAATGTCTCAGATTTACTTAGGGTATAGATCAATATTTAGTAATAACCCATTTTAGGAACACATTGTATCTTGGAAGCCTAGATGTTCATGAATCTCACTGGAGCCCCTGTGATTTACTGTAGGGATGCAGAGTACCACGATGTGGATGGGCACTGGGATGGGGTCTTGTCAACTGACTCTCGTTTGGTGTATCATTCTTGGTCAGCAGTAACATAGCACTTCCTTTGGTTTCTGAGTGGATGACATGGGATTAAAATAAACACAACTTGGGCGGCGCCTGTGGCTCAAAGGGGTAGGGCACATATGCTGGAGGTGGCAGGTTCAAACCCAGTCCCAGCCAAAAACTGCAAAAAAAAAAAAAATAATTAAAAAAAAAATAAATAAATAAAATAAAATAAATAAATAAACACAACTTGGGATAAAAAATTCCACATAATTAGTATGAAAAGACACCAACCATGAGTATTCATGATCTGCCAGACATTCTACTAAATGATTTACCTGTGTTATTTTATTTAATTCTCATGATAATTCATGAAGTTGGTAGAATGTTATGCCCATTTGTACCAGAGAAAGAACCAAGGCTCAGGGGAATGAAGTAATATGCTATAGAGCATACAAATTGTAAGTGGTAAAGCTGACTTTGGGCACTGCAGTCTCACACTGGTGCCAAAAAATTCTCCTAACTTCCAGATTTTACTGTCTTTAAAGAAGTTAACATTTTCTTCTGAAAGATAGCATACATACAAAAAAGCATTTTACATACACACACATACATACACACATAATTTAAAGAATACTTTTAAAACAAACACTTCCATAAGCACCGGCCTGATCAATAAACAGAAGGCTGCAAGTGCTCTAGAAACTTCCATGCAGCCTGTTATGATCACATTTCCTTCTGATAGCAGAAGGCAAGACGTACACACTGATAACACCTTCTCATAATCATGGTGACCATTTTCTTGCTTGTCTGTAATTTTATTATCTATGTTTATAACCCTCCATAGTGCTCTCATTTTTTCAAAGCTATCATCCCAATCGCCTTCTGTGGAGACTCTGATCTCTTTCCCCATAATTTTCCTGCTTTAACCCTCTCCTGTAACTTCTGCTTGATAAGACCCTCACCATGCTATATGCATTGCTTCTCCCATCATATTCATTCCTAGTAAGTCCCTTTCTTCACGGCTTCTGTCACCAAATTCACCCTTTCTTTATAGCCCACCTACCTCGGGGTGCTTTTCTGGTTTGCCCTATAGGTTTGCTTCCTCTCCTCAGTTTTCTTTTATTCCTGCATTATTCTACCTATTTACACTTTCATCACAGCACATTTCTGTGCTGTTTTTTATTATGAATTCTGAAGATATTTGCTACTATTATTCGTATTTTATTAATAATATTCTTTTTTTTGTATTAAACACACGGTATGGGAGATGTAGCTTCTGTATAGCTGGCAGAAAATAAGATACACAAAGTCCTTGCCCTCAGGATGCTTACATTCTGGAGTAGAGAGACAAATAATAAACCTGTAAACAACTAAGTACACAAGATAATTTCAGATTATGGCAAAGCGCTGGGAAGGAAATGAAACGGGGCTGAAGGGGGTGAGCTGAGAGCTTTTCTTCAATTTAGGGCAAGAAACTTTCAGTCAGAAAGAACACCTCGTGCAACATCCTGGAAGCAAAAAACAAGCTTAGCAAGGAATGAGTGAGGAAAGAGAGTGTAGAGGAACAGGATGGACAGCTGGTGTCACGTACCCATGTGGAGTGGTACGGACTCTGCTAATGACCTTAGATTTTTTTTCCTAGATCTGATGGGATGCCACAGTAAAGTTTAAAGAATGGAAGGGATATACTTTCCCTTTCTTGTGAGCACTTATGGTATATTGTCTTTTATCCTTTAATGGACATGTCTTTTCCCTAATTAGAGTGCTCCATCTCTGTAGTTCCTTCAAGTATTTTCTGTTGATGCTGCTAATACTGTTGCAAACCCTGCCCTTTTGAGGCTGTAATTATACTAACACTTTCTTCTAGTTTTTAAGAACGTCAAACTTCCTGACAGTACCGAGTATACTCGAAAACCTATCAGTAAGGTAAAGTTTCGATTGGACAACTGAAGTACCTTTGTGTGGTTATTACACCGTCAACAAACATGACTTGCCTTGGGAGCAACTCGAGAAGTGCCAAGACACTTGTTAGCTGTTCAAAATCTAAAGTGTGCCTTCTTTACGATTAGTTATAACTGGATGGGACTTGAATTCCAGCTGACCTTTCATGCACTTCTCAAAGCAAGACATGAAGAAGTAGGAATAGGGACTGAGGTTTCTGATAAAAACTGACAGACAAAGCTGGAGCCTTTCCTGTTAAATTTCCTAGGGAGTTCGTGCATTTCATCTCCATACCGTTCGCGCTTCTGCAAATTTTAAACGAGCAAAGCAACTGTCAGGAGAGTTAAAAGAAACCCTAACAAAATTTGTCAACTTATGCACAACTGAGATGTGAATGCATAAAATGGGGGGAGATCTGTTAATAATAAAGAGTTTTTTTTTTTTTTTTTTCTGTGACAGCTGAGAGCATGCATCTGGTACTGAACTTTCCATGTGGTGGATATTTAGACTGTTATTTAGTATCTAAATAAGTAACAGTGCACTCCAGAAACTGAAGGAAAGATCTCTAACTCTGCGAAACAAGGCAGGCTGGGAGCAAAGCATATGGCTGTTGCCCTCAGGCAGAGTTTCTCAGTTTCCAGGGGGTTGGGCCCTGGTGCTAGCACGTGGGGGTTAGTTATTAGTTATTAGCGGCCCCAAGGCGCCACTGCCTCAGAGGAAAGCCCTGATGCTGTGATCACACTTCATTACTCCCTGATGTTATTAATGAGCCAAATTTCCAAAAGGGAATGCTTCTATTAAGTATGTAATTTAATACTCAACAAAATGATCCCAAATTATACTTCAATGGTTCAACCGGTCCAGTCCATGTAGCCAGTCATTCGACCTTATGCGAGAGATGTTAATAATTCATTGCTCCAAGAATAGTCTGAACAACATGGGTGAGAAAATACTTTAAAATAATTTTACTTAAAGATATTCCTGCAGAGAAGGAGTTTTTGGCAGAAATTGTAGAATTCCAGTTGCCTGGCACCTACCTACTCTTCAATTTAAAAATCAACAGACATGGGCGGCACCTGTGGCTCAGTCGGTAAGGCGCCGGCCCCATATACCGAGGATAGTGGGTTCAAAACCGGCCCCAGCCAAACTGCAACCAAAAAATAGCCGGGCATTGTGGCAGGCGCCTGTAGTCCCAGCTACTCGGGAGGCTGAGGCAAGAGAATCGCTTAAGCCCAGGAGTTGGAGGTTGCTGTGAGCTGTGTGAGGCCACGGCACTCTACAGAGGGCCATAAAGTGAGACTCTGTCTCTACAAAAAAAAAAAAAAAAAAAAAAAAAAAAAAACTACAGACATTTTCCAGGCCCTGTGCTAGTTGCCAGGGACCTACTGGTGAAAAAGACAGAAAAGGGGCACTGCCTTCATGGGCCAGGCATTCTAAAGTAGGAGACATTCAAGAGATGCGTGGAAATACATTTATTGGAGAGTTATCTGCAAGGTCCATGGAGGAAATAAGAGGTGGAGATTATAAAACAAGCAAGTAATTTAGGTAATAAGGGAAAGTCTCAGTAAAGACGTTAAGAGACCTAAGACAAAAGGATTAAGTCATGAAAATATTAGTGTGGGGAAGGCTAGAGCTTTCTAAGCAAATGGCACAGCAAACCTGATGGTTGATAAGACCTGGATTTATTCTAAAAACTGAAAATGTAATTGAGTATTCAAAATGCATAGGGGCTGAAGGAAAGAGTGATACATGATGGACAGAAAGTCAGATCTGGTAGGGACTTTCCAGCCGTGAAAGATGTATGTTCGTTGTTTAAAGTGTACCTTCTTTACTATTAGTGGTAACTTGATGAGATTTGAATTCCAGCTGATCTTCCAGTATATCTCAAAGCAAAACATGCAGAGGTAGGAATAGGGCCAGCATGGGTCAGAAGACACTTTAAAATAATTTTAATGCAATACTAAACTACTGAGTTTTTAAGTTGGGAGGGAGGATAGAAGATCCAATTAGTGTTTTGGAGAGCATGAGTATTTTTTCTACATTTCTAAAGACACTTGGCATATCGATACAGCATGGTTTCTTGACAAAGCCTATACTGTACAAAGTTCATAATTTCAAAGTTTCCATCCTCCTATACCATTCATTCTAACATTTATCTATGATTTGCTATATAGTGACTCTGGAGAAGATACAAGCTTACTGTTGAGGGTGAAAAACCACACTAACATGGACAATCTTCATACATGTGACCCACCTTCCAATCTGAAGTTCCGAGACTCTGTAGAGTCTAGAAGTTCAAAGAGAAGCCCATCCTTGAACCAGAGCATCATAGGAATTTCCTCATGGAGGTTGCTCTGTCCCTCACCCCCATTCCAGGACTCTAGGTCAGTCAGCATATTTTAATACATAAATGCTATAGATACATGGCTATAAAAATCCCATATGAATAATGCAGAAGTTATTATGTATTTTATTTTACTTGTGTTTGTATCTGTGTGTGAGGTTAAAGGCAAGGAGGTTCAGAGTAATATCATATAGATAACTGCATTAAGGGCTATCCCCCGTATTACAGCTTGATCGAGTTATGAGATTCTTTGTAACAAAGTGATGCTATAATTCACCATTGTTTAGAAATAGAGTCACAGAAATGACATCACTCTGAGTAGTGGGAAAATACTGGGGAATGCAGACTCTTCACATTAAAAATGTTGAACATGTAGCATTGCAAAATCAAATTATTAGCAGATTTCAAAAGGAAATCTAGGAGAATACCAGTCTTATTCAAGAGGGTTTTTTTGGTGTCAAAAATCTGCTTCTCTTTTGTCAACTAGAAAACAAAAGCTAATAGATGGGCTTCTTGCTATCATAGAGTAAAACATATATGCTGAGAATATAAAGACTTATTTTCACCTTTATTCTTATCTTGGTAAAACAGTCCGCTGACTGTGTCACCCTTTGTCTAGCTGAGGTTTAGCACTGCTGTCATCGACATTAAAGCCAGGAAAAGGGAGCGGGGCTCTGGAGATACTTTAACTGCCATAGGCATAAGCCATTATCTTCACCCTGTGAAAAATTGCCCAATTTCTTCTCTTGATAAAACTAGACACAGGTTTAAAAACATTACTTAGAAATAAAACCCTCAAATATCTCAGCCCTTATTTTTCTTCCTTTATCATTCACCAGAGCCTTTGAGAATTGGGGGAGCAGAAATGTAACCACTTTTAATGAAATGCACTTAAAGAGGGCGAAATGTTAGATTTCCTTTCAGAGATGCAGTTGATAGAGGCATTATCCCTGTAGGGCTATTCAGTCAAGAGCCTGAGATGCTGAAGCCAGCAGAGATGAGCTGGGAAGACAGTCCTCAAGGGGCAAAGCACACGGTGCGAGGAGGCTTTCCATGGGCTTCCCTTAGCTCTGGCTTTCTTGGAGTGTGAACTTGCATATGGGTCACACGTCATCCCTTCTGCAGCGGTGACAATTTTCTGAGGGTCCTCAAAGTTTGGTATGAACACCTGAGCAACGCATTCTTGTCCTCTGTCGTCATCTCCAATCCACCTCCCAGGTGTCCTTCCTACCTCACTTCCATCACATACACCCAGTACTGTCACCATTGCAAACTTTCTGTCATTCTGCAGACTCTCTTGTATTCATCCCTGTCTATGCCTTTGTTTTTACTATGCTTATTGCATATAATGGCTCAATTCAAATTTAACCCTTTTTCCATTTAATCTTCTTCACAACCTTATTCACATCATTACTACCTATTTTCTGTTCCCAGAGCATTTTAGCATTTTCCTCTGTCTCCTAGTTTTAACATTTCACATTGCTCTCTGCATTCTCCTTATGTTTCCATTCGTCCTCCCCTTCAGACTGTAAGTTCTTCGAGAACAATGAGTCATTTCCTCACCATGCCTTTCTTTCAGAAACTAGCACAGCCCAAGAACATTGGGTACATTCCAGTGAGTGCTGGGGAAACAAAGGAAAAAGACATGCCCGGCTTCTCTTCTCATGGATCTTATATTCCAGCAGTGGAAGAATAACAAACGGAAAATATAGAGGAGAAAACAATTCCATCGTGTGATAGATTATATAAAGCAAACAGAAAGGCTGCTGGGATAAGAATATTTCTGGAATGGGGGAAATTTCATTAGATAGCGTACAGGAGCTGGCTTCTTTATAGTGGCAGGGTGGGGGATGGGAAATGGCAGCGGGGCAGGCCAAATGAGGCATTCCAGAGAGTAGGTTCAGCAACATCCTACAACAAGAAAAACTTTGGCATATATAAAGAAGTCATTTTGCAAGTTAGACTCATTTTGTGGTAATGGAGACAGAGGTATGAGATTGAGTTGGACAGTGATGGAGGTGCCAGATCATTCAGGACAAGCAGTTTGGGCTCAATTTTAGATGCAGCTGGAAGCCATTGGATTCTTTTATACAGGAATGTGATATTGTATGATTAATATTTTCAAAGATAATGTACAAGTGATCCCATCTCAGGGTGAGCAAGGGACTTGAAGAGAAACTTCTCTGAAGAAGACAGGTGCACGGCCTACAGACCCACGAAAAAATGCTCAACATCCTTCAGACTAGATTGGATGCTCATCATCCAATCATCAGAGAAATACAAATCAAAACTACTTTGAGATATCAGCTAACTCCAGTAAGATTAGCCCACATCACAAAATCCCAAGACCAGAGATGTTGGCGTGGATGTGAAGAAAAGGGAATACTTCTACACTGCTGGTGGGAATGCAAACTAATACGTTCCTTTTGGAAAGATGTTTGGAGAACACTTAGAGATCTAAAAATAGACCTGCCATTTGATCCTACAATTCCTCTACTAGGTATATACCCAGAAGACCAAAAACCACATTAAAATAAAGATATTTGTACCAGAATGTTTATTGCAGCCCAATTCATAATTGCTAAGTCATGGAAGAAGCCCAAGTGATTATCGACTCATGAATGGATCAATGTATATGTACACCATGGAATATTATGCAGCCTTAAAGAAAGATGGAGACTTTACCTCTTACATGTTTACATGGATGGAGCTGGAACATATTCTTCTTAGCAAAGTATCTCAAGAATAGAAGAAAAAGTATCCAATGTACTCAGCCCTACTATGAAACTAACTTATAGCTTTCATATGAAAGCTATAACCAAATTATAGCCCAAAAATATGGGGAAAGGGTGTAGGAAGGGGAAGGGAGAGGAAGGATGGGCAGAGGGAGGGTAATTGGTGGGACCACACCTATGGTGCATCTTACAAGGGTACATGTGAAATCTACTAAGGGTAGAATATAAATGTCTTAACACAATAACTAAGAAAATGCTGTGAAAGCTATGTTAACCAGTTTGATGAAAATATTTCAAATTTTATATCAAACCAGCACATTGTGCTCCATAATTGCATTAATGTACACAGCTATGATTTAATACAAAAAGATAATGTAGATAGTTGCTGAATTAAATTCTTTTCATAAGAAGAGGGTTATCTGTTCTTCTTGAACTTAATATTAATGATGTTGGTTTACTCACTTGAAGCATTTGCAGATCTTTCAAAGACTCAATGGATTCAAGTTGGAAACCATTAAAAATAAAAGAATACATAGTTAAAATTTTTGTGTGCATTGGCTTGGGCATTTATTTCAAATGCTTCATTTCTATTAATTTATGAGAAATGTTTGGCAAAACAATCTTCTAGAATAAATAGAAAATTGTGGAGTGGGGTAGCATCTGTTTGTATAAGTATGCTACCTCTTTAATTTAAATTCACAGGACAATTTGTTTTTCTTTTTACAGATTAAATTTTTTTTTTTTTTCTCTTTGAGACAGACTCTCACTCTGTCACTCTGGCTTGAGTACCATGGCTTCATAGGTCACAGCAATCTCAAACTCCTGGGCTCAAGCAATCCTCTTGCCTCATCCTCCCAAATAGCTGGGAATATAGGCACCCACCATGATGTCTGGCTAGTTATTCTGTTTTTACTAGAGACAGGGTATCACTCTTGCTCAAGCTGTTCTTAACCTCCTGAGCTCAAATCCACCTGCCTTGGCCTTCCAGAGTGCTAGGATTATAGTGATTAGCCATGGTACTGGCCACAGAACACATTTTTTTTTTAATTAGTACAATAACTTGTAATTAAAATTTCCTCCCTTCAGCTTATATCTCTTCATTCAGGTTTACTCCTCCTAAATGCAAGAAATTCTCTTGTTGCCATAAGCAGAAGTCTGGACACGGACACACCTGAGAGTGAGTAATTTAATTTTTCGCAGATTTCTTTGTAGTGTGGGGGAGTTTTTTCTGGCTTTTCTTACAGTTAGAATGAATAAATGAAATGGTAGTGGGTTACCACAGAACAATTTAAAAGGCAGGACATAAGATGTGATGGGAATAATGACTTTTAGACCCACATTGGGGGGCCTGGGAATATAAAGAACAGAGTTTATTTTTTTTTTCTTTTTCTTTTTTTTTTTTTATTAAACCATAGCTGTGTACATTAGTATGATCATGGGGCACCATACACTTGGTTCATATATTGTTTGACACATTTTCATCACACTAGTTAACATAGCTTTTATAGCATTTTCTTAGTTATTTTGCTAAGACCTTTACATTCCACATTTACTAGGATTCACATATACCCTTGTAAGATGCACCGCAGGTGTAATCCCATTAATCCCCCTTCTTCCGCCTCCCTCCCGCCTCCCTCCCCTCCCTTTCCCCTTTCTCCCTATTCTTAGGTTATAACTGGGGTATAGCTTTCATGTGAAGGTCCTACATTAGTTTCATAATAAGGGTGAGTATATTGGGTACTTTTTCTTCCATTCTTGAGACACTTTACTAAGAAGAATATGTTCCAGCTCCATCCATGTAAACATGAAAGAGGTAAAGTCTCCATCTTTCTTTAAGGCTGCATAATATTCCATGGTGTACATATACCACAATTTATTGATCCATTCGTGGATCGATGGGCACTTGGGCTTTTTCCATGACTTAGCAATTATGAATAGGGCTGCAATAAATATTCTGATACAAGTATCTTTGTTATGGTGTGATTTTTGGTCTTCTGGGTATATGCCCAGTAGGGGGATTACAGGATTGAATGGCAGATCTATTTTTAGATCTTTAAGTGTTCTCCATATCTCTTTCCAAAAGGAATGTATTAATTTGCATTCCCACCAGCAGTGCAAAAGTGTTCCCTTTTCTCCACATCCACGCCAACATCTCTGGTCTTGGGATTTTGTGATATAGGCTAGTCTCACTGGAGTTAGATGATATCTCAAAGTAGTTTTGATTTGCATTTCTCTGATGATTAAAGATGATGAGCATTTTTTCATATGTCTGAAGGCCATGCGCCTTTCTTCTTCAGAGAAGTTTCTCTTCAAGTCCCTTGCCCAGCCTGCAATGGGATCCCTTGTTCTTTTCTTGCTAAGGAACAGAGTTTATGTTTGGAGAGATTCTATCAAGCTTAGAAAAGTTTTCTGGTAATAATTCAACTTGCAATAATACAGCAAGTTTATATTGGAAGGCGCCTATTTGTAGCTGAAGGGACTGGAAATATTTAATAGTTCACACAATGAAACCAAGCTATAAGGCAAACTGACATAAACCAAATGTTCCTGATAGATCCACCTACTCTTCACAGATAGAATGGGCTCAGCAACAGTGGGAGTCTGGCCCATCTCTAATTTTATTCTATCCTATTGCTGCTCATCCTGATTAGATTGGAAATGGAGTAAATGTTTTAATTAACTTAAACACACAGCCATCCCAGGATGGAGTGCTAGGTTCAAGGCCTAGCAGAGAAAATGATCTGTTTAAACAAATGTGATTGATGCTGAAATTTCTAAAATTTTCAAAAATTATTTTTGGAATGATAATCACTGTAAGGGAGAAAATTGTTATATGCCTATTAATAGCTTTTCAGCATTTTATGAAGTAATCCAGTAAAACTGACTTCTACTCAGTCCCCACATACTCACATGTATTGGCAACATTTCATCTGTGGGTTGCTGTTGAGACATTTTTACTGTTTACCAGATGGGGTAAGATTTTACATAACTTAAAACATCTGCTCTCATTGCAGTCCAATATGATCATCTATTTATAATTTTGAATTATATTATTCATTTCCTTTTAAATGATCATGAAAATGTTTTCAGAAGGACAAGTTTACATGGCATTTGCCAAAGACATTTAACTTTTCCCTCTCTTTTTTTCTTGTTTATCTACTATTAGCATAAGCCATATTGTGAGTCATGAATGTATCGAAATATTTAGATACATCTCCTACTCAGGAAATATTTGATTTCCTAAATTAAGTGTTGTTAATGTCACCTCTGCTTTCCTATACACACCTGCATATATCATTTCAATGTAAATACAAAATAGAGAAAACCATTTTAGATTATGCCAAGGGTCTGACACACAAAAGAAGTCTTCAAGAAATACTTTGGGAATAATGCTTATTCCTAAGGAACGGAAGAAGGAGAGGTTGTGCAAAACAGAAGCAGAAATAGAACTATTTATTTGGACTTTGAACTAGCTAAAAATAATTATCATTGTGTAATTTACAAAGCACTTTAATATGTAGTCATCAAATTTCTTGTAGATAATAACGGTTATTGTCTTATCTTATAGAAAAGGAGACTAAAGATTAAGGACACTTAGCAACATACCCAAGGTCACGATGGTAGGAAACTACTGGGGCTCAGGTCACAATCTCTGTCTCCAGGAACGTTTTCCCACTCTACCATGGCCAAGTCTTAATTGTTGAACCCTTGGAAGACCCGTCTGACAACACACGTGTCCATGATTCCTTGAGGTGAGGAATGCAATTCCCGTTTTGATTAGGGTTGGAACACATGGTACAGAGCCTGTTGTTTCAGTGGGCTGAATTAATCACCTCACGGGCTGCAATGCCTTTGCAGGTATAATGGGTTGATTGTGTTCCTAGTCCTACCCTAGTACCGATGAACATGACATGATTTAGAAATAGTCTTTGCAAATATAATTCAGTAAAGGATCTTGGAATGAGATCATCCTGGACTTAGGTTTCTCCCTGGATCCAATGTGGAGTATCCTTATAAGACAGATTGGAGGCGACACAGACACAAAGGCCAAATAAACTTTTTTTTTGTTTTTACAGTTTTTGGCCAGGGCTGAATTTGAAACCTCCACCTCTAGCATATGGGGCCAGCGCCCTATTCCTCTGAGACACAGGCGCCACCAACAAAGGCCAAATAAAGACAGATAAAGATGAAGCAGGTCCAAGACAAGGAAGATCAAGAATTGCTGACAGCCACCAGAAGTCAGGAGAAAAACATGGGCTGGATTATCCATGACAGCCACCAGAAATCAGGAGAAAAACATGGACTGGATTCTCCAGCAGAGCCCCAGAAGGAACCGACCATGCCAATGGCTTGATTTTGCTTTCGTACTTCTTGCCCTCAAAACTGTAAGGAAATTAATTTCTGATTTTCCTAAGCCACGAAGTTTGTGGTAATTTATTTAATGGAGGCCCCAAGAAACTAATGCAGCTGGATTCTCTTCTGGAAACTAGGAAAAGAATAATATGCAAAATTAATTGGGCTCTATTTGCTTGATGTAGAAAACAGGAAAAAAATGGTACCATGAATAGGAGATACTAATAGGAAAAAAAAAAAACCCTAAGAAGCAGAATGTTTAGAGGAAGTCAATAAGCCTCTCCCAGTGCTCTTTGGGGGTGAGGCTCCCACTACCGTTTACTCATTGTCTCTGGCCTCCAGTTTGAGAAATAATTATAAATGCAATTCAGGATATTAGGATTCTAGACAATCCGCTCATCAATTATGTGTCCCTGGAAAAGTCACTTAACTTTTCAGATCCTCATTTATAAGATCAGTGCAGTGGGGCCCTTGGCCAGTTTTAGAGTTTGGTAATTCCCTATCCCACCTTGAGGCCTGCCGGATTAACGCTGCAAGTCACTGAGGAGTGGAAGGTGTGTTGGTACAACCAGGGCTGTGGGTCCAAAACACCTGGGTGCACATCTTAGCCTTGTCACTTATCAGATGTGTAATCATAGGCAGATTGCTAAAGCTTAGCCTTGTTTCTATACAGTAATGATCAGTATACATTCCTTAGAGGGTTACCGAGTGAGCTAAATGGAAATGTATGTAAAACATATTTCTTTGTGTATGATAGATTCTAACCAATGCTTTTTCTTCCTCTATTAAACATTAACTTTGTTTAATCTTTCAGGACAAGTTTGTCATCATGTTAACTCAGTCCTAGAATCCTTCCTAGTGACCTACAAGCAAGATTGCTCAATCTCCTTGTAAAATACTTCCATTTTTAAAATTTTTTATCCTTTCTTGGCTTTCTGGTTCAGTCTTACATATTACCAGTTGACAAGGGAGTGTGTGTTATAGTCTCTTTAGCTTGTGTTAAGAAACAGCAAGTTGAGTATAAACCATACACTCATCACACCTCATGCACATTGCAATTTTAAAATCTCTGGACTAATATGCTAACTGTGACTCACGGGAAATGGTGCCCTGCCATCGTCCTTACAAATACAAAAGATAGGCATTTCTAACTGACCTTGGGGAAAAAACTCATGAGCACCCCAAATCACACATTTGCATAAATTTAATCCTGCCTAAGAGTAATACTATTTAAACAAGCGACGGACCTGTTGATGATAATGCATGGATGAACAGCGCAGTTCAGTCTCCATTGCAATTTTCTGGTTAAAAGAAACAAATTACAGCATTGAAAGAATTTTCAAGTAACTGGTCTTTAACTTGCATTCCTCAGCTTTTGAAGAGTATTCAAATATATCGCCTGAGCAGCACTTACGAAAACCCTTGTTTCTCTCTGTGTTTTCATCACACACTTGAAGCGTCTCTGGAGGAGTCTTCTCTGCAGCTCCCAGACTTTCTTCAATTTCTAACCTCCACCATCCTTCCTCCCACCTCTGCATACCTCTACTCATTCCATTCCTTTACAGTGCACATCAGTAGACTTGAATTTCCAGAGAAGTACCTGCCCTATCCTAGCTGCACAAACTTCCTTCTATTTAAAGGCAGGGAAGAGAGAAAGGGTTGGCCTGGGCAATGTCGGAATTCTCTCTTTTGGTCCATGAGAGAGGCTGTGAGCAATTTTTAGTCCTGTCACAATATTAATAACTTAATACTTATCAACTTATAACTACTTTCAGGTACATTGTTATGTTTCCTCTTAAAAATATCCCATAAAGTTCTTATAATATTGTAGTATTATTATCAGTGGACTTGAATTTCCAGAGAAGTACCTGATTTGGCTGAGCTGAGCACAGGGACAAAACCTGAATTTGGGTTTTCTTAAATCCAAGCTCTGTGCTTGGTTCTGTCTTCCTCTTCTGTTTGTCTCTCTCTCTATCTCTTTCCCTGCCTGTGTGTCTATCCATCATCTATTAATTAATACCTCTCCCCATCCGCATGTCTATTCTTACCTCCTCACTGTACCCTTTTGAATGACTCTGTGTAACTCTAGGTCTGATAGAATTCAGGAGGCAATACCCATGGATGGTTGGCATCCTCCTGACTACATAGTGATGTGTGGGGTGAGCCAACCCTTACGGCACCAGTACTGAAGCTGCCAGACTTTCTAAAGGGTCATGACAACCAGAGGGGGACTGCCAGAGGAGAGGACCAAATGGGAAGAAATATAAGCAATAAGACAATTTTATAGGGTGAATATGCTATAAAATTTTACAATCATTCATTTCTAATTTCATATTTCTTGAGTAATGCATCTGACTCAAATGTAATTCAATAAAAATAAAATGAAATAATTAATTTCCCAGGATGTAAGCAGAAATCAAAAGTCAGTGGAGAGAGAGGTTTCCAAGTAAAAAAAAAATAATTCAAAATATGAATAAATTATATCAGATTTTTGTAATAATTAGCCATTTCATTGAAAAACTTCCCTTGGGTAGAAATAGTAGAGGGTTAAGATTCATAACACTTTCTTCTTTTTTTTTCTTTTTTATTAAATCATAGCTGTGCACATTGATATATTCATGGGGCATCATTCACTAGCTTCACAGACCATTTACCAAGTTTCACATATACCCTTGTAAGATGCACTGCTGGTGTAATCCCACCAATCCCCTTCCTTCTACCGACCTCCCCTCGCCCTCCCCTCCCTTTCCCCCTTCCCCCTATTCTTAGGTTGTAACTGGGTTATAGCTTTCATGTGAAAACTCTAAATTAGTTTCATAGTAGGGCTGAGTACATTGGGTACTTTTTCTTCCATTCTTGAGATACTTTACTAAGAAGAATATGTTCCAGCTCCATCCATGTAAACATGAAAGAGGTAAAGTCTCCATCTTTCTTTAAGGCTGCGTAATATTCCATGGTGTACATAAACCACTATTTATTAATCCATGCCTAGATCGATGGGCACTTGGGCTTTTTCCATGACTTAGCAATTATGAATTGGGCTGCAATAAACATTCTGGTACAAATATCTTTGTTATGATGTGATTTTTGGTCTTCTGGGTACATGCCCAGTAGAGGGATTACAGGATTGAATGGCAGATCTATTTTTGGATCTCCAAGTGTTCTCCATATCTCTTTCCAAAAGAAATGTATTAATTTGCATTCCCACCAGCAGTGCAAAAGTGTTCCCTTTTCTCCACATCCGCGCCAACATCTCTGGTCTTGGGATTTTGTGATATAGGCTAGTCTCACTGGAGTTAGATGGTATCTCAAAGTAGTTTTGATTTGCATTTCTCTGATGATTAAAGATGATGAGCATTTTTTCATATGTCTGAAGGCCACGCGCCTGTCTTCTTCAGAGAAGTTTCTCTTCAAATCCCTTGCCCAGCCTGCGATGGGATCCCTTGTGCTATTCTTGCTAATGCGTTTGAGTTCTCTGTGGATTCTGGTTATTAAACCTTTGTCGGAAACATAACCTGCAAATATCTTCTCCCATTCTGAGGGCTGTTTGCTTGCTTTACTTACTGTGTTCTTGGCTGTGCAGAAGCTCTTTAGTTTGATCAAGTCCCAGTAGTGTATTTTTGAAGCTGCTTCAATTGCTGGGGGTGGGGGGTCCTCCTCATAAAATACTCGCCCAGACCGATTTCTTCAAGGGTTTTCCCTGCACTCTCCTCTAGTATCTTTATAGTTTCATGTCTTAAGTTTAAATCTTTGATCCAGTGAGAGTCTATCTTAGTTAATGGTGAAAGATGTGGGTCCACTTTCAGTCTTCTACAGGTTGCCAGCCAGTTCACCCAGCACCATTTGTTAAATAGGGAATCTTTTCCCCACTGAATGTTTTTAATTGGTCAAAGATTAAATAATGGTAAGTAGCTGGGTTCATCTCTTGGTTCTCTATTCTGTTCCATACATCTACTTCTCTGTTTTTGTGCCAATACCATGCTGTTTTGATCACTATTGATTTGTAGTATAGTCTGAGGTCTGGTTCATAACACTTTCTTCCAAGTTCAGCAGGATCAGATTCTTACTCTATACTCATTGTAACCCACATCTCAGTTATTCCATTGAAAATTATTTTCAAAACACATGCTTTGTTAAACTTGAATCAAATGGAATAGAATCATAAAATCTCCTTTCCTGAAGTTCAGCATACTTTTCCTATAAGGAGCCGGATTAAATAGGTTTGAAGACTATACAGTCTCTGTATACTTAACTTTTTTTTTTTAGGATTTTTTATTAAATCATAGCTGTGTACATGAATGCAATCATGGGGCCCCATGCACTGGTTTTATAGACCATTTGACATATTTTCATCACACTGGTTAACATAGCCTTCCTGGCATTTTCTTAGTTATTGTGTTAAGACATTTATATTCTACATTTACTAAGTTTCACATGTACCCTTGTAAGATTTGGTTAGCGCATGGTACTGACAGTGTATACTTAACTCTTAACTTCCTAATCTGCTTAGGCAGCTGGAAAGGAGAAATGTTTAAAAGTAAGTATATGTTCCAAACCACTTGATTTATAAAAACAGGCAGTAGATGGATTTGGCCCTCAGGCTGTGGCGTGTTGACCCCTTTCTAGATCAAACATGGAAGTCAGGAAGTGGTATGTGATATGGAAAACCTGTGCTTTTTGCTGAATTTAAATGCAAGATAAAAATATAGATTTTTATGCATAGTTGTGTTTCTGCATATAGCAATATTAACTCTATTTATTAGTATAACTAAAAATTATTAACTCACTTTTCTTTCCATGTTATTAAGGAAATCCATTTATTCTTCTATTGCAAAGAAACAAAGTTCTAGTTCTCATAAAGCTCAGACTGTTCTGCAATCGAATGGAAACAATTGGAATTGGAAAAGCAAATATTCTCACTTACCTAAGTTTTAAAATAGAAAGTGGAGAAATAAAAAAAAAAAAAATCATTAGCAACCAGAACTGAGCCTTGGATCCTCATTGGTTTTGAAGGCAACAAATAAGTGAAAAAAAAAATGAATGCATCAATCTTTCAGAATCAGTGCATCTCTCTGCAAATAAAGCTAACTTTTCATTTCAACCCCATTCTCCCTTCATTCACCATAGAGACACCAGAAATCAGTTCTCCCTGAGTTAAACTACATTATAGCAGCAAGCAAATATTCTTGTATATAGATTCTAAGCAAAATGACAACTACTCTGCGAACTTTAGAAAATGTAACATAAGATCTGTCCAGAAGTCTACTAAATAGATGGGAGACAAGCAGCTGGGAGCTGTCTCTTTCAGCACCTGACCTCCTGAGATGCTTAATAAAATAGCCTACAAAGTATTACTCTCTCATCAGTGCCAAGAAGCATTTGTGGAGAGATAAATAAAGCTATTTTCCAAAATGGGAACATTCTAGCGTGCTAGAATATTGAAATGACAGTTTCTTTATGGGCTAGGAGATGGGCAGGGAAACGCCAGCCAGGTAGTTGCCCCTGTGCCCACCACCAGTAGAAGCTCCATAATGAGATTCCAAATTAGATTGCTGAACCTCAAAGACAAGGTGCTTCACATCTGTGAGATGTTCGGCTTGACTCTGTAATGAGTTCACCGAGCAGAATGAACCACACTTGAAATCAAATACTGTGCATGCAGGATGAAATAAGTGGGGATCAATCATAGTCAGGGAAGTAGCAATCGCTCCGAATATAGTGACACGGTGAAGGGGAAAAAAGAGGTAGAGTGTAAAAATGGAGCGTGTGTGAAAGAACCAGTTCATAAGTAACACAAATGGACAACATGGGTGCCGAGGCAGAGCTGTGGGCATTAGCCTGTAGGGATGAGATCTGTCCAGAGTGAGATGGTGAGAGGAATAAAAGGTTCACACTCTCTACAAACACATCAGCAGGCTCAAGGAGCAGGCATGGGCATTACTATCTTATGAAAGTGTTTTCAGAGTAATCTCAGATGCTTTTAGTTGGTAACAGCCTTGGCAAAACAAATAAATCGGTTTTGGTAACAGGTGGTTTTGCTTTACGTGTAGATTAGATTCTAGAGGAAGCCAACACAACTACCTATGGCATGCTTACCTCTGGCATGACTGGGACAAGATTTAGAGGCATTTTTCTCCCTGCAAGGGGCTTGCAATGGTTTGCAGGAAGCAGCACCTCCCACTGCACAGAGAACTTGCTTGCAGAATCCCTGAGAGGTGTAACTGCGCGAAGCTCTATAGGCCAGAATGGCCTTCACCCCAATAATCCAGGGTCTTTTATCCCCGCTTCTCTGCTGTGATTAGTGTACCTGCCTGGCCCAGAGTTCCCCCAAGGCAAGGGTCAGCTGCTAGAAAAATCACAGATGCCCCAGGTATGACCCACCTCTCCTTTCTCAGAACCAATATCGTTACCTGTTTCACTGTCTAGCGGGGAAGTGTCACTGGAGGCCTCATTAACAGCAGACAGTACAGAGAGTCATAGTATAACTTCTGGCCTTTCTGCTGGATTTGAAGCTTATATTACAGAAGGAAGAAAAAGAACAGGTGTCATGACTTGTCTTTTTCTTTTTTCATCCTGCAACTGTCACTCATAGGGTTCCAAACAGAATGAAAGGAGCCTAAAGGAAGTCCAGTGAGTTGCCTGGCCAGGGGAGAGGGGTCATGCTGGTTTGTTGCAGTCTTTGTTTTTAATGAAAAGGACAGCTACTTGGTGTCCCCCTCCTTTACTTCTCTTTTGACTCGATGTAGCCTTTTGGTTGTCAAACCCTGTCCAGATCCCAGCAGGCTCCTGTCTGGGTCAGACCGCACATGACCATGTTCTGGCCTCCGGCTGCCTTTTGGAGTCCTCTGGAATGCTTTCTGGAGAGTCACAGGGGAGCGAGGGAGTGTGTTTCATGCTCTCTGTTCCTGGCTGTGTCTGCTAATGAAAGCTTTCTGTTTTGAGGGGAGAGAGAGGCTATCCCATCTGGCGCTCTCTTGCCCCCTGGTTAGATGATAGTAATTGAAGAGAGATACATTTTGGACAGCAGTCTCTATGTGCTGCTCTAGTTCCTTGTCTCACCTCATCCTGCAAGAAAGAAGAGTGTTCCCGGCTTGGCAATGAAATAGAAATAGGAGTGACATGATGGAAGGGTTTCTGGGTTGAACAAAGCAAAGACATTTGGTGTAAAACAGTGTTTAACAATGTGACTCTGTGGGATGCATCTAAGGGAAAAAGTGTTTTCAAAGCTACCTGATTAAATAATTTGTTCTGGAGCATCTCGTAAGACTGGTGATTAGGGAGAACGTTAAATGTTAATAAAGAGAATGATCATTGCTGTTTATTTACACATATAGAGGTGCTGTACTTACCACCCTCCCAACGCCTGAGCACGTGCAATAGCCCCTTCCCTCAAGGAGACAAGGACACTGTGGCCTCTCATTAAGTCAAGCACAGATTGATCCAGAGTGTTCAAGGGCAAAGCATGAAAAGCGCTGCTATTGTTCTGCTATTTGTTTCTCTTTCGCTTCCTTTCAAATTTACTCCTCTTCAATTCATTGAATTTTTTTTCCTTATTCTTAAACTCTCTTAGGAAAAATTCTGTGCACTTTCCTAAGTTGAATCTCATTTTGCCATTCTCGCCCATATTCTTATTCCTAGGGGAAAGGCATGGCTAGAATTCTTGTGTGTATGACTGATAAAGCCTTAGAAAAAGAGATAATGAGGAAGAGACCAGCAGAGATCAAAGACTCCCCAGCATAGATATAACACAACAAGTATGTCCTCTCAAAAGCAGTCCAGTCATTAATATGCCGGGGATGGGCGTCCTCATCTGAGTGGTCAGGCAGGGGGCAGCATTTAGTGAGGACGTGCAGCAGCAGAGACAACTGTCCCAGTCACAGGAGGGAATTACATGGGAGCAAGGCACTCTAATAAAAATAAGAGGGACAGAAAAAAGAAAGGACTAGAAATACACAGAAAACACTTATACTCAGGGACATGTGTAACCCTGTACATTGCTTCCTGACTGCTAAGAGTGTTGCTGTAGTGAAGAAGCAGCAGGAACAAGCAGAGGATGGTCTGGCAAGGCGTGGGGTGGGGGCGGGGGAGGCTGCCGCTGGACACCAAGGCACTTTTACTTCTAATAGAGAATAGACTAAACGAAGACGTTCAGCGGGCTGGAGCAGTGAGGGAGCACAGGTACAGAAAGACCTCGCTGCTTTTAGCTTTTCTGCTTCCTGCTCCTCTTGGGTCATATTCCAACTTGGTTTAGTATAGGCTCTCCCTAGCAAAGTAAGCCCCATTTCCTGTCTGCGAGTTTCAGAAAACTTGAAGCTTTAGAAAACAAGAGTTGCCTTCATTGAACTACAGGTGCATCACTATGTCTTCCCTCTTAGAAAGTGATATCTGGGGCAGCGCCTGTGGCTCAGTGAGTAGGGTGCCGGCCCCATATACTGAGGGTTACAGGTGATGGGTTCGAATC
Source organism: Nycticebus coucang (assembly GCF_027406575.1). NCBI lineage: Eukaryota > Metazoa > Chordata > Mammalia > Primates > Lorisidae > Nycticebus > Nycticebus coucang. The sequence continues at coordinate 57,886,196 of NC_069794.1, read as the reverse complement.
CAGGCCCGGCCAAACTACAACAACAACAAAAAAGAAAGTGATATCTGAATGAAGGATTTAACTCCCCTCTCCTAACACATGTACCAATAAGATCTGGTTAGGATATTCTTTGCTTTGGCCCTTTCAGTCAAAATACCATATGATAGCTGGCAAATAAAAGCCATATGTAATGAAGGCTTTCAAAGCAACTGTCTTGGACATTTCCCTGTTTATGTGTGATGTCCTGGGCTTGCCATTGTCTTCCTGGTTCTGCGTTCCTGCTTTAGTTCACGCTTCTGTACCTTTTGTCTGTGTCAACCCTATGTCTCCTTTAGGGCAGTAGACAGCAGTTGGTCAGGCCCTACCTATGATCCTGTTTCTTGGTTTCCCTGTGTCTAGTGCTGTGGGGTGGGGTGGGCATGACACCCCATGGGCTAGCTTGATTTCCTTCTCTCTGCCCTTCCCCCTCCATCCTCTTCACCTCTGCCCCTGCACCCTTGCCCTCCTCACCATTTCTCTTCTGCCCAACCTTCATCACTAGAGGACAATGATGGTACAGCCTTCCTAGTGATGAGAGTTCCCATACTGACTGAGGAAAGAATGCTGCTAATACAATTTCCTAGAAGTGATAAAGTCATTTTCACAAAGTTAAAATACTGATGAAATAGGAAGAGGCAAAGCTATGTGCATTCACTACTTTTGATTACTCCAGCAGTCCTCAGGTGAGAGTGATTTTGCTCCACTCCCCAGGGTACATTTGGCCACATCTGCAGATGTGTTGGTTGTCACAACTGTGTTTGGGAGGCTAAAGGGTTTGCTACCTGCACTAGTCAGTGGAGGCCAGGGATGTCTCTAAATGTCCTTCAATGTACAGGACTTATCAAGCCTAAAATGTTAATTTTGCCTTGGATAAGAAACCTTGGATGGCCTTGACTGTAATAGTCATATTATTACATTTACATTTGGTAACTTAATTCATCCGAGAGGAAGAAGATATATTCTTTCTAACGAGGCAAATGGATGCAATTTTCTTTGGAACAACTTTTATTTTTGCTCTTCTTCCCATTCAGTTTCTATGAAATAATCTATAGCAGGAATCAGCAAACTTCTTCTATCAGATAGTAAATGTTTTAGACTCTGTGGGGCAAAGAAGCAAAATTGTGGATACTTAAATCACAAGAGAGAAAACGCCTGCTGCTTTTTGCTTTGTTTGCCTAGAATGGGTCCCTGGTGGGGAGCAACCTTCACACTCAGTTGTGGTTAGCTGGAGATATTCTCTTAAGGAAGGGCACCCAGCTGAAGGGACTGGGGCTTTGTGGTGAGGTGAGTCCTGGACTGAGAGTCTACCAGTTCACAATTACAGTGAAGTCCCCAGCATTCAGGTAACAATGAAGGCTGGCCCTGTCCAGCCACAAGGCTCAGCTGCCAGATGGAGAGGCAGGTGCTAAATACTGAGTGTGGCACACAGGGTGGAGGTTCATTTGCCTTGTAATCAGTAGCTGGCTCATGTGGTGCCCACTGGTGCTGGAGAAACAGGAGAGTTTGGCTCTCAGCTGCAGTTTGACAACCTCTGATCCGTACCATTCTGGACCTTGCATTTCACCATCATCCTTTTCCCTGAGATAAAGGATTATTTAATTTCAATCTGAAGGAAATTTGTGACTGTTTTGAAGTTTGTAGCAATAGCAGAATTTAACTTAAACATGGAGAAAAGCCACAGGTAAAGATTATTTTCTCTAAATAGAATCAGCCCTGTTCTATTTTCTTCAGGTCTACCATGTAAATAAAACTTCAGGTTTGTAACTGTTGGGGGAATCCTTTGGGTTCACTAAAAGATGTCTACATCTAGGTGCCCTACTACTTAAAAAACAAAATAACAAATGAACAAAACCCTTAAGAACATTGGGGACACATGTATACTCTATCCCCTAAACCTATAAACTGACAAGTTAAAATATTGGTCTGATTTATTATCAGAATGTCTATAAGGGTTAGTCTAAGTAAGTTAAAAACATTTCATATTTTATATAAATGAAAAGGAAATAATTATTAGAAAACAGCCAAAGTCCATTCTCACTTCCAAAGAGGCGCATCATCGTTTGTATGCTCCTTTGTTTAAGCTTATCCCTCCACCTGTATCTTTGTTCCAATCCATTTTTAATCATTGTACAAATAACTTTGTAAAAAATATCTCCTGGGGAGGAGACAAGATGGCTGACTGAAGCCAGCTTTCCACAGAGGCTCCTGTCCAGTAGGAGAGTTAAAGGACAAAAATTCAGCAAGTAACCTGGTGGATTTGAGCTGCACTAAGACAGAAGGTTGAAGAACGGATGTCAACCCCGCTGAGGTGAGCTGCGACCACAAGGATACAAACAAAAGGTACAAAATCCATCGCCAAGCAGACAGGAGTCCCCTTCCCCATGAGAATGGCTTAGAGTGTCCCACAAACAATCGGGCAGAGTTCAAAGTTCCTCCCACTACACTCCATGGGAGAGACCCTCTAAAAACTGGACCTACCTCCCCTACTAGGGTGCCACGGCATCCTCCTGCCAGGCCTAAAACTGTATAAACTGTATACAGTCTCTACCTGGAATTCTGAGCTCCCAGCGCTCCCCTTTACTGATACTAAGGTCTGGAGGCCAGTCCCGGTTGGCGGAGAGGGGACTGCACCAGAGTGACAGTTTCCTGAGTCACAGTGCTATAGCCGTCTTTTGGGGACAATATGGCCAGGCATAAAACTATGTAAAGCTGTGTGTGTTCTCTGCCTGCAACCCCAGGCTCCCAGTGCTCCGCGCACTCCCCTCTACTCTCGCTCCAAGGTCTGAAGTCCTGTCCCCCAGGGGTCCAGACTCTTGGGTGATTGCTGGAAGGGTGTAGACAGTGCTGGGCTGCAGCCGGTCAGTGCAGACTTTGGGGTACAGGAGCGGAGAGAGGATGGTTGGCTGGAAGGGAGCTACACCAGAGCAGCGGTTGCCTGAGCCATAAAAACAGCAGCCCTCTTTTGCTAGCAATACAGCTCACTACCAAATATTATGATGCCACACCCCCTGTCTCCCTGGGCAACCAGAGACTCTGAGTATAGGATTTGCCTGAGGCAACTCCAACTTGCAAACCGGGGAAACTCCCAGAGCGGGGCTGACCCAGAGGTCCGCTTTACTAAACCTAAGATGCACCTGGTCCTCAGGGGATCATCAGCCTATAGACAATACAAGAGCAAAGACAAGCTGATTTGGAGCTCAATTCAGCTTCTCTTCTGCAGGGGAACTGCAGAGTTGTTCTGTTCTGTTCTGTCTGTAACATTAATCAGGGGCGAGACCGGACCTGAGTGAAAACCCCCCAACCTTCATCAAGCACCCAAGGTTGTCAGGCCTCACCTCCTCCTGCTAGAGAGAGGCAGAGTGCAGCGGCCTGGCAGACTTCCTTGTAATTCAGGCAGGTGCAAACTCCTGGAGTACCGATTCACTACAGGCAACTGGGTCAGCCAACTGCAGGGCTATCAGTGACTGGGTGTGACAGTGGTGCAAGGTGGGGAAGGAGGCAGCAAACTTCCCAGACTGATCTATTGGCTGGGTGGCTACTCCTGACTCCACGCAGCACTGGAGCAAGCCACACCAGAGTAGTCACCAGACACCTGTGATCCAGTTCCCAGAGACCTCTTAAACTCTCTCACCCGAGACAGGTGCGGACTGAGACAATTGATTTGGACTTTTTGAACTGAACCAATCGCCTGAGGACAAATCAGGTGGTGCCCTGGGTCCACGGTGGTAGGAAGGTTTGATTTTTCTTTTCCAATTGTTTGCCAGTGGGGTGTGGGGTGACTTAATTGCTGATATTTCTCCACAGCTGAGACTTCAATCCAGAGTATCTGTTTCACTAGGGTGGAACAGAAACCAGCTGAAAACAAGACAGAACCACTTAGCCCCACCACACCAGACAGGGCCCCAGTTTCTCAGGCCACAACACTGTACAGGCCGTCGACAAAGCCCCAGAGGAAAAAATCAGAGGGAGTAAAACAACCATGGGGTGGAATCAGTGGAAAAACTCTGGTAACATGAATAACCAGAATATATCAAACCCCCCAAGGAAAGATATGGCAGACTGAAGATCCCATTCATAAACAACTGGCTGAGATGTCAGAAATCGAATTCAGAATTTGGATTGCAGACAAGATTCCCAAAGTGGAATTAGGAATTCGAGGAGAAATTCAAAAGTTGTCTCAAGAATTTAACGAATTTAAAGAGAAAACCACCAAAGACTTAGACACACTGAAGCAAGAATTTGCAGCTCTCAAAGATATGAAAAATACAGTAGAATCCCTCAGCAACAGAATGGAGCAAGCAGAAGAAAGGATTTCTGACATCGAAGATAAAGCCTTTGAACGCTCCCAAACTCTCAAAGAGGAAGAGAAATGGAGAGCAAAAATGGATCATTCTCTCAGAGAGCTCTGGGATAATTTGAAGAAGGCGAATATCTGACTCATAGGAGTTCCAGAAATAGATGAAGTGGCCTCGCTGGGCACAGAGGCCCTTCTGCATGAAATTATAAAAGAGAATTTTTCAGAGGTGCCTAGAGATTCTGAGATTCAGATAGCGGACAGCTTCAGAACCCCAGCATGACTCAACCCCAATAAGACATCCCCCAGGCATATCATAATTAACTTCACTAAAGTTAATATGAAGGAGAAAGTCCTCAAAGCTGCCAGGAGAAACAAAACCATTACCTTCAAAGGGAAGAATATTAGAATGACTGCAGATCTCTCTGCTGAACTTTTCAAGCCAGAAGAGGGTGGTCACCGACTTTTAATCTCCTAAAGCAAAATAACTTTCAACCCCGGATCTTGTATCCAGCTAAACTGAGTTTCATTTATGATAGAGAAATTAAATACTTTAATGACATCCATATGTTGAAGAAATTTGCCATAACCAAATCAGCTCTTCAGGATATTCTCAGACCTATCCTCCATAATGACCAACCCAATCCTATACCATAAAAGTAAACTCACTCAGAAACTTCGGATCAAACTCCAATTTCCATACTGGCGAAAGGATTAAAAATGTCCATTGGACTTTTGAAAAACTCGATACCCAAAACTTCACCAGATTTATCAATATTCTCCATTAATGTGAACGGCTTAACCTGTCCTCTAAAGAGGCATAGGTTAGCTAACTGGATACAAAAACTCAGGCCAGATATCTGTTGCATACAAGAGTAACATCTTAACCTAAAAGACAAATACAGACTCAGGGTGAAAGGATGGTCATCCATATTTCAGGCAAATGGTAATCAGAAAAAAGCAGGTGTTGTAATTTTATTTGCAGATACAATGGGCTTTAAACCAACAAAGGTAAGGAAGGACAAGAATGGTCACTTCATATTTGTTAAGGGTAATACTCAATATGATGAGATCTCAATTATTAATATCTATGCACCCAACCAGAATGCACCTCAATTTATAAGAGAAACTCTAATGGACATGAGAAACTTGATTTCCTCCAGCTCCATAATAGTCGGAGATTTCAACACTCCTTTGGCATTGTTGGATCGATCCTCCAACAAGAAGCTGAGCAAAGAAATCTTAGATTTAAACCCAACCATCCAACATTTGGATTTAGCAGACATCTACAGAACATTTCATCCCAACAAAACTGAATACACATACTTCTCATCAGCCCATGGAACTTACTCCAAAATCAATCACATCTTATGTCACAAGTCTAACCTCAGTAAATTTAAAGGAATAGAAATTATTCCAAGCATCTTCTTGGACCACCATGGAATAAAACTTGAGCTGAGTAACAACAGGAATCTGCATACTCATACAAAAACATGGAAGTTAAATAACCTTATGCTCAATGATAGCTGGGTCAGAGATGAGAGTAAGAAAGAAATCGCCAACTTTTTGAAACAAAACAACAATGAAGACATGAACTATCAGACCCTCTGGGACACCGCAAAGGCAGTTCTAAGAGGGAAATTTATAGCACTGCAAGCCTTCCTGAAGAGAACGGAAAAAGAGGAAGTTAACAACTTAATGGGACATCTCAAGCAACTGGAAAAGGAAGAACATTCCAACCCCAAACCCAGTAGAAGAAAAGAAATAACCAAAATTAGAGCAGAATTAAATGAAATTGAAAACAAAAGAATAATACAACAAATCAATAAATCAAAAAGCTTGTTTTCCGAAAAGGTCAATAAAATAGAAATAAAATAGATAAACCTTTGGCCAACCTAATCAGGAAAAAAAGAGTAAAATCTCTAATCTCATCAATCAGAAACAACAAAGATGAAATAACAACAGACTCCTCAGAAATCAAAAAAATCCCTAATGAATATTACAAGAAACTGTATTCTCAGAAATATGAATATCTGAAGGAAATCGACCGATACATGGAAGCATGTCACCTTCCAAGACTTAGCCAGAATCAAGTGGAAATGTTGAACAGGCCCATATCAAGTTCGGAAATAGCATCAACCATACAAAACCTCCCTAAAAAGAAAAGCCCGGGACCAGATGGTTTCACATCAGAATTCTACCAAACTTTTAAAGAGGAATTAGTACCTATATTACTCAACCTGTTTCAAAAGGTAGAAAAAGAAGGAAGACTACCTAACACGTTCTATGAAGCAAACATCACCCTGATTCCCAAACCAGGAAAAGACCCAACAAGAAAAGAAAATTATAGAGCAATATCACTAATGAATATAGATGCAAAAATATTCAACAAGATCCTAACAAACAGAATCCAGCAACATGTCAAACATATTAGACATCATGACCAAGTTGGTTTTATCCCAGGGTCTCAAGGCTGGTTCAATATATGTAAAACTATAAATGTAATCCAGCACATAAACAAATTAAAAAACAAAGATCATATGATTCTCTCAATTGATGCAGAAAAAGCTTTTGATAATACCCAGCATCCCTTCATGATCAGTTCACTTAAGAAAATCGGTATAGAAGGGACATTTTTTAAACTGATAGAGACCATCTACAGCAAACACACAGCCAATACCATATTGAATGGAGTTAAATTAGAATCATTTCCACTCAGATCAGGAACCACACAAGGCTGCCCATTGTCTTCATTGCTTTTTAACATTGTAATGGAAGTTTTAGCCACCACAATTAGGTAAGAAAAGGTGATCAAGGGTATCCATATAGGGTCAGAAGAGATCAAACTTTCGCTCTTCACAGATGATATGATTTTATATCTGGAAAACACTAGGGACTCTACTACAAAACTCTTAGAAGTGATCAAGGAATACAGCAGCATCTCGGGTTACAAAATCAACATTCATAAATCGGTAGCCTTTATATATACCAACAATAGTCAAGTTGAAAAAACAGTTAAGGACTCTATCCCATTCACAATATTGCCAAAGAAGATGCAATATCTGGGAATTTATCTAACAAAGGACGTGAAAGATCTCTATAAAGAGAACTATGAAACTCTAAGAAAAGAAATAGCTGAAAATATTAACAAATGGAAAAACATACCATTCTCAAGGCTGGGAAGAATCAACATTGTTAAGATGTCCATACTACCCAAGCAATATATAATTTCAATGCAATCCCCAATAAAGCTCCACTGTTATACTTTAAAGATCTTGAAAAAAAAAGTACTTCTTTTTTATGGAATCAGAAAAAAACTCAAATAGCCAAGACATTACTCAGAAATAAAAACAAAGCAGGAGGAATTACGCTACCAGACTTCAGACTATACTACAAATCGATAGTGATCAAAACAGCATGGTATTGGCACAAAAACAGAGAAGTAGATGTCTGGAACAGAATAGAGAACCAAGGGATGAATCCAGCTACTTACCGTTATTTAATCTTTGACAAACCAATTAAAAACATTCAGTGGGGAAAAGATTCCCTAGTTAACAAATGGTGCTGGGTGAACTGGCTGGCAACCTGTAGAAGACTGAAACTGGACCCATACCTCTCACCATTAACTAAGATAGACTCTCACTGGATTAAAGATTTAAACCTAAGACATGAAACTATAAAGATACTAGAGGAGAGTGCAGGGAAAACCCTTGAAGAAATCGGTCTGGGCGAGTATTTTATGAGGAGGACCCCCCGGGCAATTGAAGCAGCTTCAAAAATACACTACTGGGACTTGATCAAACTAAAGAGCTTCTGCACAGCCAAGAACACAGTAAGTAAAGCAAGCAAACAGCCCTCAGAATGGGAGAAGATATTTGCAGGTTATGTTTCCGACAAAGGTTTAATAACCAGAATTCACAGAGAACTCAAACGCATTAGCAAGAATAGCACAAGGGATCCCATCGCAGGCTGGGCAAGGGATTTGAAGAGAAACTTCTCTGAAGAAGACAGGCACGCGGACTTCAGACATATGAAAAAATGCTCATCATCTTTAATCATCAGAGAAATGCAAATCAAAACTACTTTGAGATACCATCTAACTCCAGGTAGACTAGCCTATATCACAAAATCCCAAGACCAGAGATGTTGGTGCGGATGTGGAGAAAAGGGAACACTTTTGCACTGCTGGTGGGAATGCAAATTAATACATTCCTTTTGGAAAGAGATATGGAGAACACTTAGAGATCCAAAAATATATCTGCCATTCAATCCTGTAATCCCTCTACTGGGCATATACCCAGAAGACCAAAAATCACATCATAACAAAGATATTTGTACCAGAATGTTTATTGCAGCCCAATTCATAATTGCTAAGTCATGGAAAAAGCCCAAATGCCCATCGATCCAGGCATGGATTAATAAATAGTGATATATGTACATCACGGAATATTATGTAGTCTTAAAGAAAGATGGAGACTTTACCTCTTTCATGTTTACATGGATGAAGCTGGAACATATTCTTCTTAGTAAAGTATCTCAAGAATGGAAGAAAAAGTACCCAATGTACTCAGCCCTACTATGAAACTAATTTATGGCTTTCACATGAAAGCTATAACCAGTTACAACCTAAGAATAGGGGACGGGGGAATGGAGGGAATGGGGGAGAGGTGGGTAGATGGAAGGGCATTGGTGGCATTACACCAGCGGTGCATCTTACAAAGGTATATGTGAAACTTGATAAATGGTCTGTGAAGCTAGTGAATGATGCCCCATGAATATATCAATGTACACAGCTATGATTTAATAAAAAAAAAAAAAAGAGAATCACTTAAGCCCAAGAGTTTGAGGTTGCTGAGAGCTGTGATGCCACAGCCCTCTACCAAGGGTAACATAGTGAGGGTCTGTCTCACAGAAACAAAACAACAACAACAACAAAATCGTGGAAGATAGAGTGATTAAAATATAGCACTTTCTTTTGGAAATGAGGACAATAAGATTTAGTTTAAGTATGCATGTCTTCAGAAAAAAATTAGTTATTTATCTCTTTGGTAATTCAAACATTTTATCTTTGATTTAAATTATCTTGAGCTGGCTGTTGTGGCTAAATATTGTACATATATATGCTAAAATATAGCTACAAATCAAAATGAAAAAAAATAAAAAATATCTCCCTTGGTAGCTAAATTTAAGATAAGCACCATTCCAAAGGGCTTAAAAAAATTTTGAACTATTCTCATTATATTTGGTAACAACACACGAATGCTTGCTACCACTGCTATCTATAGGATACTGTAGTGGATGTCCTAGAGAGTGCAATGAAACAAGGAAAAAATATATTTACTGCTTATATTAGTCAGGATTTTCCAGAGCAACAGAACCAATACAATACATAGATGTAGATGTAGAAGGGAGGATTTATTAGGGGATTTGGCATATATGATAATAGAGGCTGTGAAGTCCCACAACAGGCTGTCAGCAGGTTGGAGACTCTGGATGCTTGGAGACCCTGGATGTTGGCTCAATCCATGTCCAAAGGCCCCAGAACCACAGAAGCTGATGGTGTAACTCTTGGTAGGAGGATGAAGACTAGAGAATCTAGGGTGGAAAAAGGCACTGGTGTAACTCCTGGATTCCAAAAGCCAAAGAATCTAAAGTTCTAATGTCTTAAGGACCGGAAAAGAAGAGCATCTCAGTTCTAGAATAGAGAGAGGAAATCATCTTTTCTCTGACTCCTTTGTTTGTCCAGCTCTTAGCTGATTGAATGGTGTTTGCCCTGATTGGTTCACTGAATCATATGCCAATTTCCTCTGCAAACACCTTTACTTACATACCCAGGAATAAAGCTTCACCAATTCTCTAGACATTCCTTAACCCAGTGAAATTGACACCTGAAATTAACCATCACCTTGTTCTGCTCATCCTGAATTGGTGTGTTCTCCAGATGTATATTCTTCTTAACTCATGTGCTTCACCTATGTGAACTCATTATTTCCTGTGGTTTGTAGTATATAAGTTATAAGTTTAAATCTATTCTGGAAATTATGACTTTTCCTCTGACTTGTGTAGTCTTATTCTCCAATTCTTTATTAGACAGCACTAGCTTATGCCCCATAGGCATCTTAAACTACTTTTCCAACATATTTAATACTGAACTTACAATCATTCCCTATAAATATGCTCTTTGTTTACTTACAAGCCTTATTCATATCAGCATGTCGATAGGGCTGTGACTGAGAAACCTACACTCTTTCTTTATTTTCAATCACAGGAACGGTGCTCACATTCACTCACTACATGATTCTAAATCCTGGGAGTCATTTCAAGCTCCTTATTCCACATATGACTGTGCATCGAGATTTGATTTTCTTACTGTTTCATGATTTCTGTTCCCATTGTTCCTCCTCTGTTATTACTGCCTTAGTTTCATAATCTTTCTTCGTAAGTATTGCAATAATATGTTGATTGACCTCTCTCCTAAAGGTATAATACCCCTGCACAATATTGCAGTGAGAGGAAACTGTTGAACATAACAATCTCATCATGTTATTTCCGGACTTAAACTTTTTTTCTGCAGTTCTCAAAGCCTTTGGAGGTAAAAGCAGAAACAGTCCTCCATTTTCTAGTCCTATATTATAAACAGCCAATATTTTTTCATCCTTGGGATTTATCACCACATTTACTTAGTACTGTGAGCCAGGCACATTTGTTTACATACATTTAATGTACTCCCCACACAACCGTTAAATGAAGGTATTATTTTTTATTCCCATTTATAGTTGAGGAAACTGAGGCATAAACCCTTTAAGGAATTTGTTGAAGTCCACAACAAAACTAGAAACTGTATGTTCAGAATTTGAACCCAGGGGGCCTAATTCCAGAGTACAGAATACTGTTGGTTTCCCTCCTCCACTCCTGGGAGAAATGTGCGCCTGTGCTCAGGAGCACATTTTTTTCCTCTCCCTTTTCTTCCTTGAGCTGTGTATCAACAAAATTGGGTTAGTGTTTATTTTAGTGTTTCCTAATATTGCAATACATGGATAATTTCTTTTTAATTGTATAATAAATGGCCCCCAAAGATTACCCAAAACACAAATTAAGACCTTGACAATAATGTAAATTCCCAAATGTGGTCCTTCCATTTATTTCTTTTCTACTACTTCTCTGAAGTAACCATTACTCTGATTTTACTTTTCTTTTGTATAGTCTTATTGCTTCCACATGTATTCCTAAAATGTATATATTTTTATTTTAGATGCTTTTCATTTCAAAAAGCTATCATTATGCATGTAACCCTTTGGGACATATTAAGATTGATCTATGCCACTATATAAAAAACCATTTTGTGAATGTACTTCATTTTATTGATCTGTTTTTTGTTGGTGGGCATTGGTTTGTATCCAGCACTTTGGTTTGTATCCAGGACTTTGCTGTCTGTGAGCAGTGCTGGTGTATATATTTTTGTACGTGTTTTCTCTTCCATATGTGCACAGGTTTCCTTAGGACCAAGCTCATTTTCTTTATTCCTATTCTATACCACTTTCTCCCTTAGCTACATTTCAAGTCATTCAATCATTCATTAAATATTTATTGAGTACCTACTATGAGTACCAACATTGTTCTAGGTACAGAGAAAAAAGCCACAAAAATCCTACACTCATAGAGCTAATGGGGAAGACAGAAAAGACGCAAGTAAGTAAATACATGAGTAAATCACAGTTTACCTTCTTCCATTTATCACTTTGCAGTATTTCTGATAATACTTTATTTTTTTGCCCTCTGTCTTTTTTTATTAAGTCATATACACATAGATCATGAATACATTTATGCACATGTGGGGTACAATATATTGATTTTTTTATACAATCTGACGTGCTTACATCAAACCAATCAACATAGCTTTTGCCTCATTCACTTGATTATTGTGTATAGCACTTCTAAACTTTTTCCATGTGAGGTTTAATACTGAATCTAAATCTTTGCCCATTGTTTTACTTTGCATAAAATATCTTTTGAGCCCTTACTTATCTAGGTAACTTTTATTTCCTTTTGTCATTGAAGATGCAGCTCAGATATTACCTTCCTCATAAAACTTTAGATGCTATCTTTATGACTAGGATAAGGGCCACTCGCTTGCACTCACATATCTACTTAGTGTATCACTCTCTCATGTTCCCTCTCCTCAAGGGTAGTAAATAAAATTTTACTTTAAATATCTCTAGTGACCAGTGTGATTACTAGCAGATAAAAGTGTTCAATAGATGATTATTGAAAAAAAAAAAACCAACAAAACTTGAAAGTGATTCTCCAAATCAATCCCAGTGATTCTGGGATTTTATCTTCTGTAGAAATTTATTATTGGGATTTTCTTTAAAAAAGGAATTTTAGTTCTGTATAAGGACTATATGATTATAGAATTTCTTCATTTATGAAAAGCATATGCCATCTAGTCATGCCCTTATTCAAAGGAATGAGACCACCTTCTCATTCATTCATTCAAGAGATGTATGGTTCAAAGGTGATCATTAAAGCCTATGCCATTTGTACAGGGTATCAAATGGATCTAAAAAAGAAAATCTGATAAAGTGTTTTAGAAAGCATTGTGATTTAATGGAAGGAGCAATGCCCTAGAAGTCACTCAAAAGACCTTGTTGATGTTATGTGCAGAAGGGAATGGACTTACATAATGGTGAGGAAAATAATTCCCAGTCCTAGAGAATGTGATCTGAAGGACAGGAGAATGAGAAGTTTATTACATACATTTTTTTTACAAAAATCTAATTAATACAAGAGTACATAAAATTAGGCCACATTGCTTGCATTTGTGAGGCAAAGTCTAAGTTGTAGCTATGTCCCACAGGCAGGAAGTGTGCTACACACCCTCACATTGTTCCCGCTGGGAAGGAACCTGCCAACCCCTCCTCCCTCCTTCGTGGTTCAGTTGAGCTTTCTCTCATGTGAGCACCTCTTTGTTAATCTACAGGTTTCAAATCAATATGGATTACACGTGAATGTATTCTTTGTTACAACCTGGATGGATCTCAAGTAGTCTCTACAGCTATGGTTTTTATGAAAAAAAATTCTGTTCATTTAGAAGAAAGCCTTCCCTAGAGACTTAGACCTTAACGTGGCCCAAAGTTCAGAAGAGCTGACATTTCTAATCTTTTGATCTGCATTCATAATTGAAGACAATAGCTTATCTCTTGTGCATCCATGTTTATTTTCCTTTATCTTAATAGTCCTCTTCACAGAGAAAGGAAAGAGCGTGTAGCCCTTCCTCACTTCCTATTCTGGACTGCAATGAGGGATAAAATCAAAGAAGAGTACACTGATTTGCAAACACAATAATAGGAATTAGAGGACACTCTCTTGTTTAAAATTTTTTTTTATTATTGTTTGGTATTCATTGAGGATACAAAGAATGAGGTTACATTTGTTAGGGAAAGTCACTCTTATAATTTTGTCCTATCCCCAAGAGGTGTACCCTACACTGTAACCACCATCTCCCTCCCTCTTCCCCTCTCGTCATCTTCTGCCTTCATATTGGAGGACAGTCTTTTGAGAGATGGAGAGGGGGTTTCTCAGGGCCAAGAAGATGAGGAAAAGAGAAGAAAATGGGCAAGAAATCAGCAGGAAGAGGAACCTAGAATGCAAAGCTGGGCAATGAGAAATGTAGAAGCTGCATATGACCAGAAATTTGACCTTGAATACACACAACAGTCTAGTCTTGCAGATATGGTTCTTAAAAGATACAGTAGGTTTGGTGTCCAGTATGGATTGAGGCATTAAATAAAGGGACAGAGGGGCCTCAGAAACCAAGATGAGAATGGGAATCCAAGTGTGGGAGCGAGAAACCAGAGAGCTTTGAATCAGTGGGAATGTAAGCACTGTAAGGACTGCTTGGACTTTCTACTGCTGCTGGGACAAATAGGACTGGAGCCATTTCATTTCCACATTGAGGGAAAAGGTGACCCAGGTGGTCTAGAGTTCTTACAGACATTCAGATGGTGGATGTTTGCATTAAGCTTAGAATTGCAACAGGTATTTGTGACTGAATAGCCTTGAAGAATTGCATGTTGTTAAACCTAGGAAGTTTCAGGGTAGCCCTGAAAAAGGTGGGCATATGGGTTTAATGGTATCAGCATCTTGCAGAGTTCCTTTTCCTAAAAAAAAAAAAAAAAAAAAAAAAGTGTATTTTTTGCCTTTATTTTAGGAATATATTTTAAAGTACTAGAGCTCAGTATTAAGGGTGACTGGAAAAGATAAATTTACTTAAATGATGTATGCAACGGAATATGTATTCTTTTCTTAAGAGCACCAATCATTTGGCATTTTTGTTTGTTTGTTTTGAGATAGAGTCTCCCTCTGTGCCTTGGGTAGAGTGCCATGGTGTCATAGCTCACGGCAACTTCAAACTCCTGGGGTCAAGGGATCCCCTTGCTTCAGCCTTCCAAGGAGCTACAGGCACCTGCCACAAATCCCAGTTTTTCTACTTTTAGTAGAGACAGTGTCTTGTACTCTTGGATCAGGCTGGTCTTGAACTTCTGAGCTCAAGCAATTCTCCTGCCTTGGCCTCCCAGAGTGCTAGGATTACAGGCATGAGCCACCATGCCCAACTTAAGAATACCATTTGGATTTTAGAAATTCTGTATTTGGACAAGAAAAGACAGCTACTGCACTATTACATTGTATCCCTAAGGTTAGGTTTGACAGCATGTAACTGAAACCTGCAAATAATAATGGTTTAATTAAGTAGTGGTAGTGGCTTATTTTTCTCTCACAGAAACGAAGGCAAGAATGAACTGCCATGGCTACTATGGTGCCCCTGTGGTCATCAGAGATTCAATTTCTTTATCATTTTGATCCATTATCAGAAATATTAATACATGTCACTACTCTGCAATCCACAATGGCTGCATAAGATCTAGCTGTATGTTTTCATTTCAGAATGTATGAAGAAGAAATTATTTGAAAAGGGATATGTCCTCTTAAAGACAACCTGGAGTTCTTACCATGGACGTCTGCTTACCTTCCACTTAACAGAACGTGGACTGAGAAATGTTGCTATATTCAGGACAGCCTTGTGCCTAGATTAAAATTAGGGATTGGGAGACAATTTGTAGTTTCTGCGATCATGTTTCATGCAGCTTTAATTCTGTAGTTGTATTACCCAGTGGAGAGGCCATTGACAAGGGACACATGGTAAGCATAATTGACATATAATTAGGAACTTAATAGCATTCAGCAAAAAATTTTAAAATAGTAGCCAAACAGATGTTATCACTACATATGGATAGGAAAGAAGAGGGGAGAAAATGTGACGAAGAGGGAGAGGGGGAGAGACAGAGAGAGGTTCTTTGTGACTTATCTATTAAGGGAATACTTAAAGAGCAAGGCACACTTCTTTCTCTAAAATATTGATTTTTCATTTTAAGTTGGGGCCAAATATCAATACAGGTAAAATTGGTAGTTCCCAGAACTGATGAGCATTCACAGAGCTTAACAAAATGAATGCATGGCTTGATCATATTGCAACGTATTTACAAGGAAAAGAGAGTACTGATCAACTCGCTTTAGGACACCATCTCTAAATTACTATTGTTTGAAATAGCCATATTGCTAAGATGTTTATGTGTGCTGTATTTTGTTCATTGTAAGGGAATTTAGACTGTGTATTATTTTGCTCATTGTAAGGGAATTCTCAAAACTTCGCTAGTTTTGTAAAATGGCCTTCTATTAAAAGTGTCAAGAGGACACATTTTAATATGTAATATATGAATCCTGGGTTCCTGTCTGACCTCAGTTGCTGAAACATGATTTAATTTATAAAGGATTATTGTATATCTTTTCCTCAGTTACACTCCTAGGAACATTAGAAGTGTTAGGTCTTGTTTATTTTCTATGCACAAAAGAAGAGGATGTCATTAAAAAAAAAAAAAGTCACTTACTGTTACATTTTTGATTACCAAAAGATAAAATCCAACCTCCCTGAGAGTAGAAGGATTCCTAGGGCATTTTCACCTTTGTTCCTTCTTTGACTCATTTTAAAGCCAGCTTCTATTATTTTGCATTGCAGCTCATAAAAAACAGCCTGTAGCTACAACAGCGTCTGAAAGCATTCACGCTTTAATTGCTTCACATATAACATTTAGTAATTACTAAGTTGACACACTTCATTTATCTAAATTTACCCAGCTATAATGAAAGCTGCCCACATAATTTTCTATTGTGAATGACAAATACACAGTTACATCATAACTCTACTTGTTTGGAATGGCCTCCAAAGAAACTTACATCTAGTATCTATATATCTTGAAACTGCAAACTATAAAGAGGCTCTTATATTCATTTCAAGGCATTGATGATTAGAAAAAATTAGTTTGCCTTATTAAATTAAATTCTAGAGGAAAGAATTAGCCTAGAATCTTTAATAATGGTTATAAGTGTGTTGTGTCTATGGTTATTTTGTTTTTTATTTAGGTAGTTTTGCAAGATGGTAACAAGTTAGATTCAGACCATAAATTCCAGGTATCTATGTGCTTGAGAGTTCAAGAAAACACAAAATAAGAGTCCACTAATCCAACCTCTTTTCCAGATATGAAGAATGCAATTTAAAAAATGAGGTAACATTTGACTTAGGTTTGAAAGATGGTAGTATTAATCTGTTATAGCACATTCACAAAAGCTATATAATTAGTACGGTAAGTGCCAAATGAGTGCTAAAGATACAAATATGCTGAAGAGTTTTGTGGTGAGGGGCCTTCTGCTGGAGCACAGCAGATAGATGAGTCAGATACAGATTAATGGAGAAGGCACAGAATAGCATTCCTGGAGGACGCAGTGAAGGAGCGAGAGCTTGCAAGTGGGAATGAATAGATAAGTTCTGATGTCTGTGAAAAACACAGTGTTCATCTTAGAGGATGAAATGAATGGGAGTGATTAATTTGGTCAGCATGTTGTAGACCTTGAACTTGATCCAGTAGCCTATAGATAAAATTCCAAGTATTTGATCTAGAAAAGATATGATAAAAGTGGTGTTTGGGATGATTAGGCTGCAATTACCAAATGAGATGGTGATACTATCAACCAGTGGTAAAGATCACAGTGGCTTTCAAACTTGCTAAAGTTAAAATCACCTGGGTCAATTGTTAAACATGTGGGATCTAGAACATTGCCTGGACTTAGCGGGTACTTGACATACACTTGTCGAATTGAATTGACTTTTTACCACTCACGAGTCTATCCAAATCCAGGTGTTATTTGCTTGGGCTTTGCAAGTGATTGTCATTACAGATATTGTGTTTTAATAGGAGAGGTTAGAGTGCTACTCAATCTGTCAACATTCAAATGAAAATAAGTTATAATACAGAATCGAGTCATCCATATACTTATGCATTCACTCAGTTAATAATTCATCCAAGCAGTTGTTCTTTTGTTGACTTAATAAATATTGAGCATCCATAAGGGGTACCAGGATACAGAGGTAAATGAGATATACAAAGTCTCTGAATTCATGGAAGTTATATTTTGATGTGAGGGACTAACAATAAACATGTGTGAAATATTGCAGGATAATAGAGAATATATCTCATCTTTGTCTTCAGTTCCTAGTATGGAACTTCAAAAACTCTTAGAATTTCCTGCAGCATAGGGTGTCTTTGTTATGCTAATCAGGGGACTAATGATGGTTCTCTAGATAGCTTCAGAATGGGGCCTGGTGACTGGGAAGACCCACCATGTAACTAGAGGGTTGGAACATTGTGCTGGCCTACCCTCTAAGAGTAGACGGGAGTGGAGTGATGAAGATAGAGTCTAATCATGACCCTACAAAAATAAGCTCCAATAAAAACTCTGCCCACTGAGGTGAGTTTGTGATCACATTGATGTGTGGGGAGTGTGCACCCTGATTCTATGTAGACAGGGGCTAGAGGCTCTGTGTTCTTCCTCAGACCTCTCCTATATGTATCCTTTATAATAAAACTATAATCATAAGCATAGCACTTTCCTGAGTTGTTCTAGTGGGTTATTAAAGCTGAGAGGATTATGGAAACTCCTGAACTTATGGACAGTACATTAGAAGGGAATGTGAGTTGGGGATCCCTAAAGAGTGGCTGTCATTTCAAATAAGGATAATTTTATGGAGTACTGAATCCCCAACACGTGGGATCCACATAAATTCCAGGTAATTAGTGCCAGAATTGATTTGAATTGAAGTACACCCATTTTGGGGTGGCAACAGAAAAGCAATAATAAATGTGTGAATAGTGTGAAGTAGTATACCTTCATTATTGATCAACCTTATTGATAAAGCAACCTTTGGGGGTTGCTTTAGGAGAACATGAGTTAAACCTTGAGGAACTGGTGATATTTAAATGGACAAAAATGTAAGGTTTAAAAAGTAGTTTGAAGCCCTTGCAAGTGCCAGAGTCAGATTTTTGGATGTCTAATATTTATATTATTCAGATATTTTCTCTAATGGCTCGCCCAAATAGGATGTCCTTCCTGACATCTAGGAACTGATAAAAAGGATATTTTTTGGTAATATTATCACTAATCAAAACAATGCTAATGTTCATTCCTTGCTTATTACAGTTTGTAAAGGTCTTTTATATGTTATCTCATTATTTTTAAAATAACACTCTGAAGTAGATTGTTATTTTCTGCAGTTTTATAAATAAAGAAACTGGTGTCAAGAGAAGTGAAGAGAATTGCCCATGTTTTTATGGCTATAAAAAGACAGACTGTGCTTCAAGCTCACATCTTTTAATAAGAAATACATGTTCTCTACACTATAGCAAAACTTCCCTTTAAAATTCAGGGCCATCGTTATATTGTTTGTTTGATTTGTGTGATGGTCAATTTTAGGTATTAACTTGACTGGATTAAGATAGTTGGTAAGCACCATTTCTGGGTATATCTTTGAGGGGGTTTTCAGCATTGGAATCAGTGGTCCTCCGCTCTTACCCAGTGTGGGTAGCCACCACTCAATTCTCCCAGATAGAATAAAAAGGTGGAAGAAAGGTGAGTTCATTTCCTCTCTTTTGGAGCTAGAACATTCATATTCTCCTGAACTTGAACATTAGAACTTCAGGTTCTCTGGCCTTTGAATTTTGGACCTATACCAGCAGTACCACAGGTGCTCAGACCTTTGGCCTCAGATGGAGAGTTACACCATGGCTCCCTTGTTTCCCAGACTTGGAACATGCACTGAGCCAGATGGCTGCTTGCCTGGTTCTCCAATTTACAGATAGCCTGTTGTGGGACTTTGCAGCCTCCATAATCACATGAGCCATTTCCCCTATTAAATCCTTCTTTTATATCTATCTATCTATCTATCATCTATTTTGTTTCTTTGGAGAATGCTGACTAATAGAATTTGGTTTGATTTTCATTTATCAAAATTTATTTCATTTTCATTTAGCAAAATTAACAAAACTCCAAATTGCTATTGAATAGAATAATTAATGGATTCCAAAGGAAGATGGAAATAGAATCTGTAATTCTACTTTAAAAGTAGTGTTATATTTCTCATTGACCATTCAAGTCCATTCCAGAAGGGTACAAAATAAGACAATGTTGTGGACCATGAAATGAATCAAGATTTTTTTCAACAGTGGAAGGCATTTTATCAGTTCTGGGTGCCCAAAGCAATGTCTGTAGCTGTGAACTGAAGTTGACAAGTGGGCAGAATTGGGGTCCTTCTAAAACAGTAGTTCTCAACCTTCCTAATACCACAGTCATTTAATATAGTTCCTGTGGATTGTGACTCACAGGTTGAGAATTGCTATCCTAAAGGAATGATTTCTGTAGAAAATATATTTCTTCTTTACCTTGTAAAGTGTCCTTAAGTTTAAGTAAATATGAAAGCACTAACCCTAGGAATTTTTATCAGGCATTTTGAAACTGAGTGGGGTTTTGCCACGTTTTGGGATCTTGGTGTATTCCTATGGGTCAATGTTATGAATGATTCCTTTTTATAAAAAGATAGAAGGCACTTGTAGTGTACTCAGTCATTTATATTAAAAGTCATAATAATTTTCCTTTGAATAATATTATTTTTGAAAATACCTTGGTAGTAAATTTTTCTTATCTTTCCAGCTTTCATGGCTGAGGTGAGGAATTTGAAAATGTTTTTTGTTTTTTTTTAACAGTAGAAACTTACTTAATGTTAAACATAACAGGATAGCAAATTTACTACTTTTCTTTAGAAATAAACACAGAATCAAATGAAATGTGCTCCCAATTATCACATTCATTAAGGACTATTTTGAATGTAATAATGAACTTTTTGCTTCTGATTGGAGATAGAATTCATGATGATAAATTAGTGAGTATATCTACTGGAAGTTGCCAAATTATAGAGCTCAGTGAATACAATTAATAAAATCATTCACCACCTACTTGAAAATGATAAATATAAATCTAAAAAGCCCCCAAAATATCTTTCACATATAAATGTAGGTCTTTCTTTGAGGAGATGCCAGATAAAAATTAACCTTGAACACTAACTAATGTGGCTTCATCTGGTTGATTTGTCTGCCCAGGAGTCTGGGTTTGAGGCATTAACTTTCTTGTGTTTAGACAAGGGTGACTCCCATTAAACCTGGAGCAAAATGAGAGAATCTCTTATTTTCTGTTTATCAGGTGCTGCTCAATCATAATCACTGTAGGAATCACACTGCCATGTTAACTGGCATGAATGTGAGCTGGTTATAAGAAACAGCTTTAATAGAGATCACAGTAGAAGTGGAACACCAGAAACTGCTACCTATTAAATTCAACTCTGTTATTGGTGGTCAGATTAACAGGCTGATAAGAGAAATAGAAAGTGAAGATGTTGATGATGATGATGATGATAATGATCGTTATTAGAAATGGCTTCTGTATGTTGAGTTCTTAATTGATTGGACAATGTGTTATGCATATATTACATTTTGTACCTTCCCGACAATATGAATAAATTATTATTATTCTCTTTCTTCAGAGGAGGAAACAGAATGCACCAATATTGTTTTTATGGAATTTAGCACTTTTATTGTCATTAAGACTTTCTCCACACTTCACACAAATTCTCCTTTGCCTAGAAGGTCATCTCCTCTACAAATCTGTGCATCTTTTTTATTTTGGATCATCAAGAAGTGTTGACTGCTATGACTTTCCAGCATTGAACTTAAACAGTACGTCAGTGTAGCTTTGCTTCAACTCTTTTTGAACATTTTTTAGTTATGTTTTCCATACTCCCACTCAAAGTTCTCCAAAAGTTAGAGAATATCTTCTATTTCTTTTGAATCCTCCCAAGATTCTCTAGAACAATGCCCTAACTGGAATAGAAATCCCATACATTTTGTTTTGCAGTGAGATTGGAATCTACCATGGTTTTAAATATTTCTGAAAAATGAAATGTTGCTTCTTCCCATGTTAGCACATCTCAAAGTCTATCAGCATTAATTGTGAAGATGTTTGCCCTTGCTTCTTGCCAGATTACCTCATGCCAGTCCCTCTCTTCACTGAATCTTTCAAACTTTCTCTCTGTGATAGCACTTTATATACCTGTTATATGTTTTATATCTTCCTTCATCTACTTGGAGACATACTAATGGGTCTTCAAATGATCATTATGGATATATTTATTTTTAATACGGATATCTCTCTTTGAATTATGTTCTAAATAATTAATATCAGAGGAAACATCTGAAACTAAACAGAAATTATTATTCTAGTTATCTTGTATTTTTGCTCGTGGAAAATCATGACATACCTATATTCTGTAATCATTAGTTTGTAAGTTAGTGACTTGTTTGTTAGGCTCCTTGAGCTTGAATTATCTAAAAGTTACATTTATAGGCATTTCTTTTTCTTCTGTAGAAATTTAGGTTTCAGTTTTCTTGTAACTTTTTTTTTTTTTTTTAATTTAAACAATGGTTAGACGCTACAAAGTAGATGGCATTGCCTCAACGGTATGTGGATTGTCAGGGCTGGGGTCTCTTCCATCTTTCTCTATGGGAGTTCTAACCTCTCTTTTATATAATACTCTAACAACTTTTAATTAAAAGGGGGAAGGAAAATAAGTTAGAAAGACACCTGATTACTTCCAACTAGAAGTGTTGAACTTTTCATTACAATTTAGTTGTGTATTTCCCTAGGAATATAGAAGTTGTATTTATAAAGGTAGGTTTTCTTATGGTGGTAGATTGAGATATTGGTGCTTATAATGAAAATGTTTCAGTATTTTCCTCGAGCACACCCAGACCCTAATCCCTGTTTTAAAGTGTTCCTTTTAGTGTCACATTGCAAAATTAATCTTTCCATTTGCTTCACTCCACACCGTTTAATACTGCTTGACTCTAAATAAAGCACCATGACATGAGCTTTAAATAAAAGCTGGATATGGCCAAGTAGTGTGCATATTGTGTTTGGGATTAAGAAACTAAATTCGACAGGTAATGGAGTAGGATTTAACTGCTCCATGATGCTAAACTGTGAGGTGTCATGTCAATCATCTGTCTAGAAATATAAGCTCTGAAAGGAAAGTGAGATGTATTTCAGATGCCTACTCACACAAGTAAAAGGTTAGCTCCTCAAGGAAGAGTAGTGGGCAGACTGCTACTCTTCATCTCTCTCTAGGGGAGTCTGAGAGTTAAGGCCATCATACAAATAGGCTTATTTGCTAGAAGATTAGCTAGGTTTCCTTGGAGACATAATAAAGAAACTTCGGCAACAAATGGCCAGTTCTTTATATTAAATAAAGAAAAACAAGACTTAAAAGCAGAGAGGGAGTGAATGTGGAACATTTACAGAGTGTTTCTTACCTATTTAAGAGAAAAGCATATCAAGCATATAAAAGACATAGATTTTGAAGTATTTCTTGCTAAGGGAGTTGCCAGTAATATTAAGCACCTGCTCTTATCCTTGATGACCAGGAAGTTTTCAACCCAATTTTGTATTCAATCATGATAACTATATTAGTTTAATGCTTTGATAAATTTGCTGTAATTTAATATTTTCCCCTATATTTTAGCTGTCCTAATTTTTCATTGTAATTCTTTCTTTGAAGGAAGTAAGATACAATTAATAAATGACAAATACAATGTCCTTTGAAAATACAAATTATCTGTCTATCCATCTATCTACTTTGAAGGATGACACAAAGAGTGCTTAGAACTAAATTGCTGAAGTGTATGATTATGCATTTAGTCCAGAGTCTCAACCTGATGTGTAGTGCTTTTACTGTGAAGCTCCCATTAACACTGATTGTCCAATTTAGTGCTTCATTAATGAACCATAGACCACTTGTAAATTTCTGACTTACAGAATCAAACACATTTAAAGTTTTAGTCTCCTGAAAATGTCTTCACCTGACAAGCTGATAATAAAAGCTTTGCCTTCCTGCATCCACTTAACCCTTCTGCTATGTCAATTTGGGTTATTGTCAGTTGGCATTCTCTTTAAAAAAAAAAAAAATGTATCTAACATTTATAGCGATAATAATAAGAAGACCAAATATTTGTACGATACTTACTGTGTGCTAAGTTTACTGTCATTTATTGATGACTGATGATTTCCAGGTGTGTTATCATAAGTATTCCTTATATATTAACTTATTTAATGCACATGATGCCGTGATATCACTATGCCTGTTATTTCCATTTTATTGATGGAGTTACTAAGAGAGATTAACTTACCACGGGCTATAGATCTGGGAATTTGAATTGGGAAAGTCTGGCTCTAGAGTATGCCTTCTAAAGCCTGATCTTATGTGCTAAGTACATATTCATTCCCAGAAAGTAGAAAAGGGCTTTATAAAGGAAAAAAGGAGCTGATGGATTTGTCTGCAATAGGTAAAGAACAACAATCTGCACACAAATCAACCTTTACATAAAGGTTTTGCTTTATGTTTTCTTAATAGAACTCTTAGTGACTATACCCACAATTATTTCATCAGCTCTAAGGAAGCATAATGTGTATTGTCTCATATTCAGAAACTGGCAATTTGTAGATAAGCATAGACCAAATTTAGAATAAAAAAATTGAGATTTCTGTCATTGAAAATCATAATATTGTCAATTGGGTCAACCCACTTTGAAAACAATAAATTCCACCGTAGCCATGATCAATCAAGTAAGTAGAATGAATAAAAAAATATAAAAGTATTTACAAGACATTTGAGAAACTGACTTTGATAAGCAAAAAACCCACATCATTATTTCCTGCCTGAAGCCAGAAGAAAAAGTAATTATATTTGGAATGTACTTTTGCTCAATTCTGCCAGTCAAACTCATGCTCAATCTTCAAAGTCCGCATCTTCAGAGTAGCTTTTCTGATTCCCCAAGTCCTCTACAATATGTTGTGTATCTTTGACAGTTCCTCTGAAAGATATATTATCTTTTTGTGTATTTCTATTACATACTATAATATTTTGTAAATTCTTTGAGGGTAAGGACAATATCTTTTCCACCTTTCTACATATTTATAAGCAATCAACAAATGTACATTGATCCACTGACTGGCAGCCTCACGTGGTCTCCAATGGTTTGGGGTCATTAATACACTGGGAAACCAATCTATAAATCAAATTTATTCTAACACTTGTAATGAATGGATAGAACCTACAATTATCAGAGAAAATTAAAATAAAAAAGCAATTACATATGGACAGTAAATAAGGAGAGCTGCCTTACCTGGCAAAACTGGTTGAGGGGACAAGTTCTCAGCAGAGAATTAGAAATTATCTACTGCAAAATGTAGACTAGAAATAGTTTCCTGATGAGCTAAAGATTCTGTTATCTGTGTAACCAGAAAGCAATTAACCTAAAATATAACCAGTTCCATATCATCTACAAACCAGGGATGATAATATATTGTGATAAATGAAAAAAGTGACTTAATGACAATTGCAAGCAAAAGTCAGTTGTCTTATGGTATATACTATCATAAGACCTAGAGGGGGAGACCACCATATCAGAAATAACCTTTACATTACTCAAAAGCAATGGAGACACTACATAATAGAAAGACGTGTTTAAATATAACTAGAAGAACAAACTCTGTTTGAAACTATTTTAAATTGTACATGAACTTTATGAGAATTATATATCCCATATTACTACCCAACTCATTTTGTTTTGATAGTGGTTTAATAAAAACCTGCAAGTAATTGAGTTAGCTTTCCACATTTTTGGCATCCAAATTTTAGACTTGATTCAGTTAAAACTTAATTTACATGCCTATTGATCAATAATCTTCAGCTTAATATCCTAATCAGCAGTTCTCTTCGGATAAAGGATAATGTGAAACTGATGAAATTATTCATTCTCATGTGATAATTCCATCTTAGACCAACCCTCTTGCCAATGGAGTGCCTGGTTTTCTAGGATATAGTTTAGGGCACAAAATATATGCACAGACATGCTCAGGAGTTTCTTCTGTGTTTTTATTTATGTTCATGAAGACCATAATAATCATTTTCCTTTGGGCAGTGAGGGGGCCAAATACCACCATTATGTCTGGACTGATTGTTTGGGTGCTCTGAAGACAGTTTCAGAGTATCATTTGGCTTTTAGTCAGTTACATAAGTAGTTTTATCTACTTTGTAAAGTAATTATCTACTTTATGCAGTTCATAAAGTAGATAATTTGCTGCATCCTTCATTTCTGCTTTTCCAAAAGTCTCTCTCTTCAGATCTTCTTGTCAGAAAACAGAACTTTTCTCCCAAGGATAGAGCACATCTTGAATACACAATGATGTATCTTAGCCACAGTGTATGTTTTAAATATAACATGGAGTATGAGTATACCCTAGGCTCATACTTTTGCTTATCTTTATACTCCCTTTTAATTACTAATTTTTACAGGATTTATTTATTTTAATATTAAAAGAATACCCCATTAAAATTCTTGGTTGCTTTTGGTAACAGCTAAGTAGCCAGTGCTTGATAAATGCCTCTTGCAAAGATAGAAGCAATGTGAACAGCCCTCTGAAACTGTCATAAAAGAGAGGGAGTCATGAAGAATCATATGGAAGTAACTGAAAAAGGTTCACCATTTTCCACAATGAGTGAGAGGTGAATTCTAGAAGAAGTGGAAATCTGTAAAGGTCACCCTTGAATTTTTACACTGGAGTAGATGTGGTAAAAAGCACAATATTGAAGCTATTAAAATTTAGATTGCTTATGGGATTTGCATAGAAAACACACTGTTTCTTTGAGTCATAAATCCTTTGGGAACAAGTCTGATGCCGGAGAGAATGTGTAACTTAGAAACAGAAATGTACATTTCCTCCCTAGGGTGGAAGAAAGGAATAGAGAATGTTTTTTAAAGTGCCTTTTGTATTTACATCTATAGGAGGTGGACAAAAAAACCCCCAGCACTTCAATTTTCTAGTCTGGTTCATTAATCACATTAGCAATGCTTAGGGAAAACACAAGACAGAATAAAATACAGTTCCAACTGGCACAGTGCAGCATTTAGGATTTCTAGAATATAGCATAACACTCAAAAAATACACTGTAAGTAGTTTCCAAAAAAGAAGAAACCTTAATCATTCCATAAAATCCTGTGTTTTAAAGTTCTGAGTTCATTTAAAAAATATAAACTCACAAATATATTTGGCAGTACAATAAAATTTGAAAATTTTATAACTATTATATATAAAATAGAATAGACTCAAATTTAAAAAAATAGAGATAGTTACCTAAAAGAAAATATGTATTGCATTTATGCTGAGTATGATACTTTATTCATTTGATTCATGGCTTTGGTTATCAGCTTTATGTGGGTCATTACCAAATTTGTATCTCTAATCTGGTTTTGCTTTGAGATTCAGGTTCATGTCCCACCTAGCTTTACTGCTATTTTTCTCTCATCAAGCACAATTCATTATGTTTTTGATATCCTAAGTTGACATTTTCCCCTGATTTTCTGTTGCTGAAAATGACGAAGCCATTGTCTGCGTCCCCCAAGGGTGGGGAACCTTGAAGTTACCTTTGACTTATAAGCTGTCTTCAGCTCCATCTCACAAATAAGTCACTAAATCATTTTTAGTTCTACCTGCAAACTTCTCTTCCATCTGTTCTCTTTCTACTTTTACTTCTATGCTCTTTTGAGCTACTACTGAAGCTTCCATATTGATTTTCCTAGTCCTTTCATCCCCTGTTCACTCTTGCACTACCCTCAACTAAATTTTATTGAAACAAAGTCATGGAAAATTTCCTCTTCCCAAAGGCATTCAGAAGGTGATATCAAGCAGAATTATTTCTTTGTGGTCTTCAAAAACCTTCATAACATGGCCTGTCTTCAAGGAAGTAAAGTCTAATTCAAGAAACACAGAAAATACATATACAAGATAATTATGTAAAGAATTAAAGACCCAAGGAAGAATTCAGATGACAACTGTCCATGGATTTTGAACTGAGAGAGAGTAGAATACAGACCTCCTCACCTTCTGATATTTTCCAATCCAAAGTAGATTGTTTATTATTTATTGATGTATTTAACTATTTATCATTTTATCTTGTTGGCTGTTTCTTGTATGCATGATTTGAACTCCAGTGATATGTTAGCTCTTTGACATCATGATTATATGCTCAATACAGATCCTCCTTTATGGAAAATGATGTTGTTCATCCCAATAAACTTCTCATAAGTTGAAAAATTATAAGTAGAAATGTATTTAATAACCTAACTTACAGAACATGATGGCTTAGCCTAGCCTACCTTAAATGTGCCTAGAACACTTTCAGTATAGTATTTGATAAGTGACATGAGATATTCTTGATCTTTTTTAGAACATAGGCTTTATGTCAGATGATTTGACTCAGCATCACATGAGAATATCATACCACATACTGCCTGAGAAAGGACCAAATTCAAAATTTGAGGTATGGTTTGTACTAAGTGTATATTGCTTTTGTAATATATTGTAAATTCAAAAACAGTAAGTTGAGGGCAGTTTGTATTCAATTAATTAATTCCAAATTGAATTGAAGATCAGAAACAGTTCCCATTAATTATGATATCAAAATTATAATAATGTATAATTATATCCCAATATTAATTTATGAAATTTTCATGAGTCTTCAGCATAGAAAAAATAGTCTATTATACTTTACTGATGAATCATACATAACATTATAAGCAATCCTGATAGAATACTTGTTAAGCTTTTAAGAGTATATTTATACTTTTTCTCAGATTGTATATTGAAGTAGTTTTATAATAGATAAGGGAATGTTTGGGTAATATTTTGGTGAGATGATGCATGATAGGGATTCAGAGCACAAGCTTTGGAGTTGAAACTGTTCAGATACCAAGCTCATTTTCCTTAGGCAATTTTCATTTGCTTACATGTAGAATTGGATAATAATTGTATGTGTTATTATATACTTATATTTGCAATGTACACAAAATATAATTTATTATTATATTTTCTTAGGTAATTTCTAAGGATGTTTACAAATGAAAAACATGAAGTAGTTGTTAAGAGAAAAGTGATTGGAAACAGGTGATTATATGTGCTGATACGTGTATAATTTTATCTGTGACTATTATACATGAACAACATAATATGTGTGAGCAAAATTTAATTTAGAAATTCAAATAAAAAGAGTAAGTTTTAATGATTTTTTAAAAATCGTTAAAGCATATTATAGATTATTGCTTTAGTAGGCAAATCCTGATTTTTCATGCATTCTATTCATTTATACATATTCAGATATATTTATTATCAGATATGTGTAAAACTATCTGAACAATGCCTACCTTCAGAGAGCTTGTCATCAAGCAAGCAATTGTTAAATTACCATTGTGATTAATGTAGTGGAGTAATGCTAGATTCTATGAGAATGCATATAAGTGGGATATAGGTTGTCTGAGGGAATCAGAGAAGGCTTTCCAGGGGAAGTAAAATTTAAGTCGAAAATAAAGGATCAAAGTATTTATTAAGAGATAGCCAGGAAGAGAGATTCATATGCAAAGTGCCCTGTATGCATGAAGACTTGGATCCCCAGGGACTGAGCTGCCCCAGTGTGCTGTAAGGGGCAGAAGCAGGGAGATTCTTGTGACAAATGGGAAACAGAGGAAGGGTCCAATCTATCAAGGCCTCACTATTCAAGTCAGGTATATTGGGCTTTCTTCTTTTTTTTATTAAATCATAGCTGTGTACATTGATATATTCATGGGGCATCATTCACTAGCTTCACAGACCGTTTACCAAGTTTCACATATACCCTTGTAAAATGCACCGCTGGTGTAATCCCACCAATCCCCTTCCCTCTACCCACCTCCCCCCTCCCTCCCCTCCCTTTGAAGACACTGAAAGGTTTAAAGGAGAAGAGCCACTAGACTTTTGTCTCATTTCAGTGTTTGCAAATGAAGAAGCAAATTGCCCTGTTACCTCAGAGAAGCTCATTAATTTCATTATCCTTGTCTTCAAGAAATAATCCCAATGAATCATGGAGTTATTCCTGGGAGAACATGGGAAAATTAGCGAAATCTTTTGTAATATAAACAAAACAAGTTGAGAGAGAGAGTGCAAGCCAGAGTGCACAAGAAACAAAGAGATAGAATGAGAATGAGAAACGTGCTTAACATTTTACCTGTAACATTGACACTATTCTGCAGGGCAAGGTCAAGAGTTGAAAGAGGAGTACAAAAAGTTGTGAATGATAGATAAGAACACAGGACTTAAATAATTACATGTATGAATATAGGAAGGAGAACATTTTTGTATTACCCCTGCAAAAAAATTTAGGAATTAAAGTTAGCTCAACTCAGTTGAAAAAAAGAGCACAAAATATGATGAAAAATGTATAACTAATTTCATTATTATTTTTCTCTTAATATATAAATCAGAAAGTCTGTATAGAATGACTCCTGAAGGATCTGCTGGGAATTTTTTTTTCTAGAACATTAACTTTATATCCACATTTTAAAATCAAAAACTCATAACTATAAGGAAAGGTAATGGAAATACATTTCATGAGGGTCTCTGACCTGCAGCAACGGCTGTACCTAATTGTTTTGTCCAAACAGGTCTTTCTACCAATTTTGAAAGATCTCTTGAGTAAAACCTGTTCTATTGAAAGAATTTTCAGGGTGAACTGCCAAGTCAGAAGAAAGCAGTAAGCCAAAATTCAGAGTCATTAAGATTACAATCCCTGCACTATAGAAACAGGAAAGACCCCAAGAGGACAATGTCGAAGGTCATGCTGACACATTGACTTGTCCTGAAAAGACTACAGGATTTGACTGGAATAATCCTAGATGTATTTATAGAGCACCCATTAGGTGACTGGCACTGTTCCAAACAAACCTTCTGGGTGGTGGAAGACTGGTCGTTTTCTGCAGAGAAGAAAATTGATTTTCTACCTAGGATCGACTTTATGGGGCGCAATCTATTTGTTTTATTTATGGCTTGAACTCAGTTCCCTGCTATACTAATTCAAATTCTGTAGGTACAGACCTCCTTCTTATTTAGATATTGACTGGAAAGGGATTCAGCTTAGAGTTGGCCTTTCAGTTAGTTGCAGGGGGGTGGATTTATGCTAAGAAATGGGGCTGAGGCTTTCAAGGGTTTGTTTTCATTGCTAAAGCCTCAGGGACACTACTTTCCAAGACTGTTGGTTGGACTTCACAATAGTGGAAGCCTGTACACTCCATACTGAAGGCGATTTATTAGACTCAAGACAAAATTAAACAAAGGAAAACTTAATGGAAAAGTTTGGTTTCTTAATATAAAATTCTGTATCTGAGTAAAGGATGAATGGCGAAGAAACTCAGGAGAGTATTCATGGAGAGATAAGACCATGATTTTACTTTGGGAGTCAGAAATTCCAACTTAATTTCAATTAAATTGGAAATTTTATAAATTTTTTAATTATTGCCAATTGAGTCGTATAGTCCAAGTACCTAGATTTAAGAAAGCCCATCTCAAAGAGTTTTATATTTTTTTAAAGAAAAAAAAAAACACAGAACTCAGAGGAGCCTTTACTCTAATCATTCCTGGAACTTATATGTTCTCTTTACTGATAGCAAGAAGCCAAAGACCTTTATACAAAATAATTCTCAATGGGGATAGACGAATTGCTGAACTTCAGAAAGGTTATGGACACATCTATTGGATGCAAATCATAAAATCTGAGTGAAACCGCACAACCAGACATGATTGACATACCACACAAGCCATAAATGTAAATAAGTACCATAGTGGTGAAAAACAAGTATTTCTTTTTTAAGATATAAATTGATTTTGGAATTTTTGAATGAGTTTACAATTATATAAACAAAATCAAAGCTTTATTGTCTGGTCATTAACTGCTATGAACATACATTTTTCCTGCTTCGAGAATCTATTTGCATTTTAATTTTTAAACCATTTTCTATGTGTTGTAGTAATGGTAAATTATACCTTTAAAAGTGCTTGTGTTTTTGCAAAATATATGTAGATGTTCCACCCTCTTACACTTTGAGTTGACTATCAAATATATTTAACTTACTCTCATTTTTCTCAAGGACTCTTTTGAAGAAGGCCATTTTATAATGTTTTCTTCTAATTCTTCCTTCATAAATTCATATCTAGTTAGAACACGGGACCACACCAAAACTATCTTCTTTTTTAGCAACCCTATATATCATTCTTAAATATTAAATTAGTAATCTCATTCGTTTTATGGATAGGTTATTTAATTTTCTCACTGCCTTTAGAGTGACCAAAAATCTTCAGCAATCTGTTGAAGATTTACTGCTAATAGAAAGGCTGAGGAATGAGTCATCACAAACCATTTATTTTAAAGACTTAATTGCACATTTCTGTGTTAAAAGTAGTGAGTGAAAAGAATGTGAATAGGAAGCACCTTTGGCCCTGGAATTTGACACATTAGATATGAAATGACACAAATACCCAGCTCCTAAGAGAACAGAAGCATAAAATTCTTTTAAAACTACAAGTGAATTTTGAGAAGCTGCTGTCAATTTTCATAATGTATGCATAATGTGGTAAAACGGTGCTCCCCAAATGTTTTCTTATTGGGATAGATAGAAAATATTTTAGGCTTTTCAAACCGTGTAGTCTTCGTCACATCTCATCTCTGCCCTGGTACCAATAAAGCATCCATAGACAACAAGTGACTGTGTTTTAATAAGAATGTATTTACAAAAACAGATATTTGGCTGGATTTGGCCTGTAGGCAAAGTTTGCTGAGCTCTGTGGTGTAATAGAATAGATTCTGCTCAGAACTGAACAATATAAAACAGTGCTTTTGAATAGTTTCTGCTGGATCAGGGTTATAAAGCATATACAGATTCACCATTAATGAGAGGTTTGAATATTGCCTTTGCTGTAACTTCAGTTTTTTTTAAATTTTTAGATAGCACTACTCCTTCCCTATTTCAAATACGATCATACATCTACCGTTCACAGAACTATGTAGTCACATAAAAGACATTCTACAAAAGTACTGAATGAAAAAAGGACTTGCTGAAGTTGCTTGCAAAATTCTACTTAAACATACTATTTCTCTACAGAATGTGTTTGTTGAAATATACTTTCATTATGACGTTTACTATATTGTCTTATCAGTTATAATTTACTTCCTTCTTAAAATATGGGTTCCTCGTGGTCAAGTTCTGTGAATGTTTACCTTTGTATTACTGAAATCTAGCACAGTACTTTCCTTACTCTCTTTTGGGTGAAGCATATAGCCCACCTATATGTAGCATATAGCCCACCTTATAGGCTAAGAATTTTCCAAGCACCATAAGTTCAGGGGCAATATTGTGTTCCATTTGCCCTCTCAGCTTTATTAAAGAACATTTGATAAATAAAAAGTGTATGCATTTATGGTGTACAATGTGATATTTCGATATATAGAGACATAAATTAAATCAAGCTAATTAACATATCCACCACTTCACAACTTATAATTTTTATTTTTGTGGTGAGAACATTTAACAACCAATCTCTTAGTAATTTTCAAGTACATAGTACATTCTTATTAACTACAGTCACCATGCTGCCTGACAGATCTCTAGAACTTATTATCTTGTCTAACTGAAACTTCATACCCTGTAACCAACGTCACCCCGATCTCCACCTTCCCTCCTTTCACCACCCCCTCGTAACTACAAATTATATTTTCTTCTATGAGTTTGAATATTTTAGATTCTGCAAATAAGTTTTTGTCAGAATTTCTGTGCTTGGTTTATTCCACTTACGATAATTTCCTGCTGGTTCACCCTCACT
The DNA here is from genome assembly GCF_027406575.1 of Nycticebus coucang. Lineage (NCBI taxonomy): Eukaryota > Metazoa > Chordata > Mammalia > Primates > Lorisidae > Nycticebus > Nycticebus coucang. The sequence goes on along the minus strand of NC_069794.1, from coordinate 57,852,652 downwards.
GTGTTCAATGACTATTTTTTCCTCCGTACAGGTTCCACATTTTCTTTACCTGTCTATACATGGAGGACACAGGCTGATTCCATCTCATGGCTATTGTGAATAATGTTGCAAAGGACAAAAGAGTGCAGATATCTCTTCTGTGCCATAATTTTACTGACGTTGGATACATACTCAGAAGTGGGGTTGCTGGATCATATTGGCAGTTCCATTTTCAATTTGGGGGGTACCTTCATACTGTTTTCTATACTGGCTGTATTAATTTCCCTTCAAGTTAGGGTCATTTTCTAACCTTGTCTTCATTCTCTGATCTTTAAAGAGTGACTGAAGCTACTGGCTGGCATTTATCCAGTTTGAACAGATATCTTTAACAAAAGACAATCTAGTTTGGGATATTATAAAACATGGATTGTGAATGATGCCTTTCCATACCAGGAATGATAACTAAGTATGGTGTACTAAGTGTTTACCAGACAATGGGTACATCACAGTGTAACAAATATATATGTATATATATTTTTTACAATGATTTGTAATCCTCCTCACTATGTGTATAGAACTAAGTTGCTGCTCCACTGTGATCCCCTCAAATCCTGTCTATGATTTGTAGGTGCCTTTCTCAGCTTCTACACAGCTGCCATCTCTGTTTGGAAGGCTGCCCTCAAAATACTAGAGTTACTTTGCCTGTGCTTGCAGAGAGTTGGAAATGCCTGAAATCTTGTGTGTTCTTTGATGCGGTCCCCAGAAAATGACTAACTGTAGTAGAAGGGTGGAAATCCAGTTGTCCTGCCCTGAGCAGGGACAAGCATGATTTATTTATACATCAAACTCCCCTGCAGCATCAGCTGAGGCTGGGACTTTGTCTAAAATCACAGCCTACTTGCCTTCACCGTTCTGTTTTTTTTTTGTACTCCTTCACTCCCTCATCAAGGAACCTTTCCTTTAAAAATGACTTGCCCACAAATCCTTGCCCACAGTCTCCTCTCTGGGACTGTTCCGGGAAGCTCGGCGACATGAGCGAATATTCAGCTGAAGAAATGTTTTCTCTTTGGTCTTCTTTCTCCTCTTTCCCCCCATCTGCTCTTCGCCTTTCCTCTCTCCTGCCTTCTCCTGCTTCCTCACCCTGACTCTGCATTCTTCATTGATGCTTCCTGGGCCACACGGCATTCGTGACCTATGCCATTTTGGTTTGAAATGGTCTTTCTCACCTTAGCAGCAGGAAAGGTTTCACTACAGCTGTTTCTTTGGCAGGAGCAGTGCAGCTTCTATGCTGAGTTCAACCTGAGAAGTGCTTCCCTACGGAGTAGAAGCCATGAATTGTATAGCACTCCTTGTTTCATGCTATTAAATACCTGCTTGAGCTCAGTAGTATCTCAGGTTTTAAAACCTTTTCCCTAAGTGTATATTTTTATTGAAGTATAACACACATACAGAAAAGCATACAAATCATAAAAGCCACAGCTCAATACATGGTGCAAAGTAAACAGAACCGTGTAGCTACCACCAGCTTAAGAACGAGAACATGACCAGCACCCAAGAAATTAGATCCTGCTCCTCCCTGGGTATGACATGCCCTTAAAGGCAACTGCTATTCTGGCTGCCAAATACATTGTATAGTAGAGAATTAATCCCATGCTAAGAGAGGTCTGGGCTTTTCCCTTGGTGATATTTTGGCCTTTGGAACATCCTACCAGATAGCAGGATCTTTGCTTGCCTTCCAGGATGTCTAACCATGTGATTTATGATGGCTCTTTGAGATAGAGATCAATTTTGATCTCTGGAAAAACTGGAGACTAAAGGTATTGGCTTAAACCTGCAGGGTAGGATGAGACTAAAAGTCAACCATGATGACACTATGGGATCAAGCCCCAATAGAATCTCTGGACACCAAAGGCTCTAGGGAGCTCTTCCAATTGGCTATTCTCCATGCATATTGTGACAAGTTCATTCCAGAAGTGCAAAATGTCTCTGTGGATATGGAAACTTCTCATTTGGAAACCTCCCGGCTTCCTCTCCGTGTGTCTCTTCTGTGGCTGGTTCTAATTTGTATCCTTTTGCTTCATAAAAGCATCATCATAAATAGAGCTTTTTCCTGAATTCCATGAGTCCTTCTAAGAAATTATAGAACCTGAGTATACTTGAGGACACCCATGAACTTGCAGCCAGTTGGTCTGAAATGAGGGTGACCAGAGGACCCAGAAATCATGGCTGATGTCTTCTGGTGACTGTGACCTTTACCTTCACAGTTTGTCTAACTCATTGCAATGAAAGATATGTTTGAATTTAGTTTTTGAACCTATGTAAATGGAATCATATAATGTATCCATTTTCATTTTCTAGCTTTTTAAAACCAACATGTCTATGTTATGTGTACCACTGATTTGCTCTCTATTTTATATATTGATTCCATTATATGATGGTACTGTACTTTATTTATTATTTTACTGGTAATGGATGTTCATTTTTGTTTCTACTGTTTTTTTTTTCCCCCAAAAAGTAATTATTCTCTAAACATTCTCGTATTTGTCTTTTGGCAGATACTCATTCATCTTGGGTATATACAAAGGAGCGCAAATGCACTATCAGAGTAAATTGGTAATTCCAGCTATAGGCCATCCCATGCAATACTTTCCAAAAGGTTTGCATCCATTTTCTCTCATTTCTACCAGTGCAGGGTGAGAGTTCTGGTTGTTCTACATTCTTTTCTTTCTGTCTTTCTTTTTTGTTTTGTTTTTGAGATAGTCTCACTCTGGTGCCCAGGGTAGAGTGCTATGCCATCATAGCTCACAGCCAACTCAAACACTTGGGCTCAAGCCATCCTCTTGCCTCAGCCTCCCCAGTAGCTGGGACTATAGGCATGCACCATCCTGGCCTTCTAGGTTTCTTTTTGTATATTTAGTAGAGACAGGGTCTTGCTCTTGTTCAGGCTGGTCTCAAACTCCTGAGATCAACCAATCTACCCACCTCAGCTTCCCAGAGTGCTAGGATTACAGGTATTAGCCATTGTGCTCGGCCGTTAGTTGTTCCACATTCTCAACATCCTTGTCAACACTTGGTATTGTCTGTCTCTTAAATTATAGCCATTCTAACATATATGAATGCATTCAACTTAAAATTGTACCAGCAAAAACAATAACATTGACATTTGTTGAAGTGTAAGAATTCACAGGTAACATACACAGGGAACGACAATGAAATGATAGATTGCTTGAGAGTAGGAACACAGACCACCACCACCCCAAAACAGGCATTTGCTTAGAAATTCTCCATAGAACTAGGTTTGGTGTTGGCCCAAACCTACAGGATAGGATGACACTAAAGCAGTCAAAGATTATAAATATGATTTCATCAGTGCTCAGTAAAAGGATGTAACATCATACACTCCATTTATTTAATAGATAAAAGATTATACAGATTTTCTATTTCTTTTTATTTCCATTTAATAAAAATTAACCATTTAGTCTTATCTCTCAACCTTCCTGATGTTTTTTAAAAAATCAAATCTTGGACCTAACAGAAATTTTAGAAGCTCTACATGCCATCTTTCTCCAGAGAGTGTTTAATTTATAATAAATGTAAAGTGCTCTTAGAGCAGGCGCAGGTCATCTTGTTCCAGTCAGAGGCTGTGTAAGATGAGGTAAGGTTTGGCCTTCGTGGACACTTGTCTAGTTCTGATTCACTCTTTTTCTCAGGCCTCATCTTCACTGTTCTTAACTGAAAAACCGGAGTTGTTACCAGGGCTACTTTTCAATGGTGGGTCTGGTCTCCACTTTTTATCTCCTTATCATCGTAAGGCTCCTAAGAAAGCTCTAGTTCAGCTTTTATGCCAGGTAGGTCCTTCTGTCCACTTGGTTCACTGTCCTCTTACAACCATAGATTAAGAATTTAAAAAAGGCCTCATTTCCTTCAGGTTATCTGTCCTCTGGAGTCTTGGTTCCTCTATTCCTTGTTGTTTTAGGAACCCTGAACTACAATCTTTTCTTCCCATCCCAAGAGAAAGGCCACTCTGAGCCACTGCTTTCTACTTCCAAGCACTGTTTGTCCCTGAGAAATCAGGTTTTGCCTTTAGGGAGAAAACGTGCCTGAGAATTGGGCCCCGCTCACCGGACTTCCCTTCTCTGTGGGATCCCATCACCTTTTGTCTTGCCTACTTACATGCTCACCGACGCCGGCACACTGTCCTGTTTTCGCTTTGTATTTCACTCAGCTCTTATAGTTGATCTCAGCAGAAGAGCTGACTGGACACTATCTACTCTGTCATGGTTAGAAGTGGAATTCCTGTCCTTTTGGGTTGTTTCAGGTTTTCCTGTTTAACTGTGTCATTTATTTGGAAAGGTAAACTAGCATTTCCATTTCAGAGTAACTTATTCTGTATAACAGGGCTCTTAGTTCTTAAGTCTCTGTCTCCAAACTACATCATCTCCATTTAAAAATCTGGGATATTGCATTTCTCCAAAATAGACTAGAAATGCCTCCATTTTGTTAAGCATGTGACACTTCTCTGCTGTAGGGTGGCCCAGCATATGTGTGCATGTGTGGGAACCTGCGTGTCCTTTCTCTTCTTCTTTTTTTTTTTTTTTTGTAGAGACAGAGGCTCACTGTACCACCCTCGGGTAGAGTGCTGTGGCGTCACACGGCTCACAGCAACCTCTAACTCTTGGGCTTACGCGATTCTCCTGCCTCAGCCTCCCGAGCAGCTGGGACTACAGGCGCCCGCCACAACGCCCGGCTATTTTTTGGTTGCAGTTTGGCCAGGGCCGGGTTTGAACCCGCCACCCTCGGCATATGGGGACGGCGCCCTACTCACTGAGCCACAGGCGCCGCCCTCTCTTCTTAAAAGTTTTCTTAGGGGAGGATGTAAAACACAGAATTTACTTAAGAACAAGTATAATTTTTCACTGAAACTAATTCTTGAGCCAGAAGTAGATGTTTTAAATACACGTACATTTGTCTTTGCAGCTTGCACACATATGCTGAACCAGTATTCATTCTTTTTAGCTCTTGGTTTGCCTCTATGTGAAATATTGATTGTAATTAAGACTTTGCATTAATATTCTGCTCTAAAATGTAAGTTTGGGTAGATCTGTTGCTTTCAGCATTATTATGTTGCTTTTGACTAACTAATGCACGTATAAGATAAATAATTCAAAAGATATAAAACAAAGTGAAGGGTAACTTTCTCTCACTATTGTTTTACAGACATTTGTTTCATACCAAAGAGACCATCATCCTTACTTGTATCTGGTGTATACTTCCAGATAATACAAATGTTTGTACCAATTAAAATAATAAAAATTTTAGTATGCAAACACATTGTTCATCATCTTGCCTTTCCTTTTTTTTTCCTACTTAGTATGTCTCATCGCAAGTTCCACACTGATAAATATGTGCATGTTGCCTTGTTCATTTTAACTACTGTGTAACATTCCATTATTTAACCTGCTTTTTAATTAAACATTTAGATTTTTTCAAATCTTTATTACAAAATACTACAATAAATATTCTTGAATGTACATATGAGTGAACATAGGAATGGTCATATGTAACACGTCTGTCAGTTACATAGCTGGATCAAATGTTATGTGTGTTTATTCAAACTTTTATTTCTCTGGAGTTTTTAACTAGTTACTCATTGTTAAATTACTTGATAAATTTGGTGAAGTTATGAATATTGTAAAGCTTACATTGCATTTTATTTCAAAAAGCTTACAATCAGTAAGTCTGTTTTATTGAGGCTTCTTTTAGCAAAATTCCATGTAACATTGCGTTTTTTTTTTTTTTGGCTCAAACTCAAACTACTATAAGAAAATGAAAAGAAAAATGATTTCAGAAAAAAAAAGTAACTGTATTGCATTAATTTTGGCCTCTTTTTGACTATCTCTTAAATTTTACTAAATATTAATTTGAAATTGTGTAGGCTAGTTATATCCAACAAGGCAACTGTGATATCTTTTAATATATGCTCTTATTACCCAATATTTTTTTCAGATCTAGTTCCACATAACCAAGAATATTCAATTTTGATCCAAATAAAGTTTTATTAGATAAGAATTGAAGAAAATAATTAGTTAGTGATTGGAAACGTGGCTGCAAAGAAAATGGTTCAGCAGATCTGTCTGTCTCACCAAAAAATTGGGGACAATTTATTTCCAAGCTCTGTGGTAGACAGAAATCCAATCAAGAAATGCCCCTTGTTTAGAATCCTCTGATAGACTTTCAGCTTTCAATTGTACAAGAGTCTGCATAACAGACTGCCTTTTTTTATGGTGTTAAAATGCTGTGGTTCTCTCGCTAGGAAGAAAGTTACCCAAGGAAAAAGAGCAAGCATGGAGTTGGCTGCGTGCTAACCAGCATCTTACTGCTGGGATTTTTCTATCATAGGGAATTCCTCTCCCTTGACTTGAATAATAAGGAGAGCCACCACATGTCTGTGTATTCATAGTCACACAGCAGCTTTCATTATTATTTTTATTCTTATATTTCTGAATTTTTCATTCAGGCAGCCAGCCATGCAGTGCTTACTGTGTGGTGACCCTTTGCCAGACTATCTGCCAGTTGATGTGCACATGGTGCAAAGATGAAGAGAGAAGGCAGCTCCCACCCTCAGAAAGCTATTGTCTTAGTGAAATCAGGGAGTTAAACAAAGAAATATAATACAATGTGATGAGTAGTATGGCTGAAGTATTCAAGACTGATTTAAGGATGTGTAAGGGCTTCCAGAGATTAAATGGAGCCTTCCCTGAGAAACAGTGGGGAAAGCTAGTTTAGTAAAAGAGTTACCTGAAGATCAAATTCTGTAGAATTCTAACCCTGTCCCTGTCCTGATTGCAAAAAAAGGCCTGCAAAGCTTGTGGTTTCCAAGGATCTGTTGTATTCTGTTTCTCTTTACGGGGTCAGTGATTCTATCACACCAATTATTAGATGGTGTGCACTGAGTGAATAATGGCCATAATTCTCCACTCTTTCCAGGACCCATACTCTTTGCAATGTGTGTTTGCAGCTGTTTCCATCAAGAGATAGAAAGTTTTTCCCCTACTTCCTGATTTGGCACTACCCTTATACCTTGCTATTTGGTCACAATTGTCGTGGAAGAAAAGATGGGCCAGTTCCAAGCACATGCTTCCATTCACTTGGAATCCCCTGCCTATACAGTGAGATCAAACCTGGGCTAGCCTTCTGGAGAGTGAGAGGCGAAGTATAATAGAGTCGGGTCAGCCCAGTTCTCCCAGCTGAGGGCCCAGGCACATGAGTGAGTCCATCTGATGTTATTTAGTACAGAACAGCATGGCCCTGGACTCATGGAAAATAATAAATGGTTATTGTGTTACAATACTAAATTTTAATTTTTTAATGCAGCCATAGCTAATACCAGAGAATGGTTATAAGGATAAATAAAACAACACACACAACATTCTATTCTACCTATGTCTGTACCATAGTCATAACTGAAAATTATTTTTTATGTCTCTTTTGTCTATCATAGTAATAAGTGAAAATTATTTTTTGTTGCCTTAAATATTCTTCTAAACATGACTTTTGCTTTGATTCTAGTTACCTCTTACTCTCCACACACCTGCTGCTATCCTCAGGTCTTTGTGTGGGCTTTCTTAACAGTCCAGATGACTATCTTTTCCTCTCTTTTACTCTCTACACTCTTTGTTTCTCTATTTTTCATAAGAAACTTGATTGTCTAGTAGAGTTTCACATAATCTGTATTCTGCTGATTACATACCTGTGGCATTGACGTGTTTCTCTGCATTCTCTGTTTCATGATGGTAGAAATTATTATTTTTGAAGATCAAATTAAGTTCTGAAAGTTAGTTTTGTTCTTTTGGAATGAATGTGCACAAAAATACTTGAGAAACCTATTCTACTGAATAAGTCAGGGTTCTCCATCTGAAAGTCTGACCACAGTTTTCCTAAGGGATTTTAATTATTAAGGCAGTAATAATTCACAATAAATACAGTATAATTAGAATCCTTAGCTTGAGCACCATGTTGGGGATTCTAGAGTAAAAAGAACCACATGAATGAAGGTTGAAATGATCACTCTCCTTTTGCATAATGTTCTTACATCAGTTGGATTTTGCTACCATTACCAGTCTTCAAGCCTATCCCCAAAGGAAGGACTGACATTGTCAAGGTAGCTAGATGTGAACATAAGTGAGAAGGGACATTAAGAACGGGCTTCAAGGTGGGGGTGGGAGGAAAACCTAGTCTTCTGAAATAGGAAGTCTGGAGGGCCCATAAGAATGTGGTATGAAGGGAAGAGCTGCGCTGGAACCCATGATAGGCACCCTCCCACCTCCGAAAGAGCTGCGCTATGACCCACTATGGTCAGCCTCCCAGACCTCTGGAAGAGCTGCGCCGGGACTGGGATCGGCACCCTCTGACCTCTGGAAGAGCAGTGCCAGGACCCATGATCGGCATTCTCCGGAAGAGCAGCACTGGGCCCGTGATAGGCACCCTCCCGGACCTCCAGAAGAGCTGACCCATAACCTGCAATCAGCACCCTCCTGTACCCTCCCTGCCTCCACAAAGCCTGCTCATCCGGCCAGGGACTCTGGTAGCTATGGGCCCTCCAGAGCCCTCCCTAACTCTGCAAGGAGCCCTTCTCCTGGCCAGAGACTGCTGGAGCCTTGGGCCCTCTGTACCAAAGTCACTGGGCATCAGGCACTCCCAGAACCATGTGCACCACCCCCTGCCATGTTGCTGGATCCAGGATTGTCACACTCTGGAGCTGCTCCCACAACCAGAACTCCCTGTCTGGGGCAGCCCCAGAAGAGCTATACAGGGTCACTCCCTACAAAGATTCAGCAACAATAGAGTGATCCCCCTGGGTCTAATCTCGGAGAGACACCACTTCAACTCTGAGGATGGTCAGAGGCAATGGTGAGAAACAATCATGAGACAAAATCAGAGGAAAAACACTGGCAATATGAATAATCAGAGTAGATCAATTCCCCCAAGGATCAATGGGGTAGACACAACACAAGATCCCATGCACAAACAAATAGCTGAGATGTCAGAAATCAAATTCAGAATCTGGACAGCAGTAACTCAAAAGATGTCTCAAGAATTCAATGAATTCAAACACCAAATGACCAAAGATTTTTGACACATTGAGACAAGAAGTTGCAGCCCTCAAAGATCTGAGAAACACAGTCGAATCCCTCAGTAACAGAATGGAACAAGCAGATGAAAGGATTTCTGACATTGAAGACAAAGCTTTTGAACGCTCCCAAACTCTCAGAGAGGAAGAGAAATGTAGGGCAAAACCAGATCACTCTCTCAGAGAGCTCTGGGATAATTCAAAGAAAACCAATATTTGTGTTATAGGGATCCCCAAAGTGATGAAGTGGCTTCACAAGGCACAGAGTCTCTTCTCCATGAGATTATGAATGAGAACTTTCCAGACATGCCAAGAGATTCTGAATTTCAGATAGCTGACAGTTTCAGAACTCCAGCACGACTCAACCCAAAAAAGACATCCCTCAGACACATCATAATCAATTTCACTAATGTTAATATGAAGGAGAAAATGCTGAAAGCAGCCAGAAGAAAGAAAACTATCACCTACAAAGGGAAGAATATTAGAATAACTGTAGATCTCTCTGCTGAAACCTTTCAAGCTAGAAGAGGATGGTCATCGACTTTTAATCTCCTAAAACAAAATAACTTTCAACCCAGGATCCTGTACCCAGCTAAACTAAGTTTCATTTATGATGGAGAAATTAATTACTTTAAAGACATTCACATGTTGAAGAAATTTGTCACAAATAAACCAGCTCTCCAGGATATTCTCAGACCTATCCTCCATAAAGACCAGCGTAATCCTCCACCACAAAAGGAAACCCATCCCAAAAATGTTGAACAAATTCCAACTTCCATAGTTACAAAAGAATTAAAAATGCCCACCGGACTCTCAAAAGGCTTATCAATATTCTCAATTAATATGAATGGTTTAAATTGTCCTCTAAAGAGGCATAGTTTGGCTGACTGGATACAAAAACTCAAGCCAGATATCTGCTGCATACAAGAATCTCATCTTACATTAAAAGACAAATTAGAGACTCAAGGTGAAGGGATGATCATCTATACTCCAGGCAAATGGAAAGCAGAAAAAGCAGGTGATGCAATCCTATTTGCAGATGCAATAGACTTTAAACCAGGCATCCTCAAACTTTTTAAACAGAGGGCCAATTCACTGTCCCACAGACCGTTGGAGGGCTGGACTATAGTTTAAAACAAAAAAATATGAACAAATTCCTATGCACACTGCACATATCTTATTTTGAAGTAAAAAACAAAATGGGAACAAATACAATTCACACCGCTTCATGTGGCCCGCGGGCCACAGTTTGAGGTGGCCTGCTTTATTTATTTACTTTTTTCTTTTTTTTAATTTTTATTAAATCATAGCTGTGTACATTAATATGATCATGGGGCACCATACACTTGGTTCATAGATCGTTTGACACATTTTCATCACACTAGTTAACATAGCTTTAATAGCATTTTCTTAGTTATTTTGCTAAGACCTTTACATTCCACATTTACTAGGATTCACATATACCATTATAAGATGCACCGCAGGTGTAATCCCATTAATCCCCCTCCTTCCACCTACCTTCCCTATCCCTCCCCTCCCTTCCCCCTTCTCCCTATTCTTAGCTTGTAACTGGGTTATAGCTTTCATGTGAAGGTCCTACATTAGTTTCATAATAAGGGTGAGTACATTGGGTACTTTTTCTTCCATTTTTGAGACACTTTACTAAGAAGAATATGTTCCAGCTCCATCCATGTAAACATGAAAGAGGTAAAGTTTCCATCTTTTTTAAGGCTGCATAGTATTCCATGGTGTACATATACCAATATTTATTAATCCATTCGTGGATTGATGGGCACTTGGGCTTTTTCCATGACTTAACAATTATGAATTGGGCTGCAATAAACATTCTGGTACAAATATCTTTTTTATGGTGTGATTTTTGGTCTTCTGGGTATATGCCCAGTAGAGGGATTACAGGATTGAATGGCAGATCTATTTTTAGATCTCTAAGTGTTCTCCATATCTCTTTCCAAAAGGAATGTATTAATTTGCATTCCCACCAGCAGTGCAAAAGTGTTCCCTTTTCTCCACATCCGCGCCAACATCTCTGGTCTTGGGATTTTGTGATATAGGCTAGTCTCACTGGAGTTAGATGATATCTCAAAGTAGTTTTGATTTGCATTTCTCTGATGATTAAAGATGATGAGCATTTTTTCATATGTCTGAAGGCCATGCACCTGTCTTCTTCAGAGAAGTTTCTCTTCAAGTCCCTTGCCCAGCCTGCGATGGGATCCCTTGTTCTTTTCTCGCCAATGCGTTTGAGTTCTCTGTGGATTCTGGTTATTAAACCTTTGTTGGAGACATAACCTGCAAATATCTTCTCCCCTTCTGAGGGCTGTTTGCTTGCTTTACTTACTGTGTTCTTGGCTGTACAGAAGCTTTTTAGTTTGATCAAGTCCCAGTAGTGTATTTTTGAAGCAGCTTCAATTGCCCGGGGGGTCCTTCTCATAAAAAACTCACCCAACCCAATGTCTTCAAGGGTTTTCCCTGCACTCTCTTCTAGTATTTTTATAGTTTCATGTCTTAGGTTTAAATCTTTAATCCAGTGAGAGTCTATCTTAGTTAATGGTGAGAGGTGTGGGTCCAGTTTCAGTCTTCTACAGGTTGCCAGCCAGTTCACCCAGCACCATTTGTTAACTAGGGAATCTTTTCCCCACTGAATGTTTTTAATTGGCTTGTCATAGATTAAATAATGGTAATTAGCTGGATTCATCTCTTGGTTCTCTATTCTGTTCCAGACATCTACTTCCCTGTTTTGTGCCAATACCATGCTGTTTTGATCACTATTGATTTGTAGTATAGTCTGACGTCTGGTAGCGTGATTCCTCCTGCTTTGTTTTTATTTTTGAGTAATGTCTTGGCTATTCGAGGTTTTTTCTGTTTCCATATAAAATGAAGTATTATTTTTTCAAGATCTTTAAGGTATGACAGTGGAGCTTTAATGGGGATTGCGTTGAAATTATATATTGCTTTGGGTAGTATGGACATTTTAACAATGTTGATTCTTCCCAGCCATGAGCATGGTATGTTTTTCCATTTGTTAATATTTTCAGCCATTTCTTTTCTTACAGTTCTATAGTTCTCTTTATAGAGATCTTTCACGTCCTTTGTTAGATAAATTCCCAAATATTTCATCTTCTTTGGTACTACTGTGAATGGGATAGAGTCCTTAACTGTTTTTTCAACTTGACTGTTGTTGGTATATATAAAGGCTACCGATTTATGAATGTTGATTTTGTAACCTGAGATACTGCTGTATTCCTTGATCACTTCTAAAAGTTTTGTAGTAGAGTCCCTAGTGTTTTCCAGATATACTATCATATCATCTGTGAAGAGCGAAAGTTTGATCTCTTCTGACCCTATATGGATACCCTTGATCGCCTTTTCTTTCCTAATTGCAGTGGCTAAAACTTCCATTACAATGTTGAAAAGCAATGGAGACAATGGGCAGCCTTGTCTGGTTCCTGATCTCAGTGGAAATGATTCCAATTTAACTCCATTCAATATGATATTGGCTGTGGGTTTGCTGTAGATGGCCTCTTTCAGTTTAAGAAATGTCCCTTCTATACCAATTTTCTTAAGTGTTCTGATCAGGAAGGGATGTTGGATGTTATCAAAAGCTTTTTCTGCATCAATTGAGAGAATCATATGGTCTTTGTTTTTTAATTTGTTTATGTGCTGAATTACATTTATAGATTTACGTATATTGAACCAGCCTTGAGATCCTGGGATAAAACCGACTTGGTCATGATGTATTATTGGTTTGATATGTTGCTGGATTCTGTTAGAATCTTGTTGAATATTTTTGCATCTATATTCATTAGTGATATTGGTCTATAATTTTCTTTTCTTGTTGGGTCTTTTCCTGGTTTGGGGATCAGGGTGATGTTTGCTGCATAGAACGTGTTGGGTAGTCTTCCTTCTTTTTCTACCTTTTGGAACAGGTTGAGTAATATAGGTACTAATTCCTCTTTAAAGGTTTGGTAGAATTCTGATGTAAAACCATTTGGTCCTGAGCTTTTCTTTTTGGGGAGATTTTGTATGGTTGATGTTATTTCCGAACTTGATATGGGCCTGTTCAACATTTCCACTTGATTTTGGTTAAGTCTTGGAAGGTGATGTGCTTCCAAGTAATGGTCAATTTCCTTCGATTTTTGTATTTCTGAGAGTAAAGTTTCTTGTAATATTCATTAAGGATTTTTTGGATTTCTGAGGAGTCTGTTGTTATTTCATCTTTGTTATTTCTGATTGATGAGATTAGAGATTTTACACCTTTTTTTCCTGATTAGGTTGGCCAAAGGTTTATCTATTTTGTTGACCTTTTCAAAAAACCAGGTTTTTGATTTATTGATCTGTTGTATTATTCTTTTGTTTTCAATTTCATTTATTTCTGCTCTGATTTTGGTTATTTCTTTTCTTCTACTGGATTTGGGGTTGGAGTGTTCTTCCATTTCCAGTCTCTTGAGATTACTTCCTCTCTTTCCGTTCTCCTGAGGAAGGCTTGCAGTGCTATAAATTTCTCTCTTAGAACTGCCTTTGCAGTGTCCCAGAGGTTCTGATAGTTCGTGTCTTCATTGTCATTTTGTGCCGGAAATTTGGCAATTTCCTTCTTGATCTCATCTCTGACCCAGCTATCATTCAACATAAGGTTAGTTAACTTCCATGTGTTTGTATGTGTATGCAGATTCCTGTTGTTACTCATCTCAAGTTTTATTCCATGATGGTCCGAGAACATGCATGGAATAATTTCTATTCCTTTAAATTTACTGAGGTTAGACTTGTCACCTAAGATGTGATCTATTCTGGAGTAAGTTCTGTGGGCTGATGAGAAGTATGTGTATTCAGTTTTCTTGGGATGAAATGTTCTGTAGATGTCTGCTAAATCTAAATGCTGGATGGTTAGATTTAAATCTAGAATTTCTTTACTCAGCTTTTGGTTGGAGGATCGATCCATCACTGCCAAAGGAGTGTTAAAATCTCCGATTATTATAGAGTTGGATGAAATCAAGTTGCTCATGTCTGTTAGAGTTTCTCTTATAAATTGGCTTGGGTGCATGGATATTAATAATTGAAATCTCATCATATTGAATCTTACCCTTAACAAATATGAGGTGACCATTTTTGTCTTTCCTTACTTTTGTTGGTTTAAAGCCTATTGTATCCACAAATAAAATTGCAACTCCTGCTTTTTTCTGGTTACCATTTGCCTGAAATATGGATGACCATCCTTTCACCCTGAGTGTGTATTTGTCTTTTAAGTTAAGATGTGACTCTTGTATGCAACAAATGTCTGGCCTGAGTTTTTGTATCCAGTCAGCTAACCTATGTCTCTTTAGAGGGCAGTTTAAGCCATTCACATTAATGGAGAGTATTGATAAGTTTGGTGAAATTTGGGGTATTGAGTTTTTCGAAAGTCCAGTGGGCATTTTTAATCCTTTTGCCATTGTGGAAGTTGGAGTTTGATCAGAAGTTTCTGAGTGAGTTTAGTTTTGTAGTAGAGGATTGGGTTAGTTATTATGGAGGATATGTCTGAGAATATCCTGAAGAGCTGGTTTGGTTATGGCAAATTTCTTTAGCATATGTATGTCATTAAAGTATTTAATTTCTCCGTCATAAATGAAACTCAGTTTAGCTGGGTACAAGATCCGGGGTTGAAAGTTATTTTGCTTGAGGAGATTAAACTTTGATGACCACCCTCTTCTGGCTTGAAAAGTTTTAGCAGAGAGATCTGCAGTCAATCTAATGTTCTTCCCTTTGAAGGTAATAGATTTCTTTCGCCTGGCCGCTTTTAGAATTTTCTCCTTCATATTAACTTTATTGAAGTTAATTATGATATGCCTGGGGGATGTCTTATTGGGGTTGAGTCGTGCTGGGGTTCTGAAGCTGCTATCTGAATTTCAGGTTCTCTAGGCATGTCTGGAAAATTCTCTTTTATAATTTCATGCAGAAGGGCCTCTGCGCCCAGTGAGGCCACTTCATCTGTTTCAGGAATTCCTATGGGACGGATATTTTCCTTCTTCGAGTTATCCAAGAGCTCTCTGAGTGAGTTATCCATTTTTGTTCTCCATTTCTCTTCCTCTTTGAGAGTTTGGGAGCGTTCAAAGGCTTTATCTTCGATGTTGGAGATCCTTTCTTCTGCTTGGTCCATTCTGTTGCTAAGGGATTCTACTGTATTTTTCATATCTTTGAGGGCTGCAAATTCTTGATTCAGTGTGTCTAAGTCTTTGGTGGTTTTGTCTTTAAATTCATTAAATTCTTGAGACAGCTTTTGAATTTCTCCACGAATTCCTAATTCCATTTTGTTAATCTTGTTTGCCATCCAAATTCTGAATTCGATTTCTGACATCTCAGCCAGTTGTTTGTGAATGGGATCTTCAATTACATCTGCCGTATCTTTCCTTGGGGGGGTTGATCTATTCTGGTTATTCATGTTACCAGAGTTTTTCTGCTGATTCTGCCCCATGATTGTTTTACTCCCTTTGATTTTCCTCTGGTGTTTTGTTGAGGACCTGTACAGTGCTGTGGCCTGAGAAACTGGGGCCCTGTTTGGTGTAGAGGGGCTAAGTTGTTCTGTCTTGTTTTCAGTTGGTTTCTATGTGACCCTAGTGAAACAGTTACTCTGGGTTGAAGTCTCAGCTGTGGAGAAATACCAGCAATTAAGTCACCCCACCCATCACAGGCAACAAATGGAAAAGGAAAATCAAACCTTCCTACAACCACACACCCAGGGCACCACCTGGATAGTCCCCAGGTGAGTGACTCAGTTCAAAAGGTCCAAGTCAATTCTCTCAGTCAGCAGCTGCCTCGGGTGGGAGAGTTCAAGAGGTCCCTGGGAACTAGATCACAGGGGTCTGGTGACTACTCTAAAATGGCTTGCTCCAGTGCTGCGTGGAGTCAGGAAGAGCCACCAGTAAATAGATCAGTCTGGGAAGATTGATGCCTCCTTCCCCAACTTGGAGCTCTGTCACACCCAGTCATTGCTAGCCCCTCAGGGCTGTGACCCAGTCAGTTGTCTGCAGTAACAGATACTCCAGGGGTTTGCACCTGCCTAAGTCACAGGGTAGTCTGTGTCTGCTTGACTAGCCCGCTATTCTCTGTCTTTATCCAGCAGGGGGTTGTGTGGCCTGTCAACCTCGGGCACTTGATGGAGGCTGGAGGTGTTCACTCAGTTCCAGCCCCACCCTTAGTTTATGTTACTGGGTGAAGGGAACAACCCTGTGGGAGTTTGTTTCTGACCTTGCCAGATTCCTCTGCAGAGGAGAGGCTGATTTGAGTTCCCAGACCCTATGCCTCAGGCCCTGTCTTTAGTCCTGCAGGTTTGTATTTGCAGCACAATCAGTTGTTCGCTGTAGCCTCTTGGCCTCCTTTGTCTATAGGCTGGTGATCCCCGAAGGGCCAGGTGCGTCTTAGGCTCAGTAGAGCGGTTCTTTGGATCAGCCCCACCCTGGGAATTTCCCAGGTCTGCGGGTGTGTTTTCTAGTCCCCGTGTTCCACCCAGGTCAGTACCATCTCAGGAAAACCCTTTACTCACGGGGCCTATGTTTCAGTCCCAGGTCTGTTCCATGGTGGTTGCCATCTGAGAAGATGCTCGGCCTCATCTGGTTGTCCAGGAAGACAGGAGGAGAGGCTATGGGTTATCTGGGGGTGGGCCTTGTTATTGCTGAAGACGGCTGTTGCTCTGCACCTCAGGGCACCACCGCTCCAGTGTAATTCCCTCTCAGCCGACTGTTGTCTTCTTGCTCCTTTGCTACAGAGTCAGCACTGGCCAGCTGCAGTCCAGGTCCTGTCTACACCTCTTGAGAGTTCACCCAAGAATCTGGACTCTTGGGGGGGCAGGTCTCCAGATCACGGAGTGAAAGTGGAGGGGAATGTTAGGAGCTCAGAGTTGCAGGTCGTAACACCAAGCTCATTGAGACCAAATGAACAAATAAACAGATACAAAGGTTACCAGGCACATGGGCCCATAGATACAGAGACAGATGGTGACACATAGACATACAGGCAACAGCCACGACAACAGCAATATCAGAACAACTGCAATAAAAATAGTGATAATCGTAAAATAATTGAAAGAAAGGAAAAAAAAAGAAAAAAGTAGTGTTAGGAGGAATGTTAAATGAGAAGAAAGAAGAAATTAAAATTAGAAGACATAGAAATAAAGGATATATCTATATAAAAAGTAATAGTAAAAAATTATTGAAATCTCCTCTAAGAAAATGGTGAGGAAAAACAGACAAAAAGAAAACAAAACAAAACAAAAAAAACACGAAAACCAAAAACAAAACAAAACAAAAAGGCACCAACTACAAAAATATTCTTGTGTGTAGAAATATACCTATAAATATCTATATGTCTGCTGTAGGGATCAACTTTCACAGGAATATATTACTTTCTGGACACCAGGTGGTGCTTTGAGTGGTTCCGAGACTTATACCAGATTTACAGTTTATACCGTTACCATGGTAACCACCTTCCATGGCTGATCGCCATTTGGAGTTTCCATAAAAGATTGTCGCCTAAGAATTGTGCAACCTCGGCTGTTCTTTTCCAGACAGCACTTGCGACTGACTTTCCCACTCAGTGCAGGTGTCCACGCTTCCTATGTCCCTCCACTCTGTTCCCAGGTTCCCCTGCAAACTGGCAACTGCAATCAGCCATAAGGGGAGCGGTGCTGAGTTAGCGCTTTCATTGGCGGGCTCCTGGCTCTATCTCCTGTAGCTGGTTCCCGTGGTTTCAGCAGCCAAAGCCGGTCTGCGGCTTCAGTAGCTTCGCGGCTCCAGAAGCCAAAGCCGGGTGCTAGGCTTCAAGCTGGTTCCTGTGGTTAGAGCGCTCGGGGGACTTATTCTGAGTTTTATGGATCAGAGTTTCCCTTTTGGATGGGCACCCGCCAGTTCGCCACGCAGCCTGAACCGCCAGCCCCCTCCAACGCCTGGGGGAAAGGTGCCTGCCCTTTTGGGTAGTTCAAAAGGTCTGTTTCCTGGGCAGGATCCCTTCCCTTCAATTGTCCAACAGTTTGCCCAGCTCCCCGTGGTTTTGAGTGGCTCTCCTTTTGGAAGCCTCACTCAGTTCAGTATTAATTATTTGTCAATTGGATTTTGTCAGCATTTACAAGCTGCTGACCTCCATAGGGGAGGGGCCTACTGGCCGGCATGGCCAAGCAGGGAAGAATCTCTACAACAGAGTCTGTGATTTTAAATTACCCCTCATATTTAGCAAACCGCCAGTTCGCTGGGCGTCTCCAGCTGTCTGTCCACTCCAATAATCCACACACAGGGAAGGTCCAGATGGCCTTTCCTCTTACCTGGTGGCTTGGGAGAGGTGGGCTACACGTCCGTCATGTCCGCCATCATGCTCTGCCTCGAGGTCACCTGCTTTAAACCAACCAAAATAAGGAAGGATAAGGATGGACACTTCATATTTGTTAAAGGTAATACTCAATATAATGATATTTCAATTATAAATATTTATGCACCTAAGCAGAATGCACCTCAATTTATAAGAGAAAGTCTGACATGAGCAACTTGATTTCCTCCAGTTCCATAGTAGTTGGAGATTTTAACACCCCTTTAGCAGTGCTGGACAGATCCTCCAAAAAGAAGCTAAGCAAAGAAATTTTAGATTTAAACTTAACCATTCAACATCTGGACTTAACAGACATCTACAGAACATTTTATCCCAACAAAACTGAATACACATTCTTCTCATCAGCCCACGAAACATACTCCAAAATCAAACACATCCTGGGCCACAAATCTAACCTCAGCAAATTAAAAAAAACAGAAATTATTCCTTGTATCTTCTCAGACCATCATGGAACCTGCATACCCATACAAGAACATGGAAGCTAAATAACCTTATGCTGATGGATAGATGGGTTATAGATGAGATTAAGAAGGAAATCACCAAATTTTTGGAACAAAATAACAATGAAGACATGAATTATCAGAACCTCTGGGATATTGCAAAGGCAGTCCTAAGAGGGAAATTTATAGCATTGCAAGCCTTCCTCAAGAAAACAGAAAAAGAGGAAGCTAATAACTTAATGGGATATCTCAAGCAACTGGAGAACGAAGAACATTCCAACCCCATACCCAACAGAAGAAAAGAAATAACCAAAATCAGAGCAGAATTAAATGAAATTGAAAACAAAAGAATTATACAACAGATCAATAAATCCAAAAGTTGGTTTTTTTAAAAAGGTCAATAAAACAGATAATCCTTTGGCCAAACTAACCAGGAAAAAAAGAGTAAAATTTCTAATTACATCAATCAGAAATGGTAAAGATGAAATAACAACAGACCCCTCAGAAATTCAAAAAATCCTTAACAAATATTACAAGAAACTTTACTCTCAGAAATATGAAAATCTGAAAGAATCAGCCAATACTTGGAAGTACACCACCTACCAAGATTTAGCCAGAATGAAGTGGAAATGTTGAACAGGCCTATATCAAGTTCTGAAATAGCATCAACTACACAAAATCTCTCCAAAAAGAAAAGCCCAGGACCAGATGGCTTTACGTCAGAATTCTACCAAACTTTTAAAGAACTAGTACCTATATTACTCTTCCAAAATATAGAAAAAGAAGGAATACTACCAAACACATTCTACGAAGCAAACGTCGCCTTTATCCCTAAACCAGGGAAAGACCCAACAAAAAAAGAAAATTATAGACCAACATCACTAATGGATATTGATGCAAAAATATTCAGTAAGATCCTAACAAACAGAATCCAACAACACATCAAAAAAATTATACACCATGAACAAGTGGGATTTATCCCAGGGTCTCGAGGCTGGTTCAATATAAGTAAATCTATAAATGTAATTCAGCACATAAACAAACTAAAATATAAAGACCATATGATTCTCTCAATTGATGCAGAAAAAGCTTTTGATAATATCCAGCATCCCTTCATGATCAGAACACTTCAGAAAATTGGTATAGAAGGGACATTTCTTAAACTAATAGAGGCCATCTACAGTAAACCCACAGCCAATATCGTATTGAATGGAGTTAAATTGAAATCATTTCCACTTAGTTCAGGAACGAGGCAAAGTTGCCCATTATCTCCATTGCTCTTTAACATTGTAATAGAAGTTTTAGCCATTGCAATTAGGGAAGAAAAGGCGATCAAGGTATCCACATAGGGTTAGAAGAGATGAAACTTCACTCTTTGCAGATGCAATGATTGTATATCTGGAAAACACTAGAGATTCTACTACAAAACTTTTAGAAGTAATCAAGGAATACAGCAATGTCTCAGGCTACAAAATCAACACCCATAAATCTGTAGCCTTTTTATATACCAATAATAGCCAAGCCAAAAAAACAGTCAAGGACTCTATTCCTTTCACAGTAGTGCCAAAGAAGATGAAATATTTGGGAGTTTATCTAACAAAGGACGTGAAAGATCTCTATGAAGAGAACTATGAAACTTTAAGAAAAGAAATAGCTGAAGATATTAACAAATGGAAAAACATACCATGCTCATGGCTGGGAAGAATCAACATCGTTAAAATGTCTATACTACCCAAAGCAATATATAATTTTAATGCAATTCCTATCAAAGCTCCATTATCATATTTTCAAGATCTTGAAAAAATGATACTTTGTTTTATATGGAATCAGAAAAAACCTCAAATAGTCAAAACATTACTCAGAAATAAAATCAAAGTAGGAGGAATTACGTTACCAGACCTGAGACTGTACTATAAATCCGTAGTGATCAAAACAGCATGGTACTGGCACAAAAACAGAGAAGTAGATGTCTGGAACAGAATAGAGAACCAAGAGATGAATGCAGCTACTTACCATTATTTGATCTTTGACAAGCCAATTAAAAACATTCAGTGCGGAAAAGATTCCCTATTTAACAAAAGGTGCTGGGTGAACTGGCTGGCAATCTGTAAAAGACTGAAACTGGACACACACCTTTCACCATTAACTAAGATAGACTCTCACTGGATAAAAGATTTAAACTTAAGACATGAAACTATAAAAATACTTGAAGAAAGTGCAGGGAAAACTCTTGAAGGAATCGGCCTGGGTGTATATTTTATGGGAAGGACTCCCCAGGCAATTGAAGCAGTATCAAAAAAACATTACTGGGACCTGATCAAACTAAAAAGCTTCTGCACAGCCGAGAATATAGTACGTAAAGGAAACAGACAGCCCTCAGAATGTGAGAAAATATTTGCAGGTTATACCTTCGATAAAGGTTTAATAACCAGAATTCACAGAGAACTCAAATGTATTAGCAAGAAAAGAACAAGTGATCCCATCTCAGGATGGGCAAAAGACTTGAAGAGAAACTTCTCTAAAGAAGACAGACGCATGATCTAGAGACACATGAAAGAAAGCTCATCATCCTTAATCATCAGAGAAATGCAAATCAAAACTACTTTGAGATATCACTTAACCCCAGTAAGAGTAGCCCACATAACAAAATCCCCAAACCAGAGATGTTGGCATGGCTGTGGAGAAAAGGGCATACTTCTACACTGCTGGTGGGAGTGCACACTAATACGTTCCTTCTGGAAGGATGTTTGGAGAATACTTAGAGATCTAAATATAGACCTGCCTTTTGATCCTATGATTCCTTTACTAGGTATATACCAGAAGACCCAAAATGACAATATAACAAAGATATCTGTACCAGAATGTTTATTCCAGCCCAATTCATAATTGCTAATTCATGGAAGAAGCCCAAGTGCCTATTGACCCACGAATGGACTAGCAAATTGTGGTACATGTATTACCATGGAATATTATGCAGCCTTAAAGAAAGATGGAGACTTTACCTCTTTCATGCTTACATGGATGAAGCTGGAAGATATTCTTCTTAGCAAGGTATCTCAAGAATGGAAGAAAAAGTATCCAATGTATTCGGCCCTACTATGAAGCTAATTTATAGGTTTCATATGAAGGCTGTAACCGAACTACAGCACAAGAATATGGGGAAAAGGCCAAGGGAGGAGAAGGGAGGGGGGAAGTCAGGGTGGAGGGAGGGTAATGGGTGGGGCCACACCTACTGTTCATCTTAGAATGGGTATGGGTGAAACCTACTAAATGCAGAATACAAATGTCTACATACAGTAAGTAAGAAAATGCCAGGAAGGCTATGTTGAACCATTTGATGAGAATATTTCAGATTGTATATGAAACCAGCACATTGTACCCCTTGATTGCACAAATGTACACAGCTATGATTTAACAATAAAAAAAAAAAAAAGGAATGTGGTATGAAGTAACGAGGTAACCAATGACCATAGAAAGAGACCATCAATGACCAATAGAAAAGGGCAATACTGACTGAAGGCTCAGAGAGGCCAGGGAAAGATTAGCAGCCAATTTCTAATGGAGATAGTATTCAATACCCCCACAGGCCTTTCCATCTCGTCTCTCTCACCTCTGCTACTTCATGAGAGTGGGGCCCACTTCACTGTCTCTGGAAGTGCTCTAACCTTTCTCTTTCTTCTTCCTAAACAAAATCTCTTTGTACCCTGAAACTTGTGCAGGTTACTTTTGCTTTCTATCCACATTGCCTGGGCAGTTTCAGTTTTATTTTCAGTCTCCACCCACTTTTGCTTTCTGTTAGTGCTGGGCCTCCATTGAACTTTGTAGCTCAGCTGAGTAATGGAACCATGTCAGCTGGGTTCAGGCAGTCGAGACCCCCAGCCCCCAACCCCAATAATAAAGTTCGCGTAAGCCTGAAAAATCCTTATAACACTACAGCTCCCCCGTACTTGTCAGCCAAGTCTTGCCTTGACCTACACTGCCACGAATGAGTACACCTAAATTTTGTAATATAAACTTACTATAATAGATTGCATTTTTATATGGTTATGGCTGACATCCTAAACTATTAGAAGACGAGAAGAGGGGTCAGTTGCCATCAAGTCTGGAGTACTAGGAGGAGTCTGGGATGGCTCCTAGAAGAAGAATCATCATTTGCTTTTTTTCAGCTTCTATAAGCTCCTTCAAATAATTTATGGGTAACATCTGCTGCTTAATTTAAAATTGCAAAAATGTGTAAACAGCCTAAATGCCCACCAACCCAGGAATGGATTAACAAGCTGTGGTATATGTATACCTTAGAATACTATTCAGCTATTAAAAAAAATGGAGACTTTACATCCTTCGTATTAACCTGGATGGAAGTGGAAGACATTATGCTTAGTAAAGCATCACAAGAATGGAGAAGCATGAGTCTTATGTACTCAATTTTGATATGAGGACAATTAATGACAATTAAGGTCATGGGGGGGAGGAAAATCAGAGAGAGGGAAGTAGGGAGAAGGGTGGGGCCTTGGTGTGTGCCACACCTTCTGGGGGCAAGACATGATTGCAAGAGGGACTTTACCTAACAAATGCAATCAGTGTAACCTGGCTTATTGTACCCTCAATGAATCCCCAACAATAAAAAAGAAAAGAAAAAAGAAAACATCTGCTGTTCTCTTCAGGTCTTTGCTTGCCTATCTTAACAGTCTAGATGATTTTTGCTTTGAATCTAGTTATCTTTTACTTTACCCAAATAGCTGCCCTGCTATTTGTAACAGGAAAAAATAATGAATCTTTTTTGTTTCAAGTTTTGTGCTGGAACAAGTTTTAGAGCACTTCTAGAAACTGGATCAATTTCTAGAAAACTTACTTTCTTTATTATGTATAGTATTTTACTATAAATTGTTAATTTATCAAATACCTATTAGGTGTTTAGTATATGAAAGATGTCGTGCAATGTCTTAGTTTGGGTCCTCCTGGGAGCAGAACCTGAGATAAAGATTTGAATACAAGTGACTTATTCCATTCGGGTGGGTAGACTTAATCCTATGGGAAAATCTGGGAAAAGAAGTAAAACGCAAATCTCAGAAGTGATTTATTTAAAGCTTGAGAGAACTGGAAAATGTATGTGCAATTCTTAAGTCATTGCCTAATCGATGCTGTAAAAGGCAGGCAGGTGTTAATTTTGAATGGGCATAGTAGCTTTTTAAGATTTTGGAGAAAATGTCCCAGGGCACGAAGTGCAGTTAGTGGCAATTGGAAATCTGTCAGAGAACACTGGCAGCAGCTATGTGGCATGTGGGTGGAGCACCGCAGCATCTGCTGTGACCAGGCACTTTCCATATATCATCTCACCCCATCCTTACAATTCTATGAGGAAAGGATTTTTTTCTCTGTGTACAGAGAGAAAAACTGAGGTTAAGTTAACTTGGTAATTTGACTGAAGTTACATACTAATAAAGGGAAGAGTCACAGTTTAGACCGAGGACAATGATCTCAATCTACTGATCCAGAGAGACCACTGACTTCCCAAATGTCACACAGCTGCTGACACAGTCAAGGTTACAACCCAGGTTCCCTGACATGAAGCATAGGGACCTTTCTGTGGACCTACTGGTCACTTGCGTTCTCGCTACATCCACTATCTCCACCTGTGTGCCCTGGGAGTTTGATCCTCCGAGCTTAGTACTTCAAGGTCCTTCTTCAGGCATTGGGTTCTATTGTTTGTTCAGCTGCTTTGGAAATCACCAAAGGAAAATCTAGAAAATCCCCTTTTCCAACTGTCAGATGTCTGTTACCAAGCCCTGTATTACTTCTGAGGTTATCCTTTCTGACTGAAGACACTTTATTATCTTTATTGATAACTATGTTACCTTGCAATTGCTGTGTTTGCTTCCACAACAGGCTGTTTTTACATGTCATTCCCTCTTCTTGAATGCACTTTTTTCCTCTTCTTACTTAGCGGATACCTGCACCTTTTTCTTAAGTGTCATTTTCCCAGGAATGTCTCCCCCAACCGGACCTTTCTGACTATACAAAATTGAAACACCAAATATCTTCTCTGTGGCAGCCACAGTTACAATATAATTTTTGTTTCTGTAAGAGTTTCATTAAGCTGGAAAACTCTACAGTGAGAGGACCTTGTTTTTTTTTTTTTTTTTTTACCACCTTATCCTCCTCATGTAAAACATAGGAAGTGCTCAGTAAACACTGCAGAATAAATGGATGAATAGATGAATGCGTTTCAGTCACAAAGCAGTCATGTTTCATTCTGTACTTCATCTACTAGGAAATCTCCTGGTATTCTGCTTCAGTCCAGACTTAACCCTTAGTCATAGTTTGTGCCTAATGGTTAAAAATGCAACCTTTCCCGGGGGGCACACCCTAACATCCTTGCCAGCAAACTTCTATTATACTCCCTGGTTACCCTGGGATACATTAAGTTCAAATCAACAAAGCCAGGCAAATCTGTAAACATTTAAAAGATGGATACTCTGCCTATTTAAGTTGCTTGTTCATAATAATATACATATAGGTATGAGGAAAGAGCGTTATCATGCTATCTACCTCCATTAGTAGTAAAACTGCTAACTTCCATATTCTGAAATGCTCAGAGACTGGAAGTTAGAATGTTACTCTCTAGTATGTCCCCACACCCCCCTGCACCCACCAGTTGAAATTTTGTCTCCTAAAATGTTATTTGGGCTCTCTCCAAGCCCATTTATGGCACTTCCACTTGCTATGGGGCTTGCTTGTTTTCATTTATCACTACGTAAGCCATTGAGGTATGAGCTCAAGAGAGAAAGACTATTGTTTCCATAAAACAAGTTAAATACTTTGAGAAAAAGACTCAATAAAGTCCAAATGGCTAAACATTTAAAAAATGTTGCCAAATTAATCATGAACAAGATGACTGTAAAAGATGGAGATAGAATCCTAAATATCTAGTTGGCTTTTGACCATCACAAGTCTCCTTAAGAAACAGTGGGATGACGGAATGATGTCTTTTGCTGTAGCTTATGTAAAAATCATGAGGCAAAATTCCATTGAGGAGAAGCACATTTCATTTTCTTCATATGTAAAAGGGGACTAATAAAATCCAAAAGAGTGTTTTGAAGACTAGATGTAGTAATGATTCTCAAGTGTCTTGTCCAGTGCCTGGCTCTCAGCAAGCCTCCTATTGTATGTGGAAGCCCTTTGTAAATTTTCACACATAAGTGTCCCTTATTGTTCTAATGGGCCAGGGAGAAAGCAGCCAGGAAGCTTGCCAGATTTGGGAAGTCAGGAGATGAAACTACTACCCAAGGGAAGAAGTTGGGGTAGGCCCAGGCCTGCAGAAGGTTGCTTTTTCCTTTAATTGAGGGGTTGAGCTCAGAATGGAAAAGCTGATGGAAGTTGGTCTTGATCGGGTGTACCAGAAGGAGCACCCACTTTGGTCCCTGCTGGGTAAGTTCTCAGCAAAGGCTACCTACAGGACAGTTTTTATTTGGAAGACAAAGTACAGTGCCCAGCCCCTGACGAGAAAAGCAGGAAAGAAGGCTAGTGATGCATCAAATGAAACAACTCTCTACAAGATAAGAAAAAGTTTTAAAAAATGAAGAGTTTGAAAGTAAATTTAACAAATTCCTATGGGTCTAGGGCTCATTCCCAAGTATAGATCGCTGACTGAGAGGTTTCACTTTTTGCAAACTACTTATTTCCAGGGTCTCAATGGGGAATGAATCCTATCCTCTCTTCCTGCTAAGAGCATTTAAGCACTCAGTGGAAGAGGAACATTCTGGCATGAACTTCACAAAGTGTAACCTCTAGAGTGTGGCAGGCAGGCTGCACTGGGGACTGTTTTTGCCTGGTGCCTATTATGCAACATCAACCATTAAAAAAAAAACTGCTAACAGTACAGTCTCTGAGGAGAGGAGGGATTGTGGGCAGAACAGTGACATTTTACTAGTTGAGCCTGGATTGTTGGTGCACTTAACAAGGTAAACCCTGCAAATACATAATGGTGAATGAGTCAGCTGACTCCAGCTCTCTGCTACACGTGATGAGAAGACAGTGGGGGGAGATATGTAAGGCAGCTTTTGCTGAAAAATTCCTTTTGTATCTGGTCAACTTAGACATTTCTTGAGGACTTTCCTAATGAAATCAGAATGATAGTAGAAAGTAACGAGAAAACTCCCAACTGAATTCTTGTTTTTTTAAAACATCTTTTACATTTTCTGCTCTCTTTGATCTTAGCATTTCTGCCCCCTGCAATGAATTCTTTTGTTATACAGTGAGGGCTTTCTGAGGGCAAGGATGTGTTTTACTGGCCCAGGTATAATCACCCTTACTCACCAAAGGCACTCAGCACACACATTTGCTCTTAAACAAAAAAATTAACAGGAAAAAGTCAAAGGAAAGGGGGAAACCTCAACTAACATAGGAGTTACATACAAAATCTACGGGTATCAATTGGTTGTTTGGAAATCATTCTGGACTGTAATCCTTTGTCAGTCATACACTTTAAGAATATTTTCTCTAAGTCTGTGTCTTCTCTTCTAACACTGGTTGCAGAAATACTGCTGTAGGTTAACTTGGTCCTATGTTTGAGATCCAAAGCAGCTTGCATTTTGACTGACATGCAAAGCTTGCATTTAGATTGGCAGAGAGTTCTAAATCCTGTCACCTGCTATTAAGAGCTATGTGATTCAGTAGTGAGGAGAAGGAGATTGTGAGAGAGGAAGAAGGAGGGGGAGGGAGAGATTTATCACTCTACCTTTCAAACATCTGGTCCAAACTTAAGGCAAGATTTTTGAGTAGATAAAATGTCTTTGGCACATTCTTCTTTTTTTTCACCCAGTTTATCTAACGTCCCATTATTTTCATTCTCTGTTGCTCACATCCCTCTTCTCACATTCCCAAATTATTACCCCTCTCACTCCTTTCCCTCCTAACCCTCCAGGTGTAGCGGAGATACCATCAATCAACCCAGATGTATTTGCATATTTACGTTATTAATCCGTATGAGTCACTGGTAGAATTTTAAACTATGAGATCTAGTGGAAATCATGTTATGTGCACCTGTGTACATGATATGTGTATGTGTATTATTTTGGGTAGAAGTATTCAGGATAACGTCAAGTCAACCAGCCTAGAATATTGTTGAAAATGTATTTTTTCTTAAGGTGCTTCTGGTTTTTTAATATTCACATTTTATTGGTAATTAAAAAAAACAATTAAGTGCTCAAATAATGGTTGTTTAATTTACTTTTCTTCTTCAAATTCTGAAATTACAGATTTTTCTCTATCCTTTATGGCTTTTTTCTTTCTTTTTTTTTTTTATTAAATCATAGCTGTGTACATCAATACGATCATGGGGCACCATACACTTGGTTCATAGACCATTTGACACATTTTCATCACCTTAGTTGACATAGCCCTCCTGGCATTTTCTTAGTTACTTTGCTAGGACATTTGCATTCCACATTTACCAAGCCTCACATATACCCTTGTAAGATGCACCACAGGTGTGATCCTTTCAATACCCCTCCCTCTACTCATCTCCCCCCTCCCTCCACACCCTTTCCCCCTTCCCCCTATTCTTAGGTTGTAACTGGGTTATAGCTTTCATGTGGAGGTCCTAAATTAATTTCATAGTAGGGGTGAGTACATTGGATACTTTTTCTTCCATTCTCGAGATACTTTACTGAGAAGAATATGTTCCAGCTCCATCCATGTAAACATGAAAGAGGTAAAGTCTCCATCTTTCTTCAAGGCTGCATGGTATTCCATGGTGTACATATACCACAATTTATTAATCCATTTGTGGACCGATGGGCATTTGGGTTTTTTCCATGACTTAGCAATTATGAATTGGGCTGCAATAAACATTCTGGTACAAATATCTTTGTTATGATGTGATTTTTGGTCTTCTGGTATATGCCCAGTAGAGGAATTACAGGATTGAATGGCAGATCTATTTTTAGATCTCTAAGTGTTCTCCATATCTCTTTCCAAAAGGAATGTATTAATTTGCATTCCCACCAGCAGTGCAAAAGTGTTCCCTTTTCTCCACATCCACACCAACATCTCTGGTCTTGGGATTTTGTGATATAGGCTAGTCTCACTGGAGTTAGATGGTATCTCAAAGTAGTTTTGATTTGCATTTCTCTGATGATTAAAGATGATGAACATTTTTTCATATGTCTGAAGGCCGCGTACCTGTCTTCTTCAGAGAAGTTTCTCTTCAAATCCCTTGCCCAGCCTGCGATGGGATCCTTTGTTCTATTCTTGCTAATGTGTTTGAGTTCTCTGTGGATTCTGGTTATTAAACCTTTGTCGGAGACATAACCTGCAAATATCTTCTCCCATTCTGAGGGCTGTTTGCTTGCTTTACTTACTGTGTTCTTGGCTGTGCAGAAGCTTTTTAGTTTGATCAAGTCCCAGTAGTGTATTTTTGAAGCTGCTTCAATTGCCCGGGGGGTCCTCCTCATAAAATACTCGCCCAGACTGATTTCTTCAAGGGTTTTCCCTGCAGTCTCCTCTAGTATTTTTATAGTTTCATGTCTTAAGTTTAAATTTTTAATCCAATGAGAGTCTATCTTAGTTAATGGTGAAAGGTGTGGGTCCAATCGAAGTCTTCTGCAGGTTGCCAGCCAGTTCACCCAGCACCATTTGTTAAATAGGGAATCTTTTCCCCACTGAATGTTTTTAATTGGCTTGTCAAAGATTAAATAACAGTAAGTATCTGGATTCATCTCTTGATTCTCTATTCTATTCCAGACATCTACCTCTCTGTTTTTGTGCCATTACCATGCTGTTTTGATCCCTATTGATTCGTAGTATAGTCTGAGGTCTGGTAGTGTAATTCCTCCTGCTTTGTTTTTATTTCTGAGTAATGTCTTGGCTATTCGAGGTTTTTTCTGATTCCATATAAAATGAAGTATTGTTTTTTCCAGATCTTTAAAGTATGACAGTGGAGCTTTAATAGGGATTGCATTGAAATTATATATTGCTTTGGGTAGTATGGACATTTCAACTATGTTGATTCTTCCCAGCCATGAGCATGGTATGTTTTTCCATTTGTTAATATTTTCAGCTATTTCTTTTCTTAGAGTTTCATAGTTCTCTTTATAGAGATCTTTCATGTTCTTTGTTAGATAAATTCCCAAATATTTCATCTTCTTTGGCACTACTGTGAATGGGATAGAGTACTTAACTATTTTTTCAACTTGACTGTTGTTGGTATATATAAAGGCTACTGATTTATGAATGTTGATTTTGTAACCTGAGATGCTGCTGTATTCCTTGATCACTTCTAAGAGTTTTGTAGTAGAGTCCCTAGTGTTTTCCAGATATACTATCATATCATCCATGAAGAGTGAAAGTTTGATCTCTTCTGACCCTATATGGATACCCTTGATCACCTTTTCTTCCCTAATAGCAGTGGCTAAAACTTCAATTACAATGTTAAAAAGCAATGGAGACAATGGGCAGCCTTGTCTGGTTCCTGATCTGAGTGGAAATGATTCCAATTTAACTCCATTCAATATGATATTGGCTGTGGGTTTGCTGTAGATGGTCTCTATCAGTTTAAGAAATGTCCCTTCTATACCGATTTTCTTAAGTGCTCTGATCATGAAGGGATGCTGGATATTATCAAAAGCTTTTTCTGCATCGATTGAGAGAATCATATGGTCTTTTTTTTTTAATTTGTTTATGTGCTGGATTACATTTATAGATTTATGTATATTGAACCAGCCTTGAGATCCTGGGATAAAACCGACTTGGTCATGATGTATAATTTGTTTGATGTGTTGCTGGATTCTGTTAGGATCTTGTTGAATATTTTTGCATCTATATTCATTAGTGATATTGGTCTATAATTTTCTTTTCTTGTTGGGTCTTTCCCTGGTTTGGGGATCAGGGTGATGTTTGCTTCATAGAACGTGCTGGGTAGTCTTCCTTCTTTTTCTACCTTTTGGAACAGGTTAAGTAATATAGGTACTAATTCCTCTTTAAAGGTTTGGTAGAATTCAGACGTGAAACCATCTGGTCCCGGGCTTTTCTTTTTAGGGAGGTTTTGTATGGTTGATGCTATTTCCGAACTTGATATGGGCCTGTTCAACATTTCCACTTGACTCTGGCTAAGTCTTGGAAGGTGACGTGCTTTCAAGTATTGGTCAGTTTCCTTCAGATTTTCATATTTCTGAGAATAAAGTTTCTTGTAATATTCATTAAGGATTTTTTGGATTTCTGAGGAGTCTGTTGTTATTTTGTCTTTGTTGTTTCTGATTGATGAAATTAGAGATTTTACTCTTTTTTTCCTGATTAGGTTGGCCAAAGGTTTATCTACTTTATTGACCTTTTCGAAAAACCAGCTTTTTGATTTATTGATCTGTTGTAATATTCTTTTGTTTTCAATTTCATTTAATTTTGCTCTAATTTTGGTTAATTCTTTTCTTCTACTGGGTTTGGGGTTGGAATATTCTTCTTTTTCCAGTTGCTTGAGATGTCCCATTAAATTGTTAACTTCCTCTCTTTCCGTTCTCTTGAGGAAGGCTTGCAGTGCTATAAATTTCCCTCTTAGAACTGCCTTTGTGGTGTCTCAGAGGTTCTGATAGTTCGTGTCTTCATTGTTGTTTTGTTCCAAAAAATTGGCGATTTCTTTCTTAATCTCATCTCTGACCCAGCTATCATTCACCATGAGGTTATTTAACTTACAAGTTTTTGTATGAGTATGCAGATTCCTGTTGTTACTCAGCTCAAGTTTTATTCCATGGTGGTCCAAGAAGATGCATGGAATAATTTCTATTCCTTTAAATTTACTGAGGTTAGACTTGTGACCTAAGATGTGATCAATTTTGGAGTAAGTTCCATGGGCTAATGAGAAGTATGTGTATTCAGTTTTGTTGGGATGAAATGTTCTGTAGGTGTCTGCTAAATCCAAATGTTGGATGGTTAGGTTTAAATCTAAGATTTCTTTGCTCAGCTTCTTGTTGGAGGATCGTGCCAACACTGCCAAAGGACTGTTGAAATGTCTGACGATCATGGAGCTGGAGGAAATCAAGTTGCTCATGTCTGTTAGAGTTTCTCTTATAAATTGAGGTGCATTCTGGTTGGGTGCATAGATATTAATAATTGAGATCTCATCATATTGAGTATTACCCTTAACAAATATGAAGTGACCATTCTTGTCCTTCCTTACTTTTGTTGGTTTAAAGCCTATTATATCTGCAAATAAAATTGCAACACCTGCTGTTTTCTGATTACCTTTTGCCTGAAATATGGATGACCATCCTTTCACCCTGAGTCTGTATTTGTCTTTTAGGTTAAGATGTTATTCTTGTATGCAACAGATATCTGGCCTGAGTTTTTGTATCCAGTCAGCTAACCTATGCCTCTTTAGAGGACAGTTTAAGCCGTTCACATTAATGGAGAATATTGATAAGTCTGGTGAAGTTTTGGGTATCGAGTTTTTCAAAGGTCCAGTGGCCATTTTTAATCCTTTCACCAGTGTGGAAATTGGAGTTTGATCCAAAGTTTCTGAGTGAGTTTACTTGTGTGGTATAGGATTGGGTTGGTCATTATGGAGGATAGGTCTGAGAATATCCTGAAGAGCTGGTTTGGTTATGGCAAATTTCTTCAACATATGAATGTCATTAAAGTATTTAATTTCTCCATCATAAATGAAACTCAGTTTAGCTGGATACAAGATCCGGGGTTGAAAGTTATTTTGCTTTAGGGGATTAAAAGTCGGTGACCACCCTCTTCTGGCTTGAAAAGTTCAGCAGAGAGATCTGCAGTCATTCTAATATTCTTCCCTTTGAAGGTAATGGTTTTCTTTCTCCTTGCAGCTTTGAGGATTTTCTCCTTCATATTAACTTTAGTGAAGTTAATTATGATATGCCTGGGGGATGTCTTATTGGGGTTGAGTCGTGCTGGGGTTCTGAAGCTGTCCACTATCTGAATTTCAGAATCTCTAGGCATGTCTGGGAAATTCTCTTTCATAATTTTATGCAGAAGGGCCTCTGTGCCCAGCTAGGCCACTTCATCTTTTTCTGGAACTCCAATGGTTCGGATATTCGCCTTCTTCGAATTATCATAGAGCTCTCTGAGAGAGTGATCCATTTTTGCTCTCCATTTCTCTTCCTCTTTGAGAGTTTGGGAGTGTTCAAAGGCTTTATCTTCAATGTCAGAAATCCTTTCTTCTGCTTGGTCCATTCTGTTACTGAGGGATTCTACTGTATTTTTCATATCTTTGAGAGCTGCAAATTCTTGCTTCAGTGTGTCTAAGTCTTTGGTGGTTTTGTCTTTAAATTCGTTAAATTCTTGAGACAACTTTTGAATTTCTCCTCGAATTCCTAATTCCACTTTGTTAATCTTGTCTGCAATCCAAATTCTGAATTCGATTTCTGACATCTCAGCCAGTTGTTTATGAATGTGATCTTCAATTGCATCTGCCATATCTTTCCTGGGGGGCGGGTTGATTTATTCTGGTTATTCATGTTACCAGAGTTTTTCCACTGATTCCACCCCCTGGTTGTTTTACTCCCTCTGATTTTTTCCCCTGGGGCTTTGTCGAGGGACCATACAGTGTTGTGGCCTGAGAAACTGGGGCCCTGTCTGGTGTGGTGGGGCTAAATGGTTCTGCCTTGTTTTCAGTTGGTTTCTGTTCCACCCTAGTGAAACAGATACTTTGGATTGAAGTCTCAGCTGTGGAGAAATATCAGCAATTAAGTCACCCAGCCCCGCCCTGGCAAATAATTGGAAAAGAGAAATCAAACCTTCCTACCACCGTGCACCTAGGGCACCACCTGATTTGTCCTCAGGTGATTGGTTCAGTTCAAAAATGTCCAAATCAATTGTCTCAGTCTGCACCTGTCTCGGGTGAGAGAGTTTAAGAGGTCTCTGGGAACTGGATCACAGGGGTCTGGTGACTAGTCTGGTATGGCTTGCTCCAGTGCTGCGTGGAGTCAGGAGAAGCCACCCAGCCTATAAATCAGTCTGGGAAGGTTGCTGCCTCCTTCCCCACCTTGCACCACTTCACACCCAGTCACTGATAGGCCTGCAGTTGGCTGACCCAGTTGTCTGTAGTGAATCGGTACTCCAGGAGTTTGTACCTGCCTGAATCACAAGGAAGTCTGCCAGGCCACTGCACTCTGCCTCTCTCCAGCAAGAGGAGGTGAGGCCTGACAAGCTGGGGTGCTAGATGAAGGTTGAGGTGTTTTCACTCAGGTCCAGTCTCGCCCCTGATTAATGTTACTGACAGAACAGAACAGAACAATTCTGCGGTTCCCCTGCAGAAGAGAAGCTGAATTGAGTTCCAAATCAGCTTGTCTTTGCTCTTGTATTGTCTATAAGCTGACGATCCCCTGAGGGCCAGGTGCGTCTTAGGTTTAGTAAAGCGGACCTCTGGGTCAGCCCTGCCCTGGGAGTTTCCCTGGTTTGCAAGTTGGAGTTGCCTCAGGCAAACTAGTCTCTGGTTGCCCAGGGAGACAGGGTGTGTGGCTTCAGAATATTCGGTAGTGAGCCGTATTGCTAGCAAAAGAGGGCTGCTGCCCCATGGCTCAGGCAACCATTGCTCCAGTGTAGCTCCCCTCTGGCCAACCGTCCTCTCTCCACTCCCGTATCCCAGAGTCTGAACTGACCGGCTGTAGCCCAGCACTGTCTACACCCCTCGAGCAATTGCCCAAGAGTCTGGACCCCTGGGGGACAGGCCCCCTGACCTTGGAGCGAGAGCAGAGGGGAACGCGGGGAGCACTGGAAGCCTGGGGTTGCGGGCAGAGAACACACACAGCCTTACACAGTTTTATGCCTGGCTGTATTGTCACCAAAAGACGGCTGTTGCACTGTGCCTCAGGGAACTGCCACTCCGGTGCAGTCCCCTCTCGGCCGACCGACCAGGACTGGCCTCCAGACCCCAGTGTGAGCGAAGAGGAGTGCTGGGAGCTCAGAATTCCAGGTAGAGACTATATACAGTTTATACAGTTTTATGCCTGGCAGGAGGATGCCGTGGCACCCTAGTAGGGGAGGTAGGTCCAGTTTTTAGAGGGTCTCGCCTGTGGAGTGTAGTGGGAGGACCTTTGAACTCTGTCCGGTTGTTTGTGGGACACTCTGAGCCGTTCTCATGGGGGAGGGGACTCCTGTCCGCTTGGTGATGGATTTTGTACCTTTTGTTTGTATCCTTGTGGTCGCAGCTCGCCTCAGTGGGGTTGACGTGCATTCTACAACCTTCTCTCTTAGTGCAGCTCAAATCCACCAGGTTACTTGCTAAATTTTTGTCCTTTAACTCTCCTTCTGAACAGGAGCCTCTGTGGAAAGCTGGCTTCAGTCAGCCATCTTGTCTCCTCCCCCAAGCTTCCCTCAAACATTGTTTTTGGAAGAAAATTGCCTACTGCTGAATCCAAGCCAAAGTAACCAAATTTGAAAAATGATACAACAGGACATAGGGACAAGCAGATGTAGCCAATGAAAGATGAGCTGGAGATCCAGAGAGTCCATGAAGGAGGTGGAGCTTCAGCATGAGAGAGTGTAGGTGGTGCAGGAGGATTCAAATGGCCAAAGGGAAGAGAACAGCTGTGATATTTTATAGCTAAGGCTAAAATGCATCTAAGGATTGTAACATACATGTTTGGTTTGCTCTTTTTGTTGTACTATAAGCTTCCCCCACATATTTGTGAATTTATTAATATTTTTAACTCATTTTTTGTTCATTAGCACAATTTTTTACTCATTTGGGTTCATTAGCACAATCTTCCAATTTAACAATTCTCTTTCACTTTTTTCAATTACATACTATACTACTGTTTTAAATGATCTATTAAACATTTTTTTAGTGGCCATAGTTTTTATTTTCTGGATTTCTTGTTGAGAAATGTTTCCTATTTACTAATATTTTATTCATATCTGTCTCCTTTACTTCCTAACCTCTTTTTCTTTTAACAATATTATGTTTGTCATGACCTATTTCAGTTTCTTAAAATACATATTTTAAAATTATTTATAATTTTCTGATATTTTTATTTCCCCAAAACAGATTCTTCAACTTTGTGAGTAATCTGGCTCTTTTCCATAAAGTTAGTTTATTCTTATTCTTTGAGATATCTTTTGTAGCTAGTCCTTATTTGAAGTTTTATTGCTATTTGCTTGCTTTCCTTGTTTTCACCCATCCTTATTTGATGGTTCAGTTGTGGTATCACTTAAACCGTTTGGGTTTCCAGTACCAACCTATGTCTTATGTTAGAAATGGGGAGCTTCATCACATGGGTATTACAGAATCCATCTTTCATCCAGGATGTATTAAATAACTCAACCTTTCTAAGATCCTCTTTTTTAATTTATAGAATGTGAGTTTTAATGTTATATACCTCATAGGATTGTTGCAAAGAGTCAATTTGTTTATATATATGCAAATATATATCTACTTACATATATACACATACACCAACATATATATATGTACCAATGTCCACACATGAGAAACACTACATAATCATCTGTTACTATTATTATTATCCTAAAATCATCATCATTATTATAATCACTGGTATATGGCAGACATATATCAGATGCTTCACAGGTGGTGCTGTACTGATTATGATTGCTTGTACTTCTTGTGTTTGTCTAACTTCCAGGCCAGGTCTCTGTGCCTTTTAAAACTCCTATTACCACACACCCTTTCTGCTTCTCTATGAATTATACCCAGTGAACCAATTAGGTTTTTTCAGGGGGCTCATCTCAGAACACTATTCTCTTCCATAAGAGTATCTCCACCTTTAGGAATGGACAATATTCTTGACTCTACTGAATTGAAAATTCTTGCACCTGAGCCAGCAAAAGTAAGGATCCATGGGTCAGGGGATGAAAGAAGCAGAGAAGGATCAGGTAATAGTAGCTGGAGAAGGATTCTTTGTTGTCTTCATATACCTTGAAGTAATGGCTCAGGGCCTTTTTCATAACTAAGAACTCAATATACTTTTCCATCAAGGGAAGTAGGAATCATAAAAGACCAATAGTCAAGAATCAAATATGTGGCCTTACTGCCAATGCTAGGCTGAGCAAACACTGAGATGAGGCACTATGTACCAGAGAACAGTGAGGGTAATAGTTAAGATACTAAGCTTAACTTAGTAGGAGTCAGTTTTCTGGGATTCAAATTAAATTCTTCCACCTTTCTATGCCTCTCTGCCCCCTCCCCCCCCCAGGAGTAAATAGAAATGATAGTAGTGTGGTTATGTTGAGTTAAAGTATTCAAAGCATTTGGGAAAGTGAACAGTGTGAATATTCAATAGATGCTGACTATTACCTTACCTTGGATCTTGGATCAAAGGAGGGGCCTGAGAACAATATAGGGTCAAAAGAACAATTACAGGAATAATTATTTCATTGATGAGAGACAAAATTTTTCATATTAATTCACTTGTATATGAAACTGAAGCCTTAAGATGAGTATGTAAGATGAGGAGCTGGCTGAACAGAGTTCTTCTTTCTGATCATAGTACATGATACAGGACCTACTCCAATCACAGGAAGTTTTAGGGGATCATTCACTGGTGTTTCTCACATTTGGTCAATATCTGGAATTTTTGTCTTCATCCCACTTTCCTTTCCTTTCAGCTCTCAAGGTTTAAAGTGGGGGACTTCTTGTGTGTTGAGGCAGCATTTCTTCTTCCCTAGCCATAAAAATAGTCATGGCATTTGTATTAACCTGGATGGAGGTGAAACACATTATTCTTAGTGAAGCATCTCCATAGGAATGGAGAAGCATGAATCCTATGTATTCAACTTTGATATCAGGACAATTAATGACAATTAATGACATGGTGGGGGGTGGGGTAAGGGGAGAGCAGACAGAGAGAGAAGGAGAGAGAGGGTGGTAGAAAGGAAAAGAAAAAAAAGAAAAGAAAATAAAGACTAATTCTCACATAAGTTGGATTTAATTTTCACCAAAGTACATTATTTGAACAATAATTTTTTATTTTTTTATTTTATTATTTTTTTGTATACTGTTGGGGCTTTTTTTAAAAATTTCTTTAATTATTGTTAAATCATAGCTGTGTACATTAGTGCAATCAAGGGGTACAATGTGCTGGTTTCATATTGAGCAATAATTTTTTAATTCAATTTGTTAATACATTGTTTAGGATATTGCATCCTCATTTATAAGTGAAATATGTTTGTAATTTTACTTTATAATAATATATATATTTTTGAAGGAAAGGACAGATATATTTACTGTGTTTAGGATATTGCATCCTCATTTATAAGTGAAATATGTTTGTAATTTCCCTTTATAATAATATATATATTTTTTGAAGGAAAGGACAGATATATTTACTGCATGCAAATAAAAACTTTGCATAGTAAAAAGAAAATACTACTATTAATTTTATCCTGCAGAAGGCAGTGTTGCTTTGAGCAGCAATAGCTTGGGTAGAAAAGTTCAATGCTATTCTAAGATTCGAAATAGTGAAATGGTACATTAAAGAGAGATATGTGTGCATACATGTACACATAAAGATTTTATTTTCCATATTTATAATAATACACGCAAGAATTCTTTGATTCGTTTCAATATTCCTTTAGTGTGATACAGAGTTTGGGTTCCTCCTTCTTTTTTTTACATCAAACACCAATATATAGCAATGTTGAATTCTAATGGGATCATGGTATAACCATGAAATTTTCTGATTCATGGTTTACAAGAAATCAAGAGCGTTGGAAACATTTAAACCAGTAGACGAATGTGTGGATTTTTATTTTTTCATTATTTCCATCCAAGAACACTAAAGTGTTTCATTAAAAATAAAAAGAAAAAAATGGTCATGGCTAGGTTATACTAGATGGTATGAGGAAAAGAGAAACCATTGAAATCAGTGGCAAATGAAGAGATTGAAAAAGATACAGCCAGAAGAGTCCCTGCCGGCTCTTTTGAGGGTGAGTCACACAAGTCTTTCTCTTGCTTACAATGTCATTGGGGGCAAACAGTGTTTTGCCTACTCTTTAAATTTATGGCATAGCAATATGTGTCAGATATTTATAAATGCCATTTTTTCTAAGCAACTGAAACCCTTTTTACAGAATATATATGATAGACTATAAATTTTAATATATAATTTACATATCTCCAATGGTAAGTGGGATTATTTTAGGGTTTTATATTTTTGGCACTTTTACAGTTTTCAGTATCAGAATTTAGTTTGGCTTGTTCAACCATCAGTTTGCTTTCCAACTGGAAAGGCATTAAGGGAGGTGATTATGTATGAATCAGTCTGACAACAATGTATGTGAAACAGTATCATGAAGAATGCTCGAAAGAGCTAGGTTTAAAGAATTCCCTAGTTTGTAGCTAATTTTAATGTCTCCAATTCCAAGATTCTAGAAACATTAAGTACTTTATGTGGTACAGGTCCAGCATCCTCTTTCAAACTTAAGTACACTGCTGCAGCTAGGACTAGATGTAAATACTTCAGGATTGCACACTCGGAGTTGACCAAACTTTTCAAACTTCTACACAGCCAATAATGCTATTGAAGTTTAGTATCCCTCCATTGGATACTCCAAATTCACCTATTGTATTTTTGAAATTCAGTAACAAAAATGACACCCAAACAGATTTGAAAATACCTCTAATAAGCCACCC
Source organism: Nycticebus coucang (assembly GCF_027406575.1). Lineage (NCBI taxonomy): Eukaryota > Metazoa > Chordata > Mammalia > Primates > Lorisidae > Nycticebus > Nycticebus coucang. The sequence continues at coordinate 57,813,135 of NC_069794.1, read as the reverse complement.
ATGTTTCGTGCTGAAAAATTGGGGTTAATGTTTCTTATTCAAGAGGGAGAACCAAAGCATTTTCTTTTGGCAGTTTTTGCTTTAGTTTGTCAACTGGAGAAATGATGTCTTTGCCAAAGCAATATGCAAATATGCATTTGATTAAATAAGATGAAAACTTTATTGCTGAGACATGGCTTTTCTTTCCATTTTTAACTTCATTCATTTCATGCTCAGTGGAACAAGCCTAACTAAGACTCCATGACTTTGAATAGGACAGTAATCCTCTGCTTCTAAAAGAAACTTCTAGTTCCTTGAGCTCCCTATGAATGCAAGATAGTATGGATGAGTGAACCTTGTATAATTTTTTGATATGTGTTTGGGGATGCGGGGGTTGGGCATGGATAAATGCAGAGGGACCTTCTTCATGACAAACAAAAAAATAAATCTGTCCTGTCAATATCGCAAGTGCTGCTGTTTTATCACCATGATTACACTGGATACTTTAGAGTATCCTGGATTTTAAATTGAAAGTCAAATATAATTTTCCATAGAACCATGAAATGAGTGACTAGAAAGCTGCTAGCAAGGCCCAGCATGACAAATTAGTATCGCTAGGATAATGAGTCTCTGTAATGTGTGGGCCACTGGCCTGCAGTTGGGTGGTGGAACTAGGCTGGGTGGCCCTGGGTTAATGCAAGGGCCACACATTACAGATTGGTTCAAATGGGATGATGGCTTAAACCAAGGAGGCACCATTCACTTCTTTTGTTGTTCAGGAATAGCAGCACTATTTTAACTCCTATGCTTCTGTGTATTTGGGAAAGTATAGTATAAAATCAAATAGAGAGGCTGGAGAGAAATAAAGTCTGCCCTGAAAAACAGCACTCTGAGGGATATGAACTGAAATTTACTGAGTGCATTGTTTGTGCCTGGAACTGTGCTAGGCACTTGCACGTACATTGTTATTGAATGCTCAAAATAGTTTTATTATTCACATTTTCCAAAGGAAAAAACTGAAATTTTGAGAAACTGACTCACAGAAGGTCAAACATTCAAAGCAATGTGAGGAAAAGGAACTTTTCACGGAGACTCTGCCGTATGGCTCCATATTGTCTTCTGTCCTGGGACACAAAAGATATGACATCTCAGGTTAATTTTCACCATAATCTTTGGATGTTAGCGCTAGGATCATATTTTTTTTTTTTTTTTTGTGGTTTTGGGCCGGGGCTGGGTTTGAACCCGCCACCTCCGGCGTATGGGACCGGCGCCCTACCCCTTGAACCACAGGCGCCGCCCAGGATCATATTTCATAAAGGAACCAGCTGAGTCTCAAAGATCAAATTAACTCAAGTCAGTGTTGGAATTAGGATTCGAACCCAGTTATTCCCAAAAGCAAAGATCCTGGTCCTTCTTCGCTCATATTCAGGGAGGTGATTTGGTAAGCTGAAGGATGAACTGATTTTTAGAGAGACACCTACACCTTCAATGCTGTCCTGGTAATCTCTAGTTTCTCTCATAAAATGACTCACTGCTAGATCTTTTCTGGTCCTTCCTTTAGGACTGCCTCATTTATTTGCATCAGGCTTTAATAGTATGCTTAGCTTGACCCTAATACAGTAATGAGACATGTTAAAATAGCCTGCTATATTAAATTTCTCCTCAGGGTCACCTAGGAAGGCAGGTTGAAGGATTATTATGCTAATTATTGCTAATTCACTGACCACCTCCAATTCCATCTGGCAATCCACAAATTTAGATATATCTTAAATACACACCATTCAATAGCTGGGCAATGTGGCGGGTGCCTGTAGTCCCAGCTTCTTGGGAGGCTGAGGCAAGAGGATCGCCTAAGCCCAACAGCTGAGCTGACACCATAGCACTCTACCAAGGGAAACAGAATAAGACTCTGTCTCTAAAAAAAAAAAAAAGAAAAAATGCACACATTTATCTACTTGAGGTTCCAAGAAGATTTGCAGTCACATGATCCAGGCTGAAGCAATGAGATGTGGTTGGCCTGGTTCCATGTAAAGCATTTGAAAGGCATGGATATGTGTCAGGAAGGATGAGTGCATTCTGTTTGCTGCGTGCCTTGCAGGAGGCCATCTGGAAACACTGCACATAAACACAAATCCTCTCTTATTTTGGTAGCATCTTAGTGAAATTTGTTCTGGTGCTGAGACCTACTAGTTTATGTCTTACTTGTGTTTGCTGATAATTCAGCAGAGCTTTTTTCTAGGTGCCTTTTAGAAATATATAGCATAACAAGTGCAAAGCTTTAGTAATAAAAGTAATGAAAGAGGTGAATTTCATCATTGGCAGTCCCTTCACTTTTGTTTTTTTTAACCAACATGGGCTTCAGCAATTAAAAAGACTTCAGAACATCCCCTATCAGCCCCTGCATGGGAAGCTGAGAACCCCATAATTAGATTCAGAGAGCCCTGGGTTCAACCTGGATTTTTACACTTCCTGTATTAGTTGCATTTATTTATTTATTTATTTATTTTTATTAAGTCATATATACATAGATCATGACTACATTTATGTCTGTGTGGGATGTAATGTGTTGATTATTTGTACAAATTGGAGTGCATATATTCTACTAATTAACATAGCTTTCACCTTATTTACTCAATCACAGTGTTAAGACATTTGTGTTCTATACTTGATAGATTTGACTTCTATCCTTGCAATATGGTCCATAGGTTTGGTCCCACCATTAACCCTCCCTCTATTGAACCACCCCATTCCCATCTCATGCCCCACTTTCCCTCCTTCATCCTGGGCTATAGTTGTGATTCATCTTTCATATGAAAGAGTGAGTGATTGTAAATTGGTTTCATAGTAGTACTGAGTATATTGGATTTTTTTTTCCATTCCTAAGATACTTTACTAAGAAGCATATTTTCCAGCTCTATCCATGTAAACATAAAAGAATTAATGTCTCCATCTTTTTTAGTATTTAGTACTATGGAATACTATGGAAAACCACTCCATAATTTATTAATCCATTCATGGGTTGATGGGCACTTGGGCTTCTTCCATGACTTGGCAATTATCAACTAAGCTGCAATGAACAATATGGTGCAAATATCTTTGTTGCCAAGTGATTTTTGGTCTTTTGGATATACAACTAGTAGAGGAATTGCAGGATCAAACGGCAGGTCTACATTTTGATCCCTGAGTGTTCTCCAAACTTCTTTCCAAAAGAAATGTACTAGCTTGCATTCCCACCAGCAGTGCAGAAGTGTTTCCTTTTCTCCACATCCACGCCGACATCTGTCACTTTGGGATTTTGTGATGTGGGCTAACTTACTGGAGTTAGATGATATCTCAAAGTGGTTTTTGGTTTGCATTTCTCTGATGATTAAAGTTGAGCATTTTTTCATGTGTCTGTAGACTGTGTGCCTGTCTTGTTCAGAGAAGCTTCTGTTCATGTCTCTTGCCCACAATGAAATGGGATCACTTGTTCTTTTCTTATTAATAAGTTTGAGTTCTCTGTGGATCCTTGTTATTAGACCTTTGTCGGAAATATAACCTGCAAAAATCCTCTCCCATCCTGAGAGTGGTCTACTTGCTTTACTTACTGTTCTTGGCAGTGCAGAAGCTTTTTAGTTTGATCAGATCCCAGTAATATATTTTTGGTGTTGCTTCAATTGGCTGGGGTGTCCTCCTCATAAAATATTCTCCCAAGCCAATTTCTTCAAGTGTTTCCCCTGCACTCTCTCCAAGTATCTTCATAATTTCATGTTTTAAGTTTAAATCTTTCATCCAGTGAGAAACAACTTTTGTTAATAGTGAAAGGTATGGGTCCAGTTTCAGTCTTCTACAAGTCGCCAGCCAGTTCACCCAGCACCATTTGTTAAATAGGGAATCTTTCACCCAATTTATATTTTTAATAGGCTTATCAAAGATCAAATGATGATAAACATCTGGGCTTACCTGTTGGTTTTCAATTTGTTCCATACATCTACCTCTCTATTTATGTACCAGTACCACACTGTTTTGATCACTATAGATTTATAGTACAGTCTGAAGTCTGGTAGTGTGATTCTTCCTGATTTGTTTTTATTTCTGAGTAATGTCTTGACTATTCGAGGTTTTTTTCCGTTTCCATATAAAATGAAGTACTAATTTTTCCAGATCTTTAAAGTATGACTGAGGTGCTTTAATAGGGATGGCATTAAATCTGTAGATTGCTTTGGGTAATATGGACATTTTAACAGTGTTGATTCTTCTCAGCCATGAGCATGGTATGTTTTTCCATTTGTTAACATTTTTGGCTATTACTTTTCTTAGAGTTTCATAGTTCTCTTTACAGAGATCTTTCATGTCCTTTGTTAGGTACATTCCCAGATATTTCATCTTCTTTGGCACTATCATAAAGGGAATAGAGTCCTTGATTGTTTTTTCACCTTGACTATTGTTGGTATATATAAAGGCTACAGATTTGTGAGTATTGATTTTGTATCCTGAGATGGTGCTGTATTCTTTGATCACTTCTAGGAGTTTTGTAGTTGAGTCCCTGAGGTTTTCCAGATACACAATCATATTATCTGTGAAAAGTGACAGTTTGATTTCCTCTGATCTTATTTGGATACCCTTGATTGCCTTCTCTTGCCTGATTGTGATGGCTAAGACTTCTGTTACAATGTTAAAATGTAGTGGAGACAATGGGCAACCTTACCTGTTCCTGATCTGAGTGGAAATGATTTCAATATTACATGATTCAACACGATATTGTCTGTGGGTTTGCTGTAGATGGCCTCTATCAGTTTAAGAAATGTCCCTTCTGTACCTATTTTCTTAAGCATTCTGATCATAAAAGGATGCTGTGTATTATCAAGGGCTTTTCTGCATCAATTGAGAGAATCATATGGTCTTTGTTTTTTCTTTTGTTTATGTGATGGATTATATTTATAGATTTGCATATATTGAACCATCCTTGAGACTCTGGGATTAAACCCACCTGGTCATGATGTATAATTTGTTTGATGTGTTGCTGGATTCTAGCACATGCTAGCATCTTATTGAATATTTGTTTCATCAATATTCATTAGAGATATTGGTCTATAATTTTCTTTTCTTGTTGGGTCTTTTCCTGGTTTGGGAATCAGGGTGATATTTGCTTCATAGAATGTGTTGGGACGTATTCCTTCTTTTTTGATGTTTTGGAAAAGGTTAAGTAATATAAGTACTAGTTCCTCTTTAAAGGTTTGGTAGAATTCTGATGTGAAGCCATCTGGTCCTGGACTTTTCTTTTGGGGGAGATTTCTTATAGTTGATGCTATTTCAGAACTTGATATAGGCTTGTTCAACATTTCCACTTCTTTCTGGCTAAATCTAGGAAGGTAGTGTGTTTCCAAGAATTGATCTATTTCCTTCAGATTTTCATACTTCTGAGAATAGAGTTTTTTGTAATATTCATTAAGGATTTTTTAAAATTTCTGAGGAATCTGTTGTTATTTGGCCTTTATCATTTCTGATTGATGAAATTAGGGATTTTAGTCTTTTTTATTTCTGGTTACGTTAGCCAAAGTTTTATCTATTTAATTGACCTTTTCAAAAAACCAACTTTTTGCTTGGTTGATCTGTTGTATAATTTTTTTGTTTTCATTTAATTTCATTTAACTTCATTTCATTTCATTTCATTCTTCTCTAATTTTAGTTATTTCTTTTCTTCTGCTGGGTTTGGGGTTAGAATGTTCTTCCTTTTCCAGTTGCTTGAGATGTTCCATTAAATTGTTGACTTCCTCTCTTTCCGTTCTTTTGAGGAAGACTTGCAATACTATAAATTTCCCTGTTAGAACTACCTTTGCGGTATCCCAAAAGTTCTGGTAATTCATGTCTTCATTATCATTTTCCTCCAAAAATTTGGTAGTTTCCTTATTAATCTCATCTATGATCCAGCTATCATTAAGTGTGAGGTTTTTTGGTTTCCATGATTTTGTATGAGTATGCAGATTCCTGTTGTTACTGAGTTCAACTTTTATTCCATGATGGTCCCAGAAAATACAAGTAATAATTTCTATTCTTTTAAATTTTCTGAGATTAGACTTGTGACTTAAGATGTGATTAATTTTGGAGGATGTTTCATGGGCTGATGAGAACAATGTATATTCAGTTTTGTTAGGATGAAATGTTCTGTAGATGTCTGTTAAATCCAGTTGAATGGTTAAGTTTATGTCTAAAATTTATTTGCTTAGTTTCTTATTGGAGGATTGAGCCAACACTGCCAAAGAGTGTTAAAATCTCCAACTATTATGATGCTGTAATCAAGTTGCTCATGACCGTTATAAATTGCACCTCTCTTATAAATTGAGGCACATTCTGGTTGAGTGCATAAATGTTAATAATTGAAATCTCACTATGTTGAGTGTTGCCCTTAACAAATATGAAGTGACCATCCTTATCTTTCCTTACTTTTGTTGATTTAATCTAATTTAATAGATTAATTTAATAGATTAAATCAACAAAAGTAAGGAAAGATAAGGATGGTCACTTATTGAAGATAAGGATGGTCACCTATTATGTCTGCGAATAAAATTGCAACACCTCTTTTTTATGATTTCCATTTGCCTGAATTATAGATGATCATCCCTTCACCCTGAGTCTATATTTATCTTTTAAGGTAAGACAAGATTCTTTTATGCAGCAGATATATGGCCTGAGTCTTTGTAGCCAGTCAGCCAACCTGTGCCTCTTTAGAGGACAATTTAAGCCATTCAAATTAATAGAGAGTATTGATAATCCTGGTAGTATTTTGGGTATCAAGTTTTTCGAAAGTCCAGTGGACATTTTTAATCCTTTCGCCACTGTGGAAGTTGAAATTTGATAAAAGTTTCTGAGTGAGTTTACTTTGGTGGTAGAGCATTGTGCTTGTGATTGTGGAGGATGGGTCTGAGAATATTTTGGAGAGCTGGGTTAGTTATGGCAAATTTCTTCAACATGTGAATGTCATTAAAGTACTTAATTTATCTATCATAAATGAAACTCAGTTTAGCTGGATACAGGATCCTGGGTTGAAAGTTATTTTGTTTTAGGAGGTTAAAGGTCAATGACCATCCTCTTCTAGCTAGAAAAGTTTTAGCAGAGAGATCTGCAATCATTCTAATATTCTTCCCCTTGTAGATTATGGTTTTCTTACATCTGGCTGCTTGCAGAATTTTCTCCTTCATATTAACTTTGGTGAAGTTAATTATAATGTGTCTAGGAGATGTTTTATTTGGATTGAGTCATGCTGGGGTTCTGAACTGTCTATTGTCTGGATTTCAGAATCTCTTGACATGTTTGGGAAGTTCTCCTCTATTATCTCTTGGAGTAGAGCATCTGTGCCTTTCGAAGCAACCTTTTCTCCTTCGGGGATTCCTATAAGGGAAATGTTTGCTCTTTTGGAGTCGCACATTTCTCCCAGGGAATGCTCTGTTTTTGCTCTCCACTTCTCTTCCTTTCTGAGTATTTGGGAGCATTCAAAAACTTTGTCTTCAATGTCAAAGATCCTTTCTTCTGCCTGCTCCATTCTGTTGCTGAGGGATTTGACTGTATTTCTCAGATCTTTGAGGGCTGCAAGTTCTTGCCTCAATGTGTCAAAATATTTGGTAATTTTGTCTTTGAATTCATTGAATTCTTGAGACAACTTTTGAATTACTTGTTTAAATTCTAATTCCATCTTTACCTCCATTCTGTTGATCATATTTGCCATCCAAATTCTGAACTTGATTTCTGACATCTTGGCTATTTATTTATGAATGGAATCATCTGATGTGTGTGTTTTATCATTTCTTGGGCTATGTGATCTCTGATTAAAGTTTTTCTGCTGATTTCATCCCATGATTATTTTTCACCATTTGGCTAGATGGGCAAGTACGGTGAAATTGGGATTGGGGGCTCCTGTAGTTGTGGTTAAACAGCCTTTCCCCCCTACAGCTTTGCAAAGGACCCATACAATATTACAGTCTGAGGCTCTGGGGACCTGCTTGGTGTGGTGGGGTTAGGTGCCTCTGTCTTGCATTCAGCCAGTCTTTGTCCAATCCTAGTGGATCAGTGACTCTGGCTTGAAGTCTCAGCTGTGGAGAAATACAAACAACTAAGACACCCCTCCCCCCACGGGCAACAACTGGAGGAGGAAAATAAAAACTCTTCCTGTTGCCACACAATCAGGGTACCACCCAAGAGAGTCCTTGGGTAATTGGCCCAGGTTAGGAGGTCCAAACCAATTGATCCAGTCAGTAACGACTCTCAAGTGGGAGAGTCAAAAGGTTTCCAGCAACTAGATAGGAGAGGTCTAATGGCTGCTCAAATGTGGCTCACTCTGGTGCTCTGTGGAGTCAGAAAGACCTGCCCAGTAGCAGAGTTGGACCAGAGGGCTGAAATTTCTTTCCCCATTTTGCACCTCTTTCACACCCAGTCACTGGTGACTCCAGGGGGCTGTGGTTCTGCTCCCTCCAATAAGCTGATGTGCCAGAACTTTGCATCTGCCAGAGTCAAAGGAAAGTCAAACCCCCTGGGCCCAGCCACCACCCTCTGCCACCAGCCGGCTGGGGGAGCTGAGGTGTGCCTGCCTTGGGTACTCAATGACAACTGTGGAATGTTCTACCTGAGCTCAGTCCAAACCTGAGGATAAGTCAGCAAATGATTTTCTCCCTCAGCCACTGCGCCTTTGCCCCAGCCGCTCTGCAGTGCTAGTATCCCTATAGGGCAAGGTCTGGCTTCTTCTAGCAGTTCTCAGAGTTGGGGAGGTGTCTCTCCAAGATTAAATCCCAGGAGGATCACTCTACTGTTGTTGAATCTTTATGGGAAGAGTCCCTGTGCAGCTTCCAGGTGGCTCCCATGGCCAGGGAGGTGGCTGTAGTGGTAGCTCCAGGAGTGCAGGCTGCACGGCTCCAGCAGCAGAGTGGTGCACAGGGTGAGCAGCTTTGGCTGGGCAGGGTGCGTGGTGCATGGCTCTGGCTTGGTGGGGCATGGGGCACACAGCTCTGGCAGGGTGGGGTGTGAGGTGCTTGGTTCCAGCAGTGCAGGGCTCATGGCTCGCAAACCTCCTCCTGCAGCAGGTTTGCACTTTCACGAAGTCAAGCCTGACAGCCTTCCCCTCTTTCTCTGCATTACTGCTAGGCTCACAGTTGCAGTGCAGCTTTTCTACCACAACCCTTGCAGTGCCCGGACCTGGCAATGAATTGCAGACGTTCTTTTCTCTGCAGGGGTTAGGCTTCTAGACCATCAGGTGATGGGGGAAGGGTGGACTGGAAGTTCAAAATGGCAGGGAAAATGTTAGTTAGTTCAGCTTTCATGCCTGGCAAGAGAGTGCTCAGGGTTACAGCAGGGTCCCTCTGGAGAAGTAGTCCCCACTTCTTGCAACTCTCTTCTATGGGGTGAGACAAGAGGTCCTCAGTTACTGCTTACCTGTAGAAAACCTACAGTGACCAAAACCCCTCCAAAACCCCCAAAAGAATTCTCTTGGGGGTGGGTGGGAATGGACACTTCTCCTTTGGGATGAGTTTTGTACCTGAAATTTTCTTTCTTGGAGTTGCAGCTTGCCTCACCAGAGGTGACATGCAGTTATCACTTTTCTCTCTCAGCTTGGCTCCCAGTCTTCAGCTTTATTGGGTACTTTCTGGTCATTACCCTTCCCTCTGCATGGGAGCTTCTGTCGAAAGCTGGCTCCAGTTGGCCATCTTGCCCCTCCTCCTATTAGTTAAATTTAAAAAGATATCCTTATCCCTTTCTTAAAGGTTAAGAATTAACACCACACATCAAATGTGGAAACAGCTATCAAAAGACTTAACATATATTAAAGGCTTGATGAAAGCTTCTCTTGTTTGATGAAAGCTTTCCTTGTTAGCTGTGTGACCTTAGGCAAAATACTTAGCCTTTTTGAGTTTCAGATTCTCCTTATGTAGAACTGTGAAAGTAATACCTATATAGCATAGTTGTGAGGATTAAATGGCTCCACATAAGTAAAGCACCTGGCTTTGAAAGCTCTCCCTCATGCTAGCTTTGATTGTTATCTAGGCTAAAATGGAAAAAGCTCAGGTATTACCACAGTAACCACATACTCTTGGTTGCCCTGGACAGAACTTATTTGTAACTGGTTCTAGAAAAATCATTAATAACACATTCTCCATTGTCAAACAGTTCCAAATAGATTCTAAATATAACTAATATGTGAACAGGAGGATGGCCTGTTGAGAAGGAGAGAGAATCATAGCAATTCCTTACTCATAAGTAATTCTTATCTAGTTTTCCCAAACTTATTATTACTAGTTAGCTATTATTATTAATAGGTTGTTACATATTATTATAATATTAAGTAGATAACCATCTGCTTGGTGCAAGTCAGAAAGTAAATAGAAAATACAGGGAAGGGGTTTTGATGAGGCAGTTTATGCCTTGCTTGGTGCATTTCCCTCTTATTAGCATCCATTTTTCCAGAACACAGGGCTTTCATATGTCCCACTGGCAGGGCCAAATCATCTCCTACTGTTAGCTCTAAAGGGTGGCCCAGTTAAGTGTCCTCATTGCCTGGACACTTTCCTGCACTTACTGGTGATTGTAAAAAGACTGAGCTCCTCCACATCCAGCCTCTCACTCCCAGCGAACATACCTCCTCTTCTTTTTGCTACAGAATTCTTTCTGCTAGTTTATGTGATCTTTAAATTCAGTACAATCTTTGGGTTGGCATGATGGCTAATTTATTACACGTTATTGCAGTGAGTGTGGCTGGATCACTGTGGGCCCATTCCACAGGTAAAGGGATGTATGAATTGGAGTAAGCCTTGGGATTGGGGTAAGGGTCAGGAGAATATAGAATATATTCTGCATCTTCCTTTGGCATTCTTCACTCTTCCCCCACATTCCCCTCACTCCACCACACCCAGTATCTTCCTCTGGAGAGGAGCAAATAAAAAATAAAAGGGTGGTATTTTCTGTTCTTGAGAACTATCAAGTCTACTGAAGGGGAGGTCTTTGGAGAAAGAAAAGCATAAAGAGAAGTGTTGGTTTTGTCTTTATTCCCTGCAAAGCTGACCCTCTTTCTTTCCTTTACTACTCACTTTCAACTTCCTCCTTGGGCAGTAAAGGGAAATCAATTATCCTGGGGCCAACCTTTATTCCCAATGATTATTGTCTCCCACCTGGTATGTAGCCTTTGTTCCAAGCCTTTGGAATGTAGGTTATGTTTCTCAGCAGTCACTGTGTGAAGCTGGCAAAGGAAGAAAAAAAGTACCCCATTATTTCATGTGATTGCCCAGAGTAAATATTCTCAGGTCACTGTTACACAGGTAACTGGCCCTTTCTTTAATTTCTTCCAACACAGCAGCAAGTAGGCTATACATTTTAAAAAAGTATAATATGAAATATTTTGCAAAATATAAAGCAATGTATAAATAACTTATAAGAATTGGGAGCTGTCAAATATTTTTCTGAAAAGGTCCAGATAATGAATATTTCAACTTTGAAGGGTACATACACCTCTGTTGCATAGCTTCTTTCTTCTTTCCCCTCTCCTCCCTTCCTCCTTCTTTAAAAAGGTCTAAAAATGTAAGAATTGAAAAAAAAATCTTAGCTCATGGTCATCTCACTGCTCAGATTTGACACATGGGCTTTTAGTTAGCATATCCCTGCTTTGAAAGAAAATAAAGGGCCCTATTTAACAGAAGAACAACACCAATAATGGCAAAATTCCCTCTATGCCTGTCATTATCATACTCTTTTTCCTTCCTCTGAGAGCTAATCGCTACTTTAAATTCTGAGCTTATCCTTTGCTTTTCTTTACAGTTTCATCTTATGCATGCGTTCTCTAACAATAAATTGTTTAGTTCTCCCATTACAGGAATATTTCACGATTTATTCATCATTTTTCATGGTGATAAATATTTGGATTCTTTCCATTTTTTACTTTTACAGAAAATGCTATTTCTTATTGATACATAATAATTGTACATATTTACAGAGTACATGCATTTTTTGATACATACACAGAAGAACCTCCATAGTGACCACCTCCCTCTCTTGAGCACCTCCTTAAGTTGACCTTATTTTCATATATCAGATGTACACCACATGTTCATATTAATACAATAGGCTGAGTTCCTTATGTTGACCCCCACCATATGTCGAGCAGTTTGTTACAGTCCCTTGGGTGGTCACTTAACAGAATTTCTACTGTATTTGATGTATAACAATAAAATCAGAGTAATTGTAGTATCTATCACTTCAAACATTTATCATTTCTTTGTCTTGGGGACATTCCAAATCTTTTCTTCTAGCTGTAGAAAATGATAGTTTTTGTAAATATTCTCATGCTATAATTTCTATTGAGTCTTTTCTTAATTGATGAAAATAGAAAAGAAGCATTATAGAAAACATAAAATTGTTAATAAATGTGATCTTTCTCAGAGATCTCAAGTTCAAACCCCATTTAACACATTTCCTTTATGTGATGACCTTTCCTGATATAATACTACTGCTGGGCCTATCTTCCGTAATATTTCCATGTTTATCTTCATAATCCTAAATCCTGTAGATATCTGTGTCTACTTGCCCCAGTTGTAGAGAAAGGTAATTTCCCCAGCTTCAGTCTAACTGGATTCTCAGTCTTCATTACCTATTCTAGGTTATATAATATGTGCTCTCTTCTTCAGTTACTGGAGAGTGGGAATAGCTACTTCCTTCCAAGAAGTGTGGATAAGTCCTTTGGCTCTAAGAAAGCAACTAAATAATTATCCAGAAAAAATAGTCTAATTTTAGAAGGTCTTACTATATTTGGTCTTATGTAATATGAGCTTTGTAGGTCGTATGGTGTTATAATGTGGTCTGGGTTGAGCTGTGAACAAAGCTGTGTATTTTTCTTTCTCTTTACAATTTTTCCTGGAATATGAAGAGAAAATACACAGAAACATGACTGTCCATGTTTTTCTGTATATTCCATTTCCATTCTATATTGTTTTCCACTGCTATGTATATTTTAATATTAGCCTAGACATGCACCTTCTCATGACCCTTCTTTTTCAATGTTTCTTTTAAGCTGTGGCATCATATATGTTTTTATAATAAACTTTAGTATGCTATTTTGTTTTAAAAACATCATTTGTATTTCACTGAATTTATAAATTTATTTTAATACTATAATTTACTCTTTCTGCCGTTTCTAATTTTTCCCATATGGTGACTCTATCTTTTATCTCTTGACAATTAAGGTGTCTGTGACAGAAATTGTTTTCTATACCAAGATTACAGGTCTCTCAGTCTGAGATTGAGGATTATTTTACTAAGGAGGTCTTATGGGAGGTGATCAGTGCTGTTGCCTAACACAGATAGACTTTGGCTCCTGCATTTTACTCGGCTCAGAGGAGTCATACTCATTCAATCAGTTTTTCTCCAATGGTTATTTCTTTTCTTTTTCCCAGATGACTAGACAGGAACCATTTTTGGACTAGGTGACCTTAACACCTAGATCTTTGTGTGTATATATAGTAAAGACACAGTGGGTCAGTTTTACATTGTTATAACTAAAACATTAAATTCTTCCTGACATAGGCTTGGCTTTTTCCCCTAGAAGCCAAGACAAATGTCATTGAATTTTTGCGAGGGTCAAATGAATACCAACTCACTTCTTCATCTCATGTCACTTGGTATCTCTGATTTTTGCCGCCTGCCTGAGACGTTAGGGAAGAAGGTGACGATTTGAGATTCAAATCCTGTAATAGCACAAAACATGTTTTTAGGGAAACCCTTTAAGTCCTTGAAAGCAGAGTTCTACTTACCTTAGTTCATGATTGTGCTTATGTATCATGCGTTTCCTAGCGCTAAAATAGTTGTTGTCACTGTGAACTAAAATTCAATTTTGTATTAAAATAACACTGATTAAGAAACAGATGTGAATGTAGTAAACACTAATATTTTATATTTACTTTCCAAATGTAAGGGTATTTTTTGTATTAGCCTTTAAATGCTTCTTTAGATTTGTTCTCACTTAACTAATATTAGCAGTAATTCAAACATTCGATTTTCCTGGGCAACCACAGAATAGGCCAGTGCCTGATATTATAGCAACTATATATGAAATCCCTTCCAGTGTAAAAGCTTATTAACATTTAAAAAGAACTAGATCCATTTATACTTTGACTATTGAGTCAAGGCCTGCTGAGCAGAACTCACTGTCTGTCATTCCCAACCTTTTCCCCTCTTTTGCATTTACTGAAGTCCTTAAATACCAGCAGCACACTAAAAGTTCTCACTTAAATGCGTCAAATGAAATCCCATCTTTAACTCCAGCCCTCCCAACCCATTTCCCCTGTGTTCAGATAACATTGAGGGGCTAATTTTCAGTGAATTGTCAAAAGGCAAGGTGACAGTCCATTTAGCAGTCAGCTAGTTGCTAATTAGTACCCAACTAAAATGCATCAAAATTTGAGCACTCCCAGTTGAACATTTTGAAAGATAAGCATTCTACTAATTCAACTTTGCTGTAGGTTGAGCCCTGATTGAGGTTTTTTTTTTTTTTCCACAGAAAGATGAGCCATGTTTCTGTGCTTTCCAGCATTGATTTTTTAGCTCAGAGCTAAAAAGCTTATATAAACATGTCTTTTTTTTTTTTTTTGTCTTTGATTCCCTGCTATGAGGGATACAACTTATGAGACTGCAGACAGTGGGCCATCATAGTCTGACACAAATTAGAAAGAACTGCTTTGTAACTTTTGAGGCCCCCATATTAAAAAAAAAAAAAAAAAAGCATGTTAGGAAGAGAGAGGAAGGCATAAAAATAAGAGAAACGTAATTGTTTTAAGAAGTGGGCGGAAAAAGTGGTGATTTTTCATCAGAAGAAGTTGAACTTGGCTAAGTCTTCCCAGAGACAGGCTTCTTTACATACATTGGCGCATTTGAGTTGGGGACTGCAGCTGCCATTGGAGCTAAGGACAACACTATATATGTGAATCATACAGAGTTTGACCAACCCTGAAGACATTTTATTCTGAAGAAAGTTGAATTAGCATACTTTTTCCAAAATTCAATCTAAGCAACAACAACAAAGAAAGAAAGAAGGAAAGAAAAGAAAGAGAAAGGAGGTAACATTTTAGAACAGTTACTATTATTAAACAGTTTTCAAATGACTTATAAATAATAACAACCTTGAAACAGAGATGTTGTCCTGGGAAGCCTGGATTTGCATCACGTATTCTGCCTCCCAATCCCATACTCTTTTAACCATTGCACATTGAACTCTCCAATTCTTAGTGAGAAGAAACCCAAAAGTATTAATTATATCTTGGAAGAAAATAGCGTTGTTCTAATTTTTTTTCTTAGAGAAAAAGAGGTCAAAATGAATCTTCTAAAATCACTGAATTTTAACAGCTTAAAGGTTTTTTTTTAAAAAGGTATGGAAAAGTAAAAACTGAGCTAGCTATAATGAGGCTAAAGTAACCATGTAAATTTCATTTGCCAGAAATACTGTATGTGATTTAGGAAAAGGGCATTATTCTCTTGTACCTGTGGTTCTTTCATGTCACAGCTGCTGTGGCAACATGGCGAGGCTGAGAAGGCAGGGCTTTTTGGAGAGTTAACAAAATCAATGGATATTTTAGAAGAGTTGGACTGAGTTTCTTAAGCACCTCGGGTTTGCTAGGATAGGTACCTGGGAAAGGAGGAGGTAGAACATGTAAAGGGCAGAGGCTTTGGAGACTGAGAAGAGAAACAAACTTTGCACCTTGGTCCTTGCGTGCTTCTTAATGTTGGCCTGTAGGTAGCTTTCAAAGGGAGGGAAAAGAGAAAATAGGATCTCCAAATCAGTTGGATTTAAATAATATGAGCACACAACTTCCCTTTCCCTCACTCTCCTCCTCTCCCTCAGAAAGAATTCTCTGTATCTCAGCTCTATGAAGCTAAATTATAGCTTTCACATGAAGGCTATAACCCAACTATAGCACAAGACTATGGGGAAGGGGCCAAGGAAGGGGAAGCGGGGGGAGATTTTGGTAAAGGAAGGGTGATGGGTGGGGCCACATCTACAGTGCATCTTAGAATGGGTATAGGCGAAGCTTACTAAATGCAGAATACAAATGCCTGCATACAGTAACTAAGAAAATGTCATGAAGGCTACACTGAACAGTTTGATGAGAATATTTCAGATTGTATATGAAACCCGCACATTGTACCCCTTGATTGCACTAATGTACACAGCTATAATTTAACAATAAAAATAAATAAATTAAAAAAAAAAGAGACCTGGATCCTGCATTTCTCTTTAGACTTGGAATAAATCCGTTTACTTCTCTGTGGTTCTGCTTTTCATTTATTTAATAAATGGCTTTAACTATATTATCTCTATTCAGTTACAATCTGCTGTGATTTTGTGATTCTTATTTCCTAACAGAATGTTCTGCTCCACACTGAACAATGCAGCCTCCTAGCACAGTATGTAGTCGATCAGTGGTACTCAGTGAAAAATTGCTCAATGGGTGAATGACACATTTTTGTCTGATTTAATCACCTTTTGTAAGTTTCTCACTTGCTGGTATAGCATAGTGCATTGCATAAAATAGATTCAAGATAATTATTGATTGACTAATTCTTTTTTTTTTTTTTGCCGTTTTTGGCTGGGGCTGGGTATGAACCTGCCACCTCCGGCATATGGGGCTAGTGCCCTACCCTTTTGAGCCATAGGCACCACCCTTGAATAATTCTTGATTCCAAACTACCTGTGTGTAGTTTTCATAGATGTCTACGGGTATTGATAACATGATGGACTTACCTTTATATAATACATGATCTTGACCATGTTGGCCCTTAGTCTGTCACGACCTTTGATTTTATTAAATATAATCTTATATTTAATAAAATAATATAATAGATATAAAATAAACTACAATGCTAGATAAAAACACAAACATCATAAATGTGACTTTGTGTTGAATGAAAGAAGTCAGATACAAGATAATATATGTTGTAATTCTATTTATTTGTATAGTTCAGAAACAAAGGGAGGTGTAGGTGGTTTTAAAACAGGCCTCCAGAGGACTTCCGAGGGCCTAGCTATATTCTATGACTTGTGTGCAGAGTTATAGAAGAATTTGCTGTTTCTATACCATTCTGTAAAGTATGTGGGATTTTGCACATATATTAACAAAGTGTTGTTTTCTTTTTTAAAAAAGAGTATATGTAAAATTTCAGGCCCTTGGTAGGTGCTGCAGACATGGTGGCTACCTAATAAGCATTCTACTTCCCTCTTCTTCCCCTGATTAGCTCTGCACACCTAATTTTAAAAAGCAATGAATCATCTTGGTGTGAATGCACAGCCCAGACATCCACTCCCAGAAGAAAAGATGTCTGGAGAATTAGCAGATTGCAGAGTCAAAAGATGTTCATTCCTGCTCATCTGATTGCCTCTTACACCAGCACCAGAGTTACCACACTGGTGGGTGTCAGAGCCAGTGAGCGCTCTGACGCTTCATAATTACTGAAACACATGTGCTAAGTCACTTTCTGCTAATCCACGATGAAAATTCTCAGTGTTCAATCGCCCTCAAAATTTCTCATCTCTTCCCTGGGGTGAGATGCTTTGGTTTAGCAGCTGCACATGGGGATTGCATTTAAATCATTTAAAGTCTGGAGTTCAATGTCTCCTAAAAGCAGCCTTTTTTCTTTGGCTTTCCTCTTTAGGCACACCTAGATTTTTTTTTTTTTTTACTTCGGGAGTGAGGATAAACTCCTTAAGGGAGGAAACTTTTGGAAATGCATTAACTCTTTGAGCACACAGGTGTACTCCCGAGGCCTTCTGCTTGCCTCTTCCCAGACTGTTAATCTTGTTGGCAGTAGCTCTTTTGAGTCATTAGCCATTCTTTTCGTATGTTAGCAGCAAAAGCAATAACACAGTAAATCAGACGTATGGATAGCTAAAGGTCAGGGAAAGTAGTGAAGGAGAGTATACACAAAAAGTTGAGGCCAATTTTATGTTTATGTGACGTAGCCTCTATGATGTAACACACAGTCCCTCTCCCTGAATTATCCTAACTGAACTTCTTGCATAGGTGAGTAAGGCTTCTATGAAACAATTCCAGTTATGTTTTAGGATGTAAATGTCCTCAGAATCCCATCACATTGAGAAACGTTTGCTGCTGTGCTTTAGATGAGGGATGTCAGAACTTTTTCTTTTTCTTTCTTTCTTTCTTTTTTTCCCTTTTTTTTCTTTTCTTTTCTTTCTTTTTTTTTTTTTTGAGACAGAGTCTCACTCTGCTGTGTGGGTTAAAAAGCCCTGGTGTCAGCCTCGCTCATAGCAACCTCAAACTCCTGGGTTCAAGTGATCCTCCTGCATCAGCTCCAGAGTAGCTGAGACTATAGGTGCCTGACACAATACCTGGCTAATTTTTCTAGTTTTAGTAGAAGCAGAGGTATCACTCTTGCTCAGGCTGGTCTAAACTCTTGAGCTCAAGCAAAGCTCCCACCTTGGCCTCCCAGAGTGCTGGGATTACAGGCGTGAGCCACTGCATCCAGCCTGAAAGCAAGTTTTTGCAGAGAGGTGTGAGATAGCAGCCAATGGTATTTGTGTCTGAAGCAGAAAGGAAATATTTTGGATACCTCACCATTTAATGATTGTGCCAAGGTTTAACTCTATTCTTGTTAATTCTAGAATTTGTGTTGCAAGTACAAGAGGTCAAACTGAGTTAGCTCAAAATTAAATAGGCGTTTGGGACAATGGAAGGGGACTTGGAACAACAGAAACAATCAAACTGAATCAGGTTTAGCCTTTTATGCTTAAAGAATCTTATTTTCAGAAAATACTATGTAGAGGGGTAAGAATAAGCTCCACGTGTGTTTTTCAGTGATAGAAGTGAAGGACTTTTCAATGCAATATGTTTTGATAAGTATCTGTCAAGCACCTGCTGTGGACCGAGTACACATTGTGATTACATAGTGACGTTTAGAATGGGTGAAGGAGTCTGAGGCACTGCATCGCATCATTAATCATCACCAGTAGAGTACCCAGGGGCTGGGAGATTGTGCGGTACTAGACACCACAGGCCTGTGGGGAGTTTGGATACAGTTTGTCAGAAAGCATAGAGGAGGCTGGACTCTCCCCAAACTGAATCCACAGGCCAAGCGCCTAGTTTAGACACAGAACTCATTCATCTCTGGTGATGCTGTTGGGTGTATTTTGCCAGTCACTGAGGCCCCTGAGTTATTTATTTATTTTTCACATGGAGCCATCTGCAGCTGGTGAAAAATGACCCACTCTTTTTCTCTGGCTTCATAGAGCTGTGACAGATGGCACCCGGCAGGGTCTACAAGGCTCGGCTGCCAAGGGGAGCACCATGATGATGGCCCTGTCCTTAGACTGGGGCTCAGACTTTGTTCTCACCATTCCTCACTCAACCCGAGGAACTACACACAGTTAGAACTTGGCAACAAAAGTTATTGGCAAAAGAACTGGAGAGTCTTTTCCTGCTAATGATATAATCCTAAGGGGGCTTGAGGGATTGTCCTTCTGAGTTAACCTTTGTATTTTAGGCAGAGGTAATCTAGAATGCAGAGATTGAAGGTTGCACTACCAACCTGTGAGGAGTTAGGACTAAAGTCCAGGTCCCTGGTTAGTGCAATTTCCATTGTGGATGCCTTTCTCACTTTATCAGGTCATGCGTTTTACTAATGGCTGACAGAACATGCTGGAGAACAGGGTTATATACTTTTTGGGAAACTTTCATCTTAGTACTTTATTTTCATTTAATAGTCATGTTAGCTATTATCATTGACCTTCGATCTATTGTTCCAAAAATATTCTTAACCTTCTTTAGATAGATATATACACACACGCACCTATATACATATACGCATTTGTTTCTAAACAGATTACTTTACACAGAATGAGTACCAGAGTACCTCATGGAATGGTAGGAAAGGCCTGAGATTCAGAGTCCAACATACTTAAAATAGATTTTCAATTTTCTGTTTGCCATTTATATGACCTTTACCTGTCTTTCAAAGAGCAAAAGTTTTTAATTTTTATGAAGTTTAATTTGTTATTGTTTTAACAGTTTATTTTTTTGGTGTCCTGTGTAAAGAATGATTCTTTAACCCAGGGTCATCAAGATTTTCTCTTACACTTTATTCTAAAAATTTAACAGTTTTCATGTTTAGGTTTAGGTTAGTAATCTTTTTGGAGTTAATTTTTGTGTATGTTTTGTAATGTAAGTATTGAGGCTTATTTCTTTTTTCCTATAGTTGTCTAGTTATTCTAGGGCTATTTGTTTAAAAAAATCATCTTTTCTTCATTAAATTACCTTGGCATCTTTGTTGAAAATCAATTGACCATAATGTGTCAGTTTGTTTTTTGGATTCTAAACTTCTGTCATTGCCACATTGCCACCATTACTATAGCTTTGTTTTAAGTCCTGAAAGCCAGCAATGTAAGTACTCCAACTCTATTTTTGAGTCCGTGATTGTTTTGGGCTATTCTAGG
Source organism: Nycticebus coucang (assembly GCF_027406575.1). Taxonomy (NCBI): domain Eukaryota; kingdom Metazoa; phylum Chordata; class Mammalia; order Primates; family Lorisidae; genus Nycticebus; species Nycticebus coucang. The sequence goes on along the minus strand of NC_069794.1, from coordinate 57,792,710 downwards.
GTGTTATTCTTTTTCATACAAAATTTAAAATAATTTGTCAATTTCTTCAACAACACTTCTTCAGGATATTATTGGGATTGTACTGAATCTATATATCCATTTTGTGGAGGACTGGCATCTTACTGTTAGTCTTCTGAACCATGAGCATGGCATAACTCTCCATTCATTTAGGTCTTTACTTTTCATTAGCAATGTCTTGTAGGTTTAGATGCTCATTTCTTAAACATCTTTTGTTAAATCTATTCCTAAATATTGTAAATGCTATTGCAATAGAGTTAAATTTTTAAATTTGGCTTTCAATTTCTTATTTCTATTATATGTATGTATAAAACTTATTCTGGTTTTGCTATATTGTTCTTATATCTTGAGATATTACTTAAGTCACATTAAGTGACTTATTACTCACACATTAAAGGAGCTATTACTTAAGTCACATTAGTTCTAGTAGATTTTTTGTAGACCTCTTAGGGCTTTTTTATGAACATAACTGTGTTCTCTATATACAATTTCATTCCATTATTTTGAGTCTTTATGCTTTTTATTACTTTTTGGTCTTATAGTACTGGCTATAGCTTTCACCATAATTAAAGAGAGGTAGGAGAGGGCAGACATCTTTGCTTTGTTCTGATCTTGGCAAAAAATTATAAAAAATGCCACAGTTGAAAAGGATATGAGCTGTGGATTTTCACAGATGTTTTTAAACGTTTAGATACTTGCCTCTTATTCCTAGTTTTCAAAAAGTTTTTATTATAAATTCGTCAAGTACTATTTCTGCATCTATTAAAAGAATCATAAGTTTTTCTTCTTCATTCTATTTATATGATGAATTACTTCAATTAATTTTCAAATGTTAAACCAACTTAGCCATTTCTGGGAAAAAATCCTATTTGACTAGGATGCATTTTATACATTTTTATACAGTTACATTTGCTTTGTTAAATTTTGTTCAGGATTTTTGCATTCATGTTCATAATGAATATTGATTTAAATTCTATTTTCTTGTGATGTTTTTTATTTGGATTTGGTATTTGGGTAATATGGCCAGATCCTTTCCTGGGAATTTGGAAATATTCTCTTATCCACTATTTTCTGAAAGAGTTTGAATAGAATTGGTTCTATTTTTTCCTTTTAATTTTCTAAAATTTTTTTATTAATTAATTAATTAATTTTTTTATTAAATCATAGCTGTGTACATTGATATGATCATTGGGCATCATTCACTAGCTTCACAGAGCGTTTGACATACTTTCATCACACTGGTTAACATAGCCTTCCTGGCCTTCTCTCAGTTACTGTGCCAAGACACTTACATTCCACATTTACCAAGTTTCACATATACCCTTGTAAGATGCACAGCTGGTATAATCCCATTAATCCCCTTCCCTCTACCCACCTCCCCCCTTCAAATCCCTTGCCACCCTCCCTCCCCTCCCTATCTCCCTTCCCCCTATTCTTAGGTTATAACTGGGTTATAGCTTTCATGTGAAAACCCTAAATTAGTTTCATAGTAGGGCTGAGTACATTGGGTACTTTTTCTTCCATTCTTGAGATACTTTGCTAAGAAGAATATATTCCATCTCCATCCATGTAAACATGAAAGAGGTAAAGTCTCCATCTTTCTTTAAGGCTGCATAATATTCCATGGTGTACATATACCACTATTTATTAATCCATTAGTGGATCGATGGGCACTTGGGCTTCTTCCATGACTTACCTATTATGAATAGGGCTGCAATAAACATTCTGGTACAAATACCTTTGTTATGATGTGATTTTTGGTCTTCTGGGTATATGCCCAGTAGAGGGATTACAGGATTGCATGGCAGATCTATTTTTAGATCTCTAAGTGTTCTCCATATCTCTTTCCAAAAGGAATGTATTAATTTGCATTCCCACCAACAGTGCAAAAGTGTTCCCTTTTCTCCATATCCGCGCCAACATCTCTGGTCTTGGGATTTTGTGATATAGGCTAGTCTCACTGGAGTTAGGTGGTATCTCAAAGTAGTTTTGATTTGCATTTCTCTGATGATTAAAGATGATGAGCATTTTTTCATATGTCTGAAGGCCGCATGCCTGTCTTCTTCAGAGAAGTTTCTCTTCAAATCCCTTGCCCAGCCTGCGATGGGATCCCTTGTTCTTTTCTTGCTAATGCGTTTGAGTTCTCTGTGGATTCTGGTTATTAAACCTTTGTTGGAGACATAACCTGCAAATATCTTCTCCCATTCTGAGGGCTGTTTGCTTGCTTTTACTTACTGTGAAGAAGCTTTTTAGTTTGATCAATTCCCAGTAGTGTATTTTTGAGTTTTTTTTATTTTTTTGTTTTTTAAGTGAGATCTTTTTTTTTTTTTTTTCCATTAAGTCATAGTTGTGTACATTGATATAATCATGGGGCATCTTCATTTTTTGTTTTTTAAGTGAGATCTTTTTTTTTTCATTAAATCATAGCTGTGTACATTGATATAATCATGGGGTATCATTCACTAGCTTCACAGACCATTTACCAAGTTTCACATATACCCTTGTAAGATGCACTGCTGGTGTACCCAGTAGTGTATTTTTGAAGCTGCTTCAATTGCCCGGGGACTCTTCCTCATAAAATACTCACCCAGACCGATTTCTTCAAGGGTTTTCCCTGCACTCTCCTCTAGTATTTTTATAGTTTCATGTCTTAAGTTTAAATCTTTGATCCAGTGAGAGTCTATCTTAGTTAATGGTGAAAGGTGTGGGTCCAGTTTCAGTCTTCTGCAGGTTGCCAGCCAGTTCACCCAGCACCATTTGTTAATAGGGAATCTTTTCCCCACTGAATGTTTTTAATTGGCTTGTCAAAGATCAAATAACTGGTAAGTAGCTGGATTCATCTCTTGGTTCTCAATTCTGTTCCAGACATCTACTTCTCTGTTTTTGTGCCAATATCATGCTGTTTTGATCACTATCGATTTGTAGTATAGTCTGAGGTCTGGTAGCATAATTCCTCCTGCTTTGTTTTTATTTCTGAGTAATGTCTTGGCTATTCGAGGTTTTTTCTGATTCCATATAAAATGAAGTATTGTTTTTTCAAGATCTTTAAAATATGACAGTGGAGCTTTAATAGGAATTGCATTGAAATTATATATTGCTTTGGGTAGTATGGACATTTTAAGAATGTTGATTCTTCCCAGCCATGAACATGGTATGTTTTTCCATTTGTTAACATTTTTAGCTATTTCTTTTCTTAGAGTTTCATAGTTCTCTTTATAGAGATCTTTCACGTCCTTTGTTAGATAAATTCCCAAATATTTCATCTTCTTTGGCACTACTGTGAATGAGATAGAGTCCTTAACTGTTTTTTCAACTTGACTATTGTTGGTATATATATAAAGAGCCATATAAATGGCTCTCTTACCAGCAGAGCCATTTGTCCTGTAGTTTTCTTTGTGGGAAGTTTTATAAATTACGATTTTAATTTTTAATTGATATGATATTCTTTAAATTTTTTTTCCCTTGGGTCAAATTAGATACTTTTGGATTATAAGAAATTTGTTAATTTCATCTGGGATGTTAAATGTATTGCCTCATAGTTGTTTTTTTTTTTTTTTTTTTGTAGAGACAGGGTCTCACTTTATGGCCCTCGGTAGAGTGCCGTGGCATCACACAGCTCACAGCAACCTCCAACTCCTGGGCTTAAGCGATTCTCTTGCCTCAGCCTCCCGAGTAGCTGGGACTACAGGCGCTAGCCACAACGCCCGGCTATTTTTTGATTGCAGTTTGGCCGGGGCCGGGTTTGAACCTGTCACCCTCGGTATATGGGGCCAGCGCCTTACTGACTGAGCCACAGGCGCCGCCCCATAGTTGTTTATAATATTCAATTAACTTTTCATTGTATGTAGGATCTGTAGTGATGCATCCCCTTTCAATGTTGATATTTTGATATGCATTTCTCTTTTTTCCTTTTTAGCATAGACAATTGTTTTTTAATTTTACATGTTTGAGATAACTAACTTTGGTTTTATTTATTATTGTCTTATTTATTATTGCTTTTCACTTTTCCATTTCATTTATTTATTTCTTTATTATTTACTCTCTCCCAGTTAATTTAAAATCATTTTTCTTTTTGTCTAATTTTTACGATGGGAATTCAAAGAAACTTTCAAGTCTTTACTTCTAGGATAGCCATTTAAAGGTATCACGATCTTTCTAAACTCTGTTTTACTTACATTTTATAATTTTGACATATTTTTATTTTCATTTAGTTCAAATATGTTATTTTTTCTCTTGGGTTGTCTTCTTTAAGCCAATGTCATCATTTGCAAATATGTTTGATAATTGCCAAATATTTGTATTTTTCCTACTTATGTTGTTTCTGATTTCTAATTTAATCTCATTGAGATTAGAGAACATATTTTTTATAGTTTCAATATTTTAAAAGATATCGAGACTTCTTTTGTAAGACATCATATGATCTATCCTGGGAGAACACCATTTGTACTTGAAAAAGTGAGTCTTCTATTGCTTGGTATGATTCTTTCCTTTCATCCTTTTTCCCTTCCTGTCTATCTATCTACCTATCTATTATTTGTCTATCTATTAAATTAACATAATATGTAGTGTTCAGATAATCTATATTATTGTATAGTTGCTTTACCAAGTCAGAGAAGGAAGGTCTTTAAATCTCTAAGGATGATTGTGAAGCTGTCTTTTGCTCCCTTAGTACTATAATATTTTGTGTTTTAAACTCAGTTATATTAATATATACACATTTATGATTGCCCTACCATTTTTGGTAAATTGACCCTTTTATTAAAGTGAATTATCCTTTTTTCTCTCAGTATATGTTTTAATAACATCTGTACTGATATATCATAAACTTCATTTGAAGTATACAGTTCAGTAGGTTTTAATATATTCACAGAGTTTTTTATCTTTTGACCTTACATATAGCAAAAGATAACTTTGCAGATGTGTTTGAGATAGAGAACTTATCCTTGATCATATATGTAGATAAGGTCTAATCATGTTAGCCTTTAAAACAGTTTTTTTCACTTGAGTCATAGAGGAAAAAATAAAATCAGAAGGAGAAAAGATTCCAGTAGGTTTTCAACTGAGCTTTATTTGAAGATTAAAAAGAAGGTTCAAGAGACAAGGAAGGAGAGTGGCTTCTAGAAGATGAAAAGGGCCTTTAGTTGACATCCATCAAGGAAATAGTAGCTTAGTTCTATTACACTCATTCAACAAAATTCTGCCAATAACTGAAATGAGCAAGGAAATAAAATCATTCTAGAGTCTTCATAAAAGAACACATATTAATACTTTGTTTTTACCCCCAGTGAGATCTATGTCAGATTTTGGTCTAGAGAACTGTAATATAGTAAATTTATGTTATTTCATCCACTAAATTTTGTTAACTTTTTATGGCAACAATAGAAGCCTAACACATATTGTAGTATGAATTTCATCTAAATATATTAAAAATTCTATAAGATAATGTTGTAATTTTAGCTTTAGGCAGTTGCATGGTTTAAGGGAAATAAATTGAAAAAAATTATTGGAATTTACCCAGATATATACTATTTTGATGCTCATTCTTCTATTCTGAGGACCCAAGTTTTCATCTTCTGTCATATACCTTTAGCTTGAAGTACTTCTTTCAGCACTTATTTTAGTGAAATTATGTTGACAACACATTTGTTGTATCCAAAAATGTCTTTATTCATTTGTTGTTCTTAACAAATATTTTCACTGATTAGAAAATTCGTGGCTGACAGGATTTTGTTTGTTTTAGTTCTTTAAAGATGTATTTGTTTCTTGTGCCCTCCATATATTTGTTTGTTTGTTTGAGATCCAGTCTCATTCCGTTACCATGGGTAGAGTGCTGTGGCATCAGTCTAGCTCACAGCCACCTCAAACTCCAGGTTTTAATAGATCCTCCTTCCTCTTAAGTAGCTGGGACTACAGGCATCTGCTGCAATGCCTTATTCATTTTTCTTATTTTTAGTAGAGGTAGGGTCTCACTCTTGCTCAGGTTGGTCTTAAATACCTGAGCTCAAGTAATCCCCTTTCTTCAGCCTCCCAGAGTGTTAGGATTATAGGAGTGAGCCATCATGCCTGTCTGGCCTCCATGGTACTGTTAAGAAGTCCCTAAAGCAATTTCTTTTGATATATACTTAAGTTTATTTACTTTTTCCTGTAATATTCATTTGCTTATTAAGTCCATCCAGTGATTTTAATTTTCACTTATTTGGTTATTAATTATATGCTCTTTTTTTCTTTGGGGGGGACTTTGTATATTTTTAAAACTTTGTTGTAAGCTTATTTTTATTTTGATTTACTAGAATAGTAACAATAGTTAATTATATTAATTAATTTTACCCATTTATTACATAAATCATTTAATATTTATCGTGACAGCATTGTTAATGGTAAACTCACAATTTGGTAGTTTCAGCATCTTGTTCATTTGTTTACCATCTTGTTCATTCAGAGATTAAGTAAGGCTAATCTCTTAATCTTAAAGAGAGATAAGGTTAAATTTTCCTTTCTCTTGAGAATATTTTCCATTTTCTTGGCTCTTCAAATATATCATTTTAGATTATATCATAGAAACTATGACTGCAAAGTTGTGGATAGTCTAGACTCTGTTGTATTTTCCAATTGTTCCAATTTTCCTCCTCTTCTCCTCCTTCACTTCTTCCTCCTCATCCTCCTTCTCTTTCTTCGTAGCAGGATTAAAAACAACCTGAATGCAGGGGGAGGAGACAAGATGGCTGACTGAAGCCAGCTTTCCACAGAGGCTCCTGTCCAGTAGGAGAGTTAAAGGACAAAAATTCAGCAAGTAACCTGGTGGATTTGACCTGCACTAAGAGAGAAGGTTGAAGAACGCCCGTCAACCCTGCTGAGGTGAGCTGTGACCACAAGGATACAAACAAAAGGTACAAAATCCATCACCAAGTGGACAGGAGTCCCCTCCCCCATGAGAACAGCTCAGAGTGCCCCACAAACAATCGGGCAGAGTTCAAAGTTCCTCCCACTACACTCCTCGGGAGAGACCCTCTAAAAACTGGACCTACCTCCCCTACTAGGGTGCCACGGCATCCTCCTGCCAGGCCTAAAACTGTATAAACTGTATACAGTCTCTACCTGGAATTCTGAGCTCCCAGTGCTCCCCTTTACTCACACTAAGGTAAAATACAGTAGAATCCCTCAGCAACAGAATGGAGCAAGCAGAAGAAAGGATTTCTGACATCGAAGATAAAGCCTTTGAAAGCTCCCAAACTCTCAAAGAGGAAGACAAATGGAGAGCAAAAATGGATCATACTCTCAGAGAGCTCTGGGATAATTTGAAGAAGGCAAATATCCAAATCATAGGAGTTCCAGAAACAGATGAAGTGGCCTCGCTGGGCACAGAGGCCCTTCTGGATGAAATTATGAAAGAGAATTTTCCACACATGCCTAGAGATTCTGAAATTCAGATAGCAGACAGCTTCAGAACCCCAGCATGACTCAATCCCAATAAGACAGAACCCCAGCATGACTCAACCCCAAGGCATATCATAATTAACTTCACTAAAGTTAATATGAAGGAGAAAATCCTCAAAGCTGCCAGGAGAGACAAAACCATTACCTTGAAAGGGAAGAATATTAGAATGACTGCAGATCTCTCTGCTGAAACTTTTCAAGCCAAAAGAGGGACGTCACTGACTTTTAATCTCCTAAAGCAAAATAACTTTCAACCCCGGATCTTGTATCCAGCTAAACTGAGTTTTCATTTATGAGAAATTAAATACTTTAATGACATTCATATGTTGAAGAAATTTGCCATAACCAAACCAGCTCTTCAGGATGTTCTCAGACCTATCCTCCATAATGACCAACCCAATCCTATACCACACAAGTAAACTCACTCAGAAACTTCAGATCAAACTCCAATTTCCACACTGGTGAAAGGATTAAAAATGCCCACTGGACTTTTGAAAAACTCAATACCCAAAACTTCACCAAACTTATCAATATTCTCCATTAATGTGAAAGGCTTAAACTGTCCTCTAAAAAGGCATAGGTTAGCTGACTGGACACAAAAACTCAGGCCAAATATTTGTTGCATGCAAGAGTCACATCTTAACTTAAAAGACAAATACAGACTCAGAGTGAAAGGATGTTCGTCCATATTTCAGGCAAATGGTAATCAGAAAAAAGCAGGTGTTGCAATTTTATTTGCAGATACAATAGGCTTTAAACCAACAAAAGTAAGGAAGGACAAGAATGGTCACTTCATATTTGTTAAGGGTAATACTCACTATGATGAGATCTCAATTATTAATATCTGTGCACCCAACCAGAATGCACCTCAATTTATAAGAGAAACTCTAACAGGCATGAGCAACTTGATTTCCTCCAGCTCAATAATCATCGGAGATTTCAACACTTCTTTGGTAGTGTTGGCACGATCCTCCAACAAGAAGCTGAGCAAAGAAATCTTAGATTTAAACCTAACCATCCAACATTTGGATTTAGCAGACATCTACAGAACATTTCATTCCATCAAAACTGAATGCACATACTTCTCATCAGCCCATGGAACCTACTCCAAAATTGATCACATCTTAGGTCACAAGTCTAACCTCAGTAAATTTAAAGGAATAGAAATTATTCCATGCATCTTCTCAGACCACCATGGAATAAAACTTGAGCTGAGTAACAACAGGAATCTGCCTACTCATACAAAAACATGGAAGTTAAATAACCTTATGCTGAATGATAACTAGGTCACAGATGAGATTAAGAAAGAAATCGCCAACTTTTTGGAACAAAACACCAATGAAGACATGAACTATCAGAACCTCTGGGACACCACAAAGGCAGTTCTAAGAGGGAAATTTATAGCACTGCAAGCCTTCCTTAAGAGAACGGAAAGAGAGGAAGTTAACAAATTAATGGAACATCTCAAGCAACTGGAAAAGGAAGAACATTCCAACCCCAAACCCAGTAGAATAAAAGAAATAACCAAAATTAGAGCAGAATTAAATGAAATTGAAAACGAAAGAATAATACGACAGATCAATAAATCAAAAAGCTGGTTTTTCGAAAAGGTCAATAAAGTAGATAAGCCTTTGGCCAACCTAATCAGGAAAAAAGAGTAAAATCTCTAATCAAGAGTAAAATCTCTAATCTAATCAATCAGAAACAACAAAGACGAAATAAAAACAGACTCCTCAGAAATCCAAAAAATCCTTAATGAATATTACAAGAAACTGTATTCTCAGAAATATGGAAATCTGAAGGAAATCGACCGATACTTGGAAGCATGTCACCTTCCAAGACTTAGCCAGAAACAAGTGGAAATGTTGAACAGGCCCATATCAAGTTTGGAAATAGCATCAACCATACAAAACCTCCCTAAAAAGAAAAGCCCGGGACCAGATGGTTTCACGTCAGAATTCTACCAAACTTTTAAAGAGGAATTTAAAAGTACCTATATTACTCAACCTGTTCCAAAAGGTAGAAAAAGAAAGAAGACTACCTAACACGTCCTATGAAGCAAATATCACCCTAATCCCAAAACCAGGAAAAGACCCAACAAGAAAAGAAAATTGTAGACCAATATCACTAATGAACATAGATGCAAAAATATTCAACAAGATCCTAACAAACAGAATCCAGCAACACATCAAACAAATTATACATCATGACCAAGTCGGTTTTATCCCCGGGTCTCAAGGCTGGTTCAATATACGTAAATCTATCAATGTAATCTAGCACATAAACAAATTAAAAAACAAAGACCATATGATTCTCTCAATTGATGCAGAAAAAGCTTTTGATAATATCCAGCATCCCTTCATGATCAGAACACTTAAGAAAATCGGTAAAGAAGGGACATTTCTTAAACTGATAGAGACCATCTACAGCAAACCCACAGCCAATATCATATTGAATGGAGTCAAATTGGAATCATTTCCACTCAGATCAGGAACCAGACAAGGCTGCCAATTGTCTCCATTGCTCTTTAACCTTGTAATGGAAGTTCTAGCCATCGCAATTAGGGAAGAAAAAGTGATCAAGGGTATCCACATAGTGTGGAAGAGATCAAACTTTCGCTCTTCACAGATGATATGATTGTATATCTGGAAAACACTAGGGACTCTACTACAAAACTCTTAGAAGTGATGAAGGAATACAGCAGCGTCTCAGCCTACAAAACCAACATTCATAAATCGGTAGCCTTTATATATACCAACAATAGTCATGTTGAAAAAACAGTTAAGCACTCTATTCCATTCACAGTAGTGCCAAAGAAGATGAAATATTTGGGAATTTACCTAACAAAGGACGTGAAAGATCTCTATAAAGAGAACTATGAAACTCTAAGAAAAGAAATAGCTGAAAATATTAACAAATGGAAAAACATACCATGCTCATGGCTGGGAAGAATCAACGTTGTTAAAATGTCCATACTACCCAAAGCAATATATAATTTCAATGCAATCCCTATTAAAGCTCCACTGTCATACTTTAAAGATCTTGAAAAAACAATACTTCGTTTTATATGGAATCAGAAAAAACCTCGAATAGCCAAGACATTACTCAGTCATAAAAACAAAGCAGGAGGAATTACGCTACCAGACTTCAGGCTATACTACAAATCGATAGTGATCAAAACAGCATGGTATTGGCACAAAAACAGAGAAGTAGATGTCTGGAACAGAATAGAGAACCAAGAGATGAACCCAGCTACTTACCATTATTTAAACTTTGACAAGCCAATTAAAAACATTCAGTGCGGAAAAGATTCCCTATTTAACAAATGGTGCTGGGTGAACTGGCTGGCAACCTGTAGAAGACTGAAACTGGACCCACACCTTTCACCATTAACTAATATAGACTCTCACTGGATCAAAGATTTAAACTTAAGACATGAAACTATAAAGATACTAGAGGAGAGTTCAGGGAAAACCCTTGAAGAAATCGGTCTGGGCGAGTATTTTATGAGAAGGACCCCCCTGGGCAATTGAAGCAGCTTCAAAAATACACTACTGGGACTTGATCAAATTAAAAAGCTTCTGCACAGCCAAGAACACAGTAAGTAAAGCAAGCAAACAGCCCTCAGAATGGGAGAAGATATTTGCAGGTTATGTCTCTGCAAATGTTTAGTAACCAGAATTCACAGAGAACTCAAACGCATTAGCAAGAATAGAACAAGGGATCCCATCGCAGGCTGGGCAAGGGATTTGAAGAGAAACTTCTCTGAAGAAGACAGGCATGCGGCCTTCAGACATATGAAAAAATGCTCATCATCTTTAATCATCAGAGAAATGCAAATCAAAACTACTTTGAGATACCACCTAACTCCAGTGAGACTAGCCTATATCACAAAATCCCAAGACCAGAGATGTTGGCGCGGATATGGAGAAAAGGGAACACTTTTGCACTGTTGGTGGGAATGCAAATTAATACATTCCTTTTGGAAAGAGATATGGAGAACACTTAGAGATCTAAAAATAGATCTGCCATGCAATCCTGTAATCCCTCTACTGGGCATATACCCAGAAGACCAAAAATCACATCATAACAAAGGTATTTGTACCAGAATGTTTATTGCAGCCCAATTCATAATTGTTAAGTCATGAAAAAAGCCCAAGTGCCCATCGATCCAGGCATGGATTAATAAATAGTGGTGTATGTACACCATGGAATATTATGCAGCCTTAAAGAAATATGGAGACTTTACCTCTTTCATGTTTACATGGATGGAGCTGGAACTTATTCTTCTTAGTAAAGTATCTCAAGAATGGAAGAAAAAGTACCCAATGTACTCAGCCCTACTATGAAACTAATTTAGGGTTTTCACATGAAAGCTATAACCCAGTTAAAACCTAAGAATAGGGGGAAGGGAGAAAGGGAGGGGAGGGAGGGGGGAGGTGGTTAGAGGTAAGGAGATTGGTGGGATTACACCAGCGTGCATCTTACAAGGGTATATGTGAAACTTGGTAAACGGTCTGTGAAGCTAGTGAATGATGCCCCATGAATATATCAATGTACACAGCTATGATTTAATAAAAAACAAACAAACAAACAAACAAACAAACAAAAAAACAACCTGGATGCAAAGTGAAAACCATGCAACCTTGTTTCAGTTCAGAATTTTGCAAGTAATTGAATTTCTGCTTTGAGTTTTTTCTGCACATATTTGGCCCAGTCTCAGTCAGAGACATGGGCACACAAAAATGGGAAATCCCCTTTCTCTCTTTTCTTGCTGAGATTTTACCAGTGTTTTCAATAGCCATATTGTTGTCACTTAGCTTTATTGTCTGTCTACTTAGGTAAGAAAGAGTATAGCTTTAAATCAGCATTCCACTCTACCACTGTACTCCCCTAGCCTAAAAGACATGATGATGGGAACTTGTTTGTAAATCACCTCCTTCCCATCCTTTGAGTATATACTTGCACCAGAATCTGTCTGCTTTGTTCAACCTTCAGTGCCTTCATGTAATTGCTTTTTGTATTGTTGCCAGTGTTCATAGTTGTTTTCTGCAGGAAAATCACCAGACAGCTTCTTAGACTATCATTTCTGGAAGCTAATCAGTCATAGCTTTTTTGACAAACTCATTCATATTTGAGATTTTTTATAATATTAGAGATTGATACGATAATTTAGAGTTTACTCATTCATTAAATATTTTATGCCTCTACTATGCTTTAGCTATGCTGCTAGAAATTATGTATACAATTGTGAACAATTTGACCCTGGTCTCTTCTCTGATGAAAAGACAGATGTTAACATCAATTAAAATAAAGTGTGGTAGTACTGTTACTAGGGGAAGTGCTATGAAAGCAAATATTGTAATGCCCTAACCTAACTCTAGGGAAGATCAAGAAGACTTTCTTGAAAATATGAGATTTAAGCTGAAACCTGAAGAAATTATAGCAGTTAGCAGCAAATCAATAACATTCAATTTGCATATTTAGAAAAATATTGGGGGCAAGCAGAATTAATACAAGTAACTGATGGAGTAGAAAAAGAAAAATAAGAAGTAAGACAAACATCCAGGAGCTGATGATGTCCTGGAAAGGGTGGTAAGGGTAGGAATGGAGAGAGTTGGGATGCATGTGAAACATTTAGGAGACAGAATTAAATGACAGTTTATCTTTAGTTCAGTAAAGAAAGCTAGATATGGGGGCATTATGGCTAACTCTTAGATTTCTGGTTGGAGTCCTCCTCTGTTTCCCTTATTTTACTGTTATAGGAGGGACAACTGAATTTGATGAAGAAGGTAATGGAGATGGTGGATAAGCTTTCCTGGAACCACAGGATTTTGACAGATAAAAATAATTTTTGCTAGGATTAAGCCTAGGGTCATTTATTACAGTATGTTATGGGTGTTATACAACTTACTACAATATCTTATTTAAAGGAGATTGTCTTGAAGTAAAAAGAATGTACACTCTATAAGCAAACAGTTCATTCATGACCTTGGGATGAAGGTCAAGGTATTTGCCTTCCCCGTGCTTTAGTTTCCTCTTCCATAAAATGGGGACGATGTTTTCCTTCCTGTTACCTTAAAGTTTAAAGGTTTTCCTATTAATAAGCACGAGTCAAAATTACTATTTGTTGTGAATATTCAAGTTCAATTTTTATACTTGCCTGCTTGTATAGTCCTCCCTACTCAATTTCTTGGTAATTAACTCTTCAGAGGCCGTGATACCTTCAGGAGTGAATTAAAAATTCAGAAAACAAGATATTTGGTTACATTAAGTTACAGTGATTTGTGGGAATTGACATTGACATTTGTTTCCATTAAAAGTTGACATTGTAGGAAAGTGGCATGCTGTTGGGGTTCAAATCAGGGTGTCTAAAGCCAGTTTAGACGCTGCCTTTATGATGTACTGTCCTGTGACCTTGCACAAGTTACTTATTCTCTCTGTTTCAGATTCCTTACTTGTACAATGAGAACAATACTATTACATCCCTTATTAGATTGTTGCAATTAGATTAAATGAATTCACATGTGTAAAGCAGCTATGTTAATGTTTGGCACATTCTGAGATTAAATGATTGTTACAGATGATGATGTTGATGCTGATGATATATTTCTACTACCTGGTTAGGGATTTTATTCTTTCAAGTCTGCTTCAAATATACAGCTAGTTTTCTTTTGAATAAATTAGAGAAGAAAATAAATAAATTGGCAACTTTTTATAAAATCTTTGGCTCTGTCAACAGGCAGGATTTGAAAATGAATAAAGGAACTCAAGTGTACTGAGAGCATGGATAGGCATGTGCCGACCTGTGAGGAAAGCATAGCCACAAACAACAAATTCAGAAATAGAATTGGTAGTGGAACTGAAATATTTGCACCAGCTTTAATATTAGTCAAGAAATGCTACTGGGAGGAGAGCTAAAGGGTCTTTGTTTGCTGTAGCTCTCACTACCCCAAAGAGGAGAGCTAGAAAATAAGGTAAAAGGGCTTAAAGGCTTTCTTCCATTTCTGAGGAGTTTCATTTCTTACTCAGTCTTAAAGCCGTGGGTCTTATGGAATGCCTGGCCTTGATACACAAGAGAAAACCAAAGTCAGCTATGCCTGTAGATACATGAAGTCCAGAGCCAAAGGTGACTGCTGCATGGCTAAGGACACTCACAGAGTAGGTGCCTGTATGAGCCTTACAGAGCCACAAATCCTCTTTGTGACTTGGAAGTGAGTCAGAAACACACATAGGAATTAATGGACCAAGGCAAACTTCATAGTGACAGGCTAAGTCAGAGGCCAGAAAAACTAGTAGCAGAATTCTGGGAGAGAATAAAAAAAATTTTTTTTTTCCCTAAACTGTTCTCATTATATTGTTCAAGCATAATAGATTTTTAAAAAATTTGATGGAAAATTTCAAGTACAGTGTAGTAGATTACAAAAAGAAAACAAAAATGGCCACGGATTGTTATTATTCCTATATACATATGTCTTGGCAACAGTGAACAGGTTACTCCCATGTGAAGAATTGGTTGTTTTCTTGAATTCAACTGCCTTGTATCTTCTTTGACCAGAAGGATGGGGCAGAAATGATGATGTGGTAGGAGTGCAAATCTAGGCTTCTGGAGGTTTTGCAGCTAATCTCATGCTTTTGCTGTCCCGAGACCCTGTATTTAAAAGCCTAGGCTAGCCTAGACTTATTTTCTTTCTTTCTTTTTTTTTTTTGGCAGCTTTCTACATCTCATTTATTTGGATACTATGTCTTTAGGAGGAGACCTGCCATTTATTTATTTATTTATTTATTTATTTTTATTGTTGGGGATACATTGAGGGTACAACATTGTTGGGGATACATTGAGGTTACACTGATTGCATTTGTTAGGTAAAGTCCCTCTTGCAATCATGTCTTGCCCCCAGAAGGTGTGGCACACACCGAGGCCCCGCCCCCTCCCTCCTTCCCTCTTTCTGTCCCCGCCCATAACCTTAATTGTCATTAATTGTCCTCATATCAAGATTGAGTACATAGGACTCATGCTTCTCCATTCTTGTGATGCTTTACTAAGAATAATGTCTTCCACTTCCTTCCAGGTTAATACAAAGGATGTAAAGTCTTCATTTTTTTTAATAGCTGAATAGTATTCCATGGTATATATATATATATATACCACAGCTTGTTAATCCATTCCTGGGTTGGTGGGCATTTAGGCTGTTTCCACATTTTGGCGATTGTAAATTGAGCTGCAATAAACAGTCAGTACAAGTGTCCTTATGATAAAAGGATTTTTTTCCTTCTGGGTAGATGCCCAGTAATGGGATTGCAGGATCAAATGGGAGGTCTAGCTTGAGTGCTTTGAGGGTTCTCCATACTTCCTTCCAGAAAGGTTGTACTAGTTTGCAGTCCTACCAGCAGTGTTAAAGTGTTCCCTTCTCTCCACATCCATGCCAGCATCTGCAGTTTTGAGATTTGTGATGTGGGCCAGAGAATAAAAATTTTATGGTATCAGTGGTGAATAGATATAAAAGCAGAGAGTGTTTGACATCATATAACCTAATTCAACTATAATCTGTAGTTGCTCAAATAGGGAAGGCTTTCATTGACTCAGGTCTTAGTCTGAAGACAGAGTGTTATATCAATGCAAATTGGCTTCAAATTTTATTTTCTTTTAGATTTGAAAGCAAATGTAAAAAAATCTATACATGGTTATTCATACTATTTAGCAGAGTTTTTTTTTTTCATTCTTTTCTTTTTGTTAGAGGAAGGCTAAATTAAATAGCTGGAGGAAAGTATTTTTTAAAAGATCCATAAGTTAGGTTTTTGTGGAGAAAAATCTTGACTACATAATAGGACCATCTCAGACAGGCTCACTTCCATTTGGGGAAAATTACTCAAGATATCTCTAGGCTAAGGCAAGAACAGAAGCAGTAAAAAAAAGAAGCACTCTGTTGGAAAGAATAATAGTTTTCCTTAAATCTACTGCCTTATCCTTGTTACTCTGGAATTGCATCAGAACAACAAGGATGAAGAGCTGTAAGAGATTTCTTTGCCAGTATTGTGGGCAGAATAGGTGGTCCTGCTTACTTCTCAGTCTGATATATGGGCCACCAATAGCAACCTGTCTGTTGGTTCAGGTTGGTCCTACCATCTGGGTTCAAATGGTCTTACTGTGCTACCCGTGGACAGAGTCTACGGCTAATCCTTGACTCTACTTACCCTTTCTCAAAGAAGCTTGACAGGCTGATTTGTCTGAATTATGGGATAGAAAATCTCAAGCTCTCATTCAGAATGGCATTATGGAGTCTAGAATGAACAAAAACATATGCATGAAAGTTACTTCATAATGGAGCCCTTCTTTCAGTAGCAGATTCAAACACAAAGAGATACTTAGTAGCTGTAAAATGTAGCATCATACACTATAGAAGGAAATATTTTTTAAATATTTAATATTGATGAAACTGAACAAATATGTGAGGAAAATATTAAGTTATTTATATTCTATACTATAGCAAAAATTAATTTCAGTGAATTAAATATTCACCACCCTATTAATTTATTAATTAAATGCTTACTATGTATCCTGTACCCTAAATATACAGCCGTCCTTTGTGGAATTGGTTCCAGGATCCCCTAGTGATTACCAGAATGCACAGATGCTCAAGTCGCTTACATAAGATGACATGGTATTTGCATATAAGCTATTCACCTCCTCGTACCATGTTTCCCAAAAAATAAAACATCCTCTAAAAATAAGACCTACTTACAGGTTTCCTTCTGGGTGAAATATAAGGCATCCCCTGAAAATAAGGCTCCCCTAGGCTCTGTCTCGGAATGAAAATTAATTTACCGTAAACTGGTTGCTAGGGCCGCCCAGACGGGCATCTAGCAACCAGTGACATTAGGCAGAGTCCTGACGTCACTGCTGTGTGGAGGCGGAGTTGGAGGTCGGAGTGAGCAGTGAGAGTGGGGCGGGAGAGAGGAGGAGACTTTCGCAGATGCGTGTAGAAGAACAGGAGGATCAGAGCAGACTGGTCGGGGCCAAGGTGGTGAGTGCTGGTCTGTCTCTGGTGACACTGCCTGATGCTCGTGGCCACCCTCATGATGACTGAAGGTTCTCAGTCAGTGGCAGACCCGGCTCCAGCCCAGGTCCAGGCCCCAGCCAGCCCAGTGACAGTCCCCAGGCAGGCCCCAGGGGGGAAATGTCTGATAAAGGGGTGGGGGGGGATGTCTGGTGAAGGTGTTCAGTGGCACAGGGGTGGGGGGAGGGGATCACTTAAAATGACACAGGTGGATCAGAGGGGGCAATCAAAATGACACAGGAGGATCAGAGGGGACAATCAAAATGACACAGGAGGATTGAAAGGGGTTACTAAAATGGTAATCCCCCCTCTGATTCTCCTGTGCCATTTTGATTCCCCCTCTGATCCCCACTGTGTCATTTTAAGTAATCCCCTCCCCCCACCCTGATACCCCAGTTCCTTTTTTTTTTTACCCCTAGATGAGCACAAAAAGAAAAAGCTACTCGGTGGAGTACAAGAAAGGAATTGTGGAAGACTCTTGGGGCCAAAATCTTACTGCTTTCCTTAAAGAGAAGATGTTGAGTATCCGATTGGTCCAAAAATGGCGAGCAGAGTATGGTAACCTCATTGAACAAGTGGACAAGGGAAATGCTTAAAAGTGCAAGTGTGGATCAGGTCGGTAACCATTATTTTCCGAGCTGGAAGACCTGATCTGTGAATGAGTTGTTGACAGGAGGGCAAAGGCTTTGGTTGTGAATAGGGCTCATATTCAAGAATTTGCCCTTGCAATGGCACCACAGTTTGACATAGACCACCCCCCCACACACACAAGACTTCAAAGCATCACAACACTGGCTGGATAATTTCCTTCAGCGAAGTGAACTGTCTTTAAGAAGATCCACAACATTGTTTAGGCTGGAAGATACTCAAGTTATTAAGCGAGCATTTGTATTCAAGTCCTTTATTGATGATGCTGACTTCTCTAAATACAATCTTTCCAATATGATTGCTATGGATGAAACTGCAGTGTTTATGGGCCAATCATCTCAAACAACAATTGAACAGCGGGGTCCCTCCTTAGTGTACATTCCTTCCACTGCTTACGAAAGTGCACGTGTTTCCTGTATTTTGGCAATTCATCTGGATGACACTAAAATCCCACCTTTAATCATTTCTAAGGGCAAGAAGGAAAAGATTGAACGTGTTTTGGGTGTTTTTATTCTGGAAACTGAAAAAGCCTGGGCCACACAAGCAGTTATAAGGAAGTGGGTCTATTTAATGCTGCCGCTTGTTATGTGAGGGAGCCAAAGAGGTCTGCTAGTCTGGGATGCAGCCAGCACTCACCACGCTAAAGACATGAAGACATTTCTTCATGAAAGAAAACTAGATCAATTAATGATTCCTGCAGGAATGACGGCCTATCTCCAGACTCTTGATATTGCAATAAACAAGCCATTCAAGGACAATTTGTGCATGGACATTAATGATTACATTGAAAATAGAATGAAGAGAAATCAGCATGGAAACTTTGTGAAACCTAAACTGCAAGAAGTTGTGACTTAGGTGAAGAATTCATGGGAGAAAATCCTTGACAGTTGCATTGCAAATGCACTGCGAGCAGGCTACCTTGACAAGAAGTACTCATTTAAGGACAGTGCTATTGCTAAACATGAGAGATTTGGTCCACTGATTCTGAAAGAAATGGAGTCACAAGAAATTCACCAGGAAATTCAGGGATTGGATTGTTATGATAATGTTCCAGAAGATGATGACATGATTGTCATTGAATAAATGTGTAAATTCTTGATACTGTAGGATTCACAGTTTGTCTGGTTTGTGTTGACAACTACCGTACTACTGTACCATATACAGGTAATAAATTTCCTTTATTTTCATTTAACAATAAATGTGTACTGTATTCTTCTTCATGGAAAAATAAGACATCCCCTGAAAATAAGACCTAGTGCATCTTTGGGAGCAAAAATTAATATAAGACCCTGTCTTATTTTCAGGGAAACAAGGTATATACCCTAAGTCAGCTTTACATTACATATAATACCTAATACATTACATATAATACCTACTAAAGTATAACGCTATGCAAATAGTTGTTATACTTTATTGCTTAGGGAATAATGACAAGAAAAATGTCTGTAAATGTTCAGTACAAATGCAACCATCCTTTTATTTTTTCCAAATATTTACTATCTAACAGTTGGTTAAATTCATGGATGCAGCATCTACATATTACAATGACCTTTAAGGGTAGGTAGCATTCCCCACTTAAGAATAGGGAAAATATATCTCAGAAATAGAAGCTGAACTGCTGAAGGTCAGTGAATAAAGGCCAGAGCAAGGATTCTAGTCAGACCATCTCAATGAAGAGCTAACAGTGGACCGTAATGGATTTCCCTAAAGAAGCAGAGAATCAAAAGAAATCAAACTATCAAATATTTATTCACTCTTATGGTGGGAAAAGATTTTTGTAAGCATGAAGTCACTGAAGAAACAACAGAAGATAAAACAACATAAAATTAAAAATAACGTAGCAAGATCTAAAATACTCTGTAATTCCAAATTTAAAGCTAATTTGGCAAAGAGGAAATAATATTTGGAACGTGCACAACAGACAAAAGATCATAAACCTTAGCATAGTCTAAACTTAAAAATCAGCAGCAAAAGATCTTATTTGAAAGATGAACAAAAGACCATTTTTCCTTTCTGGAAACAACTTAGCAATGACCATCTGAAGCATGAAGGAGTTCAAATGTTATGAATGTTTGATTCCACATACGGAGACTTTTTCCATGGAAATATAATTATGAAATTTATTTCCTATGGAAATATACAATATACTTATAAGGTAGGCAGTGTGTCAGAGAGCACTAAATTTTAATACAGCATCTTTTACTCTAAATTTGATGAGTAATTATTTTAATCAAACTCCCAGTTTCTTCAGCGTTAACCTGTAAATGGTGTCAATACTGATTGGCAAAGTTTCTGAGAGGATTAAGAGGATTATATGATATAATGCCCATTCAAGAGTTAGCCTTGTGCATGGCAATTATGAGTTAAGTCATTTCTTTGTTCCTATTGTTGCTATTGTATACAGCATAGTTTATAAGAGTAAAATTAGTGGAAATTAACTAAGCAGAGGCTTTGTTTATGTATTTATTTATTTCAAAACATTAGGTGGGTACAAAAGCTTTAGGTTACATGGATCACTTCTGTAGTGCTTGATACCTGGCTACAGCTGTGCCCAGAGCCCCAATAGTGTTCCTTGTCCCTTCCCTCCTCCCCATTCCCTGCTTCTTGATTGTCTGAGTTTTACTTCCCTCCATGCACTTTTCAGTTAGTTCCAATTTAACAGTGAGCACATGTGTTGCTTGTTTTTCCATTCTTGAGAGGCTACACTTAAAAGAATGGTCTCCAGTTCCATCCAAATTACTGCAAAAGTTATTAATTCATCTTGCGTTTGGCTGAGTAGTACTCCATGCCCCCTTTTAAAATCCACACACGGATTCAGGGGTTCTTGGGTTGATTTCCCTCTTTGCAAGTGTGACCTGTGCTGCAATAGGCATTCTAGTGCAAGGGTCTTTTTGACAAAATGATCTCTTTTCCTTTGAGCACCTACCCAGGAGTGGGACTGGGTTGAATGGTTTTCTGAGGAATCTTAGTTTTTAGTTTTCTGGAATCTCCATGATGTTTTCCATAGGGGTTGCATTAATTTGCAGTCCACCAACTACAAAATAAGTGCTCCTTTATTTCTGTGTTCATGCCAGCATCTTCTGTTTCAGAATTTTTTTTTTTTTTTTTATTGTTGGGGATTCATTGAGGGTACAATAAGCCAGGTTACACTGATTGCAATTGTTAGGCAATGTCCCTCTTGCAATCATGTCTTGCCCCCATGAAGTGTGACACACACCAAGGCCCCACCCCCTCCCTCCGTCCCTCTTTCTGCTTTTCTTCCCCCCATAACCTTAATTGTCATTAATTGTCCTCATATCAAAATTGAGTACATAGGAGTCATGTTTCTCCATTCTTGTGATGCTTTACTAAGAATAATGTCTTCCACTTCCATCCAGGTTAATACGAAGGATGTAAAGTCTTCATTTTTTTTTTTTAATGGCTGAATAGTTTTCCATGGTATACATATACCACAGCTTGTTAATCCATTCCTGGAATGGTGGGCATTGAGGCTGTTTCCACATTTTGGCGATTGTAAATTGAGCTGCAATAAACAGTCAGTACAAGTGTCCTTATGATAAAAGGATTTTTTTCCTTCTGGGTAGATGCCCAATAATGGGATTGCAGGATCAAATTTCATATCCTGGTCTAGCTTGAGTGCTTTGAGGTTTCTCCATACTTCCTTCCAGAAAGGTTGTACTAGTTTGCAGTCCCACCAGCAGTGTAAAAGTGTTCCCTTCTCTCCACATCCACGCCAGCATCTGCAGTTTTGAGATTTTGTGATGTGGGCCATTCTCACTGGGGTTAGATGATATCTCAGGGTTGTTTTGATTTGCATTTCTCTAATATATAGAGATGATGAACATTTTTTCATGTGTTTGTTAGCCATTCGTCTGTCATCTTTAGAGAAGGTTCTATTCATGTCTCTTGCCCATTGATATATGGGATTGTTGGCTTTTTTCATGTGGATTAATTTGAGTTCTCTATAGATCTTAGTTATCAAGCTTTTGTCTGATTGAAAGTATGCAAATATCCTTTCCCATTGTGTAGGTTGTCTCTTTGCTTTGGTTATTGTCTCCTTAGCTGTACAGAAGCTTTTCAGTTTAATGAAGTCCCATTTGTTTATTTTTGTTGTTGTTGCAATTGCCATGGCAGTCTTCTTCATGAAGTCTTTCCCCAGGCCAATATCTTCCAGTGTTTTCCTATGCTTTCTTGGAGGATTTTTATTGTTTCATGCCTTAAATTTAAGTCCTTTATCCATTTTGAATCAATTTTTGTGAGTGGGGAAAGGTGTGGGTCCAGTTTCAGTCTTTTACATGTAGATATCCAGTTCTCCCAACACCATTTATTGAATAGGGAGTCTTTCCCCCAAGGTATATTCTTGTTTGCTTTATCAAAGATTAGGTGGTTGTAAGATGTTAGTTTCATTTCTTGGTTTTCAATTCGATTCCAAGTGTCTATGTCTCTGTTTTTGTGCCAGTACCATGCTGTCTTGAGCACTATGGCTTTGTAGTACAGACTAAAATCTGGTATGCTGATGCCCCCAGCTTTATTTTTATTACTAAGAACTGCCTTAGCTATATGGGGTTTTTTCCAGTTCCATACAAAATGCAGAATCATTTTCTCCAAATCTTGAAAGTACGATGTTGGTATTTTGATAGGAATGGCATTGAATAAGCAGATTGCTTTGGGAAGTATAGACATTTTAACAATGTTGATTCTTCCCATCCATGAGCATGGTATGTTCTTCCATTTTTAATATCCTCTGCTATTTCATTTCTGAGGATTTCATAATTTTCTTTATAGAGGCCCTTCACCTCCTTCATTAGGTATATTCCTAGGTATTTCATTTTCTTTGAAACTATGGTGAAGGGAGTTGTGCCCTTAATTAGCTTCTCATCTTGACTGTTATAGGCGTATACAAAGGCTACTGACTTGTGGACATTGATTTCATATCCTGAAACATTACTGTATTTTTTGATGACTTCTAGGAGTCTTGTACTTGAGTGTTTGGGGTTCTCTAAGTATAAGATCATGTCGTCAGCAAAGAGGGAGAGTTTGACCTCCTCTGCTCCCATTTGGATTCCCTTTATTTCCTTGTCTTGCCTAATTGTATTGGCTAGAACTTCCAGCACCATATTGAATAGTAAAGGTGACAGAGGGCAACCTTGTCTGGTTCCAGTTCTAAGAGGAAAAGCTTTCAGTTTTACTCCATTCAGTAAAATACTAGCTGTGGGTTTGTCATAGATGGCTTCAATCAGTTTTAGAAATGTGCCACCTATGCCTATACTCTTCAGTGTTCTAATTAGAAAAGGATGCTGGATTTTATCAAATACTTTTTCTGCATCTATTGAGAGGATCATGTGATCTTTATTTTTGCCTCTGTTAATATGGTGGGTAATGTTTATGGACTTGCGTATGTTAAACCAGCCTTGCATCCCTGGGATGAAGCCTATTTGATCATGATGAATGACTTCTTTGATGATAAGCTGTAATCCATTGGCTAGGATTTTGTTGAGAATTTTTGCATCTATATTCATGAGTGAGATTTGTCTGAAATTCTCCTTTTTGTTTGGGTCTTTTCCTGGTTTTGGTATCAGGGTGATGTTTGCTTCATAGAATGTGTTGGGGAAGATTCCTTCTTCCTCAATTTTTTGAAATAATTTCTGCAGTACAGGAATAAGCTCTTCCTTGAAAGTTTGATAGAATTCTGGTGTGAAGCCATCTGGACCAGGGCCTTTTTTCGTTGGAACATTTTTTATTGTTTCTTTGATCTCGGTGCTTGAAATTGGTCTGTTCAGGAGCTCTATTTCTTCCTGGCTAAGTCTAGGGAGAGGGTGTGATTGCAAATATTGATCCATTTCCTTCATATTGTCAAATTTCTGGGCATAGAGTTTCTGGTAGTATTCAGAGATGATCTCTTGTATCTGTGTGGGATCAGTTGTTATTTCCCCTTTATCGTTTCTGATTGAGGTCACTAGAGATTTTACTTTACTATTTCTAGTTAGTCTGGCCAATGGTTTATCTATTTTATTTATTTTTTCAAAAAACCAACTCCTTATTTCATTAATTTTCTGAATGATTCTTTTGTTTTCAATTTCATTGATTTCTGATTTGATTTTGGATATTTCTTTTCTTCTACTGGTTTAGGCTTAGATTGTTCTTCTTTTTCCAAATCCATAAGATGGCTTGTGAGATTGTTGATGCGCTCTCTTTCTGTTTTAAAATGTAGGCATCTAAAGCGATGAATTTTCCTCTCAAAACTGCTTTTGCAGTATCCCACAGGTTTTGGTAGCTTGTGTCTTCATTGTTGTTATGCTCAAGGAAGTTAATGATTTCCTGTTTCATTTCTTCCTGCCCCCATCTGTTATTCAACAGAAGATTGTTTAATTTCCATGCCTTTGGGTGGGGTCGAGCATTTTTGTTAGAGTTGAGTTCCACCTTTAGTGTCTTATGGTCTTAGAAGATACAAGGTAAAATTTCCATTCTTTGATTCTGTTGATATTTGTTTTGTGTCCCAGGATATGATCAATTTTGGAGAATGCTCCCTGGGGTGATGAGAAGAATGTATATTCTTTATCTTTGGGATGGAGTGTTCTATATGCGTCTATCAAGCACAGTTGTTCTAGGGTCTCATTTAAATCTCTGATATCTTTGTTTAATTTCTGTTTAGATGATCTGTCCACCTCTGTAAGAGGAGTGTTAAAGTCCTCTGTTATTATGGTATTATCAGATATCATATTGCTCAGACTGAGTAAGGTCTGTTTCAAGAATCTGGGAGCATTTAAATTGGGTGCATAAATATTTAAAATTGAAACATCTTCTTGTTGTATTTTTCCCTTGACCAATATAAAGTGTCCATCTTTGTCTTTTTTGACTTTAGTTTCTTTAAATCCACATGAATCTGAAAATATGATTGCAACTCCTCTTTTCTTCTGAATGCTATTTGCCTGAAAAATTGTCTTCCAACCCTTGACTCGGAGCTTTAATTTGTCTTTTGAAGCCAGATCTGTTTCTTGCAGACAGCAAATGGATGGCTTGTGTTTTTTTTTTTTTTTTGGATTTTTGGCCGGGGCTAGGTTTGAACCTGCCACCTCTGGCATATGGGACTGGCGCCCTACTCCTTGAGCCACAGGCGCCGCCCATGGCTTGTGTTTTTTAATCCAGTCAGCCAGTCTATGTCTCTTCAGTGGGGAATTCAAGCCATTAACATTTATTGAGATAATTGATAAGTGTGGTAGTATTCTATTCGTCTTATTTTGTGAGAGTCCATTGCTTAGTTCTATCTTTGGCATCAGTGTGGAGGTTAGGTTCTGTCCTTTAATTTCTGAGTTCTTACTTTGCTGCTGATCCATTGTGGTGGTCAGTGTGCAGAACAGGTTGAAGTATTTCCTGTAGAGCTGGTCTTGTTGTGGTGAATATACAATGTTTGTATATCCGTAAATGATTTGATTTCTCTGTCAATTTTGAAGCTTAGCTTAGCAGGGTACAGAATTCTGGGCTGGAAATTGTTCTGTTTAAGTAGATTAAAGGTAGATGACCATTGTCTTCTTGCTTGGAAAGTTTCATTAGAGATGTCTGCAGTCATTCTGATGGATTTGCCCCTGTAGGTCAACTGGCGCTTACTCCTCACAGTTTGCAGAATCTTTTCTTTTGTCTTGATTTTGGACAGGTTCATCACAATGTGTCTTGGAGAAGCTCGGTTAGAGTTGAGGCGACCTGGGATCCGATATCCCTCTGAAAGCAGTGTGTCAGAATTTTTGGTGATATTTGGGTGATATTCTTTTATAATATTCTCTAGTATGGCTTCCATTCCTCTGGGGCATTCTTCTTCCCCTTCTGGAATTCCTATAACTTGTATGTTGGAACGCTTCATTAAGTCCCATAATTCTAACAGTGAACGTTCTGCCTTCTCTCTCTTCTTTTCTGCCTCTTTTACTATCTGAGTTATCTCAAGAACTTTGTCTTCTACCTCTGAAATTCTTTCTTCTGCATGGTCTAACCTGTTGCTGATACTTTCCATTGCATCTTTAAGTTCCCTAATTGACTGTTTCAGTTCCTTCAGCTCTGCTATATCCTTTTTATATTCTTCATATCGTTCGTCTCTTATTTGATTCTGTTTTTGGATTTCCTTTTGGTTATTTTCGACTTTATTAGGAGTTTCCTTCATTGTTTCCATCATTTCTTTCATTGTTTTTATCATGTGTATTCTAGATTCTCTTTCTGTCATTCCTAACATTTCTTTATAGATGGAATCCTCTGCAGTAGCTACCTCATGGTCCCTTGGCGGGGTTGTTCTGGACTGGTTCTTCATGTTGCCTGGAGTTTTCTGCTGATTCTTCCTCATGAGTGATTTCTTTTATCTGTTTCCTTGCCCTAATTTTCCTTTCACTTCCTCTTGCTCTTTAAGTTCTCGTGACTGTGGACTAAGGGTTAGATGAGTCCTTTTGGTACAGGACCAGAAGGGTGAGAAGGTTGAAGAGCAAGAAAGGGATGAAAGAAAGGAGGACTGAGTGAAAAGAAGAAAAAAAATAGACAAAGGAGAGGGGATGGGTAAAAGGAATATTGACAAAAAGAAGAGAGGCACAGAAAGAGGGAGACAGTGCAATATAGGTGTACAGTAGGGTACTTTGACACAACCTTAAAAAAAAAACCACCTTCTGGGGGGTGCCCAGTTGGGTGGTTCCCTTGAGGTCAGTAGCTCTTTGCTAACCTGATCAGACACAGTACCCCACATCCACCAAGTAGAGAGGAAAGACAAAAATGCTATAAATCAAACAAAAACAAGCAAACAGAAAACTTTACGGGATAAAATTTGGTGAAAAACCAAATAATAGCCGTAGAAACAGTAGCAAAAATGAAGTTCTAGTTATTAAAAAAGGCAACAATTGGAAAGTATAATTAAACTAGAAAAATTGAGAAAGAAAAAAGATCTGTACAGAAAAGGTTGAAATTAAAAAACAAAACAACATCAACAACATCAAAATAAACAACAACAAAAAAAACACAACCAAAAACAAAGCAGTATGTATATGTTGTTGAATATTGTCTGGGCAACAAGTGGTCTTCTGGGGTATGAGATGTTAATCACAGTTCTAATACGACTGGAGGCTGGTGATTTCTCAAACCCCATCAAGTAGAAACCCTAAATCTCTCTTCAGCCCACATAAAGGCACTTTGAACTTGTAAACTTTCTGAGCAGAAGCCTTCCCAGGAAAGTGCTTGTCGCTGGAATCACTGCTGAAGTGGCTATCCACTTACCCAGTGTGCTAAAACTTGTCTCACTCTGCCCCTGAGAGTTTGGGCTGCAAGGTGGCTCAGACCCCACCCTTAGGCTACTCGGTGCTGGGTTACCAGCTCCCACCTGATTCTAGCTCTGCAACCCTGAGGGCGGAGCTTGCCAGGGCAGATGGCTCACAATGGCTCCCTGTGGCCCACAGCCAAACACTATTAGCTCCGTCTGGCTCAGTGACTCAGACTGGGGCCCTAGACAACGGCCAAAGTTCTCCGCATGGCTCTCCCCAAGGCAGCTCAACTGAGTGCCAAGTCCAAAGACACCAAAACAGTTCACAGGTAAGGGCTTTCTGGTTTGCAGTCTCGCTGCTACTGAACTTATAGTTGTGGGCGGGTTTAGACTGATTGAACACACGCGACCACTTGCCGGTTTTCCACTGTTTTAGTCCTCCTCTTGGGGTCCAGAAGTCTCTTGCTGACTCTCTGTATCCTCACAGGGGTGATGATAGGCAGATCCCACCAGCCAGAGGTGCCTGGAGTCCTATCTCCCTGGACTCACGGTGCCCAGATGCAAGGAAGCTGTTACTCGGCCACCATTTTGCTCTCCCCTGTTTCAGAATTTTTTAAAATAAAAGCCATTTTATTGGGTTAGGTGATATATCCTTCTGGTTTCTATTTTTTTTTTTTTTTTGAGACATAATCTCACTGTCACCCTGGGTTGAGTGATGTGGTGTCATAGCTCACAGCAACCTCAAACTCCTGAGCTCAAGTGATCCTCTTGCCTCAGCCTCCCAAGTAGCTGGGGACTACAGGCGTCCACCACAAATGCCTGGGTAATTTTTCCATTTTTAGTAGAGATGGGGTGTCACTCTTGCTGAGGCTTGTCTCAAACTCCTGAGCTCAGGCAATCCACTCGCTTTGTCTTCCCAGACTGCTAGGATTTCAGGTGAGCCACCATACCCAACCTCATTCTGGTTTCAATTTGTATTTCCCTGATGATTAGTGATGGTGACCATTTTTTTGTATGTGAATCAGACATTTGTTTTTCTTCTTTTAAGAAGCTTTTGTTCATTTCTTTTGCCCACTTTTTAATAGGATTGTTTGGGTTTTTTTTCTTGTTGATTTTCTTGAGTTCTTTGTAAATTGTATGTATGTATTAGCTCTTTATTGGATATATAGTTCATGAATATTATGTCCCATTCTGTATGTTGTCTATCTGCTTTGTTAATTGCTTCCTTTACTTTTCAGAATAATTTTAGTTCAATCAAATCCCATTCATATTTGTTGTTGCTATGATTGTCATAGGAATCTTAGTCATAAATTCTTTGCCTAGGCCAATATTTAGAAGAGTTTTCCCTACATTTTCCTCTAGAATTCATATGGTTTCATTAGTTTTTGTAAGTGGTGAGTGGTAGAGGTCCTGCTTCATTTTTCTGCTGTGGCTAACCAATTTTCCCAACACCGTTTATTGAATAGGTCTTCTTTTCTGCAATGTACAATGTTGTCTGCTTTGTTGAAGATCAGTTGGTTGCAGGTGGATAGTATTATGACTGATTCTCTGTTCCATTGGTCTCTGTCTCTATTTTTGTACCAATACCATGCTGTTTTAGTTTCTACACCTTTGTAGTATAGTTTTAAGAAGAACCTATGAAACTCTGTGGAAAGAAATTAAGAAGATACAAATAAATGGAAAAGCACATCATGCTTATGGCTAAGTATAATCAACATTGTTAATATGTCCATACTACTCAAAGTGATTTACCAATTTAATAAAATTCCCATCAAACTATCAACATCATACTTCACAGATCTAGAAAAAATAATTCTACACTTTGTTAAGGACCAGAAAAAAGCACAAATAGCCAAAGCAATATTATTCAGAAAACAACAAATTTGGAGGCATCACATTACCAGACATCAAACTGTACTACATGGAAATTAACATTTTCAAGGAAAATTTAATAGCATGAGTAAATCCTTACAATATATTCTAAAGTGGAAAAAAGGAAACTACATATTTGATTATAATTTATTCTGTACTATTGAAGGGGAATATTCCAAAATAGCACTGGTTATTACTGGATGTTTATTTTTGTTTCTTCTTTTTCCTTTTGTCAATGTTCCAGTTTTTGGTTAATTAAAATATTTTTGTCATTCTAAAAATAACCTAATTTTTTTTACCATTGACAGATAAAATTGGATGTATTTACTGTGTAAAACATGATTGAAGTACATGTATCTAGTGGAATGACTAAATCTGATTATTTAGCATATTCATTAACTCATATAATTATCATTTTTGTGGTGAAAACACTTACATTCACTGTTAGTTCATTTTCCAAGAACACAATATATTATTAATTATAGTCTTCATGTTGTACAATAACTCTCTTGAATGTATTGTATCTGTTTATCTTTTCTATCCTTTGACCAGTTTCTTTCCAACCACCACTCCCTTCCCACCTTCAAGCACTGATACTACCATTCTACTGATTTTGAAGTGGTATATTTTGAAGTCTGGTAGTGGTATCCAATTTGTTGGCACATATTAATAATTGTTCATGGCAGTCTCTTGTCATCATTTATATTTCTATGGTATCAGTTTGATGTGTACTCTTTCATTTCTGATTTTATTAGAGTCTTCTCTCTTTTTATCTTAGTCTAGCTAATGATTTATTAATTTCATTCATCCTTTAAAGTATCTAACTCTTCTTTTCATTGACACTTTTGTTTTTCTAGCATATAGTTAATCTTCTGCTCTGATCTTTATTATTTTTATTATTGATCTTTATATCATTTATCTATCTATAAATAATAATATCTATCTATTATTTTATAATATGATCTTTATATTATTATAAAGATCTTCAGGCTTAGTTTTTTTATTTTTCTATTTTTTGAGGTATAATATCTATTAGGTTTTATATTTGAAATCTGTACTTTTTTGAAGTAGACATTTATTACTATAAACTTTCTTCTTAAAACTGCTTTTTTTGGTTTTCTGTATGTTTTGTGATATGTGTTTTTATATTTTCATTTATCTCAAGACATTTTAAAATTTCTCTTCTAATTTCTTCTTAATCTATTTGTTTTTCGGGGGCATATTGTATAACTCTCATGTATTTGTGATTTTTAAATAAAATTTCTCTGTTAGTGATTTCTAGTTTTTTACCACTGTATTCACAAAAGATACTTGATACACTTTCATTCCTCCTAAATTTGTCAAGATTTATTTTATGTCCTAACATTTGATCTACCTGGGAAAATGTTCCATGTATGTTTTAGAAGAATGTCTTTTCTGAAGCTATTGAATGAAATGTTCTGTATACGTCTGTTAGGTCTAAAATGTAGTTAAAGTTTAATTTTTTTTTTATTGATTTCTGTCTGGATGATCTGTCCATTGCTGAAAGTGGGGTGTTGACGTCACGCACTAATGTAACATTGCAATGTATCTCTCCCTTCAGATTATTTAATAATTGCTTTATATATTTTGGTGCTCTGGAGTTGGATGCATATATATTTATAATTGTTATTTCTTCTGATGAATTGATGCTTTTGTCACTACAGAATAAACTTTTTGTCTCATTTGATAATTTTTGAGTTATAGTTAATTTGATATAAGTACAAGTTGAAAATTTCTATTCTGATAATTTGAAATCTGAAATGCTCCAAAATTTGAAACTTTCTGAGTATTAACATGAGGCTCAATATTGTGCTCAAAGGAAATACTTATTGTAGCATTTTGGATTTAAGATTTTCTGATAGTAAACAAGTAAGTATAATATAAATATTTCAAAATCTAATGAATAAAGATATAAATAATCTGAAATCTGAAACACTATTAGTCCTAAGTATTGCAGATAAGGGCTACTCCACCTACAAAGTTAATCATGCTCTCATTTCTTGACCATTTGGATGAAATATATTTTTCAATCCCTTCACCTTCTGTCCATGTTTGTCCTTATATGAGTCTTTAATAATAAGCATATCATTGGGTCTTGTATTTTTTTTTCTTTTTTAGTTTATTCAGCCACTCCATTTATTTTTATTGGATAAATTGATCTATTTACATTCAAGGTAATTATGTTAAATTTTTCCTTATATGCCTTGCTGTAGTCTTATTTGAATTGAATTTGATTAGAAATGTTTGGACTTGCTATTCTTGTGTATTTTTATTTTTCCTCATATTTGGAATGTTTTCTGCTATTATTTTTTAAAAGAAGTCTTCTACATCTTTATCTCTCTATTGCCCTTAACAAATTCCTATAACTTGATCAAAACTTATTTTTTGATTCTGTCCCATTAATACCATAGACTTTCTCCTTTCCTTTTCATTCTTTTTTTTTCTCCTTTTACTGTGTATTTTAAAATAATCTGTCTTCAAGTTTACCAGTTCTTTTGCTTATAGTTTTCCTGTTGACATTCTCTATTGCATTTCTCGTTTTCTCCCTTGTGTTTTTCAGTTTCACATTATCTGTTGGGTTTCTTTATTGTAGTTTTAATCTCTGTTAAGTTTCTAATTTTTATCATTTATTGTTTTCCTGATTTTATTGCATTGTTTGCATATAATTTCCTGTAGTTTGATGAACATTTTAAAAACAATTATTTTGAAATCTGTCAGGATCTTTGTATATCTCCATTTTTTATGTTCATCTAGTGGGATATAATTGTATTTATTTTTTTGGTGGTGTTATGTCTCCTTAGTTTTTAATGATTCTTTTTGCCTTATATTGATGTGTGTTCATTGAAATAAGTAGGGGCCTACTCTAATCTTTGAAGATTGTCTTTTTCTTGGAAAGCCCTTCACCAGTCAGCCTGTCCAGAGATTCAAGATAGCCAATCTGGGATAATCCACAGATGGGCTTATTGCTGGAATCCTTAAACAGAGTCAACAGGTGGATGGGCTGGAGGCTGGTCACATCTGGTCAGACCTATTAAATAGCCCCATTGGGGTGAGCCTAGAATCATATATGCGGAGGCCAGCCTGAAGCCTACATCTATAGGTGCTGATCTGCAGTGATGAGGTAGGCCTTGAGCCTGGCTTTTTAGGAGTTGGACAGGTGCTTGGATGGATCTGACTTTTGGGTCCAGTGAGATGAGCCTATAGCCTGAATTCATGGGGGTTAGCCTAAAGCTGGGATGGGCCTGGGTCTTGAATCCATTGATGTGGACCTGTATTCTGATTCTGCAGGGACAGACATGGAGCTTTAGTCCATTGGGATTGGGCTAACATCAGGTTCTTCTGTGGTGGGCCTGGAACATCTACTAGAGTAGAAGAGTAGACCTGAAGCCTATGTCCCTTGGTGCCAGTCTGGTGCATGAGGTTGTTGCTGTTAACTTTGCACTGAGGTGAGCCAATGATTGAGGCTGTTTCTTGGGCTAGTTTGAAACCTGGGGTAGGCCTGAAGCCTGGAGATGCAGGGGATCACTTGGTGCTGAGTGGGCCTGGAGCCATTACACATAAGGATTGGCACAAAGGCTGTGTCTTCAGGTGCTATCTATATGACTAGAGCTTCAGAAGTTGGCTTCATGCTAAGGAAGACATGAAGCCTTATGGCCTCAGAGTTCAGACTAGTGGAGGAAATAGTCCGGAGGTTGAAGAAAAGTCCAGTGCTCATTTTCTTTTTCTTCTCCAAAATGAAGAGTATCTCTCTTCACTCTGTATTTTATGTGTATAAGGAAAGAGAGACATAAGTAATGTAAAACTGTCCTTCCTACCATCTTTTCTTATTTCTTTACTACTCTCAGGTGCTATAGTCTCTCACTTAAGTTTCTTTAACGCTTGTGAAAGTACATTTGCATGTGGATGGTTGTTAAAATTTATTTTTCTGCAAGGGATATGTGTGCTGGAAAGTCCTATTCTACTATCTTACTGATGTCAGATATCTAGAAGGGTTTGAGGAGGTTGCTAGAAATATGAAAATTAAGGGTGATTCTGGTAAGGTCTCAGAAATGAATTATTAACAAATGTAGAAAAAGATCCTTTTTATAAAGTGTCAAAAATGTTGGCTGAGCTGTGTTGTGAAAGGTAGAACTTGTTAGCAACGAAATTGGATGTGCAGCTGAGAAGATTCCTCAGCAAATTGCTGGAAGAGCCTCTTGTCTCCTCTTTATCACTTATAGTAAGATATGAGAAGAGACAGATGAATTGAAGAAGAAATGGTTAAACAAAAAGGAATCAGAACTTGAAGATTTGGAAAATTCTCAGCATATCCAAATTCTCAGCTATCTCAGCCTATTGCAAAATATGAGGACATTAGTTCTTAAGAGAAATCTAAGGGTATGTTTGGACTTCATACATTTAAAAAAATGAATTTCATTTAAAAAATGGATAAGATGCGAAACTCATAAGATTAGCCAGCTATCTCAACAGAAGGCAGGAATAAGATTGGACTATACCAGCAAAACATTGACAATTTGAACAAAAGGGGACAGAGAATATGGGATGGAGCGAAAAAGTGCTGTTGAACTTGAATCTGCAGAATCACTATGGAACTATTTATATGTGAACGTGCATTATCTTTCAAGGAAAGAGAAGGCCATAAAAAATGATTCAGAGATTATTAGAGCTGCCACACCCAGCATAAACTTCCCAAAGTGCCCCAGAGGGCAAGTATGTCTCCATCTACATTTCAAAGAGGAACTACTGCCCAGCAGACCAAGGAGGATGATGATGCCACCCTAGTTGGTCTGGAGTACAGAAAATTGAACTAAAGATTATTCTCAAACTTTTGAATTTAATAAAATTTGCCTTGCTGAGTTTTGTATTTGTGTGAAAACTATCACCCCTTCCTTCCATCCTATTTCTCCCTTTTGGAATGGAAATGTTAATATAATGCTTCTATTGACATCGTATTGTGGAAAAACATAACTTGTCCAGTTTCATAGATTTAAAGCTAGGGAGAAATTTTGCCTCAGGCTAAATCTTACCTCAGGTCTCACACATACTTAATGTAGATGGTATTTACTTATTTATTTATTTATTTGGGGACAGAGTCTCACTTTGTCACCCTTGGTAGAGTGCCATGATGTCATAGCTCACATAAACCTCAAACTTTTGGTCTCAAGTGATCTTCTTGCCTCAGTTTTTTATTTTTAACAGAGACAGGGTATCACTCTTGCTCAGGCTGGTCTCAAACTCGTGAGCTCAAGTGATCCACCTGCCTCAGCCTCCCAGAGTGCTAGGATTACAGATGCGAGAGTAAATGATATTTAGGTGAGATATTGACCTTACACTTTAGGGTTGACCCTGGAATGAATGAAGACTTTTGGGGCTGTTGAGATAAAATGAGTGAACTTTGATTGCAAGGATATACATTTGGGGGACAGAAGTGGAATGTTATGATCTGAAAGTTTATGTCCCTTCAAACTCTTATGGTGAAACCAAGAATTGAGGACTTTAAGATGTTATGAGTATGGCCCCTTGTGATGAGATTAGAACCTTTATAAGAAGAGACACCAGGTTGCTCTCTCTTGCGCTCTCTCTCTCATCATCATCATCATCATTGAAGACAACATGAGGACACAGAAAGTGACCATGTACAATACAAGGCGACAGGCTTCACCATAAATCAAATTGACTAGATCTTGATTATGAACTTCTAGCTTCTGTAACTCTGAGAAAATAAATTTCTATTTAAGTCACCTAGTTCAAGGCATTTTTATGGCAGCCCAAATTGAGTAAAACAGTCAAGACAAAAAATTCTACTCTTAAATATTTAGAATGTATCCCCATATTGTGACTTATGTACATAAAACATCCAGAGAGTAAAACAAGAACACACATGGATTTGAATTCAGAGATATAGAAGGAAAAAGTTAGTAGTATGAAGAAAGGGTTGAAAATAGGTATATCCTGTTTTTTGAGCAAGAAGCGAAGTGCTTCAAGATAAGTGGAATATTCACGCAACAATTATTTTCAATAATAGATAATATGGGGACAAAATAGTTTGAAATATATTGATGTACTTGTCCTATTTATAATTCTTTGTGTATGGCTGTCCCCTGATTCATCCAGATATATCCATTGCCTCAGGAAGGATCTAGGCAGAAATGTTAGGACTGAAACACAAAGAGAATTAGTTTACAATTCAAGTTTTGACTAAAAATGAAGTGTTTTGAGTCAGTGGTGAGAAAATATGCTTGGTTTCACTAAATAAAAAGATTTTTTTCTGAATTCCAAAAATTTGCTCTCCCCATGTCCAGAGCCAACCTAGGAAACTTGTATCATGGAGTTTTCCTTAAACTATAGTATAGAGAGGGTGGAGGATGTGATTCATGCAAAGACGATAGAAATGGGGAGCAGGCAGAAAAGATAACAAAAATGAGAAAAATAGGGAATTAAAAGTTGCACTGCAAAAAGGTGGTGTGTCCTGGGTCGTTTGTATGTGATTAGAATTCCCACCCTAATTCTCAAACACAAAGTAGTGAAAATCTGACAAAGTCCCAGAGCATTCTCGCCTTAGCATCCAACATGGCCCAGGAATAGAAGGAGAACAAGAACAGAGGGAAAGAGACATCTAGATAGCTTCATCTGTACCAGGTTCCCAAACTACCAAGGTTTGCACAGGGTTTGCAAGAGAACTGGGAGTTCCCACATGCCTGCTCTGAGAGTAGAGTAGGGCTTTGGGAGGTGTCAAGAGCACCAATGACCAGCAGAGAGCCTAAGTGTCAGGATGAGGGGGCTGCAAAGCCCAGAACCTCACAGCCATCAGCACATACGTGAAGCTATGGGCCCCAACAGTAGTTTCAGTGAAGTGCCTACAAACTGATATTGAGTGCCACCTGAGCTAACAGCAGGTCAGGGAAGGCAGGGTTCAAACTGGGTCTATACATTAGTAGGCATCAGTGCAGGCTTCCTAGGAGATAAACTAGTAGGCTTCCTAGAGATAAATCAGATAAACTAGAAAGACTAGTGACGATTCAAGTCAAAGGCTCACCATTATGAGGACTGACAATTTCCCTTGTATCAACACAATGGGCAAAGAGGGGAGGAAAGGATAAACTAGCTCTCATAGATAAGTGTTTGTTAATCTTGGTAGCACATTGGAATTAGTAATTACCCAGGCAGCTTTTAAAATTTCTTAAGGCCAAAACCTATTAACTTAGAATCTCTGGAGATAGGACTGTGGCATTCCTTTTTTTCTTTTAGAACTCTTCGTAGGATTAACAACTGTAGCTAGAACCACTGGGATGAGACGAGAGAAACTTGAGGGAGACTTTTAAATGTGTTGTCATCTTTAATTGGCCAGTTTAGTTTGCTTATTTCTCTCCCATTAGCAAAATTCATAGATATTCCAGAGCAGGATGAGATTACTTACAGGAAAGAAAATAAAGTAAAAAAAAAAAATCTATCTCTGAACTGAAGTATTTTTGGACCTTCTCCACATGATGAAAATAAGAACTAATATGCACTGAATACTTATTATTTGCCAGACATTAATCTAAATGCTTTGTATCTATTTTCATTTAATACTCATGACAATTTAGGAGGTAAGCACTGTTAATATTGTTCTTTTAGATTAGAAAACAGGCACAAGGAGGTTAAGGAACTTTGTAGTGTCATCGAGAGCAAGAATTCACACAAAAGCAGGAAGAAAGCTGCCTGTAAAGTTCTTCGCCCCTCAGCTGCTGCCTGATATCACTCAGATATCGCTGTTTCTTCCCTCAAGGCCTCTACTACCTGGAAATAGGCTATACCTTCAACATACAAAATGTACTTACATTTTTCACAACAGTTGTGTGGTCTTTCAAAATGACCATACGTATTTCTAATCATTTTCATTTGGTTATACCAACATCTACTGAAGTTTTATCAAAATTCTGGGAAAAGCCTTTCTCTGTCTTGTCCTGGTCATCACTTTTATACTTTCTAAAAAATTTTCTCCTTTCCGAATATCCCTCACTAATCTTAGTCTGTTGAATTTACCTTTAACAGAATGCTCAACTCAAATACTACCTCCTTCTTGAAGTGTTTCCTAAACCTCTGAAGTGTGTATGTCTTTGCCGTGTAGACGCTCACAGTACTCTGCTTTCCCTTCCTTTACTGCACCCAGAGCTAACATTATGGAACTACAGTTGCATTCTGCATAACAATGTTTCAGTCAATGGCCAATTTCATATACAGTGGTGGACCCATAAGAACATAAGACCATATTTGCACTGCACCTTTGGTATGTTTTGATGTATTAAATAGGCAAATACTTACCATTGTGTTACATTCTCCTACCGTGGTCAGTATAGTAATTTGCTGTACAGGTTTGTAGCCCAGGAGCAGAAGGCTGTACTGCATATATATTCAGAAGACTATAACATGTAAGTTTGCGTAAGTGCACTCTTTGATGTTCACACAACAATGAAATCAGCTAATGACGTTTTTCTCAGAATATATGCCTATCATGAGCAACTACGTGACTGTGTATGAGGTTGGACAATTAACTTTGCACATTCATCCTAGATAAAGTGCTATCTGCCTCATTGCTACCTATTACTATGGTCATCTTCGAAGTACTCCCCTTGGGAAGCTCTGCAGCAATGCCAGCAGCTAGCCCACGCTTCAGAGCAACGTTGGAAATCTTTTTCTGGAACAGTCACCAGAGCTGTTGTCATGTGATGTCTGACAGTTAGATTCTGGAACACCTCTTAGAAAAAGTGCTTCATACCTCATTGCTGAATATTAGTATGATCAGCAGATGGCCAAGGAGAATGCTTCAAAGGTTACCATAGTGATATCAGCCATGAGGTGTGTAGCACTTATTCTAGGATGAGTTCCTGAACCTAATTGTTAGACCTTGAACAGCAATACGTCTCAAGGCAAGAAAAAGGAAAAGAGTTCTAATATTGCTTTGAAGGGTGGACTAGGCACTAGTATAAGCGCAGAGCTTCCCCAGGGGACTATCTCAAAGGTGATTGCAGTAATTTTCAAAAATCAGGTATGTAGCACTTTATCTAGGATGAGTACACAAACTTAATTGTCCAACCTGGTAGAATATTCAGATATTTAGAAATGATAATGGATAATATTAGCATCTCTCCCAATTATTCT
Source organism: Nycticebus coucang (assembly GCF_027406575.1). NCBI lineage: Eukaryota > Metazoa > Chordata > Mammalia > Primates > Lorisidae > Nycticebus > Nycticebus coucang. The sequence continues at coordinate 57,754,295 of NC_069794.1, read as the reverse complement.
CCTAAATTCTACTAGCACATGTTCCCTTGGACAAGAATTTTCATATTTATCATTATAGCTTTCAAATTGAAAGCACGTTGTCTTGTTCATTCTCAAAGACATATATTTTAATAGAATTTCATGCAAACATGAGATTTAAGAAATGATGTGAGTATGAGTGATTATCCCCACAAATCAATAACTACTACTAATAAAACATACTCTCATCACTAATTGTTTTCTAAAATATTATTTTTAATAGCTATACAATATTATTTTGTGTAACCCATTTGGGATGGGATCCCTATGGCCTCATGGCCACATGTGGCCCTCCAGATCCCCAAGGGTGACCTCGTGTCTAAATCCAACTTTACAGAACAAATCTTTTTATTAAAACAATTTGTTCTATAAAATTTGGATTAAGTTGAAAGGCCACGCTCAGGGTCGCAACTTCCACATCCACCCTATTCCATGTCTTTCTCCACATTCTGATTACTTTTCCTAAGATGCAGTCTCCAAAATGAAAATGCTGCATAATGTGTACTCATATTTTAAAGGCTTTTGATACACATTGCCAAGTTACCCTTCAAAAAGTTTATACCAATTTATAATTTCTCTAGGAACATATAATATATCATTATCACTATATTACTGATAGCTCTGAAAATTGTGATTTCTTAAAACTGAAAAATTTGATAGATATTATCTCATTTTTTATTTAAGGTACTGGCAAAGTTACTAGATGTAGGGGGTTTTAGGGAGATCTGTTATTCAATTCTTTCCTATAAGAGGGAAACTTTAATAAGGTTATTATGCAATATCTCATTGTCATTATTTTGTGAATATCCTCAGATTTGATTTCACAGTCAAGATAATTTTTTTAATTCAAAAAAAACATACTTTCAACTATAATGTAGTGAATGGTAACTTCCAACTAAATAGAAAAAGTATAAGGCGAATAAGCAAAAGTTCTTTTATTTTCATTTCTAGAATAACTTGAGGTGTCTGTAGTTATTTAAAAAATGTGGACTTCTTAAAATAATATGCTTTCTACACATATTATTGGTCTGGATGGTCTGGCACCTGACCAGCTTAAGGCTAGAATTCTGGATGTCCTGTTGAGCAGAGTCCAGGATCCTGTGTCCCCTTTTGGGTGCCACAGAAGGCCCAATTAAAAAAATAAAAAATTAAAATTAAAATATAAAATAACTTGCTTAAACTAATTTTTAAGCTTCTATGTGGGAAAAGGCGATTTCATTTGAAGTTCATTGTCCTTCTGACACAGGAAAATGACTCCGAATGATGGGAACTACATACGAGTGGGAAGTCCAAGTGGTTCATGGCTTCACGCAAGAAAGAATTCAAGAGCAAGCCAACAGAATAAAATGAAAGTGAGATTTATCCAGAAACTATAGAAAGTTAGAAATTCTATTCCACAGAGCAGAGGCAAGTTCTCTCTGCAGAAGGGAACCAGGCCCCTGGCTCCTGTGGTCATTCTACTTAAGCAACATGTTAAATAAGAAGAGGGATATCATGGAAGGGATGGTGTTCCTCCACCATCTTGGTTCTAACCCATTTGAACTTGCCCTCCTTCATCCTCTTTTGATCAGGGCAATTTGAAAAGTTGTTTGGAGACTTCCCGACACAGGTAGGCAGTGCTGCAGCAATGCTCAAGGCAATGCCCAAAGTGGAACCTAAAGCATTGCCTGCCAGTTCCTGGCTCACTTCTACATTCTCATGACACGTTGTTTTGGACTTCATAGGCAATGTCGTACAATTTCACAAGTGGACAAATACATACGAAAAGATCTAGTGAGAAAGAGAAAGTTATTTGTTTTTAAAAATTAAAGTGTTATATCCTTAGCTTAATTGTTACTTTAATTGCCACTAGCATAGATTTGCTCATCTATGAAAATTTTTGTCAGCTTTTCTTAGGGCACAAATATTATCTCTTATGATTTCTCAATCCATTTCCCAAGTCGTAGAATCCAATTATTTCTTTTTTATTTTATGTTCTCTGGATGCTTTTTACCTTAAAAAAAGTAACAAGAAGAAATATACTTTTTTTTGGAGGGGGGGGCCAGAGCTGGGTTTGAACCCACCACCTCCAGCATATGGGGCCGGCACCCTACCCCCTTGAGCCACAGACGCCACCCCCAATGTAACATTTATATGAAATGATAAGTATTTGATAAAAAAACCAAGGGTTACAATCAGTCAGATGATCAAAATTTTCTTCATGCCTTCTGGTAGAGGCCAAGAATAAATTATTTTAAATTCTGTAAATCTCCACATCACTTTAAACATTTTTAATCTTCCTTTAAGTTCATTGTGTACTACTGGTGTGGTTTTCAGAGGTAACTATGCAAAAAAAAAAGTTTGAAAAATATTTTCCAACTCTCTGAGGAGGGCAAGGGCTCAATGTTATATTTTGAATTCTAATTCAATTATTTTATGATAAGAGGTTTTCTTTATTCACAATGAGTGCTACTGGTTGAAGGTACAGTTCAGCTGTTTATATACTAACACGTAGCAATTAAGATGAAACAAATTCATTCTAGAACTCTGTCGTAACTGTGGCAACCAGAATTAAGTGAATTGTATTAGAAATTAAAAAAAAAAGCCACCCCAGCAAAATAGAGTAAATATTATCTGTTATTGATTTTTGAAGTTTCCAGATGATGAAAAGTGGTTAATATATTTCTGTATGAAACACTTTTGTTATAGCTTCCTTTTATTGATAGAGCCATTGTCTATTTAAATCATGTCAGCCAGATGTCATTAAGTTGTACATCTTTTTGCAATCACTTTTGCCATCAATACAAGAAGACGTTAGACTTTCTATTATCTTCTGTATTTTCTTGAGGGGTAACAAAGAAGGTGTTTGACTTAAGGATCATTTCTGATTATGTTTGGTTGAAGTATGGCTTGACTAAGGATGATTGGTATAAATGAGTTGCACTTTTATTTTGAGGGAAAATTAGTTGATTTTAATATTGTATTTATTTTGCTTGCAAATGAACAAAAATATACAACTTGCTTGATTTTAGGTGGTTGGTGCTTATAGTGGGATTTGTTGGAACAGGAAAATCAAACTTTTGGTGATTTGTTCTTAAAGTGGACTCATTTAAAATTCGATCCAAGTAATAATGTGAGGCTAAAATGAAACAGCATTATGTAGCATGATTAGAGCTTTTAATGTCCCAGAGGGTTTGGTTTGCAGGTGTCAGTGCAGCTCTGCATGTAAAATGCCAGCATGTACTATACCCACTTCTTCCCTTTCCCTAAAATCAGCACAACACTTTGCATCTTGATTAAAATGAAAAGGTCACTGTGTCTTTTTCCCTCTAAAATATTGACAGTAGTCGTAAGAATAGACTGTCTGCAAACCAGGATGAGGAAGATTACACATACAGTAGGCACTGGGCTTGGAACCTTTCAATCTTTCGGTTTCATCATCAACACTTTCCCATCAATGTTTCTGGTTACCTTCTATCTCAGTGGAAATGCTATTGTGGTGAGTGAGGAAATGGGATTGTCTAAGATTACAGTGCTTAGACATAAGGACAAAGCGTAAAAGCATGAGAGAGATTGAGTACTTTAAGACCTTTGATTAATTTCCTATTCTCGTATTATCTTAATTTCTAAAAATATTGAATGACTAGGTTGAACTTTTTGTGGTATATGTTGTAATATTTGGGGTTTATTTAGGCTGTATATGGTCTGTTTTGTTTTTGATTACTTTTGTCCCTTTAAGTCTACATACATAAATTCCTGAAATAAACTATATTCAGTCCAAGCTCTTGCTAAGAAGGTAAGTAATAGAAGAACTGCAGACTTTCCCTACTCTGGTCCAGATATGGCACTTCTCTGAAGTCCCATGTTTTATCAGGGCCTGGGTCCACTCTGTTGAAGTAGTCTCCTAAATGCCACTGCAGTATGATCCTTCCTACCTGAGGTTCTAAGGATCATGCTGTTCCAAGATTTTATAGGCATTTTTATTACATTTCACAGCATTCCTATATCAGGTTGACATTCTGCTTCGAATCACAATATGTGAGAATTGGAGGGGATTTTGGAGATCATCTAATCTAAGCTGCTCATTTTGCAGATAAGAAATTGAGACTCAGAAAGGTGAAGTGAGTTGCCCAGGGTCACACAGCTCATTAATAGTGTACCTGGAATAAGACCTGGGGTTTCTAACTCCTAATCCAGGGCTCTTTTCATTACACCTCACAACATCATGTTTTCTCTTATGTACAGAGGACATAGGACATGCTCTTCCTCAGCATATGAGATTGTAGCCAGAAGGCAGCCTTACCCATTCCCAACCAAATGCTCCATCCATTACTGCCCATTATACATCTTCTCAGTTCTAAAGGAAAAAAAAAATAGCTGGAACACTCTACTTTTATATTCATTATCTACTTTGTGCCTGTTCGTTGCTTCGTTTTTTGGTAATGCTTTTACTGATTAACTTGGTCTTTGCAATATAAAATGGTGAAATGCATTATCCTGGGTAAATGTGATGTTATTAATGTGTTTTATTCTAGTTATGGGTCATTATTTCCGATAGATGTAATCGTCCCAGCACTGAGACCTAGCAGGTGGTCTCACTAGAAGTTATAACAGTTTTCTTAATGGTCTGGTAAGAATGTCATTTGCAGGGCAGCAAGGGCAGGGAGAAATTGGTCCCAGAGCTAGCTTGCTTCCGCACTCCTTCCTAAGCTTGAGCAAGCAAAAGTAAATACATATTTTGTTACTGATCAGCTGGGTATTTTTTCCTGCCTATTCATTTTCAGTAAAAGTGATGAGGATCCATGTATATTTATTTCCTATCTACAGCCTGCCCCCCAATAATACTGCTAATGACCCTGCAATGCTTTGCTTTCCTAATTCTTAGAGGAAATAGTCCTTATTGCCCCCTGAGAGGAACCAACATCTATTCAGGCAATGAGATCTGATGAAATCAGTTGGCCAAGCACAGAGATCATCGGGAACCAGAAACAAAGAGAGAAATTTTCATTAGAGGAAGCTTGCTCTTGTAAGAACATCTGATACCAGTATTAAATAAAAAACACATATACAAATATTAATACCTTAGTATATATAAGAGGCATGCACACCAGAAATTACTACATGGTTAAGATGATGTATATTTTGATTATTCTTTCAAATCTTTTCCATGTACATAGCATAACCACAATTGAATGATTTAATGTATGATTAAAAACATAAATTCCCTAATGAAATAAACTATCTATGTTGGAAAAGTGCCTCTAATTATTAATGGTATTGCTCACACATATCTCAATTCCCAATCTGTTTAAGGTACACAGATGTGTCATTGTGTGTGTGCATGCATATATGAGAAAGAGAGACCACGAGTATACACCCTGAGGCTTCACTAATTTAATTAGTACAGCTGCTATAAAGTACTAGACTAGCAATTTACATACTTCACTAATTCTTCATTGCTATTGTCATATTTCATCAATTCTGAGATGAATGTGCTGTTCTCTTCAGATTTTAACTTCTCCAAATTATGAGAATCTTCTTGCTAATGACGCCTGAGACAGTTTGCCATGGTTATCATTACCTCTGCATATTTGAATTTATTGACAGATGTAGAAAAGCATAACCTTTGACATGTCAGACAACTCACAACTGTTATTTGTTTCAGAAAGGAAGATGGGGTTGCTAAGCAGAAGCTCTCCAAGAAAGCACCAATATGAAATCTTGAAGAATTGGTACAAGTAGCTTGGAAGAAAATCCTAGAAACAATGAAAAGAATGGAGTGCTCTTTTAAAAGATGCTGCAGGTGGATTGCCTGAGCTCACAGGTTCAAGACCAGCCTGAGCCAGAATGAGACCTCATCGCTAAAAATAGCTAGGTGTTGTGGTGGATGCCTGTAGTCCCAGCTACTTGGGAGGCTGAGGCAAGAGAATCACTTAAGCCTAGGAGTTTGAGGTTGCTGTGAGCTATGATGCCACAGCACTCTACCAAGGGTGACAAAGTGAGACTGTCTCAAAAAAAAAAAAAGATGCTGCATATCATATTTTTCCTAAGTTAAAAAAAAATTAAGAACAGTCAACTTCTGAATACAATGAAATTTTTTAAATACCTTGAACAATTTATTTAATCTACACTTTGCTTTTTAATATTCAAGTAAGAACACTTTACATGGGGGGACTAAAAGCTATATCTATATCTGAATTTATATCTATATCTATATCTAATTCTCTTTGGTAAAGTTAACATAAAAATTCTAAAGGGCAAGAAAATGTAGTTCAGCTTGCAGTGTTTTTCTTTATTTGTTGTCAATAATAATACATTTTACACTCGATTGCATTTCAGATTCAATAAAATATGGCATTAGTCACCGTATCATAGAACTAAATATGTCTAAACCAAGAGAGATTTAGAGAACTAGTCCCACTTCTCTATTTAATATTTGAGAAAATAAGGCTCAAAGAACTTAGTAGCCCATGATCACACAGTTGTCTGATGTATGGTGGTGACAGCCAGGTTTTCTTAGAGGTCACTACTAACAATAGTTGTGAACCAGGTTTATTTAGTTAATAATATGCTGGCTTTGTCCACACAGTGAGGTTCTTTCTTTCTTTCTTTCTTTTTTTTTGGGGGGGGGCAGTTTTGTCCGGGGCTGGGTTCGAACCTGCCACCCCCGGTATATGGGGCTGGCGCCCTACTCCTTGAGCCCCAGGTGCTGCCCGAGGTTACTTCTTTTTTCGTACTGTGTGGGTACTGTGTGATCAAAGTACAGTGATAAAGTAGTTCTCGTGTTTGGAGACATCCAAAAGGCATAAGAAGATAGATTACCAAGAACATTGGTTTTACCAATAGGGTGAAAGTTCTTTAGGGAATATTGGTGGTTTCCTGATATTTCAGAAGCTGTTATATCTGAGGGAAAATTGGATAACATTCCTTTCACATCTGGAAAATTCTTGATAAACAATAATCAGTGGCCCTTATAATAAAATAATGGAGTTTAACTTATTTTCCATACTGCTATCTGCTATTTCTTAGTACTATTGTGGACATTACCACAATAATGTGGTAACCTTTGCAGTGTATCAATTTCTTGTTAGGAAATTTCAGAATTTTCAGGAAAATCATATTTTCATTAGTTATTTTTAATTGTAGCAAACTAATGAGCTATATAGTTTTAAAATCAAAATACATGAAAAATGTAATGAAAAATAGTAGTTTCTCTGCCTTTATCTTGAACTTCAGCTGTATTCTCTTAAAATGGACACTGAATTCTTTTAGCCATTTCCCTTGGCATTTTTTTTTTTTTAGACAGAGTTTCACGTTATCACCCTCTGTAGAGTGCTATGAATTCACAGCTCACAGCAACCTCAAACTCTTGGGCTTAAGCAATTCTCTTGCCTCAGTCTCCCAAGTAGCTGGGACTACAGGTGCTTGCCACAAAACCTGACTTTTATTTTGTGTGTGTGTAGTTGTCATTGTTGTTCAGCAGGTCCAGGTGAGATTTAAACCCGCCAGCCCCAGTGCATGTGGCCGGTGCCCTAACCACTGAGCTACAGGTGCCAAGCCTCCCTAGATTTTTAAATGATACAAATCTAGTGATAGAGTAAGACATTACTTCTTTCTCATATAACCATGTTTCTTAAATAGCTTTATTGAGGTATAATTGACTTACAATAAATTGTACAAATTTTAAGTGTTCAATTCTGTAAGTTGTGGCAGATGTGCTGACTTGTAAAACCATCATCACCATCAAGATAATGCTTATATTATTGCAACTAAAACATTCTTTAGTTGTCCCCCTTTGGCATCCCACTTTCCACTAGTCCCTGCAACTCCCTCACCAACCCTGGGTAAATACTGATTTACTGTCTGCCATTGTAGATAACATGCCATTTTCTTGAGTTTTATATAAACGGAACCATATAGTAAATGATATTTTTCCCTTGTTTCCTTCAAATGACACTATTATTTTGAGACTCATTCATGTTTGTAAACATATCAGTAATTTATTCCTGTTTATTGTTGAGCAGTATTCCTTTGTAGGGTTATACTATGGTTTGTTAATCTGTTTACCTGTTGATAGACATTTAAGTAGTTTTAGTTTTTGGCTATTGACGAAAAAGGTGTTAACATTTGTTTTCAGTCTTTTCTTTGAAAATGTGCTTCCATTTCTCTTTGGTAAACATTTAAGAGTGGAGTGATTTGGTATGTTTAATTTTTTAAGAGATGGTTAAACTGCTTTTCAAAGTGGTTGAAAAGCATTACCTTCAGATGTGTGATAGTTCAATTTCTACCTTCGCCAACACTAGAAAACGTGTATCTTTTTCTTAATGTTAGATATTCCAATAGGTCTGCAGATATATTTAATTGTGATTTTTAATTTCCTGTGTATAGTTACTAATGATATTATGCAAAGTCAATACTATAATGAGGTGAGTGGATACTAACCTTGGACATGAAATATAAGGGGAAGCAGAAAAAACTTAGTAAATAAGGTAAACAAAAATTTTAAACATAGATACAACATAGGTAAACATAAATTCTAAACATAGGTACAACATTTTAAACACAAATTACTGCAAAATATCCATACTAAACAAAATATCAAATTTTAAATAAAGACAATATTATTGTAATGTTACAATATTATTGTAATGTATTGTTCTTTTGCTTCAGATGCAGTATAGCTCAGCACTTCACTGATGTTAGAAATCTTTTCATGTCCTTATTTTCCTTCTGTATATTCTCCTCATGAAGTATCTTTTCAAACCTTTTGCTCTTTTTTTGTTAACATTTTTTTATTATTGAGTTTTAAGAATATTAGCCTTTCATTAGACATGCCTCTTACAAATATTTTTTCCTAGTCTGAGATTCATCTTTTTCTTTCTCTGAACAGCGCCTTTCAAAAAGAGGGAAATGTTTTAATTTAATGAAATAAAATCAGCCATTTTATTATTTAAAAAAATTATGGATTCTGCTTTTGGTAATGTGGCAAAGAAAGCTTTGTTTAATAAGAAGTTTCAAAGATATCCTACTGTTTTTCTTTCCATGCTGCAATTTATAGCTTTAGGTTTTATAATTAGATATATGTAGTAATGTTCATGTGACAGTTAATATTTGTGTGGCTTAGAGTTCTTTCTCTCCTCCTCTGCCTCCTTCTATTCCTTTCTCTCTTTCTCTTTTTTCTCTTTGTTGTTTGGCTATCCAATCCTTATAGTACCATTTGTTGAAAAGACTATCCTTCAGAAGACTGACTTATCTTTCAGCTCTGAAATTTTTCTTTTGCTTGGCCTAGTCTATGGTCAAAGCTTTCAAATATATTTTTTATTTCTTCTAATGGATGTTTCATTTCCAGAATTTCTATTTTATTTAAATATTAATATCCTTGGTAATTTTTAAATTTATATCCTGGATTGTTTTTATGAATTCTTGGGATTGACTTTCAGATTTCTCTTGCTCCTTTACGATTAATATTTTAGATTGCTGGTCCAGGATTTCAAGAATTTCTGTTTGGGTTTGATCTATTGCTGGAGAATTACTGTGTTCCTTTTGGTGGGACACATTACCTTGTTTTTTCACATTTCTTGTGTCTTTACGGTAATTTCTGTGCACCTCATGTAACAGTCACTTCTTCCTATTTTTGAACTTATTTTCTTTTGAGAGAGACATTTTTCTGAAGAAATGTCTGTGATATTGGTTGGGGAGGGCCTTTGACTTTATTCTGGGTGCATGTGGTATTGATATCTTTCCATGAGTTCCTTGGCTATAAACAGGGTTAGTAGTACTTGTGGTCTCCTTGATATGGGAGGGTGCAGTTATTAGTAAAGTACTGACAAGTGGAATGCTATATGGGCCAATTGTCAGGTTTCAGTGGTAGCTGTGGTTGGCTAAACATGTTTATCCTTGTGCCCATCATGGTTTGGGGCATGATGGCACCTTTATGGGCAGTTTCCAGGTGGGTTGATTCTTGGGCCTGTTGGTGGCTTTTTGAGATTCTAGCTGTGGTACTGGGGTACTTAGTGGGTGAGTGGGCTCTTGAGCCCCTGAGAAGCTAGCACGATGTGGGCAAGGTAGTAACAGTGATGAGATGCTCTTCTGTGTCCCAAATGCTGTTTGTTTGTGTTGGCAGTGGTTACAGGGGGCTGTGCGGGCCCTTTATACCAGCAGGTTGTGCTTGAGGTAGGAACCAGATGAAGTGGTGGTGGTACGGTGTTTAGGGCCAACCTCAGTCCTCTGGGAGGAGTACCCAGGTTTCCCAAGTGGTAGATTGGGTTATGTAATCCCTAGGATTCTGAACTTCTCACTCTGTCACAGAGGTGCAATGAAGCTCAGCAAAGCTGGACCAGGAGAGTTCGAACTCTAGCCCCTCAATGGTGAGTACTGCACCAGCCTGGACAGGCAGGATCAGATTGTTCCTCATGCCTCCAGGTAAATGCTTGGGTGTGAGGTGACAGCTGCTGGTAGGGGATGCGTGCCCTTTTTATGCTCTATTCCTGGGGGGTGGGGTTGCTCCCCACTCCTGGATATCACTGCTGACCTAGATGACTTGTCAGACTTGGGAGTTTTTCCCTAGCCCACAGCTAAGCCCTGGACTGTAAAAGCCTACACTCAGCTCAAGGCCAATCTCAAGGGAAGCTCTTCTCCCACCCAAGTCCCGATCTCAGTCCCAGCAGTCCTTGCTTCTTTTATGGCTCAGAAGGTGGTCCAGCTTGGTAAATATTTCCATATGTAGTAAAAAAATGTATTTTATGTTGTTTTGGTTAGAGTTATTAGGTTGGATTAGATGAAGTTATCAGGTCAAGATGGTGTTTTTTGTTCTTTTTTATTCTTCTTACTGATTTTGCCTACTTGTTTTTTTAATTACAGAGTACAGTACTGAAATTTCTGACCATAACAGAGGAATGAGAATAAAGACTATTTCTATTCTTTGACTCTTTTCTTTTCACATAAGACACCCCACTTACTGTTATAAACCATAGGCAGAAATAATTATGTGACCTAACCTAAATACAAGAGACGCCAAGAAGCATGGGGAAGAGAGGAGCACGTGGAGCAGTTGCTGGACATAAACAGTGTTTTCACAGTAAATTTTACTCAAAGTCAAAGATAAAAATCCTCCTAGATCTATTATGAGTATACTGTAGAACTGCACCTGTCTAGGCTGGTGCAGGACTCACCATTGAGGGGCTACAGTTTGAACTCTCCTGGTCCAGCTTTGCTGAGCTTCATTGCACCTCTGTGACAGAGTGAGAAGTTCAGAATCCTAGGGATTACATAACCCAATCCACCACTTGGGGAAACCTGGGTACTCCTCCCAGGGGACTGAGGTTGGGCCTAAAAATCATACCACTACCATTTTATCTAAGTATACTATAGAAATGACTCCTTAAATTTCTTCCATGTCATAAATGTTTAGAATTTTCCCATGCCATACTACTCACATGTTGAGCCTACCAAGTGGCTTGTACACCACTTTTTAAATGTAACTAATATCCTAATTTCTTTCATGAAAATTTTGGAAAAGAACAGGGTCATCCTGTCTTAAGAAATTAAGCAATTATACCTTCTGTGCCATTTGTACCAGATACTTTATTAATTGTAATATATAAATAATTTTATTTAATCATTATGGAAGCTCTATTTTTTATCTCAATTTCTAAGATGATAGCATTGAAGCATAGAGATGTGAATAATTTTTTCATGGAAAAATGGTTAAAAATTTTGTAGAGCTGCTCTTTAGACTGATGTTAATTTCACCTGATGACAAAGTTCTTTCTCCATGCGTTCTATGTTACAACTAAGATCAATCCGTTATTCTTCTCAGCTTTGGGACTGTGGATTTATGGGGGGAGAGGAAGATGGAAATAGGTTAAAAAGTGACAGTTACCTTTTATTTATATTAATGAATGAATATGGTAATAAGTAACCAATATGATCTCAATAATTAATTACATATAAATAATTGTAAAATTCTGCTGAACATTATGAGCATGTTAAGGTAGCTACCTTTAATTTTTCAGAAACCTATCATGGAGAAAAAGAGATCATAATGATAATATATGGCTTACTGTGAGGCCATATGTAACGTTCGCATAGCACCGTGATTCGAATGTATTTATATATATATATGTATTTATATATATATCACACATATATTTATATTATATGAATACAATATAAAATTTATGCATATGTATATAGAGTTGTGTGTATATATACCTGTGTGTTTGTGTGTGTTCCATGCTCAGATAATTTTCGAGTTTCTCAAAATTTTTGAGTTTCACACACTGCTCTCTGGGAAAAAGAGTCTCTCCCTGAGGAATCAGCACCTTGAATGATTCAGAGCTGATTCTTCCATTCACAATTGTAGAGCATCTTATCTGGGAAGTATGGTTATCAGGTTTCTGTCACGAGACTCAAAAAGTCTCAGGCAGGAGAGAGTTACCAAGATCTTTCATATAAGCAATGGAAACATAATTATCACTCTTCAAAGGTGAGATCACATTTATTTTTATTTCTTTGAAAAAGTAGTGAGTAAAGTGAAATAATATAAGAAACAAATTAACCTTGCCAACATAAATGAAAAATCAGCAGAGATGAATTTGATACTTTTTAAAATTGAACTGAAATTTCTCTTCAATGTTTGGTAAAATTTTGCCTAACTACTGTTTTCACTTTTAAACAATGACCTCTCAAGCTTCTGTATACTTGAAAAGTTTAAATACAGTAAAATAGCTTTTATAGCATTGTAGGCCATGTCTGAACAATGGAATGTTAAATGTTACAGGAAAAAATGATCTGCCACCTTGTGCATTTTAATTTCTAAGCTTTTTACCACATCACTTCAATGTATTTGCATTCCTTTTTTCCTTCTGATTTGACATTTTGCTCTGTTCTTTTCTTTATAGCCTTTTTCAGATGTCTCCCCCTGCCCTGTTTCTATTCTATGCCATTAACACTTGAGCAAAGTCATGTACAGTATTTGGCAGTTTTTATATCCATTAATAGAATGAAAATCTGTGCCTGTTCTAAGGTTTATACTTGATTTTAAGGCTGGATGATCATATTTTAGCAATTATATTTTCTAAAGGTAACTCCAAGCAAATATCAAGCCTAGAATATGTATATCTACTGTATAGATTACAAGATTTAAAGTGGTTTTAGGAATATTTTCTTTAAAAAAGAGATAAAAACATTTATTTAATGGTATATCCATAATATTTTTAAAAAATACTTTGCTGTGACAGATGTATGAAATAATACAAGATTTATATTGCATTTCTCCATAATAATAACTATGTCCAATTTCTATCTCCGTCTTAACTCTCTCTTTCAATTGTTATCTTTTGAAAATGTGCTGATACATAATGTTCTTGGATGTGAATTCAAACCAATTCCATGACTGCAATCATGTTAATGAATCAAGAATAAAGAATTTAACTATCTCTACAGCCTATCTAGGACTGACATTTTCAAAGGGCTGAAGTTCAGGGCCAAACTAATGGAGCTATAAGGAAACATGCACACTTTTGTAGTTACAGGGTATGCTCCACGTTGTTAAATAATGTGGCATAATCCAGGTGGAGTCATGGTCATTGTTTCTGTAATATCTGTCTACTTTTCCATCCTTAGTAAAATAGGACGAAAGACACTTGCCAGGTGTACAGATGATTAGGCTACATTTTTTGCATTTCTAAGGTAAAGTTCAAGTTGTAGAGTTGTACCCTCATATTAATTTGAAATAAAAAAATAAAAAACTATGAAGTGTTAAAGAAAGGAAGACACTTGCTAAATTTAATTTCATGGTATCATTAATTTTTAAGAAAAAAAAATACTCAGATTACAAGAATTGAAAACTCTTTAATGCCTCCACATTTCAGGTGAAAAATGAAGGTAGGAAATAATGGTGCAGCCTGAAAAACTGAACTGGTGATTAAAAAGAGTCATGCATATTAGTATTTTGTTTTTTGAGGATTGTCCAGCCATCAATGACATCTTTAAGGAGATGTGTCTAACTAGTAGCTTGTTTCTCATAAAGAAATGCCAACATACATATCCTTTGTTCAGAGACTTATCTACGTGACTGTACTGAACCATGCATGATGCAGTTCACTTTTCTTTGTGTTGCGCTTTGTTCTTATTGGACCTTCCGTAACCCTCCGAAGGCTCTGCAGTTACTGTTATGCTTCTTTCCTCTGACACGCCCATCAGAGAACACCTAATGCAGGCTAACTGCTCCTAATCCCCTTGACCATGCTTGAAGTTTGATCCATGCTTGATCCTCTTCCAGCCAGGGCTCACCCTCGACTATGCCTTTGACAACAGGATCCTTGTACATTTTGACAATTCCATACACAGCCTAGACTCGGCAGAAGTGGGAGCAGGTGACCTGTTTATACGCGAGCATTATCATGTGGAATATGGAACACGCTCTCCGCTGACCAGATGTGTATACAGCACTGACATACTGAGGAAAGTACAAATTCTGTGTGTGTGTGTGTGTGTGTGTTTCTTTTTAAATTTGGGAGGCAATAAGGACTGCAGCCCTGAGAATTGAACAGGATAATGAGAACAAACTCACAAAAGCATTTCTACTAGAAGCCAGCCTGAACTGGGAAATACCCCAGGAGTCCTCACAAATTTATGGTGCCTATCTTATCAGCTCAGATTGAACTCAGAATTAAGAAGCTTCTGATAAATCACTTTGAAATATCCATTTATAAATAGGAATAAAACTTGGACAGAGAAATACAAGATATTGGCAGCAAGCCTTCAGAGCAAGATTAGAAATGGAATTTTCTAAGGCAGAAATTCTTTTCTGAGTTCCTGAGGGATTACCATGCATCAGTCTAGTTTTTCAAATTATGCACCCGCATTTTTTTTAATGTTATTGGGAACACAGTATTTTCCCTCAGTTATTCTGTTAGCTTGAAAGCTTTGAACATTAGAAGAGACCCCCTGAAATCAGAGCTCATTTTAACACAACATATGTAGTATGTCCAGTGAGTCAAATTTTGCATGGCTGTATCCCATGTTGTCTTACACACTTAGGCACTCTTTAGAATACCTCAACTCTAATTTTGTAAATTAAAGCCTTGCAAGTTTTATGGCTAACAAATTAAATCTTTTGTTTTACAAACAAATAACTCCAAATTCAAAGGTCAGGACACTTAGGAGAAGTAGAAAATATCCTAATTTGCTAGAAATCAAAGCAGGGTAATAGGGTCATTGCTCTCTCATGACTTTCACTTGTCGACGGAACCACTGTATCTCTTCTTTATTTCTTCTCTCTAACCGAAATGGAGGTATTCAAGGAACAAATCCTGGGCTCTGAACATTAGAAACTGGCAGACACGTCTGCTGTGTATTTTTCTCCACCTTTGTGAGCCCCTGGGCCTAGTTCCCAGCCGAGAACTGCTCAGCATTGGTTCAATGAGATTTTCCTCCTCACTTCGTATAAAACACCAGATGTGAGCTGCTTGAATTAAAGTGGGTAGGACATGCAGAAAGGCAGAAATAATCATTTAGCCAAATCACATCCTTTTCTTAAATCTTTAAATTTATTCTGTCTGTTTTATGTTTCTGGCATTGGTACACTTCTTTCCATTCAAATAATTGGAGTGCGCCTGACTGCCGAGGAGACGTAGGTCTGGCTTTACTTCCGTTCCGCAAGTCTTGGAGAAAAGAAAATCCTCCCTTTTGGCCTCTTCAATATTCTTTTTTTTCTGAATTTTTGGCTAGTTCCAAAATAGAATAACTAAGTATAACAACCTCTCCTCTTGCCTCTGACTGAGCAGACACTTTGCTACACGCATCTCTGAGATGTATGCAAATGATCAAGGTGATTCCTTCCAACCTGAGAATCTCCAGGTACAGCAATCTTAAGTTTGTAAGATCTGCTTAATTTGGAACAGAATAATGATGCACAGAAGTTCACTAGGCCCTGTGCTCTTGGAAGAAATGGTAGGCTGAGCAGGGGAGGGAGAGCTGCTTCCCTTCTCCTCTCTGCAAACCTGCGTAGCTCGTGTGAAGCTTCCGGCTGACAGTAGGCTCAAGTGAGCTGGGGCATGTGGATGTAGACAGATTTGGCTATGCTTCCTCAAGAAACTTGTATTTCATCTTCTTTATGACCTGATTGGGAGCCATTTCCACCTGCTCCTTTCAAAACTGAAGCTACGTGAGGCTATCCATTTGATATTTCCATTTGCTTACCATTTTCTTACTCTGGAACTGAGGCACCATGGATTAATGGGAAGACAGCATAAAGCAGAAATTTCAATGATTCTGTTTTATGAGGAACATTTTTCTAATGACTGAGAAAGGAAGAAAAGCTGGGATCTTTAGTAAGTCTTCCTTACTTGGGAAACCTAAAGTTTTGTTACAGCTGTAACTATTTCAGGGCACTAAGAATAAGTTAGCTTATTTCTTGGCTGATGAAAAAAGATATATGACCCTCACTAGCCATTATAATTATAAAATTATTTTCAATTTAGAAAGAAGTTTACAAATTACAGGAAAATATCATAAACATTTTCTCATTTTATACATTCATGTTCATATAAATATATGAGCATAAACATATGTGCACAGCAATGGCTCTCAGAAACTGTAACACATCTATGAACTGGAATATGTTAGGATCCTTAGAAATAACAGAGATTTTCAAAGATGTTTGCTATATTGATTAGCGAGATCTCTCTCAGATGCCAAATGGTTCTCTAGATAACACACATACAAGTAGCTCCCATTTCTTGGTATTTTAGTGTAACAAGGGTAAGTATTTGGAGAAGAAATTTTTACTCAGAGAAAGTTCAAGGTGATGATCCAGAACTTGGCTCTGATATCATAGATAAGAGGAATATAATTCTGCTTGTGCTTAGTTTCCTCTTTGGCAAGACCAATAAGACAGAAAGAAAATAACATTTAGACGAAAGCAGAATCTTAATAAAAGCCACAGTAACAATAAATTTGGAAGCAGAGTTTAATTATTGTTTTTCTCTGCATGGTTTGCTCCTTGCCTTCTTTGTAAACTTCCGACCACTTAGTTTTGATTCTTCTTTTATCCTTCATCTGTTGATGTTATTTACATGCAAAATTGTGATGCATTTACCATATTATTAAAATAGAACTGGATTTTAATTAAATCTCAATTCAGGATCACAGCTTCATGCTACTTGCCAACACTGATGATGATCAATAGAAGATCAACAAAGAAGAGAAATGCATTTTCTGAGTACTCAAGTATTTTTTCACTCCCCGCTCCCTTCTCCAGATTCCCTGCTTTCTTGCTCCCCCTAGACTCCTTCACTCATTCCTCATCTCTGTTCTTCCACCGGCTTAATTTTTCAGACAGCGCATGTATTTAATTTCCTGTGTGCTTTTTCTATAGCGTGCATTCAAATACTGGAGACCAGAGATGTTGACTGCCAGATCATCAAGTTTGCTAATTTACAAATCTACTTCCAGTTGCCAGTTCCTTTGAATTAGGTGTATTTGAAATGATTTCTATTATATGCTTGTTTCGGAGTTATAAAATGTTATTTGCTTGATTGTGTATTTATTTTACAACAATTAATTCACCCTGAGCTTTTCTTTGGAAAAACCATTGCCTGGAAGAAGTAAACACTTTTAAGTATTCTAGAATATTATACTTAATTATCCCTTTATTGTTGTAAGTATACACCATTCACTTCCAAGTTTGGTAATTGGGTAGATTTAACCCTTGCAGAAATTAAAACTCTTTGTGAAAAATACTGCTTTGAAAAAGTAAGGAGTGTGGATTTGAAAAGGGCTATGCTGAATTGGACGTGTGTGTCATGGAATGAGATATCTGCCTGTGCACTACAACAACAAGGCCGGGATAAATTTGTTCATTATGCACTAATTCACTTCTTTTACTTATCCATTTATATGCTTTTTCAAGATTGTCTGAATATAAAAGCAATTAAAAAGCAATTCAATATCATGTATTAGCAAATATTATCCACCAAGCCTTGAATATGTGTTCACTTACAGCCACAAAATGTATTAAAATACATTCTAAATTATATACAATGATTAAGAAATTTTTACATTCTTATTCCCCTCTTTAGATACATACATGAAAACACACACAGGTGTATATGTGTATACATAACAATTATGTTGGTAACATGGATCTGGATTTTTAATTTTCTTTTTTTTCTTAAAAACTCATGTCCTTTAAAATTTCCTATATATATATCCACTTTTACCTTCATCTGACTGAACTTTAGTGTTTGTTTTCTTCTTTTTCCTTTGCTCACTTAGGAAACTCATGTATGTGCTTGTTTTTTACACTAACAGTTTCCAGAGAAAATTGCTGACTGATTCTGTACACTTGTTCTACTCAAGTTTATTCTCTTGGCCCATTAGATACATGAACTGTTAACTTTTGTAAGAGGACTCACCATTCCCTACAGCCCTTACCCTTCAGCTGCATGTAAGGTTCATGGTAATCGTGTGGTTACGTAAGAGAATACCCTAATACTTAGGAAATACACTCTCGAGTTTACAGGGATAAGGACTGTGGTGTAGTCAAGTTACACCAAAATGATTCATAAATATGTACATATTTGTCAGAATGTTAAAGGAAAAAGGGTAAAATAACAAAACGGTCTATGGGTATTCTTTGTACTATCCTTACTTTTCTGTGTGTGAAATTATTTTTAAATAAAATCAAACAGTTCCACCCCCCCAAAAAGAAATGAACATTGATCCTTCATATTCATGATTTCTACTCTTCACTAATCTATGTCTGCTACTGTCACTTTGCTCCACCATTGCCTTGACATACTGATTCTTTTCTCTCTCATCTTAGGATGAGTGTTGGGAAGAATATTATTTTGTCCTTTGTAGAGGCAGGGAGCTGGTGTATGCTACAAGGAATAATGCCGTGTGGTCTGTAGCCAGCATATATGCATAGAAATTATTCATGAACATTCTTGGTAAGTACAACTGTCTTACATCTCTGCTGGTCACATTACACATGGAATGTGCACATTCTATTATACATGGAATGTACACGTGTAGTTCTGAAGGATTTGGTGAGATATAAAAGATGTGCTTTACTAAAAACCTAATGACTATATTAAGCAAGGAAAAAAATGATTGGATAAAAAGTGGAAGTAAAGCAGTCATATATGTGGTATGAATGGAAGTGGGGAAAGAGTCTTACTGGGTAAAGCAAGACCTGAATGAACTGAAGACTAGGAGAGAAAGGTATACTGACTGAGTGAGGACATTTAAAAATAAATTTAAAAAAAAAAAAGTTATAGAAGATAACTTTGGAAGTCCTGGAAACAATTTTATCCTGTGATTATAATCTTTGAAATCACAATTTAATTACATGCAAAATAGTACGAGGCAGACAGAGGAGGGGTTGAGTAGCAGAAGAAATGGTGGAGTAGAAGTGGGATAGAACTTTCAAACAATATTTAGGAAACAGGTGGTCAAACAAAAGAAATGATCTGATCACTACCTAGATCAGAACTCACTTTAAGAAATCTCTCTCTATAAAAAAAAAAAAAAGGAAATCTCTCTCTGTCTGTGCTGGCCTGAGAATCTTACCTTTTGAATTCCTAAACTTTCTCTGTCTCGCCAGTGTGGCTGCTCATCAAATGGGTTCCCCAGCATCTGCCTCCTCCGCACAGCTCCAAGGATACCAAGGAGGAGTTAAGTGACTTAGATTTTCCTAGAAGGAAACTTCACAACCCTTGCAAAGGTATTGAATATTGATGAATCTTTCATCAAATAACAAGTCATATCTTTTTTCCTTTTTTGAATGGAATAAGTATTGCCAATGAGAGTGATACAGTGCTGCTTAAACACAAGATGTGATCCTAGTTCACTCATCCACATGAAGAATTTTGTGCCCTGCAGTGTTAGTTAGTTGTGGGAATTTGCTCTTAGGGTGATGGCACACAATGGCAATTTTGAAGGAGAACATTTTACAAACAACACAACTTGTATACACACTACCGTACTGAAAAAAATGAAAATAAAATATAAAATGAGGCACTGATTGTCAGGTTAACATTGCCACTTAGAGAAGACCAGGAGTAGTTTCAAATATGTACAATCCTCTATATACCCTGCAAATGTCAGGCAGGCACACACGTGCACATTCACAGGTGCACACTCACAAACACATTCACACACCTGTGTGCACACACACACATATAGTCAGGTAGCTTTTTTCTAAACACAAAAGGATAAATTTTCTGGAGAGTTATGACTTGAATCGGTTGACATTCAGAAGGCTTATATTAGATGAAGACGTGTTTCATCTGGTAGCTGAGTAGGACAGCTTGCTTGTTCATTAATTTTGTCCTCTTTTTTTTTTTTTTTAACAGAAGTGATGCCTCTTTCCGACGTGGGACATTGTTCCTCTACCTATTCTCTGCAGTCCCTAGATTTCAGTTAGTTACTGGACATAACGACATACTATCGATCATTATCTCTGAACACTTAGAAAACAGATAAATCACTGAATCATGAAACTGTAAAATTCATCCATTAACTCTCCGGTAAGTTCATGGTCAAACTACTCTTAAATAATTATTTATTTAATAATTAAAAATTTTCATAGAGGGAGCAGATCTTTTCCTGTCTATTCAACTTGTTTTCAAGAGGAGAAAGAGGGACGAGAGAAAGAGCAAGAGCAAGAGAGAACAAGAGAGAATACGAACAGTTAATTGTAGTCATATAAGAAGAATAAAAAATAAGAAAAAAATTTCACCTTTCTCACACTTGAAATATTCTATTCTCAACTAAAGTCATTGTCTTACTTTATTCAAAGCAAAATCAAGTAAAAGCCTGATGTATTAATATTCCAGATCTATATTGCAGATAAATTGGCGTGTCAAATCTTTGCAAGCTTAGGGTTACCCTTTTTTACCAATATGAGATAATACAATGGAAAATACATGGTTTTGTATTTCAGAGAAAATCTTGTTATCAACTACTAAGGATCACTGAAAGTGAGGATATTTGTCTCTAAAAAAAAAAAATGTTTATGCCTTGCATATGAGGTGAAATCTTTGAAATAGCTTGCCCTGTCCATGGGGGGTAATTCTGCCTCAAAACATTGTCCTTACAAGTGCCACGTGCTACTTGGAATGCTTATTACTAGGGTCACTTCTTTGTGTTAAAACTCTAGAAAGCTCCTCTTTAAATGCAAATATGTGACCCAGGAGAATGGATTCATTAATTCCTTGTAGTTTCATAAGGAACAGTATACCAAAGGATGAACATGCCATCTGGGTGCCAGAGAAAGGAATTTTGTCAGCAGTATGGCGGGTAAAGCAACTATTTCATTGACATCTTAACATAACTCTATGGGTTATTATTATTCCATTTTACAGATGAAGAAAAAGGTGAGGGTAAATTATTAAAGCTCACACACCCTGCTATTTTTCTTTCCTATCTCAGTGCAATAAGTGCTATTTTTTCAATACTGATATAGCTAAAGAGAAAGCTTTGGTTGTTTTAAACTCTTATTACCACACTGATATCCTATGGAGAAAACCCACCCTGCTGAGAATGGTCCATTTGCTTCAGTAGCTGAAGTAATGTTTGGAGCTGCTCTCTTGTCGTGGCTGCCAAGGAACTTGCTCTTCGTGACATTTTCTCATTTTAGAATGTGCGGGGGTGGAGGCACAGAGTGAAAGGTGACTGAGAGGTAAGAGTCACATAAGTTTACCTGAGAAGTGCAGAGTGTTCACAGGAGACAAATGGAGAAGCCAAGTTCACTGGTGAAGCTATGTTGTAAGAAGGGTAAGGCAGACAGTGGGAACACGAATTCATCCGTGCATTATGTTTCTCCTTTGCTTCTTAAGGAGTATTTACAGAAACAGGAGGGATTTACAGAGAAAGCCTGTGCAATAACAATTTCCACGTCCACAGCTATGGCAAGTTTTTTGATAATTTGTCTTAAAAAAGATATTTGAATTTCTCCAAAAGAAAAGGCTGAGAGAATGACTTAATTACCATCTTCAAGGATATGAGGGATTGTTACAGCATTTGGAAGATGACAACCAGCTGTTCTCTGTCTCCGAGGAGGAAAACAAGAGAAAATGAATTTGCAAAGTGGCAAAGACTTCGACTGAAGATAAGAAAGAACACAATTATTATACAATTTTCATAACCATGGGTACCCCATGTATTAAGTGCTGAAAGAGGTAAACTTGTTGGAGGACTGTGGACTTTTCCATACTGATGCTTAGGGTGAATGTCATCTGGCCCACTGTCCTCCATCTGGTACAGAGATATACAGTATTGAGAATGAGATTATCAGGAGAACATGTGAGATGGCTTTGGCATCACCTGACCTTTATAATTTCTTTCAAAGCCTCTTTAATACCTTAGGAATCTATTCTTTTAAAATAAGTAATTCTAGGTAACAAGCTTTTCAAAACCTGACTATGACATTGATAAAAGAATTTAATATTTTCATTTTTCACTAAAACTCAATTTTGAACATTCACAGTCACAAAAAGGTGTCATAGGAGTCTTAAACATTGGTGAAATGCAGGTATGTCTCTTTTGCCTTAAAGAATGGTCTTTTAATTATAGGTCTCTTTTGGTTTTACTAGGTTTCTCAGTGGTTTTTAGCGTAAGAGTCTCTTTGCAAATTGAAACTCACAGCCATAACTCTTCTTCTACAGAAGAAAATATTCAGGAAGGTATTTGATTATTATGCAGGGATGTGTGTGTTTTTGAGCTCTAACTGATAAATTGACAACAGTGATTCAGAACCACCTTGGAAGATTCCACAGAGGTAGAGAGTAACTTTGCCATTCCAGTGGAAGAAAACAAGATAGATTTTTTTTTTTAAGAGGAGATAAGAGTCTGAAAATATGTTGAAATAAAACACAGAATCTTTCAGTGTCTTAAACTCATATTTTCTTGATACATATACATATTTTATGCAGTTTTTTCATTTTTTCTGTTTTACTAAATATGAAATATAAAATTAGGTATAGTTAATAAATATAATTGAATGAATAAGTAAGTATATATTTTAAATACAGTAACGTAATTACAGATAAACTTTTTCTTGATTGCCT
This sequence comes from Nycticebus coucang, assembly GCF_027406575.1. NCBI lineage: Eukaryota > Metazoa > Chordata > Mammalia > Primates > Lorisidae > Nycticebus > Nycticebus coucang. The sequence goes on along the minus strand of NC_069794.1, from coordinate 57,731,217 downwards.
TTGGGCAAATTTCTGGTAGAGGGTTAGATTTTTGTATATCTAAACAGTGGCAGGGATTTAATTAAAACAGAATGGGGCATGTGGTTTATTTAGCAGCATTTTATTTATTTATTTATTTTTGAGACTGAATCTCAAGTTGTGCCCTGAGTAGAGTGCTGTGGCATCACAGCTCACAGCAACCCCAAACACTTGTGCTTAAGTGATTGATTCTCTTGCCTCAGCTTCCCAAGAGGCTGGGACTACAGGCACCCACCACAACACCTGGCTATTTTTTGTTGTTGTTGTCATTGTTGTTTAGCAGGCCCAGGCTAGTTCAAACCCACCAGCCCCGGTGCAGGTGGCCGGTGCCCTAACCACTGAGCTACAGGTGCCAAGCCTATTTAGCAGCTTTTACTTACACTGTACTTTAAAAAATGAGCTATCATAGTTCATTGCTGCAGTCTGTTCCTATATTCCAATGTATAAGAAGAGAGTAGGGGCAATATAATTTATGAATATAATGTTGTTACTTTTTATTCCTTAAGAAAACTCACATTTCACTTGATACCATAAAATAGGCCTCCGTGCACTTTTGTCACATGGATGTCAATATCAATTGTTTACCTGTCTGCTAATAGCAAACAGATTCCTTATTAATGACCAGCTTGTAATTGAATGCCGCTAGCTAGTCATTAAAACACAAGAGATCCAAAGAAACAATTTCTCAGGCTCATGGCATCTTGCTCTGGAGGTTTTAAAACTAGCTCCATGTATCTTCAGATGTAAGAATATATATCTGCACACACATATATATATATGAATATAAGAATATGCACACACACACACACATATATATATACACACACACGTATTCTTTTAAATTTTCTCCTGGCATAGAAGGGTAGTTAGTTACTGATATTTTGCTCCCTATACATATTTCGTTAAAATAATTCCTTTCCTTATATAATTTCCATTTTAAGAACATGAATAGAACCTTCTCTAAAGATGACAGACGAATGGCTAACAAACACATGAAAAAATGCTCATCATCCCTATATATTAGAGAAATGCAAATCAAAACCACCCTGAGATACCATCTAACCCCAGTGAGAATGGCCCACATCACAAAATCTCTAAACTGCAGATGCTGGCGTGGATGTGGAGAGAAGGGAACACTTTTACGCTGCTGGTGGGACTGCAAACTAGTACAACCTTTCTGGAAGGAAGTATGGAGAAACCTCAAAGCACTCAAGCTAGACCTCCCATTTGATCCTGCAATCCCATTACTGGGCATCTACCCAGAAGGAAAGAAATCCTTTTATCATAAGGACACTTGCACCAGACTGTTTATTGCAGCTCAATTTACAATCGCCAAAATGTGGAAACAGCCTAAATGCCCACCAACCCAGGAATGGATTAACAAGCTGTGGTATATGTATACCATGGAATACTATTCAGCCATTAAAAAAAATGGAGACTTTATATCCTTTGTATTAACCTGAATGGAAGTGGAAGACATTATTCTTAGTAAAACATCACAAGAATGGAGAAGCATGAATCCTATGTACTCAATTTTGATGTGAGGACAATTAATTAATTAAGATTAAGGGTGGTAGGGGGGGAAGGAAAAGCAGAGAGAGGGAGGGAGGGGGGTGGGGCCTTGGTGTGTGCCACACCTTCTGGGGGCAAGACATGATTGCAAGAGGGACTTTACCTAACAAATGCAATCAGTGTAACCTGGCTTATTGTACCCTCAATGAATCCCCAACGATAAAAAAACAAAAAACAAACAAACAAAAAAACCCTGTACTTGAAGCAAATATGACAGAATGTTAACATTTGTGAATTTGGGATGATGGATTTATTGGTATTTGTTATGTTTTTCCTTTGTCCTTTTTTAATATGTTTTAATTATTCCAGTATTTAAGAAATAAAATAAATGTAAACAAAACAAAAAAAAAGATAGCTAACAGAAACATCAGTCTTGTGGTATGTACTGAAAACAAGGAGGACTCCTAGAATGTCTTAAAATTTAACTATAAATACCTAGACAAGAGTGCTGTAATAGCTGTCTTAGAATGGAAACCCTGTAAGCATAGGATATTGAGCATTGCCAATACTTCCTATGACCCTTTCCTAGAAAATTTGATTTTTAATCTTCTAAAATAGCACTTTAAACTATTGTTTTCTCCTTTATCTCTAACAAACTGTTCTCTCTCTCACAACAAGGTCAAAGAGAAAATCAAGACAGTAAAGAAGAGAAACTTTATGTTTCCATTCAACTCTGACAGTAGAACAGAGGGCGGGAGGATGCCTCCCTGAAAGACACTGGGAAAATCACCAGTGACAAAGCCTCATCCCAGTTCCCGGATTTGGAAAACTCAGCTATTTCTTAATCCTTTCGTCCGTACAGATTGCACTTCTTATTTAGCAAACTAAAGCGCACCAATAGCTCATTTTAGAAATCATACCCTCCTTGCAAACACCTGCATTTAATCAATTTCAATACCACGCAAAATCCACCTTTGGTGTGTAGAAGGATACAGTTGCCATTACATTTAATAAGTATCGCAGTGTACATAGATGTGGGCAATCAAACACAAATATGTACAAATATGTATACATAATACATACGTGAACATATGTCATGGAGATTTAGAATTTCTAAGGGAACTGGGTTATGTTTTTAGAACCCGATAAGAAAATTTCTCCTTCTGATTGAATCAATAAAGCAATGAGTTTTCCTGAACTTTCTCAAGGACTGATTGCTAGGCAGAATAATTCTTTCAAACTTTTTTGCCCTTTAACTTCATAAAACGCCTGACATTTAACAACATTAGCCGATGGCAGAAAATGAGTCCTGCTCCATGTGCTATGTCCTGGAACATGATGCAAAACATAAAAAGAATTCTGGACAGAAATGCTGCCGTTGGTTTGAAGGCGCTCTCTAATCTGAGCTATTTTGGGAAAGAAAATGACTCACGGAAGCTAAGCGTTCATACAGATTGTGATATTGTGGGCGGTTGGCACACTCTTCATTAATCTTCTTTCAATTAGAACTTTTCACAGCCTGTAATTAGAATGTTGCTGCTGTGATGAATACATACTGTACATGTATCAGTGCCTGTTTTCTAATGAAGAAAAACAGGCCACTTGACATTTTAAAGACAAATTTTCATTTTGTATGATTCAATAAAGGCCTATACTCTGCCTACGCTCTCTACACCTCTAGAATTGTCCCTCAAAGCTAGTAGAAAAGCTTTCCATTAATCCTGATCATGTCAAACATAACCCTTGCATGTCTTTTGAGATATGTCTAACTATGCTAGAAAAATCCCCCATAATAGTCTGATGTGTATGGAGTTTAGACTAAAAATGTGCAAATATTTTTTTAAAGAGCTGTATGTTAAATATTTAGGCTTACAGCTATATGGTCCCTGTTCCAACTACTCAACTCTGTTATAACTCAAAAGCAGGCATGCACAATATGGAAACAAGTGGGTATGGCTGTTTTTCAATAACTATTTAAAAGAAACAGATAGCTGGCCTGTGACAGATAATTTTCTGATCCCTTATTTACCCATTTTCTGAAGTATGGGGATCTGAAAAGCTTCCCTGTTTTACATATTATCACCTTCTAATATTCTACCTAAATTATTTATGTTCTTTGGTCAAATTTATCTTATAGATCACCTTTATTATTAGAATTCCTAACACATTAAAAATGTCGAAATACAGGGAAATGAACATTATTTCCTCTTCTAATGATACCCCACTAGTGTCAGAGATGGTCTCTCATGTGTGTTGACATGTTCATCCCGATATACAAAAGATCAGGACATATTTACTGTGCCAAGCATCTTGATAGGCATTATGAAAGAAAACACATGGAACACTTCTACAATGCTGGTGGGAATGCAAATTAATACATTCCTTTTGGAAAGATGTTTGGAGAACACTTAGAGATCTAAAAATAGATCTGCCATTCAATCCTATAATTCCTCTACTAGGCATATACCCAGAAGACCAAAAATCACATCATAACAAAGACATTTGTACCAGAATGTTTATTGCAGCCCAATTCATAATTGCTAAGTCATGGAAAAAGCCCAAGTGCCCATCAATCCATGAATGGATTAATAAATTGTGGTATATGTACACCATGGAATATTATGCAGCCTTAAAGAAAGATGGAGACTTTACCTCTTTCATGTTTACATGGATGGAGCTGGAACATATTCTTCTTAGTAAAGTATCTCAAGAATGGAAGAAAAAGTATCCAATGTACTCAGCCCTACTATAAAACTAATTTATGGCTTTCGCATGAAAGCTATAACCCAGTTATAACCCAAGAATAGGGGGAGGGGAAGGCCGGGGAGGTGGGCGGAGGGAGGGTGATTGGTGGGCTTACACCTGCGGTGCATCTTACAAGGGTATATGTGAAACTTAGTAAATGTAGAATGTAAATGTCTTAACAATAACTAAGAGAATGCCAGGAAGGCTATGTTAACCAGTGTGATGAAAATGTGTCAAATGGTCTATAAAATCAGTGTACGGTGCCCCATGATCACATTAATGTACACAGCTATGATTTAATAATAAAAAAACACATGTTTTAATAATAAAATAAAAAAAGACTGTCCAGGAGAGAGAGCATGGGCCAGACAGCATGTACTCCAGTTTCTCATTTCAGACTTAAAATCTTTGTTTTTTTTTTTAATTTAAGACAGGGTCTCACTATGTCATCCTCGGTAGAGTGCTGTGGTGTCACAGTTCACAGCAACCTCAAACTCTTGGGCTTACACAATTCTCTTGTCTCAGCCTCCTAAGTAGCTGGGACTATAGGCACGTGCCACAAAGCCTGGCTATTTTTTTGTTGCGGTTGTTTAGCTGGCCCTGGACCGGCTGGAACCTGCCACCCTCGGTGTATGTGGCTGGCGCTGTAACCACTGTGCTTCAGGTGCTGAGCGGAGACTTAAAATCTTTTTGAGAAGGGTATACTTACAGTTTTTAAACAGTGAGTAAAACAATAAGGCTGTTTACAAACAAGTATTACATGCTGAAGCATGGGTGCTAAATGCAATAACAGTTTCAAAACTGTCCTGGGGATACCAAATCAACAAGTATAGGGTTATCTGCTCTTTCATGAATAGAGCTCAAAACATCTCATCAGATTTCAAAGAAGCCATTTTCAAAATGCTTCCAAATTTCCCCCATGCTTCTAAACTATACCTACATTTAATATCCTTTTATTAAATGAAAGGAAAATTTCTCCCATCACTGATCTGATCCTTTTAAACTTATACATACATTTAATATCCTTTCATTAAGTGAAAGGTACTGTGATGAGAACTGTGAGGGTATCAGCAGAGAAGCCAAAGATACCAAATTCAAGAAGCTTATGGATTAGGAGAAATCTAAGTGTATGTAATTTATTTCATAGGAGAAAGAATGTCAGTGCAATAGGAGAAGAATAACATGTCTCTGTGACTCAGAGAATGAAAGTATAACAAAGTCAATGTATCCTTTTGGAGTTTCAGTAGGGCTAGACTCCCAGGGCAATGCACCCACCAGCATTCATTCACTCCCTTCATTTAACAGTTCATTCAAAGACTTCTCCTTCATCATTAATCATCGATGATGTACCTGGCATGGCATTATAAGAGAGGACTAGAACAGAAGCTCACATGGGCAACGTGTTTGAAGCAAGGAGGACAAAAAAGGCAAAGCTTAATAGACTTTGCAGAAGTCAAAAATGACTTGCCATAGGAAGCATTTAACCTGAGTCTTGCCAATCATGCAGAGACAGTCTAAGAGATAAACAGTGTGGAAAAGGCAAGAAAAGCCCTGTCAATTTCACCTTTCCCCTACCCAAATATAATAACAGGAAGATTGCACACCTGATTGCAAGAGGGACTTTGCCTAACAATTGCAATCGATGTAACCTGGCTTATTGTACCCTCAATGAATCCCCAACAATAAAAAAAAAAGAATTTATAAACTTTACAAATATTAGACGTAATGTTATTCCTAACATAAACTTGACTACTGGCATTAAAGGGTGTTAGGGAACATTAATTTCACAATGAGTAGATTCAGAAACATATCCCGATTTTACCACTTACTGTGTCACTTCAGGCAAGTTATCAAAGCTCTTACCATCAATTTCTTCATTTGTGAAGGCTAATGTCTAGATCTGTCACTTGGGCTGACAAATAGTTGTAAATAGCTACACAGTAGCTTCAAGAGTGTACCCTGGCGGCTCAAGATGGCATTATGGCTGTAGCAATTCTAGGCACGACATCCACTCAAGACCATGTGAGGAAGAAGAAGAGAAATGATCATTTCATGAGGCTTGATTTTCAGCAAAAATGATTTGCCAGAAAGAGCTCACTATATTTTTCTTTACATCTCATTGGTCAGAATTGGTTATTTGACCATTTCTGAATCATTTATTGTTAAGGAGAATCACATAGACCTGGGCCACCCATTGGAGCTAAAAGTGAGATCTGGAGGCCCTGAGGCACCTGCTCTGTGGGAGAAGACTGGGAAATTTTACAAAAACAAAATAGAACAAAAACAAAATTTTCATTATTAGGATTAAAAGGAATCATGTTGAAAAGGGTATTAACCAGTACTTGGTACAGATAAGATTCTTAATAAATGATAGCTAAAACTATTGTTAATCTCATTCAATTATTGTAGATTAAATTTTCTTAACTCAAAATGTCTCTAAATTATCTTTTAGTTAATATTCTATGCCATTTTCCCTATTTCATGTTCTTATACATGATCTTTTTCTTAAATATTTATATTGAAGTATAACTTATATACAGTAAAATGTTTGGATCTTAAGGAAGTATAATGTTTGGATCTTAAGTACAATGTTTGATGAATTTAGGTGAAGAAATAAATTTTTGAAGATACCTATCACCCCAAAGGATTTCTTCATTCCACTTTTCAGTAATAAGTCCCGAGAAAACCATTAAACGAATATATATCACCACAGATTAATATTGCCAGTTCTTCAGCATCATATGAATGACATTAATGAGTATGAAGCCTTTTGTGCCTGGATATTTTCACTCAATATAATGGTCTGAGATTCTTCTAGGCTATTGCTTGTACTGGTAATGATTCCTTTTTGTTTTTGAATACTATTCTATTGCATAATTATGTTACCATTTCTTGTTTTTTTTTTCTTCTTGAGACAAAGTCTCACTATGCTCCTGGTAGAGTGCTGTGGTGTGACAGCTCCCAGCAAGCTTAAATTCTTGGGCTTAAGTGATTCTCTTGCCTCAGCCTCCAAAGTAGCTGGAACTACAGGCACCTGCCACAAAGCCCAGCTATTTTTTTGTTGTAGTTGTCATTGTTGTTTAGCTGGCCTGGGCTGGGTTCGAGCCTGCCGGCCTCAGTGCATGTGGCTGACACCATAACCACTGTGCTATGGGCGCTGAGCCTATGTTACCATTTCTTTATTCATTCAAGAGGTAATGGATATTGATTATTTATTGCTTTTTTCAAGTATGAATAAAGCAATGCATATATTTGTGTTCAGACATTTTGCAAAAATACACTCTTATTTTGATTGGAGATATATCTAAAGGTATTGTTTACTGGTTCATAAGAAGTTGTAAAAGAAACTGTCAAATGATTTTCCACAGTGAGTATACATTTCCACCATCCATTGTTCCATATATCATCAACACTTGGTATTGTGTGTCGTTCTGTTATTCCAGTGATGCGAAACAAAATCTCATTTGCAGTTTCATTTACCTTCTTCCAGTGCCTTATGCTACTTATCATTGTTGATAGATTAAGTGGACATTCACATATCTCCGTTTGTAAAGCACATTTTCAAATATTTTGCTCATTATGAGTATTATTTTAGTCATCATTGATTGAGTCCTTTATATTTTCTGGATACATGTTCTTTCTCAGATACTTATATTTTCATTGCTTAACAGTATCCTCTCATGAGCTTAATTTTTTTGTTGTTGTTTATTTCAGATAGAATCTCAATCTGTTACCCAGGCTAGAGCATCATGGCCTCAGCCTAGCTCACAGCAACCTCAAACTTCAGGGCTCAAGCAATCCTTTTGCCTCAGCTTCCCAAGTAGTTGGGACTGTAGGTGCCCAACACAATGCCAGGATAACTTTTCGATTTTTAGTAAAGACAGAGACTTGCTCTTGCTTGGGCTGGTCTCAAATTCCTGACCTCAAGCCATTCTCCTGCCTTAGTCTCCGAGAGTGCTAAGATTACAGGTGTGAGCCACATATCCAGTCTTTAAATTTTTAATTCAAACAATAGTAACGGGTAATTTTTTCTGTTTAGTCAGTTTATTTTGCATCCTATCACAAAGATGTTATGGTCAGTCTCTTGTTTTCTTGTGAAATTTTTGTAATTTTAGCTTTTTATGTTTTTGAGGCTTTCTTTCTAGAAAATACTTCCAAAACCTCTTTCAATAGTTATCAGTCTATTCATATTCTTAATTTCTTGAGCCAATTTTAGAACTTAATTATTTTCCAGGAAAATACCTTTTGGTTGAGGATTTTATGTACAAATGTATACATCTACACACAAATGTAATTTGCATTAATAATTAAATATAATCACATACATGCATTTTTAAAAGATGTCACTTTTCTTTCTTGTGCCAAATAAATCTTTATATGAACAAGCTAATATTTGTTTGTCTATCTATCATCTATATATCTATTACCTACATATCTACCTACCTACCTACCCATCCAGTCTTATGTGTCTTTGAATGCCTTTCCTTCATTCTAACAGGGATTGATAGAAGATCATTGAGTTGTCATCTTTTCTTCACAATTTATGCCTGCCCTTCCACATGTTTGAGGTTTCAGTATTGGAAGGGAACAAAAATTATGCAATTCTGATATTTCGTTGTTAATTCCATCATGTTTTGCTATTTTCTTTTCATTTTTTTATGGTGATTTTTTTCTGTCTAGTGAGCTTGCAGTATTTTTCTCTTCTGTTTATTTCTGTCTTTAAGTAAAAATCTTTTCTGAATCTATGTTTATTTAATTATAAATGGTAATGGTAAAATTGCTTTTATCTTCCTAAAATAAGATAAATTCTTTTTATTATTATTATTATTAAATCATAGCTGTGTACATTGATGCAATCATGGGGCACCATACACTGGTTTTATAGACTGTTTGACACATTTTCATCACACTGGTTAACATAGCCTTCCTGGCATTTTCTTAGTTTTTGTGTTAAGACATTTATATTCTACATTTACTAAGTTTCACATGTACCCTTGTAAGATGTAATCCCCCAATCACCCTCCCATCCCCCATCCTTCCCCTCTTTCCCCTCCCTCTCCCACTTCCCCATATTCTTAGGTTATAAGTGGGTTATAGCTATCATATGAAAGCCATAAATTACTTTTGTAGTAGGGCTGAGTATGTTGGACACTTTTTCTTCCATTCTTGAGATACTTTACTAAGAAGAATATGTTCCAGCTCCATCCATGTAAACATGAAAGGTAAAGTCTCCATCTTTCTTTAAGGCTGCATAATATTCCATGGTGTACATATACCACAATTTATTAATCCATTCGTGGATCGATGGGCACTTGGGCTTTTTCCATGACTTAGCAATTATGAATTGGGCTGCAATAAACATTCTGGTACAAATGTCTTTGTTATGATGTGATTTTTGGTCTTCTGGGTATATGCCTAGTAGAGGAATTGTAGGATTGAATGGCAGGTCTATTTTTAGATCTCTAAGTGTTCTCCAAACATCCTTCCAAAAGGAACTTATTACTGTGCATTCCCACCAGCAGTGTAGAAGTGTGCCCTTTTCTTAGCATCTATACCAACATCTCTGGTTTTAGAATTTTGTTATGTGGGCTACTCTTACTGGGGTTAGGTGATATCTCAAAGTAGTTTTGATTTGTATTTCTCTGATGATTAAGAATGATGAGCTTTTTTTCATGTGTCTGTAGATTGTGCATCTGTGTTCTTTAGAGAAGTTTCTCTTCAAGTCCTTTGCCCACCCTGAGATGGGATCACTTGTTATTTTCTTGCTAATATGTTTGAGTTCTCTGTGGATTCTGGTTATTAAACCTTTATCAGAGGTATAACCTGCAAATATTTTCTTCCATTCTGAGGGCTGTCTGCTTGCTTTACTTACTATGTTCCTGACTGTGCAGAAGCTTTTTAGTTTAATCAGGTCTCAGTAATGTATTTTTGATATTGCTTCAATTGCCTGGGGAGTCCTCCTCATAAAATATTCACCCAGGCCAATTCCTTCAAGAGTTTTACCTGCACTTTCTTCAAGTATTTTTATAGTTTCATGTCTTAAGTTTAAATCTTTGATCCAGTGAGAGTCTATCTTAGTTAATGGTGAAAGGTGTGGGTCCAGTTTCAGTCTTTTACAGATTGCCAGTCAGTTCACCTAGCACCATTTGTTAAATAGGGAATCTTTTCCCTACTGAATGTTTTTAATTGGCTTGTCAAAGATCAAATAACAGTAAGTAGCTGGATTCATCTCTTGGTTCTCTATTCTGTTCCAGACATCTACTTCTCTGCTTTTGTGCCAGTACCATGCTGTTTTGATCACTATCGATTTATAGTATAGTCTCAGGTCGGGAAGCGTGATTCCTCCTGCTTTGTTTTTATTTCTGAGTAATGTTTTGGCTATTCGAGGTTTTTTCTGATTCCATATAAAACAAAGTATTATTTTTTTCAAGATCTTGAAAGTATGACAATGGAGCTTTAATAGGAATTGCATTAAAATTATATCTTGCTTTGGGTAGTATAGACATTTTAATGATGTTGATTCTTCCCAGCCATGAGCAAGTTATGTTTCTCCATTTGTTAACATCTTCAGCTATTTCTTTTCTTAAAGTTCCATAGTTCTCTTTATAGAGATCTTTCACGTCCTTTGTTAGATAAACTCCCAAATATTTCAACTTCTTTGGCACTACTGTGAAAGGAATAGAGTCCTTGACTATTTTTTCAGCTTGGCTATTGTTGGTATATAAAAAGGCTACAGATTTATGGGTGTCGATTTTGTAGCCTGAAACATTACTGTATTCCTTGATCACTTCTAAAAGTTTTGTAGTAGAATCCCTAGTGTTTTCCAGATACACGATCATGTCACCTGCGAAGAGTGAAAGTTTGATCTCTTCTGAACCTATCACCTTTTCTTCCCTAATTGCAATGGCTAAAACTTCCATTACAATGGTAAAGAGCAATAGAGACAATGGGCAACCTTTCCTGGTTCCTGATCTAAGTGGAAATGATTTCAATTTAACTCCATTCAATACAATATTAGCTGTGGATTTGCTGTAGATGGCCTCTATTAGTTTAAGAAATGTCCCTTCTGGGAGGCGCCTGTGGCTCAAGGAGTAGGGTGCCGGTCCTATATGCCGGAGGTGGCGGGTTCAAACCTAGCCCCAGCCAAAAACAAAAAAAGACAAACAAAAACAACAACAGAAAAAGAAATGTCCCTTCTATACCAATTTTCTTAAGTGTTCTGATCATGAAGAGATGCTGGATATTATCAAAAGATTTTTCTGCATCAATTGAGAGAATCATATGGTCTTTATTTTTTAGTTTGTTTATGTGCTGAATTACATTTATAGATTTACGTATATTGAAGCAGCCTTGAGAGCCTGGGATAAATCCCACTTGGTCATGGTGTATAATTTTTTTTTTTTTTTTGTAGAGACAGAGTCTCACTGTAGCGCCCTTGGTAGAGTGCCGTGGCCTCACACGGCTCACAGCAACCTCTAACTCCTGGGCTTACTCGATTCTCTTGCCTCAGCCTTCCGAGCAGCTGGGACTACAGGCTCCCACCACAATGCCCAGTTATTTTTTGGTTGCAGTTTGGCCGGGGCTGGGTTTGAACCCGCCACCCTCGGCATATGGGGCCGGCGCCTACTCACTGAGCCACAGGCGCCGCCCGGTGTATAATTTTTTTGATGAGTTGTTGGATTCTGTTGTTAGGATCTTGTTCATTATTTTTGCATCAATATTCATTAGTGATATTTGTCTATAATTTTCTTTTCTTGTTGGGTCTTTCCCTGTTTTAGGGATCAAGGTGATGTTTGCTTTGTAGAATATGTTGGGTAGTATTCCTTCTTTTTCTATATTTTGGAAGAGGTTTAGTAATATAGGTACTAGTTCTTCTTTAAAGGTTTGGTAGAATTCTGACATAAAGCCATCTGGTCCCGGGCTTTTCTTTTTAGGGAGATTTTGTATAGTTGATGCTATTTCAGAACTTGATCTAGGTCTGTTCAACATTTCCACTTCATTCTGGCTAAGTCTTGGTAGGTGGTGTACTTCCAAGTATTGTTTGATTTCTTTCATATTTTCATATTTCTGAGAGTAAAGTTTCTTGTAATATTCGTTAAGGATTTTTTGAATTTCTGAGGGGTCTGTTGTTATTTCATCGTTACCATTTCTGATTGATGTAATTAGAGATTTTAGTCTTTTTTTCCTGGTTAGTTTGGCCAAAGGTTTATCTGTTTTATTGACCTTTTTAAAAAACCAACTTTTGGATTTATTGATCTGTTGTATAATTCTTTTCTTTTCAATTTTATTAAATTCTGCTCTGATTTTGGTTATTTTTTTTCTTCTGCTGGGTTTTTCTTCTGGAAGGTTTGTTCTTCCTTTTCCAGTTGCTTGAGATGTCCCACTAAGTTATTAGCTTCCTTTCTTTTCCTTTTCTTGAGGAAGGCTTGCAGTGCTATAAATTTTCCTCTTAGGACTGCCTTTGCAGTATCCCAGAGGTTCTGATAATTGGCGTCTTCATTGTTTTGTTCCAAAAATTTGGTGATTTTCTTCTTAATCTAATCTATAACCCATCTATCCTTCAGCATAAGGTTATTTACCTTCCATGTTCTTGTATGGGTATGCAGATTCCTGTTGTTGTTGAGTTCAACTTTTATTCCATGATGTTCTGAGAAGATGCAAGGGATAATTTCTATTATTTTAAATTTGCCGAGTTTAGATTTGTGGCCCAGGATGTGTCTGATTTTGGAGTTTGTTCTGTGGGCTGATGAGAAGAATGTGTATTCACTTTTGTTGGGATGAAATGTTCTGTAGATGTCTGTTAAGTCCAGGTGTTGAATGGTTAGGTTTAAATCTAAGATTTCTTGCTTAGCTTATTTTTGGAGGAGCTATCCAGCACTGCTAAAGGGGTCTTAAAATCTTCAACTAATATGGAACTAAAGGAAATCAAGATGCTCATGTCTGTTAGCGTTTCTCTTATAAATTGAGGTCTGTTCTGGTTGGGTGCATAAATATTAATAATTGAAATCTCATCATATTGAGTATTACCTTTAACAAATATGAAGTGTCCATCCTCATCCTTTCTTAGTTTGCTTGGTTTAAAGCCTATTGCATCTGCAAATAGGATTGCAATGCCTGCTTTTTTCTGTTTTCCATTTGCCTGGAGTATAGATGATCATCCCTTCACCTTGAGTCTATATTTGTCTTTTAATGTAAGATGAGATTTCTTTCTTTCTTTTTTTTTTTTTTGTAGAGACAGAGTCTCACTTTATGGCCCTCGGTAGAGTGCCGTGGCCTCACACAGCTCACAGCAACCTCCAACTCCTGGGCTTAAGCGATTCTCTTGCCTCAGCGTCCCGAGTAGCTGGGACTACAGGCGGCCGCCACAACGCCCGGCTATTTTTTGGTTGCAGTTTGGCCGGGGCCGGGTTTGAACCCGCCACCCTCGGTATATGGGGCTGGCGCCCTACCAACTGAGCCACAGGCGCCGCCCAAGATGAGATTTCTTTATGCAGCAGATATCTGGCTTGAGTTTTTGTATCCAGTCATCCAAACTGTGCCTCTTTAGAGGACAATTTAAACCATTCACATTAATTGAGAATATTGAGAGTTCTGTGGACATTTTTAATCCTTTTGCGACTGCGGAAGTTGGATTTTGATCAAAATTTTCTGGGTGGGTTTATTTTGTGATGAAAGATTATGCTGGTCTTTATGGAGGATGGGTCTAAGAATATCCTGGAGAGCTGGTTTAGTTGTGGCAAATTTCTTCAACATGTAAATGTCATAAAAGTATTTAATTTCTCCATCATAAATGAAACTCAGTTTAGCTTGGTACAGGATCCTGGGTTGAAAGTTATTTTGTTTTAGGTGATTAAAAGTCGATGACCATCCTCTTCTAGCTCGAAAGGTTTCAGCAGAGAGATCTGCAGTTATTCTAATATTCTTGCCCTTATAGGGGATGGTTTTCTTATCTGGCTGCTTTCAGAATTTTCTCCTTCATATTAACTTTAGTGAAATTGATTATGATGTGTCTGGGATATGTTTTATTTGGGTTGAGTCATGCTGGAGTTCTGAAACTGTCTGCTATCTGAATTTCAGAATCTTTTGGTATGTCTGGAAAGTTCTCATTCATAATCTCATGGAGAAGAGACTCTGTGCCTTGTGAAGCCACTTCATCACTTTTGGGGATCCCTATAAGATGAATATTGTTTTTCTTCAAATTATCCCTGAGCTCTCTGAGAGAGTGATCTGTTTTTGCCCTCTTCCTCTCTGAGAGTTTGAGAGTGTTCAAAAGCTTTGTCTTCAATGTCAGAAATCCTTTCTTCTGCTTGCTCCATTCTGCTACTGAAGGATTCTACTGTGTTTCTCAGATCTTTGAGGGCTGTAACTTCTTGTCTCAATGTGTCAAAATCTTTGGTCATTTGGTCTTTGAATTCGTCGAATTCTTGAGACATCTTTTGGGTTACTGCTTAGAAATCTAATTTGATCTTATTTGCTATCCAGATTCTGAATTTGATCTCTGACATCTCAGCTATTTGTTTGTGTATGGGATCTTGTGCTGTGTCTTCCCCATTGATCCTTGGGGGAATTGAATCTACTCTGATTATTCATATTGCCAGAGTATTTCCCGTGATTTCGTCTCATGATTGTTTTTCACCGTTGCCTCTGGCCATCCTCAGAGTTGGGGTGGTGTCTTTCCGAGATTAGACCAGAGGGGATCACTCTTTTGTTGCTGGATCTTTGTAGGGAGTGACCCTGTGTAGCTCCTCTGGGGCTGCCCCAGCCAGGGAGTTCTGGTTGTAGGAGGAGCTCCAGAGTGTGACACCCCCAGATCCAGCAACAGGGTGGGGCGTGGTGCACACGGTTCTGGGAGTGCCTGCCACCCAGTGACTTTGGCACAGAGGGCCCAAGGCTCCAGCAGTCTCTAGCAAGGAGAAGGGCTCTGTGCAGAGGCAGGGAGGACTCCAGAGGGCATATGGCTAACAGATTCCCTGAACAGATGAGCATGCAGAGTGGAGGCAGGAAGGGTACAGGAGGGAGGATGCGGGGTTGCGCGGCTCCCAGAGTTCCTGTTCAGGGCATGTGGGGGCCCAGTGGGTGGAGTAGTGGGTCCCTGTGCAGCTCTTACCGGGTCTGGGAGGGCGCAGCTCTTCTGGAGGTCTGGGAGGGTCCCGGCGCAGCTCTTACCGAGGTCTGGGAGAGTGCTGATCACAGGTCCTGGTGTAGCTCTTCTGGAGGTCTGGGAAGGTGCCCCCCACCAAATGTTTTTATTTGGATTGTCAAAGATCAAATAATGGTAAGTAGCTGGATTCATCTCTTGGTTCTCTGTTCTGTTTCAGACATCTACTTTTCTGTTTTTGTGCCATTACCATGCTGTTTTGATCACTATCAATTTATAGTATAGTCTAAGGTCTGGTAGCATGATTCCTCCTGCTTTGTTTTTATTTCTGAGTAATGTCTTGGCTATTTGAGTTTTTTTCTGATTCTATATAAAAAAAAGTATTATTTTTTTCAAGATCTTTAAAGCATGATAGTGGAGGCTTAATAGGTATTGAATTAAAATTGTATATTGCTTTGGGTAGTATGGACATTTTTACAATCTTTATTCTTCCCAGCCATGAGCATGGTATGCTTTTCCATTTGTTAACATTTTCACCTATTTCTTTTCTTAGAGCTTCATAGTTCTCTTTATAGAGATCTTTCACGTCCTTTATAAAATAAACTCCCGAATGTTTCATCTTTTTTGGCACTACTGTGAATGGAATAGAGTCCTTAACTGTTTTTTCAGCTTGACTATTGTTCGTATATATAAAGGCTATCGATTTATGAATGTTGAATTTGTAACCTCAGATGCTATACACTCTTCCCTCTCTTTTATTGTTCTTTTCATGGCCTGTTCCTTATTTTTGGTAGTTAAATTGGTCTAGTTTTCCATACTTTTATAATTATTTCTTTTTATGTTTTTAATATTTATAGTTCAAAAGTTTTACCAAGATAGATCTAAAAATGAGTATTCTATTTTGAATTCTGTTAGGAAAGATTCTTTTATATTTACAAACTCCATTCTCACTTTTACTGATTTTTTTTTTCTTGTGAAATGTTCATTGCTTCTTGCTTTTCTTTTGAAATTCTTTCTATATGTACACTGGATTTTTCTCTGCAGCCTTTTACCTTTTCTCACATAATTTTTATTGTTGCTATTTCCCCTTAGCTATTTTAAGATAATTTTGAACTTGATTATTGTTTCCTGGTGTTGTGTGTGTGTATATGTGTGTTCTGGAAGGTGGATATAATGGAGATATCTTTATTATATAGGAAATTTTGGATTACTTGTCCCTTATTTAAGCTTCAGTGGGGTCATTCCCACTCCTTTGATGGTGTATTATAGTACTGTGCATTCAAAGGGTACCTAATGAAACTTCTCTTTTTTTTTTTTTTTTTTGGCCGGGGCTGGGTTTGAACCCGCCACCTCCGGCATATGGGACCGGTGCCCTACCCCTTGAGCCACAGGCGCCACCCCTAATGAAACTTCTTGACTCAGTATGTATTAGCCTAATAATCTTTTCCAGTAATTTCATCTGGCCTTTTAAATACTCTTCATCCTAAATTATTCTCAGGATATAGCACATCAACTACAATAAAAAGATATTTAGATGAGAGAGAAAATTCTTAAAGCCGGTAGCACCAGTTACCATGTTATTCACATTTCCTTCTTGGTGGTCAGCACATCAACTTCAGTTATGAATCTTTCTATATTAATATTAAAATACTCATGTTCGTTTTTATTCTAAGTGCTTTACTGTCACTAGGTTTTATGATGAAAACATGTTACCTGGGGTGGGATGTGCTCTTTCTCTTTTTAGTAGAGGAACGGGATATTCTTGAGAGCTTGGATGACTAAGCTAAAATCATATATCAGTTAAACAAGGTTTCCATTTTGAAGTCAGCTTTCCTGAAAGTCACTATTTGGGTTTCCTGCTGCATTTTAATGCAGCTCTTAAATATGCATGACATAATTCTTAGCTTGCCATGCCATATTGCTTGTCCAGAGTCTGCATTTGTCTCAATCTCTTGTGTGCCTATCATTCCTTCTCTAAGTTCCACTTTAGAATTACAAGTAAAAGGACATTGTGCATGTTGGGCAGAATATATGATCAGATTTGAACAGACTAATAGAATCAAACTTATTTAGTCTTTGGATTACTGTTGTGGATTACTTAGTCTGGATTACTTGTTGTGTTTGCTTTGAACATTAGCTCTCATACATATGTTGCACTGTCTCATGATTTACAAACTCTATTCTCCCTTTTACTGAGATAAATATTTTATCATTATGTACTATGACTAAAGCCATCGAGAGAATAATTGACTTATATTTTAGAATTTAATGGGCAAATTATATTTAGACACACGATAAAGCTATTTTCTATCGTGAACCAATAGTTTTAGTGCTAATTGCCACAAATCAGTTTACTCCAAAATGTATTTATAATCGTACAGAAAATCTGTACCTCACTCACCTTAGCTGTGATGTATACATATCCCAAATTCATGTAACTGCTGACATTTTTCCATATTTAGTCAATAGTAGTATAGATGTATTTAAAACATGACATATCGAGCAAAAACATAAATTGAACACTGAAAGCCCATAAGACATCTGTTTGATAAATTACTTGAAACAACATCAACAAACAAAAAGCATAGTCTATTGAATCATGAAATCTGGGTGCAGATTACACTAGTTGTTTGAATTTTAGAAAAAAAAAAAGACATTAGTAAAAAAATTAACCAATAACGTTAAGGTCTTAGATTCTATTATTGGGGGAATGGATAACTAAAGTGTAATGGATATTTACTTTAAACTATTATAAAATAGTTAGAGGCAACTACATCCCATGCTCAGTTCTTAAAATGTAGATTTTAGGAAAAAAAGTAAGAACTAAACTACAGGGTGTCCAAAAAGTCAGCCCTACACTCACCATACATAAGGAAAATGGAAAATTATAGCTAAATCTATCTTTATTTTCAAAATATTCATTACATAATTTTACAAAATATTTTCCACATTTGGCTACCTCTTTGTAAATTTTGATGTTAAATATTTTGTAAATAAAGGTACATTTAGCTTTAATTTTCTGTTTTCTCCATATTTGTGACTTTAGGGGTGGCTTTTGGGACACCAGGTTATGAATATAATTTAGGCAAGTTAAAAAACATATTCATGCATAATGTGTGAAGAAATTTATATATCCAAGATCATATAATGATCACATTTGAATGGATTCTTTCATGGAAAGACTACTGAATGGAGAGTCAGAAAACGACTCCTGTATTTACTCTACAAATTTGCTTTGCTACTTGCCAGCAGGACAGATTTGACCAAGATATACTAACTTTTTGGACCTGAATATCCTCTAAGTGCAGGTGTTTGACAGTATGTTACAGAAGGTCTTTTCTGGCTTTGAACTTTGATATAAGCATATCAGTTTATACATCCAGTAACAGTTATACGCACACACAATTACAATAAGTGATAGTTAACATTTAGTAAAAAAGAAAATGATTTCATAGGATCCCTTTTCATTTTTAGTCAGTATTAGGAAAAGAGCTTTCCTATCCTGTACATAGTATACCACAAAACTCCTGCTGATGTACATTTGGGTGCCTGTGCTTTGACAGTGATCTTGTGAGAGCAATAGAGTGTGTGCTATTGAGGTAAGTTGTAGCTACACCTGTCCTAAGCCCTGGAGAGTGGAACCAGAGGCTGGCGTAATGCTGCAGAGTTGTTCACCACTGCACATTTGCTGGCAGGTCAGAGTGGCCTCTTGGATGTACTCCTGACGCTGGCTGCTCCTTCCTTGTCACTCATCCTCGATGCCAGACCCTGCTTCCTCTTACCTTTCTGGCTCTTTGGCTTCTTACTACTTCCTTTGTATAGGTCTGGCATGAATGGAATAGGTATTTATTGGCAGTTGGTTGTAACTGCTACTCCTTCAAAACTTCTATAAGGAAAGCATGGGATTCTAAGCCTGTAGTCCTTTGCTGCCCATTTCCCTTTGGTGCTACCTCACTACCCCAGTTCATTTAGCCTCTGTTGGGTTATGAGGTAAAAATGATGAAGCTGTTCATTTTCATCTAAATCATGGATTGGACTAAGTATCTCAACAATTCATGATGGGTACATTCTCTAGCACCAATGTACTCACCTTCCAGGTAGAAGGAAATCATGTTGGATATACGGCTGATGTTACTTCCAAATAAGTCTTTTCTATACAACATTTTCTCATACCCACATTTTCTTAAATTTTTGGAGAGCTTTAAGTCCTCATGACAACTTTGAAGAAAGGAATCTTGCAGAATGTTTTCCTTCTTGCAATCTTTTTTGTCTCTGTGTGAAAATCTGTCCTCCCTCATCATTAAAGAGTAAAGGAGGAGACTTCAGACTTTAGCAACATGGAAGACTTACTTAACATAATAAAAAATGGAATAATAAGAGCACTTTAAAAATGTGAACACGGAGCTTGAAAAAAAGAAATGGAAAACTGAAACGCCTTTAACCTCAGAGGTTAAATCCAGAGCAGTGCACATCCAAACTGATGGCACAGCAAACTGGACTCCAGCACCACCACTCCTAGTCATAGGTCTCAGGCCACGAGCTAAGGCTTTGGTGTCTCTATAAGGGACTGGAGACAGGAGCCTTGGCTTGTATAAAGTGGGGAGCTGGAACTGGGCTCCATACATAAAGAAGACTCCCTAAGTACTGCTGTACACCATGGAATATTATACAGCCTTAAAGAAAGATGGAGACTTTACCTCTTTCATATTTACATGAATGAAGCTGGAACATATTCTTTTTAGTAAAGTATCTCAAGAATGGAAGAAAAAGTATCCAATGTACTCAGCCCTACTATAAAACTAATTTATGGCTTTCATATGAAAGCTATAACCCAGTTATAACCTAAGAATATGGGGAAGGGGGAAAGGGGAGGGAGGGAGGGCGGAGAATGGGCAGAGGGAGGGTGATTGGTGAGGTTACACCTATGGTGCGTCTTACAAGGGTACATGTGAAACTTAGTAAATGTAGAATATAAATACACAATAGTTAACACAATAACTAAGAAAATGCCAGGAAGGCTATGTTAACCAGTGTGATGAAAATATGTCAAATGGTCTATAAAACCAGTATATGGTGCCCCATGATCACATTAATGTACACAGCTATGATTTAATAATAAAATTAAAAAAAAAAGAAACTTTTTTTTTTTTCTTTTTTTTTATTGTTGGGGATTCATTGAGGGTACAATAAGCCAGTTACACTGATTGCAATTGTTAGGTAAAGTCCCTCTTGCAATCATGTCTTGCCCCCATAAAGTGTGACACACACTAAGGCCCCACCCCCCTCCCTCCCTCCCTCTTTCTGCTTCCCCCCCATAACCTTAATTGTCATTAATTGTCCTCATATCAAAATTGAGTACATAGGATTCATGCTTCTCCATTCTTGTGATGCTTTACTAAGAATAATGTCTTCCACTTCCATCCAGGTTAATACAAAGGATGTAAAGTCTCCATTTTTTTTAATGGCTGAATAGTATTCCATGGTATACATATACCACAGCTTGTTAATCCATTCCTGGGTTGGTGGGCATTTAGGCTGTTTCCACATTTTGGCGATTGTAAATTGAGCTGCAATAAACAGTCTAGTACAAGTGTCCTTATGATAAAAGGATTTTTTTCCTTCTGGGTAGATGCCCAGTAATGGGATTGCAGGATCGAATGGGAGGTCTAGGTTGAGTGCTTTGAGGTTTCTCCCTACTTCCTTCCAGAAAGGTTGTACTAGTTTGCAGTCCCACCAGCAGTGTAAAAGTGTTCCCTTCTTTCCACATCCACGCCAGCATCTGCAGAAAAAAAAGAAACTTTGGTTACTTTGCTTAAAGCTCTGGAGGTGGGAGGAGTCTCCCAAAAGTAATCAAAGCTATAAATTGTACCATGTTTGTATTATGTGACCAGATTTGTGCTTTTGCATGGTGTGAAAATCCTTAGGCTAAGAAATCAATTCTAAAAATTAGTCCCATACTGGTAAAACCCATAGGTTTTTCTGTGGAAGCAAAAACATCACCAGTCCATAGGGAGTCTTCTGCAACCCAGGCTACACAGACTCCTGGAGTTACAACAATCCCCAGTAAAAATTACAAACCATAGGAGGAAATGATCCTTTGTGAAGAAGCAGAAGGGACCTACCAAGAACTTGGCAAAATGTGAGAGATATTATGAAATACATATGCTTGAAATGATTAGAGGGATAAAAGAATGAATATAAAACAAAATATAAAAACAGAATAAAATGAGATTTAAACAGAAGCAAGGAATAAAGAGGGAATGAAGGCTGTGAATCCTCCTATATTAAAATGTTTTTTGCTTTTTCTCATGTTTTGTCACATATAACTATGGAATGAAGTGTGCATTAAAACCTTTCCTTTTATACACATCTGTATAGCAAAATGATGCCAGTGCCATCTAACAATTACAAATAATCAAATTCAACAAGTTTAGAAATTTTTATAATGATGGTTATGACTTGTGTTTATAAAAAGTTTCTTAGAAAAGACTAATCCTTTTAAAGATTCAAATTGTCTACATTTATTTCTTTTGAGTAAGTTAATTTCCCAAAAATGTTTACTCAGATGATAGCTATTTACAGTTTGAATACTACAGCATGATAAAGTATTTACTTCTTTGCAAAGTTGAAGTAGGCAATGTTTACAGCATTTTAAAGTAAACTGTATCATAGACAAGGGTATTTTTTAAGGTCTCTCGGTTACAAGTTTTGCCTGAAACTGCATGGTGTGAGCACTGCTAAGCTTTTTTAGGGGGTGTTTTTTTAAAATTTTATTTCATGTTGAACTCTTTGATTCTGAATTCAGTACTATGATTACTACTTGTCTCAGTTGAATTTCAATTGTAGCCTCTCCTATTGTTTCCTAAGTGCTAAGTTCCTTACCCACGTGCAGTAGATTTCTCATACTTTATAGAATTCCTATCAACAGTTCTCAAGGCACTTTGCATCCTTTCAAAGCCTTTTCTCCCCAGAGTCAAAAATACTTGCATTATTTCTCTTCTAAGCAGCGTACTCTCTTGAGCATCTCGAATCAAATAAGTTGATAATTAAATTCAAGATGTTTCCAGGCTTCAATCAGATTTATCATATTTGGGTAAATTTTTAGGAAAAGTTCCAGAAAAAATTATAAATAAACAAAAAGAAAAACAACAACAAAACTTCTGTCTTCATGAAGACTAGCTAGAGAAACTCTTAGAAACAGAAAATAATGCGCGTGATGACAGAACTTTGACTGCTTTGTATAATTAAATTACCATTATCCCAATCAATATCATTGTAATTAAAGCTTTTCATGGTCGATATTCCAGCTTTCTATGATTGTTCCCTGTTAGTCTCAAGAAAAGTTACTCCCTTCAGTTTCTCTAAAGGTTGTTTCTGCACAGAGAGCTGGTGGATCTCAATTTTTGAGAAAGCAGGAGGTAAGGGATAGAGAGAGAAAGTTTAAGTGTCATAATTAATTAGTTTTGAGCACTAGTTATATTCTTTGGATACTTGCTCAATTTATTACATATTTTACTTCTGAATAAATACAAATGGAGACTGACTTAGTCTATAGTTAACATGCTCAGGATTTATAAATACTCAACAATGTTCAAGGTTAGAAATGAAACTAACATAAAGAAACTAAACCTAGTTTCTATCCACAAGACACTTATAATTTTGACAAAAATCAAGATAGAATATCAATAATAAAAGCAAAATATTACACTGGCTGGTAATTTTATCTGCAGGATGTCAAACCACAGAGTCAATATAACTGTTAAGTTTTTCCTTATTGTTTAAAGGACTTGCTTTATTTAAATCTCTGTGTTGGCTTTGAATGTCACATAACCTTCCATATTTTATACTCAGAGAGCACAAAACTGTGGCCTGAAGATATGTTTTGGAGATTTTTAGAGTGATATTTAAACCTTTAATTTTGTTAATAGTTAAAAATTGGGAAATTTGTCAAAAATTCCAGATTTCTGGATTTTTTTTCAAACATGCTAATGATCCACTAGTGAAGCAATGATTCCACATGGAAACAGTGATAGAATGAAGGATTACCCCTTTAAGGTGGGTTTATGATCTCCAGTTACCTATGAGTCCTACTAGGCCTGCTTTATTAACTCATATATTTTAGTTACCTACATGTTATGGATTCATAAACTTACCTATACACTACAGTCACCTGGAGAATTAAAAATGTATGGAAACCCAGACCTCTCTAATACTGGGTCCCACCCACATAGGTTTGGACCTATGGGTCCAGTAGGGTATTGTTATTGGAGTATATGTGTGTGTGTATTCCTGTAGGTATATGTATGTAAGTGTGTATATATGTGTGTGATACACACATGCACACGTATATACCAAATATATACCAATACCCAAATATACCAAAATAACAAAGAATTCACTAACCATAGAAGAAAATCACTGTTATAGCTTCAAGGGTTTATGTGCTACTTTACATTTTCAGTGTTCAAAAACATGAAAGTTTTTCATTCTCCTCTGTTCTTTCCTGGATTTTAATTTTGTAGCACTAATCTGGAACATTAGCGACACTGCCTAGTATTTGTTAAGACTGGAAGAAGTATGCCACCTTACTTGAACCGGGATTGGTCACGTAATGAGGCTTGGATGTCCAGAGCCTCATTTGGTTTTATTTGTATGCCCAAAGATGACTAGGCTCAAGGAAAATTATTATGGTTAATCAAACTTGGTGTATTCATTAATTTACAGTAAAAAGTTGAAAGTAGAAACAAAACTTCCAAGTAAAAGTGCTGTGTCTGTGTGTTGGTAAATCTGTTTCCTAGGATTAAAGTCTATATAAATCAAGTTATGATCAAAAGGCTGTGAGCTTGTATCAGAACAAAGAAAGTTAAGGTTGATTGTCAGACCTGCTGAGATGACTGACCCAAACACTGATGTCTACTACTTGGGGGTTACTGGACATCTTCCTCACTACAACCACAGATTATGCCCTGTGGGCTTGATTAGATTTGGATTTTCCTGAGCCTCCCTGGGTTTGCCTTTGTGGATATTCGTTAGGATGGGACTTCTCAACAGATGGAACATTTCATCTATTAGGGGCACAATTTTAACTAGTTTAATTCCAGATATAAAATCTTCCTTTAAATTGTATGATCATCTCACTATAAACCTCTATATTCTAAAATATTATGGATTAATTTTTCATGAATGAGTACCTTTAATGCTCTTAAAATGGATGCTACTTGAGGGTAAAACTACAACATACTATACTTTGTAATTCTCTTTAGTAGTCACACATGGTGGCCTAATCCTCCTCTGAGGAAAGAATAGTGAACACAGGGAAAGGAATCATTGTTACAGACTGGCACAGTATCTCATTTATACATATTACCTTGGTAAATTTATATGTAATATCTTATGATATTATTATACTCGTTTTATAAATGTGATAACTAAACTGAGAGAGGTTAAATAAATTGTTCAAGTTTGCAGCTAGTAAATTGGCAAAACCTCTATTAAATCTGTCTCATTAATCTCACATTCCGTGTGTGTGTGTGTATAAGAGAGAGAGAGAATTGGTACATAGAGGGTTGTGAGAGAGGTAAATTGTGTTAGGTTGCCTTCTAATAAATATATCATGTTGCCTCATATAATGTATGATCAATAAACGTGCTAGCTATTTGATTTATGAATGAAAAAACATATTTATAATTTAATTATTTTCTTACAGCTTCTATATGTTTTCATTTTTTGTTAATAGAGATTTGGAAAATGGGGTGGATTTTAATCATTTCAATCACTTAGTGCTTGGCATTCTGAGCAGATAGTAACTGCTTAATCTGTTTAACAAATGTCTCATGTGGAAATAAGTGAAGGGACTTGTAGGGGAATTTCTACACTATAGATAGACTTATGAGGTATAATAGCTAAAGGTGGATTCAATCCTTCTAGCTTCTCTTTACTCAAAATGCAAACAATAAAAAAACTGTGTTTAATATAAAGTTATTGCTACATGGAAAGGAGCTAGAGAAAGCATTTACTATTTAAAAGGATTTCTTGCAAACAGATTAGAAAAATGAAACACTTTGTTGCTAAAAAACAAACAAGAAAAACATCTTTTGGTGAAATGAAACTTTTTTTCTTATAATGTCAGTTAGGGGATGTGGACACCTGTATCACTCTGAGCAATTTCAAATCAGGCAACTCAGAAAAAATGAGTTGGTAAGATTTGGGCTTGAAGCATACCTGTTTCACTTGAGATGATATCCTATCTTGAGATGATATCCTATAACCTTGCAGCACTGCAAATCAAGGGAGCTGTGAACGGAGAAAAGGAAATAGTAGGTTCTTCCGTTGTACAGCAAACTGCTTCTTAATAACTGGCAGGAGAAATTTTAGGAAATCTCTTCCGTTACTTTGTTGCTGACACTTTCTGCTTTCACTTGGGCACTCCCTTTGAAATATCTAGTGTAGACACAAGTGAATTGCCCCAGATGAAATGGGGTGATTGCTGAAAATGGAGCCAAGGTCTTACAATAAACCATTTTATACTTCATTTCTTCAACCAATGGGCTCTGTCCCTTTCCAAAGCCCTGACTATTGAATTTCAGCAATTATTTAAAACTCCTTTTGAAGAATGAAGACATAATGTCATTATCTAATGAAAATATCAATGCAATACATCCATGTGAGTTTTATTAGTTCTCGTTTGCAATTATATTTGTACAGAAGTTGGTTTTCCATAGTTTGTTATTACAGAATTTTGCTTCTGTATATGACACTGTGATATATTTTACTACCTATATACAATGTCCTCTTCTAGAGTTTTCTTTTTTCTTGGTTTCCTAAGACAGTTCTTTCATTCTTAAGAATTATTCTCAAAATGTTTTGGTTTAGTTTTTTGATTTTTACTTTTGGTCTATCTTCCTATTAATCCTATTAAAAATCCCCATTTAAAAATACTCTGTACTCTATAAAGAATTAATGAAGAAATCTGATTATAAATCCTTCCTATTTTTATTATGATTTACCTAATTATAATAATCATTACTCATATAACATGAAATTCCAACATTTTTTGCTCTACACCCCCACGAGAGCTATAAAGTTGATCAGGAAGGGTCCAGAACTTACTATTTTTAATTCAAAGAATTGAACATGTTTATCCAGTTATTAATGTTGAGAATTTATATATTTTAAATTGCAGACTGAGCTAACTTCTATTGAGTGACTGTATAGAGACTAGCACAATATGTGTTTCATATACATTCATTCATTTAACAGACTCAGTTTTGTGAGGCAAGTGTTAAAAATTTAAGACATGTGAGGTAACTTGCCAAGTTATGAACATGATTCCAATGCCAATGCCCTTTCCATTGTTCTTTCATTATTTTTTGTAAATATCTTTATATATAATTTTAAAAATGTATTTATAAAATGACCATAGTATATATTCTCTAGATACAGATATTTTTCTGTTTTTGTCTTTATGTTCCATGGATTTTTTAATACTTCTATACAGTGTGATGCTCTGTCTCTCCATTCAGCACTCACAATTACCATGTAATTATCATTTAAAATATCTTCCTTAAATATATTTGCATCATCTTATTTATAGCCGTTCTTTTCCTTCAGTTAGCATCTCTTAAAACCCTCAATATTTTAATGTGCCCTTCCTCAGTAAGCGTTCAAGAAAAGCTTGGACTAATATTTTTAAAGAATTTTTACCCCATAGGTCAATTTTCACCCTTATTTATTTTTTTAGTTACATGGGTGAAAATAAGTACTTCAAAGATAGGAGGTCTGACAATTATGTTTCAAACTTGTCCTAGAAAAAGTGCTGCGTATCGGAGGAGGCAGAGCAAGATGGCAGCCGAGTAACAACTTCCTTGCATCTGGGCACCGTGAGTCTGGGGAGATAGGACTCCAGGCATCTCTGGCTGGTGGGAACTGCCTATCATCACTCCTATGAGGATACAGGGAGTCAGCGAGAGACTTCTGGACCCCAAGAGGAGGACTAAAACAGTGGAAAACCGGCAAGTGGTCGCGTGTGTTCAATCCGTCTAAACCCGCCCACAACTGTAAGTTCAGTAGCAGCGAGATTGCAAACCAGAAAGGCGTTACCTGTGAACTGTTCTGATGTCCTTGGACTTGGCACTGAGTTGAACTGCCTTGGGGAAGGCCTGAGCGGGAGTGCGGAGAACTTTGGCCGTTGTCTAGGGCCCCAGTCTGAGCCGCTGAGCCAGACGGAGCTAATAGTGTTTGGCGGTGGGTCACACGGAACCATTGTCAGTGATCTGCCCTGGCAAGCTCCGCCCTCAGGGTCGCAGAGCTAGAAACGGGTGGGAGCTGGTAACCCAGCAACCAAGTAGCCTTAAGGGTGGGGTCTGAGCCGCCTTGCAGCCCTAACCCTCAGGGGCAGAGTGAGACCGGTTTTGGCACACTGGGTAAGTGGATAGCCACTTCAGCAGTGATTCCAGCGAGAAAGCTGGGAAAGCTTCTGCTCAGCAAGTTTACAAGTTCAAAGTGCCTTTTAAGTGGGCTGAAGAGAGATTTAGGGTGTCTACCAGCTGGGGTTTGAGAAATCAGCAGCCTCCAGTCGTATCAGAACTGTGACTAACACCTCATACCCCAGAAGACCACGTGTTGCCCAGACAATATTCAATAACATATACAAACTGCTTTGGTTTTGGTTGTGTATTTTTTTCTTTTTTTTTGTTTGGTTGTTTTTTTTTGTTTGTTTATTTTGACGTTGTTGATGTTCTTTTGTTTTTTAATATCAATCTTATCCATACAGATCCCTTTTTCTTTCTCAATTTTTCTAGTTTAATTATAATTTCCCATTGCTGCCTTTTTTAATAACTACAACTTCATTTTTGCTAGTGTTTCTACCGCTATCATTTGGTTTTTCACCTAATTTTATCCCTGTAAAGTTTTCTGTTTGCTTGTTTTGGTTTGATTTATAGCATTTTTGTCTTTCCTCTCTACTTGGTGGAGGTGGGGTACTGTGTCTGATCAGGTTAGCAAAGAGCTGCTGACCTCAAGGGAACCACCCAACTGGGCATCCCCAGAAGGTGGGATTTTTTAAGGTTGTGTCAAAGTACTCTACTGTACACCTATATTGCCCTGTCTCCCTCTTTCTGTGCCTCTCTTCTTTTTGTCAATATTCCTTATCCCCAACCACTCTCCTTTCTCTATCTTTCTTTTTTTTCTTATCACTTGGTCTTCCTTTCTTTCATCCCTTTTTTGCTCTTCAACCTTCTCACCCTTCTGGTCCTGTAACCCTTAGTCCACAGGCACAAGAACTTAAAGAGCAAGAGGAAGTGAAAGGAAAATTAGGGCAAGGAAACAGATAAAAGAAATCACTCATGAGGAAGAATCAGCAGAAAACTCCAGGCAACATGAAGAAGCAGTCCAGAACAACCCCGCCAAGAGACCATGAGGTAGCTACTGCAGATGATTCCACCTATAAAGAAATGTTAGGAATGACAGAAAGGGAATTTAGAATACACATGTTGAAAACAATGAAAGAAATGATGGAAACAATGAAGGAAACTGCTAATAAAGTAGAAAATAACCAAAAGGAAATCCAAAAACAGAATCAAATCAGAGATGAATGATATGAAGAATATAAAAAGGATATAGCAGAGCTGAAGGAAATGAAACAGTCAATCAGGGAACTTAAAGATGCAATGGAAAGTATCAGCAACAGGTTAGACCATGCAGAAGAAAGAATTTCAGAGGTAGAAGACAAAGTTTTTGAGATAACTCAGATGGTAAAAGAGGCAGAAAAGAAGAGAGAGAAAGCAGAACGTTCACTGTCAGAATTATGGGACTTTATGAAGCGTTCCAACATACGAGTTATAGGAATTCCAGAAGGGGAGGAAGAATGCCCCAGAGGAATGGAAGCCATACTAGAGAATATTATAAAAGAAAATTTCCCAAACATCACCAAAGATTCTGACACACTGCTTTCAGAGGGCTATCGGACCCCAGGTTGCCTCAACTCTTACCGAGCTTCTCCAAGACACATTGTGATGAACCTGTCCAAAGTCAAGACAAAAGAAAAGATTCTGCAAGCTGCCAGGAGTAAGCACCAGTTGACCTACGGGGGCAAATCCATCAGAGTGACCGCAGACTTCTCTAATGAAACTTTCCAAGCAAGAAGACAATGGTCATCTACCTTTAATCTACTTAAACAGAACAATTTCCAGCACAGAATTCTGTACCCTGCTAAGCTAAGCTTCAAAATTGACGGAGAAATCAAATCATTTACAGATATACAAACATTGAGGAAATTCGCCACAACAAGACCAGCTCTACAGGAAATACTTCAACCTGTTCTGCACACTGATCACCACAATGGATCAGCAGCAAAGTAAGAACTCAGAAATCAAAGGACGGAACCTAACCTCCACACTGATGCAAAAGATAAAACTAAGCAATGGACTCTCACAAAATAAGATGAATAGAATACTACCACACTTATCAATTATCTCAATAAATGTTAATGGCTTGAATTCCCCACTGAAGAGACATAGATTGGTTGACTGGATTAAAAAACACAAGCCATCCATTTGCTGTCTGCAAGAAACACACCTGGCTTCAAAAGACAAATTAAAGCTCCGAGTCAAGGGTTGGAAGACAATTTTTCAGGCAAATGGAATTCAGAAGAAAAGAGGAGTTGCAATCTTATTTTCAGATACACGTGGATTTAAAGCAACTAAAGTCAAAAAAGACAAAGATGGTCACTTTATATTGGTCAAGGGAAAACTACAAGAAGAAGACATTTCAATTCTAAATATCTATGCACCCAATTTAAATGCTCCCAGATTCTTGAAGCAGACCTTACTCAGTCTGAGCAATATGATATCTGATAATACCATCATAACAGGGGACTTTAACACACCTCTTACAGAGCTGGACAGATCCTCTAAACAGAAATTAAACAAAGATATAAGAGATTTAAATGAGACCCTAGAACAACTATGCTTGATAGACGCATATAGAACACTCCACCCCAAAGATAAAGAATATACATTCTTCTCATCACCCCATGGAGCATTCTCCAAAATTGATCATATCCTGGGACACAAAACAAATATCAACAGAATCAAAAGAATTGAAATTTTACCTTGTATCTTCTCAGACCATAAGGCACTAAAGGTGGAACTCAACTCTAACAAAAATGCTCGACCCCACCCAAAGGCATGGAAATTAAACAATCTTCTGTTGAATAACAGGTGGGTGCAGGAAGAAATAAAACAGGAAATCATTAACTTCCTTGAGCATAACAACAATGAAGACACAAGCTACCAAAACCTGTGGGATACTGCAAAAGCAGTTTTGAGAGGAAAATTCATCGCTTTAGATGCCTACATTCGAAAAACAGAAAGAGAGCACATCAACAATCTCACAAGAGATCTTATGGAATTGGAAAAAGAAGAACAATCTAAGCCTAAACTCAGTAGAAGAAAAGAAATATCCAAAATCAAATCAGAGATCAATGAAATTGAAAACAAAAGAATCAGTCAGAAAATTAATGAAACAAGGAGTTGGTTTTTTGAAAAAATAAATAAAATAGATAAACCATTGGCCAGACTAACTAGAAATAGAAAAGTAAAATCTCTAGTAACCTCAATCAGAAACGATAAAGGGGAAATAACAACTGATCCCACAGAGATACAAGAGATCATCTCTGAATACTACCAGAAACGCTATGCCCAGAAATTTGACAATGTGAAGGAAATGGATCAATATTTGGAATCACACCCTCTCCCTAGACTTAGCCAGGAAGAAATAGAGCTCCTGAACAGACCAATTTCAAGCACTGAGATCAAAGAAACAATAAAAAAGCTTCCAACTAAAAAATGCCCTGGTCCAGATGGCTTCACTCCAGAATTCTATCAAACCTTCAAGGAAGAGCTTATTCCTGTACTGCAGAAATTATTCCAAAAAACTGAGGAAGAAGGAATCCTCCCCAACACATTCTATGAAGCAAACATCACCCTGATACCAAAACCAGGAAAAGACACAAACAAAAAGGATAATTTCAGACCAATCTCACTCATGAATATAGATGGAAAAATTCTCAACAAAATCCTAGCCAATAGATTACAGCTTATCATCAAAAAAGTCATTCATCATGATCAAGCAGGCTTCATCCCAGGGATGCAAGGCTGGTTTAACATATGCAAGTCCATAAACGTTATCCACCATATTAACAGAGGCAAAAATAAAGATCACATGATCCTCTCAATAGATGCAGAAAAAGCATTTGATAAAATCCAGCATCCCTTTCTAATTAGAACACTGAAGAATATAGGCATAGGTGGCACATTTCTAAAACTGATTGAAGCTATCTATGACAAACCCACAGCCAATATTTTACTGAATGGAGTAAAACTCAAAGCTTTTCCTCTTAGAACTGGAACCAGACAAGGTTGTCCTCTGTCACCTTTACTATTCAACATAGTGCTGGAAGTTCTAGCCAATACAATTAGGCAAGACAAGGAAATAAAGGGAATCCAAATGGGAGTAGAGGAGGTCAAACTCTCCCTCTTTGCTGACGACATGATCTTATACTTAGAGAACCCCAAAGACTCAACCACAAGACTCCTAGAAGTCATCAAAAAATACAGTAATGTTTCAGGATATAAAATCAATGTCCACAAGTCAGTAGCCTTTGTATACGCCAATAACAGTCAAGTTGAGAAGCTAATTAAGGACACAACTCCCTTCACCATAGTTTGAAAGAAAATGAAATACCTAGGAATATACCTAACGAAGGAGGTGAAGGACCTCTATAAAGAAAACTATGAACTCCTCAGAAAGGAAATAGCAGAGGATATTAACAAATGTAAGAACATACCATGCTCATGGATGGGAAGAATCAACATTGTTAAAATTTCTATACTTCCCAAAGCAATCTACCTATTCAATGCCATTCCTATCAAAGTACCTACATTGTACTTTCAAGATTTGGAAAAAATGATTCTGCATTTTGTATGGAATCGGAAAAAACCCCGTATAGCTAAGGCAGTTCTTAGTAACAAAAATAAAGCTGGGGGCATCAGCATACTAGATTTTAGTCTGTACAACAAAGCCATAGTGGTCAAGACAGCATGGTACTGGCACAAAAACAGAGACATAGACACTTGGAATCGAATTGAACACCAAGAAATGAAACTAACATCTTACAACCACCTAATCTTCGATAAACCAAACAAGAACTTACCTTGGGGGAAAGACTCCCTATTCAATAAATGGTGTTGGGAGAATTGGATGTCTACATGTAAAAGACTGAAACTGGACCCACACCTTTCCCCACTCACAAATATTGATTCAAGATGGATAAAGGACTTAAATTTAAGGCATGAAAGAATAAAAATCCTCCAAGGAAGCATAGGAAAAACACTGGAAGATATTGGCCTGGGGGAAGACTTCATGAAGAAGACTGCCATGGCAATTGCAACAACAACAAAAATAAACAAATTAGACTTCATTAGACTGAAAAGCTTCTGTACAGCTAAGGAGACAATAACCAAAGCAAAGAGACAACCCACACAATGGGAAAGGATATTTGCATATTTTCAATCAGACAAAAGCTTGATAACCAGGATCTATAGAGAACTCAAATTAATCCACTTGAAAAAAGCCAACAATCCCTTATATCAATGGGCAAGAGACATGAATAGAACTTTCTCTAAAGACGACAGATGAATGGCTAACAAACACATGAAAAAATGTTCATCATCTCTATATATTAGAGAAATGCAAATCAAAACAACCCTGAGATATCATCTAACCCCAGTGAGAATGGCCCACATCACAAAATCTCTAAACTGCAGATGCTGGCGTGGATGTGGAGAGAAGGGAACACTTTTACACTGCTGGTGGGACTGCAAACTAATACAACCTTTCTGGAAGGAAGTATGGAGAAACCTCAAAGCACTCAAGCTAGACCTCCCATTCGATCCTGCAATCCCATTACTGGGCATCTACCCAGAAGGAAAAAAATCCTTTTATCATAAGGACACTTGTACTAGACTGTTTATTGCAGCTCAATTTACAATCGCCAAAATGTGGAAACAGCCTAAATGCCCACCAACCCAGGAATGGATTAATAAGCTGTGGTATATGTATACCATGGAGTACTATTCAGCCATTAAAAAAAATGGAGACTTTACATCCTTCGTATTAACCTGGATGGAAGTGGAAGACATTATTCTTAGTAAAGCATCACAAGAATGGAGAAGCATGAATCCTATGTACTCAATCTTGATATGAGGACAATTCATGACAATTAAGGTTATGGGGGGGAAGCAGAAAGAGGGATGGAGGGAGGGGGGTGGGGCCTTAGTGTGTGTCACACTTTATGGGGGCAAGACATGATTGCAAGAGGGACTTTACCTAACAATTGCAATCAGTGTAACTGGCTTATTGTACCCTCAATGAATCCCCAACATTAAAAAAAAAAAAAAGAATGAGATTTAAATAACTTTGATGATCCCTCATATGATTTAAAAGCTCTTATATATATTTAAATTTGGCCATATGTAATATAAAGATAAAAAATAAAATTTATGCTAATAATTTAAAAAAAAAGTGCTGCGTATCTTTTTGCTGAATATCCCTATGGTCACTTTTGAAGTTCTACCCTTCCCTTGGGAAGCCATGCACTGATGCCAGTGCCTAGATGACCCTTCAAAGCAATTTTGGAACTCTTTCCTAAATGGCCATTAGCGCTGTCGTCATATTACCCTTGACATACTGAATGTCATCAAAATGCCTTTCTTTCCATATTTCTTTTATCTTCACGTAAAGAGAAAAGTCCTTGGGGGCCAGATGGGGTGAGTAGGGAGGGTGTTCTAAGACATTATTTGTTTTGCTATCTAAAAACTCCTTCATAGACAGTGCTTTGTGAGCTGGCGCATTGTTATAACACAAGAGACATGAGTTGGTGAAAAGTTAAGGTCATTTTTGTCTAACTTTTTCATGAAGATTTTTCAGAAATTCCAAATAGTAAACTTGGTTAACTGTTTGTCTACTTGGTACAAATTCATCATGAACAATTCCCCTGATATCAAAATGGAATTGACCGACTTCCATAGTGTACTTCGATGCTTTGTTTCAGGGTCGTATTGGTACACTCATCATCATCACCAGTGATAACATGGTTCAAAATACTGTCTTGCCCCCCCCAAAAGGTCTTGACAAACTACAAATCTCCTTTGCTTTTATCGATGAACTACTTTGGGACCGTTTTTGCACACACCTTTCCTATGCCAAGATTTTTAGTTAATATTTTCCTAACTGTTAATTAATGTTTACTTGGTCTGCCATGCTTCTCACAGTCAGCTAATGATTTTGACAAACAATTCATTCAACAAATTTTGCAATGTTTTTGTTAGTTCTGCTTGTTTCTGGCTGCCCTGACCTCTCTTCAGTAGTGATACTTTGTCTCCCCTCTGAAAAAACTTTTAATCCATTTATACCCTGCCACTTTCTTCACTGAATTATCCTCATAAACTTAGACTAATCTGTCCCTGATTTCACTTCCACCCTTGCCAAGTTTAACAATAAATTTAATGTTTGTTTGTTGCTATAATTCAAGATCCAACATTCTTTAATGACACACAAAAAACACACAACATTCATAATGAACACCTGTCAGCCAGACACCATTGTATGTTGACGCAAACACAGCTGGAGACACTGGCATACCAAGGTTATGAAACCCTGCCAAGTTGTTTGTACAGAGCTGCCCAGGTAAGTGCATGGTGGCAAGTTCATGACCCTAATTGTCAGAGTATTATAAACAAACCTGCTTTTTTCTCTTACAGGTGGTCTGAATTCTGTTTGGAATACACTATTCTCAGATAAGAATGTCTATCGAAGACTTAGCATGAACCTAAGACATATTCAGTTTAATACAAAGTGACCTCATGGTCAGATCTCAAAGGGAAGGAATGATAATATCAGCACTTCTGCCACCACAGCGGGCACCAGCAAGACAGCTGCCGTTTGTTAGTCACTCTCAATGTGGCAGTGACTATACAGGTGCTTTGTAAACATTATGCATGCCAAGTAACTTGGCGTGGGTAAAGCAGTTAAAGTCCGATAGTAAATTTTACATGTTTGCTTTTATCATTTTATCATCACCATCATAAATAAGTATCATCATCATCATCATCTCATTAGCTCCCTTAAAACCTTCAAGGATCAATAGATGTGGATATAATTTTTCTCCTTTTATAGCTAAGAAAACAGATTCATAGAGGCTGAATTACTTACCTTGTTAATAAATAGTAGAGAATATTATGACACATACGTATTGAATTTCCATGGCCATTCTTTTTTTTTTATCTGCTCAGCTACACCACGTCCTGTGAGCAGGAATGGGTACAAGAAAAAAAAAAGAGTCTCTTTGCCTCTGACCTTCACCAGGTGTGAGCTTCTTCCCACCTTCCCTGGGGAGTGTGTCATTTTGGGAAACTAATCTGGAAACCATGGCTGATGGTTTTCACTGCACAGAGGGCTTTTCAGAGAAATCTCTGTGGTTTTGAGGAGGAGGTATCTGGGTTCCTAGGGGGCTCTCTGAATGTCTGAGGTGTTTTGATTGCACCCCTTATTTCAGGGATGATAACCACTCACTCTTGGCCTCCCCAGAGCTTTCTAATTTTCTGCACAGAACTGGACTTCGGTTCTAAAAATGCTCATCTTATCCTTTCTTTTTGTCCTTTGTCGTCATTTCTTCTGAACCTGCCACCAGCTGTGTGCTGTCTATTAACCTGTCATATTCATTGATCTCACTAAGAAATCCAACTGTCCTTCTAATTCCCCTGTCTGATCTTTGCTTGCTAGAGCTTACTGACAAAATTGTCTCTTAGAAAAAGGACAGTCTATTTGCTTTAGCCCTAATAGCCTGAAATGCTGTATACGTCAATACATGATTTTCTGTACATTTTAAACTTTATGGCTTCATTGAAAATGAAAACTGTTTGCAGATAACTCTGATTTGACCTCCAAAGGCTGTATGAAAATACAACTAAAGTAAACATGTGGATTAAAGACATTTATAAAGAAAAGTATAAAATCTATGCATTGGCACCATTATTTTTCAGCAGAAAGCAGAGTATATTTTGTAACTCATCTGAATTCCAACTTACTAATTTTCTTCCCTCTTATTTTTTGGGGAATGATGATGGAGGATTAACAAATGTTCTGTGTAGCTTAATATTCTTTCAATAAAGCTCCGGTCTTTCCCTTTTTTGTTGAAGAACATTAGGAAATTCTCCATTTCTCAATGAAGCTGTTCTTCAACCCTACGATGTCACTGTACATGTATGACTTCTTTGACAACAACAGGCCTTCATTTTAGAATAAGTACATCATTTATTCACTATAAAATCTTTCATTATTCTAGACTAACACTGTGCTAGGAGTTTGTATTGGTCAATATGTAACAAGGATAACACAAGCTCTTCTGGGCATTTCAAGCAGAGAGAATGTACCGAAAAAATTAGTTAAAAATATATTTTAAGGGTCAAAATAGCAAAAGAGCAAAGTTGGTTCTTACATAAAATCAGGAGTTGCTGCTGCTCTTGGGCTGAAGCCCAGAGCCCAGTGTGCAGGGGAGTGGCCTAGAGTCTCTGCCGGTGCTGACACCTCATTATTGCCAATGAGCACAAAGCTGAGGAGCCCCTTCTCCAGAGGCGCTGCTGGAGAGGGAAATCTCTGGTAATCGCTCTAGAAAATTCACTGGCTATTTCCTGTGCCTGGAGGTCACCCCTCCTCCACCTACCTGTCACTTGACTGCCCTGCTTCTCACTTGGCTTAATTTCTATTGATAACAACATCTAGCACAAAATCGCCACACTGGAAAGTCCCACACTTTACCATCCCCTCCTATTATATGTCTTATTGCATGTTTCTTGTAGCAGTATATATCAGGGTTTTGTGTACCTATTAGTTTATCTTATTTAGGTGAGAGCTATTAAACTTTTTTTTTTCTGGTTTATATCTTTCAATTAGCACACAAACTATTCTCAAATATTTAAATTGAATTAAAATGTGGGATGGCATAGAACTGGGGTCTATTTTGAAGGATCAGGAGGAATTGACCCTCTCTCCTGGGTGCCATAGGTACTCTGGAAGGCTTGCAAGATCACAATATAATTGAGTGAGTCTAAGCAGGAAGAAGTTAGTGAACGGCAGTGTAGAGTGTGACTCCATGTCCATAGCAGACAATCAGAACTGAGTGTGTTGACGTGAGCCTGACTTTTCGGGAGCCACTGTCCTTTTCTCATTTGGGACATGGAAATATTTTATCTTACTTTATTGTGGAGGTGAGGCTGTTTTGGAAGATTATAAATTATTATTTTTAATGCTTTTGAAGCTGTCTGGCTGACAGGCTGGATGAAATTTTTATAATCAACCATTTCTAATCATGAAATGTTCTAATTATAAAAAGTAACTAGTCAAACATTCTAAATCATGTTCCCATTCACTTTGCCAAGTACTTACCACCCAAACCCTTTTTTTTTTTCTGTAACTCTTTTTTTATGACACAGAAAATTGAGGGGGATTTAACTTCAGAAATGATACACCTTAGAACAAATCTAAAGGTGTGAGTGCACGCAGTCCAAGATACACCACAATCGCAATACTCCACCTCCCAATCTAAACTTGAGTTGTCCAGGAGCCCCTGTTGAACACCAGAGCAAGATGACCATCTGGCTGGACACAAGATGGCAACGATACCCCAGTGAGCCTTGCTGACTGAGAAATGGGCTTTCTGTTCTTTCCACAAAGCCTCACTCTCAGGATGGAGGCTAATGGAATCTAGAGTGGTGGATCTCAAACCAGGTCCCACAGATCCTTCATAAGGCCCAAAGATCTGGCAAAGTAAAAAAGAAGGAAGCAGAAACATCAAAGCTCTTTTTCCCTAGCCCCACTCATCTTCCACCTCAGTAGATTCCCTCTGGTGTTCTGAATACATTTCATTCTCCGTAAGACTTCATTTACAAAAGGAATTTGATGGTTTTAAATATTGTCCAAAAACACGGACACAGTCTCCAAAAATATTAGGAAGGTATACAATTCCTGAGAAGGCTGCATGATGAAAATGTCCATGGATTTAGTCTCAGGCAATTTTTCCTTTGGTTTTTGACTTTGTTCTTTCAATTAGTTGTGAGACCTTTAACTATCTACATAACCTCTCAGAACCTTAGTTTTTTCATCATGAATGTTGCAAAGTTTAAATATAATAAATCTTTTGAAGAAGAATATTATAAACAAATTGTAATATTCTATTCAAATAAAAGTTACTGTTTTTCAAAGAATGGGCCAGAAAATTAATGAAATTTTTGAGGAACAGCACCAACATGTCACTATTGATTAACTTTTTGGATGCCTACTGTGGTGGTTTAATTTATTTTTCAAGTTGACTGAGGCATCGAGTGCCTGGATGGTTGGTCAGATATTACTCTGGGTGATTCTTTAAGGGTGTCTTTGATGAGATTAACATGAAAATCAGTGAACTTAAATAAAGCAGATACTTTACATAATGTGGGAAAACCTCATTCAGTCAGTTAAAGGCCTGATAGAATAAAAGGCTTGCCCTCCCCTGAGTAAGATAATTCTCAGGCCTGTTCATGGCTTATGAGTGAGGACATTGATGCTTCCTTTTTCTACAGAAGTCTTAGCCTTCTGACTCTGAGACTCAAGTTGTACAGATTTTGAACCTGCTAGTCCCCATAATCACATGAACCATTTCCTTGTAATGAATCTCTTTCCAAAAATTCTCAGTAATATATACAGTTGGCTCTGTTTCTCTGGAGAACACTGACTGATATACCTGCTGAGGCGATTTTGAAATACGTTCACAAATTCTTTGACCTGCTTCATTCCAAAATGTGGAGCCTAGTTTCCCTCCCCCTTGAACATGGGCTGGACTTAGTGAACTGCTTCTATGGGATAGATTACAGTGGAAGTGATAACATGTGGGCAGGTCATGGAAAGGGCATTGTGGCTTTCCTCTTGTTTTCTCTCTTAGACCACTTTTATTTAGGGGGAGTGAAATGTCATGTACTGGCCTACACTCAAGCCATCCTGTAAAGAAGTCCACATGATGAGGAACTGAAGTTCCCGAAGACCAGAGCCCTGGAAGATTTCTTGACTGCAACTTCATCAGACATCTTGAGCTAGAAACACCCAACTAAACCCCCAGATTCCTGACCCACAGAAATTTTGTTAGATAATAATTATTTATTATCTTAAGCGATTATGGGTTAAGGCAATGGTTCTCAATCTGTTTTTCGTGACCCCTTTAGGGATCAAACAACCCTTTCACAGGGGTCGCCTAAACCATCACATGTATCCCGTACAAATACAGCTGTATAAAAATGATTTTATGGTTAGGGGTCACCACAACATGAGGAACTGTATTAAAGGGTTGTGGCATTAGGAAGCTGGAGAACCACTGGGTTAAGGTAATTTGTTTTGCAGCAATAGTTAACTTATAAGTTAACAATATACTTATTGTTTTATGAACATTGGGCCAGGACCTCCATTCCTGGTGTCAGGATTGTGAATGGTTACTGGGCAAGGTAGTGAATCAGTAAGCAAAATTTTCATTACATTTTCTATAGGCACAAAGATATGAGAGAATGGCCAACACTCAGATAGCCTGGATAAAAATATGAAATGCCCCTGATGATCTGGGCAGGAAGTCAAGACAACCCAAATGAGGGTCAGTGAGGGCAAGGACAGAGAAGTGAGCCTGGGAGGGAAAACCAGATCCTTCATCAGCACAATGGGGAGTAATGTTCTGTGTAAAAATGAAGGTCAGATTCACTGTACAGTTAAAACAGGTGTTCAATACATATGCATTGATTGATGTTGGTTGATTTATTTTCAACGCCAGATTGTGAGCCATCAGTGTTACAGCGTAGCTTAAATAAATGTGAGCTGTGTTTGGAAAGTAGCAATACCCCCAGCAAGAACCAAAAAGCTCCATTCAGCCTCTCACTGTGCAGCTTTACTGGTTCCACCTGGGCAAAACTGATTACTGAGAAGGTGGAGTGTCCTAGTTGGATGATAAGTAATTCGTCAGAGTGGCAAATAAAGGAGAGTCTTCATTGGGAAGGACTTTCAGAGTGGAGCCTGCTCAATTGCTTTCAGTGAAGACGTGAATTAATTTATCTATGGGTAGAATAGTAGTGCAATTTGCAAAGCTTTTGAGAAAGACCATCTGAGGGTTAGTGAGGAGGGAGAATAGGATGGACAGGGTGACTGCAGGTTGGCAGCAGAAGAGAAATTTGATATAGTAGTTGGCCACAGTATGTACAAAGATGTGTTTTTATTACTCTCTTGATAAAAACTTTACCATATTTAGGCTCAACAGAAGAAATACAATTATTAATTATGTTCTGGGTCCTGTTTGATTACATTTTCTTCTGTTTTGGAGATTCGAGCCTCTGTGAAGTATTGAAGGGCACATTATCATTAACATGCTCTTATGTTCTAATTTCCCTGGTAGAATCCATTTATGGATCTTGTCTTATTTTACTACCACTTTTAGTTAAAAGAATCCTGATTTTGATAATTAGTTATATGGCTAGTTAGTGGTGGAGTCTTGGTGGAGAAGCAAAATAGTAGAATGATTAGATATGGACTCCATCACAAGACTCGTTGGTGAAAAATCCACAATCTGCTACTTAATAGTCATATGACCTTGAACAATTTCCATAATCTCTCTACACCATGATTACCAATAAGTGAGAATAACAACAACATCTATTAGTGTGGTTGGGGTGAGGATTAAATGAGTATTGTGCATAAAGCCATGCAAACAGTATCTGATATGTGAAAGCTCTATGAAAGCTTTAGGTTTAGTTAATATTTAATCCTACAGGAACTCTTCTAAAGAAGGTATTATGAGGCCCCTCCTCAAATGAGTACACTAAAGTATCAAGAGGTTTAGAAACTGGGTGGCACCGGCTCCATATACTGGAGGTGGCAGGTTCAAACCTGGCCCCAGCCAAAAACTGCAAAAAAAAAAAAAAGAGAGAGAGAGATTTAGAAACTTTTCATACCCTGACCAGCTAGAAATAGTGGTTCTTAACCTGTGGGTCATGATCCCTGTGTAACAATGAAAATACATCACTGCATTAGGAAGGTCGAGAACCACTGAAGAAGGTAGTTGGTGTAGGATTTAGTCTTGACTTTGACCTCCAGGCACTTGTTCCAGCCTCAAAGCCTCTTTATGCCCTTTCATCATTTTCTGAGTAAGTCAGGGTGAATTACACACACATGTATTCTTATTCTCATCCAATTCTGCACCAAATTCTGGCTAAAATTCTTTAGTCAGAGCGGAGAATTTTTTGAACAGAGGTGTGTAGGGGAAATCATCCTATCACATATGGTATCTTGCATTTATCTTCCTTAATATACCCCCGTATCAGGTTCACAGAGGATGAGGTCAGGCCAGCTACACACCCATTAAGCTGCTGGGTTTCCTTAAATCATGCCTTGTTGACATAACTCCCAGGTAAGTTAAGAGTCTAGGATGATTCTCTTGGAGGAGCTTGGAAGAAATGGCTGTGTGGGGAGAAGTGGAGACAGGCCTAAAATAGCCTCACAGAGTCTCTACTGCAAGAGAAAAGGAGATAAAGGTGTTTTATATTCACCCAAGAGAAAATAAACATGGCTCCACAGACCAAGAAGCTAAAGCATTTACCTTGTGGTCCATTGGTGAAAGACCAAAGAGAATGGACATGCTTAGCAAATGTCAGTTGGAGGAATCATCCACCAGTGCCCAGGCAATTGCCTTCCCTGTTCATCCCTCTCACTGCAGAAGCCTGTTTCTGAACTCTTAGTGAAACTCTGCCAGAAACTCGGCACCACCATAATACAGTTTCATACTTTTAATAAAAATTTGGCTTGATTTTAGAAAAATAGAATCCCATTCCTTGCATAGTTAAGATTTACAGGTGTATAACTGCTACACCATTTTGGAGACCACCTTGCCGCCCTTCTTCCAACTCCACTCCTTCCTGGCTTTGTCTTCTGTCTGTGAAGCTTGATTCTTCAAGCTGAACTTTTAGAAAAGGTATCACATTCTTGCTTAAACTCTGCATCCCATCTGTCACATGAGAATAATATATTCAAGGTTACCACAAGGATTAGAAGTGACTCATATAATTTGTGCATCCTGTTGGGTCTGAGGCACCATGTACTCAAATACTACTGCTACTGCTGTAAGCACAGTGACAGTATTAAGAAAATAATAGCAATGTAGGGGTATACGGCACACCTCCTGGGTTAAGGACTCAGCTACAACTCGGACATTACCTAACAAATGCAAACAATGGAATTGTTAAATAAGTGTTTATTTAATTTATCCAACTGAGGGTACATACTGTTCAACTTGAGAATAAGTTGCTAAGCATGTCCATTCTCTTGGTCTTCACCATTGGACCACAAGTGCTTTAGCCTATTGGTCTCTGTAGCCATGTTTATTAAATGTTTATTTAATCTCCAAAGCAGAAGGAAAAGTAATCTAACTAACATACTGTAATTGTACACATTGACATTATGTACCCTCATATTAATCTGAAAAATACAAACATTAATACAACTCTAATATACTATCAATGATTAATTATAAAATAGATCCCACTCATAATAAAAAGTTAGAAGACAGGCCGGGTATGGTGGTTCACGTCTGTAATCCTAGCACTCTGGGGAGCCAAGGCCAGTGGATTGCCTGAGCTCAGGAGTTCCAGACCAGCCTGAGAGAGAGCGAGACCCTTCTCTAAAAACTAGCCAGGTGCTGTAGCTGCAGTCTATAGTCCCAGCTACCAGGGAGGCTGAGGCAAGAGAATTTGCTTTGAGCCCAAGAATTTGAAGTTGCTGTGAGCTATGATGCCACAGCACTCTACTCAGGGCACCAAAGTGAGACTATGTCTCAAAAAAAAAAAAAAAAAAGTTGTAAGACATCCAAAAAAGAAAAAGAAAAAGAAAATAATAACAGACAGACTGTTTTCAATGGCATGGTCACTTGAAATTGCCAGGCCAGTATACACTTTACTACATCAATATTCATGTTATCTGTACTGAGTTATGAAGGTTATCAGGTTAGTATTAATAAATGCACCTGAGGCACATAATGTTTTCTCTATAATGCTAGTTCCCTTCTTTTATTCAAAGAGAGCTCACCTTGTTCTTCCCTGAAAGGGTGTGTTTCTCTTGTATAGATAAGCATGCAGAGAACATTTTACTTTTTAAAAGAGCACATTTCCATACTTATCAAGGAAATGAAAGCTTTTCAAGAAAATTCCGGTGAAAAGTCTTAGATTATTAAAAGAATAACTGTTGAGGAAAAAAGAAACAAAACGTTTAACCTTTTTCCTGTAGAAGTTGAAGACTGTACTTCTCTCAAAAGCCTCTGCAGCCTCCAATTTTATTCAAGAGCTAAAGAAAGTAGCAGTTCCCAAGGCTCCAAGATTTAATTTCCATTG
Source organism: Nycticebus coucang (assembly GCF_027406575.1). Classification (NCBI taxonomy): domain Eukaryota; kingdom Metazoa; phylum Chordata; class Mammalia; order Primates; family Lorisidae; genus Nycticebus; species Nycticebus coucang. Next base: position 57,687,342 of record NC_069794.1, on the reverse strand, counting down.
CCTAGAATGCCCCTCACATCAGAATTAATCAAGTTTAGTTTTCACTGTTTCATTTCCCTTCAGGAATCCTGGGGTGTAAATCTCAGAGGTAAACACAAATATTCATCCACTCAACCAGTTTTGAAGAGCTAAACATTCAGGAGTGTAAATTATTGGCAGTGACAGGTGCACACTGATTTGGGCACAGTCATTTCCTCTGTTTAAATGCAGTCTCCTTCAGCCCCTCTTGTGCTCACAAGAGCTTTGCTCCAAGCTGTCAGGCCAAGTGCTAGGGTGTTTATGACTTTTGTTGCTATAAGCAGATGCAACACATCTCAATTGTGATTTTTTAAGAAGAAAAACATCAGATGTATCAAATAGCTTCTTTGCCTCTTAATTTGCTGTTGGTTGCTTAGGAAACATCATGTGGGTATTTAATTTTGCTACTTCTATAAATCTCCATTAGTAGGTATCCTAGAGTTGTAAGAAAATCACTTCTGAGGTTATAATTTCCTGCTAACAATTTGAAAATTCGAGGCCCTACCTTCCTTGGTTATCTCTGCATCGGTAGAAGTTTCAGGTATTCTCCAAAGTAAAGTAAATGTTGATCCCATCTGCAGGATCATGCTATGTTAATGGCATTGGGCACTTGTTTATCTGTGGGAAGATGGGCCCGGTGTCGTGTGTCCACAGAGGCTCAGATTCAGTCTATTCGTCTGGTTTATTTCCTTTTCTTAACAGTCGTACACTTTGGTGACAAAGAATAGGGTTTTCCAGAGTGGCTTTGGTGGCAATAAAGGACTTAACGCTCTGCTTATCCTTCTCTGTTTCTTGCTATCTCAACCCTTAGCAAATTCTGGTGGTAGTTCCAGTTCAAAGAATGGACAAAGAACTTAGGGCAGGGCTCATTTTCAAATCCTTCTTTTAGGAGAGATTGTAGGGAAGCTGAGAGGATGAAATGTGGCTTTAGAAGCGTTCCTTTCCCAAGATAATTAGCATTCTCTTTAAATTCATTGGTCTCTAGGGGATTTGTTCTACCTTGGGTTGGCTCCAAACTGAATGCAGGTATTACAGGCAGAAAAGCTCCAAGGAGTTTGAGTTGTGCCTTCAGAGCATAATAAATAGCTTACTTACAGTGTGTTTACTTAGGCCTGAAGGATTCAGAAAGTTTTTGAAGTCATAAGTCACTTTACTTCAGAGTTGATTATACGGGGAATATATTCCTTAGAGATAGTTTTTTGAGTTTTCATTTTGGATATACAGATAATTTTTAAGATAAAAGATTATCCTTTCATTCTTGAGCACTGACAAACTCAGGCAGAAAAATATCACAGTTCATAACCAGAGATTACTACAAGGAAGAAGCTCAACCAGCTACAGAAGTTAATCCTGACTTTGGTAATGTTGAGTAACAGGACTCTAGACACACACACTGATGCTGGTTCTCTGAATGTTGCTGCTCCTGGTTTGTGAATCTGGATAAAACTTAGGGATAGTCATCTGAGACGACAAGCAGAAGTCTCTGAGGACCCAGCTGCCGTACCTAATGACCAGACAACTTTCCTTATGTAGGTGTATCTACCTAAAATAAAACCACTATGGAAAATGTCTCGGTACTCAAATCCCCCAAGCCAGGGAAGTATGTTTTCCATTCTAGTCATTCTACAATAATTAAAATAACTTTACCAAAATACTTCTTAGTATATATCCTTGAATTGCCATCTTCAACTTGCTTGTCTCAACCTGACCTGTCAGCTCCCTGAGGATTTTATTCACTTGTGAATACCCGGAAGACAACATTCCAGCATCTGACAGGGAGTAAGCTATTAAAAAAAACTTACTGATTAATAATTTCAAATTATTGTTCTAAAGCAAAATCTGACTCAAATATAGCTGGCAATTTTCTAAGTTTTTAAATTATCAATAACAAGAGCATTCAGTTATTTGTTACTGATCTGGTGCTATGCTAAGCACTTTGGCTACCATTTCTTTAAATCCTCAGAATTTCACAGATGCTTGTACTAGAACTGGTCAAACCAATGAGGCTTTGGCATCAGAGAGACCAAGGTTTAAACTTGGGTTCTGCCCCTTGCTATCTCTTTGAGATTAGTAAATCTTTGTGAGGAACCAATCTTCATTTGCAAATAAGAGATAATAATTACTTTCTCAAAGAATTCTGTGAATAACATTTATCTTTCCCTGGCACATAGCTTGCAGCCTTTAGTGGTTCCTTCTATGTTTAAAATGATTTTCTTCTTTGACTCAGAGAGTGCCAGAAATAATTTATCAATTTGAAACAAAGAAGAAACAAAAATCTTTCTTTTATTATTTTAGTTCTTTTATGCTTGTGTTTTCCTATATATCTGCCCATTCATTCTATATTGGTATAATTTAGAAGCTTTTAATCATTTTGAGTCTACTACCTATAACCTCAATTTTGTAATAATTTCCCTTGAATCTAAATCTTTGGGTGGTTGTTGGTTGCCTTTTTGCCAGTTTTTTGATATCTTCTTGTTTCTCAGTACACTGTGACAAAGTTTATTTAGAAAAAATATTGTAAGACATCCTGACATTTTGTAAACCTAACCCTGACTGTCTTGCTCAGAGTAAGAAAAATAAAATGCACTGTGTAGTGAAGGCACGAGACAGGATGGGTTTAGGGCCAGTTGGAAAAGATGCCAACTATTACACACTGGTACCTGTAATACAACTAAGACAGTCACATCCAACTTGTAGGTCCGTATGTCTGCATAATGGCAGGGATCAGGCTGGTGGTCAGCAGCTTCTTTGCCTTCCTTTTTGGCCTATTTATAAATGGGCAGAATTCATTAACAGTGTGACAGACTCTAATCAGACACTTTTCCTAATGGTGCTTGTTGTTTACTTTTATCAAAATAAACCACTTCAGATTTCTTCTGCTAAGACGAAAGGGTTCACTAGTCATATCACATCAGGCAGCACAAGATTCAGGTTCCCACTGATTTTCCTGGTCCCACAGGGGAGTACAGGTAGATACAGGGGAATGCTATGCGGGCAATAAGTTTGTGTCTCAGCTGAAGAACCTCAACTTTAGGAAACACTGGTCCTTTATAGTGAGCTGCAAGCAAACCCACGTAACCTTTGCCCCAAAGGAAGACATTATCTTCATTGAACTAGACAATAAACAAACCTCTCTTCTGCTCTAGAGAAAGGTAGTTCTCAATCTCTCTTTGACATATCTCTCTATAAACATCCTGGGAAAGATAGTCCAGCACAAAACTTGTCAGTGTATTTGCTTGCAAGGTGTGTAAAAATGGGAAAGACCCATGGGGAATTTTCTCCCAATATATAAATCATCTAGCTGTGAACCAATACTGAAAAAATTTGAACTTTCGAATCAGACCACTTAGCATCCTTTCTCCTTTTTACTCCCTTTTTAAATTAATGTCCTGATAACTTTTATTTTTCTAGAAAAAAATCAGTGCCAACAGCACTTTTGATGGAAACTAACCTCTGAGATACCAATTAACATTGCATTGCTGAGACTAGTAAATTCTTCATTTGTTTCTCCAGCCAAGTTTGTACATTTGAACTCTAAAAGGTTTTGTTTTCATGGTCTAGAGCACAGGGGGAAAATGACAAAACCAGCTAAATCCTCTATAAGCAACAGAGAAAGGAAAGCAAAAGCCTGTTGCTGAACCAATTTGATCTCTTTTTTTCTTATTTTTCCAAGCCTTGTTTATTTACAGTTGCAGAAATCTAAAAAGAAAGACAAGCAAGACTGGGAGTAGGTACAAACACTGGAATGGCACCAATGGGTTAGAAAGAGAAATGAATCATATCAATGCCAAAAGTATTTTGAGAGAACTTCCAAGAATCAAGTAAAGGTCAGGATATGATATTTCTAGACCAGGAGAAAGCCATTGATGTATCTTTATTACATTTCTATTTGTGAAGCGTTTCTCACTACTTCTTAATTGTTTTTCATTTAGAAACTTGGTTTTATTACTTCGACAAACTTTATATTATATTGCCATTTCAAAAGAGAAATGTATTCATCTGAAATGTAAGCTTCAGGGTAAGAACTTGTTTTATATATTTGAGCCACGTCAAATGTTAAGCTAATATAGGATTAAAAAAAAAGGTCATGGGTGATTAGTTTAATTCAGTTAACCAGTCTTTTCCTTGAATTTAATAATCCCCAGGAAAGTATATTACATTCTATCTATAGGGGAACATTTTGCATCTAAGTTACTTGAAATGTTTTAAAAGAAATATTTATACTGTCAATGAATTGGGAGTAATTTTGTAAAGCAAGTTGATATTTTAACTTTCAATACATATCAACAAATAGAAAAATGGGCAGGGGAGATATGATGTTCTAAAATGAAAAGATTGTCTGAGCTTAATGCATCAGCAATTCAGATATAAGCCCCAGGTAGTTTTTCACCTGGTATGGATAAAAGAGGTTTAATTATAAAACAACTTAACAATCCAAGGTGGGCAGCCCCTGTGGCTCAAAGGAGTAGGGCGCCAGCCCCATATAACAGAGGTGGTGGGTTCAAATCTGGCTACGGCCAAAAAAACAAACAACAACAACAACAAAGAAACAATCCAAAGTGAGCACTTACATCATACTTGTTTTCTGTTTATGTGATATACAATATTGTGTTTTCATACATGGAGAATAGTCAGTGATAGTTTCACTTGTTTTTATATCTCATGTTAATAGGAGTTAATTGTGTTTTATTTCTTATTTTGTTGTTTCTTCACTTATGTTTTTAACTTCACATGGCTCAGAGAAAAAAGATCAAGAATTTCTTTATTCTCTACTTTCTCATTTGTTAGTTACATGGCATACAGATAGCTCATTGAACATAAACGTACTTTCACAATATTTAATTTAGGATGTACGATTTCTTTATTTAAAGTTCTGCTAAATGATGATCAAAGTACTATACACTGAACACACAACTCTGCAATTTTATTTTAAAGCATGTTTATGGTATATCTAAATGGTTTCTAAATTGTATTTTCAGGGACCAGAGCATAGTTGCTTTAACAATGAAAGTAGTTTCAAAATTTGCATGTAAAACTTGCTGGTCTACTAAATAAACTATTTAAGGATAAGCAATAATTATTCATTGAAAATTATAGCTTCAAAGGACAAAGAGATCAGTTTTAGGCAGACAGGCAGGTAAAAAATGTGATTCCTTTCTGATTAGGAGAAAACACAGCCATAGGGGTTATAATGGCATCTAAAGGGCAGGTAGGATGTTGACAGATTTTTGCTCTTGCTGTGGTTTGAAAGGAAAAGAGAGAAAGATACAGATTCCTGAAAATACCAACAAGTTGGCAATGATTCAGAGAAGGCCATTAAAATTCTCAGAACTAAAAATATTCACAGATTAATTTCGCTAGTTGGAGAGTAACGATTTTAGGAATCTTTATACTTTGTAAAACAGACTAGGGGTCCCCAGACGATCTCTGAGCAGCCGAGGAAGACTCCAGGTCAGAAAAGGACTTCGGGATTTCCCACCCATTAGTGCATATTGGAATCACCTGGTGGATTTTTCGGTGCAGATTCTGATTCATTTGTTCTAGGGTGGGGCCCAACATGCTGCATTTTTGACAAGCTTTGAGATGATGCCAGTGTTATTACTATGAAGATCTATTCTGAGTAGAAAGAAATTAGGAAATGGCTGAAAATAAGTAAAGTTAGATGGTAGTTATTCTGGTGGGTCATTCTCAGTTTGGGAGTTGTCCTGATGACTTATTATAGTTTAAGTCTTTATGTGCTAATTGTATAATGTGAATCATCTTCCAGTATCATATACATTTACCTACATATACACATATACACTCATATACATTTACATACATGCATATACATATGTATATATATTCTTCATACAAGTTGAAGATACAGTGTTTATTGCAGACATGTGCTCAGTCTGTGTTTATCTTTCATTTCCTCAATAATGTCCATAAAATGATTTTTCAAATTGTGATGTTGCTTAGCTTATTGTTTATTTTCTTTTATGGATCATGTTTTGGGTGTGATATCTAAATAATCTTTGCCTAACCCAAGGTCACAAAGATTTTCTTTTAAAGATTTTATAGTTTTAGCTTTTACCATTAGATTTATGGTCCATTTTAAGTTAATTCTTGGAGGTGGTAAATCATTTTTTCCCATATAGATACCCAGTTTCTCTAGCTCATTCGTTGAAAAGAATATTTTTTCTCCATTGAATTGCCTTTGCAGTACTACCGAAAATCAATTGACTTTAGATGGGTTGGTCTATTTTTGGACTATTTTATTGTATTAATCTGTATACAGGATTTATCATCTTCTAATCATATTGACTTAGTTGCTATAGCTTTATAGTAAATCTTAAAATCAGGTATTGCAAATATTCCAATTTTCTTTTTATAAATTGCTTACTTACATTATCGTACAACTTTTGTATTTACATATTCACATACAAATTTTCTAATTAGCTTGTTGGTTTTTATTAAAAATTTCCTTCTGGTTTAATTATGATGGAACTAAAAATGTAGATCAATTTGGAGCTAGTGAAATCTCAAATTGGCCTAATTTACATTACATTTTCCTGAGAACTGGATGTTGAGCATCTTTAATATGCTTTTTGTATATTTGTATTTCTTTATGAAATATTTACTCACATTTTTCCCATTTAAAAAATTCATTGTTTTCTTACAATATTGTGAATATTTTTATATATTCTGGATACAAGTCTTTTGAAAGGTGTAAATTTTGAATATATTTTCTAATATGTAGCATGCCCATGAATTTCTTTGTAGTATCCTTTATTGAGCTAAATTTTGATGAAATCCTAACTATAAAGTGTTTTCTAATGGTTCATGTTATTTGTTTTATGTCTATGAAATCTAAGGTTATGAAATTTATCCTATGTATTCTTTAAAAAAGATGACTGGATTTACCATTTACATTTAAGACTATTACTATTTTGGATTTATTTTTATGTATGAAATGAGATAAGAGGTAGAATTTTTTTTCTTCATGTGAAATATGAATATCCAGTTGTTCCATTCTCATTTTTTTTAAAGGTTAACACTTTCTTGAATTAATTTTTTTGACACAAATGTCAAAAATCAAGTTAAATATATGTATGTATATATGTATGTTTGTATCTATTTCAGGACTATATATTTGTATTTAAGGTTGGATTAACATTTTAAAAAGTAATTGAGCTGCTTGGGAGGCTGAGGCAAGAGAATCGCGTAAGCCCAAGAGTTAGAGGTTGCTGTGAGCCGTGTGATGTCATGGCACTCTACCCAAGGGTGGTACAGTGAGACTCTGTCTCTACCAAAAAAAAAAAAAAAAAAGTAATTGAAACAATTTTCCACGTTAACAGTAAAAGAGCAGAAAACATAATCATCTCATAATTGCCGAGTATCATTCATCAAAATTTAACACCATTTATGATATAACGGTCATAAATGGGAGTTACAATTGTGAATAGACAAATCTGACATAGGACAAAGATATCCACTTCCATCATTTTCATTCATCATTGTGCTATATGCTTTGACCTGTGTAGTAAGGAAAGAACAAAAAATAAAAGGTATCTAGAATGGAAAGGAAAAATGCATTAAAACCCTCTTTCCATTTGACATGATCATTTATGTAGACAATCCTGTGGAATCTACAAAAATGCTATTAAAACTAAGTTTAGCAAGTTCTCGGTATATAACATATGTGTACCAAAATCACTAATATTTCTATATATAAGCAACAAATGATCTGAAATGAAAAAATATCATCTATATAGCAGGAAAAAAAGAAGAAGAAATATTTGTAAATAAGAAAGATCTTTACACATAAAATTACAAAATATTGTTGAAAAATTAAAGAACTAAAATGGAGACATCTATTTTATTCATTGGTCAGACCCTGAATGCTATTATGATGTTGATTCTTCCAAAATTAACCTGTAAATTCAATGAAATTCAACCAAAATCTTAGCAGGCTTTTGGATGGAAATTTACAAGCTTATTTGAAAATTAGTATTTAAGTGCATAAGACCTAGAACAACTAAAACAACATGAAAAAAAACATCGAAGGAGTAGCAATACATGACTTCATGACATACTATAAAGCTGAAATAATCAATAAAGTCTAGTGCTGTTGTCAAGAAAGACCAATAGATCACTGGAAGAAAAGGGAAAGTCTTGAAATATAGCCACACATATATATATACATAGTCATTAATTTGGACAAAGGTTCAAAGGCCATTCAAAGGAGAAAAAATACTCTTTTCAACAAATGAACGGAGAAGAATCTGACATCTACATATATGCAAAAATTAACCTCAATAGAAAATTCATACAATATGCATAACACCTTCAAAATTGGTTATAGACCTAAATATAAATCTCAAAACTATACCCACTTATAGGAAAAACATAGAAAACAATTTTGTAATCTCGAGTTCAGATTTCTTAGACATTACCCAAACATAATACTCCAAAATAAATTGTTCAATTTGACTTTAACAAAATTAACAATTTGGGGCAGGGCACAGTGGCTGTGGCCTATAATCCTAGCACTTTGGGAGGCCAAGGGAGGAAGATTGAGTGAGTCCAAGAGCTCCAGACCAGCCTGGGCAATAGCAAGATCTTGTCTCTCTAAAAAATAGAAAAATTAGCCCAGTGTGGTGGCACACCTGTAGCCTTGGCTACAAGGCAGGCTGAGGCAGGAGGATTGCTTGAGGCCAGGGGTTTGTAAGAGGTTGCAATTAGCTATGATGACACCACTGCACTTTTGTCTAGGTAACAGAACAGGACCCCGTCTCAAGCAAAAATAAACCTCCAAAGCAAAAACACCCAGCTTTGTTTTTTCTTTTTTATTTTTTTAATTTATTTTTATTAACCATAGCTGTGTACATTAGTATGATCGTGGGGCACCATACACTTAGTTCATAGATCGTTTGACAAATTTTCATCACATTAGTTAACATAGCTTTTGTAGCATTTTCTTAGTTATTTTGCCAAGACCTTTACATTCCACATTTACTAGGATTCACATACACCCTTGTAAGATGCACCGCAGGTGTAATCCCATTAATCCCCCTCCTTCCCCCTCCCTCCCCTCCCTTTCCCCCTTCTCCCTATTCTTAGGTTATAACTGGGATATAGCTTTCATGTGAAGGTCCTACATTAGTTTCATAATAAGGGTGAGTACATTGGGTACTTTTTCTTCCATTCTTGAGACACTTTACTAAGAAGAATATGTTCCAGCTCCATCCATGTAAACATGAAAGAGGTAAAGTCTCCATCTTTCTTTAAGGCTGCATAATATTCCATGGTGTACATATACCACAATTTATTGATCCATTCGTGGATCGATGGGCACTTGGGCTTTTTCCATGACTTAGCAATTATGAATAGGGCTGCAATAAATATTCTGATACAAATACCTTTGTTATGGTGTGATTTTTGGTCTTCTGGGTATATGCCCAGTAGGGGGATTACAGGATTGAATGGCAGGTCTATTTTTAGATCTCTAAGTGTTCTCCATATCTCTTTCCAAAAGGAATGTATTAATTTGCATTCCCACCAGCAGTGCAAAAGTGTTCCCTTTTCTCCACATCCATGCCAACATCTCTGGTCTTGGGATTTTGTGATATAGGCTAGTCTCACTGGAGTTAGATGATATCTCAAAGTAGTTTTGATTTGCATTTCTCTGATGATTAAAGATGATGAGCATTTTTTCATATATCTGAAGGCCATGCGCCTGTCTTCTTCAGAGAAGTTTCTCTTCAAGTCCCTTGCCCAGCCTGCAATGGGATCCCTTGTTCTTTTCTTGCTAATGCGTTTGAGTTCTCTGTGGATTCTGGTTATTAAATCTTTGTCGGAGACATAACCTGCAAATATCTTCTCCCATTCTGAGGGCTGTTTGCTAGCTTTACTTACTGTGTTCTTGGCTGTGCAGAAGCTTTTTAGTTTGATCAAGTCCCAATAGTGTATTTTTGAAGCAGCTTCAATTACCCGGGGGGTCCTTCTCATAAAAAACTCGCCCAACCCAATTTCTTCAAGGGTTTTCCCTACACTCTTCGGTAGCCTTTATATATACCAACAATAGTCAAGTTGAAAAAACAATTAAGGACTCTATCCCATTCACAGTAGTGCCAAAGAAGATGAAATACTTGGGATTTTATCTAACAAAGGACGTGAAAGATCTATATAAAGAGAACTATGAAACTCTAAGAAAAGAGATAGATGAGAATGTTAACAAATGGAAAAATATACCATGCTCATGGTTGGGAAGAATCAACATTGTTAAAATGTCCATACTACCCAAAGCAATATATAATTTCAATGTAATCCCCATTAAAGCTCCACTGTCATACTTTAAAGATCTTGAAAAAATAATTCTTCGTTTTATATGGAATCAGAAAAAACCTCGAATAGCCAAGACATTACTCAAAAATAAAAACAAAGCAGGAGGAATCACGCTACCAGACCTCAGACTATACTACAAATCGATAGTGATCAAAACAGCATGGTACTGGCATAAAAACAGAGAAGTAGATGTCTGGAACAGAATAGAGAACCAAGAGATGAATCCAGCTACTTACCGTTATTTAATCTTTGACAAGCCAAATTAAAAACATTCAGTGGGGAAAAGATTCCCTATTTAACAAATGGTGCTGGGTGAACTGGCTGGCAACCTGTAAAAGACTGAAACTGGACCCACACCTCTCACCATTAACCAAGATAGACTCTCACTGGATTAAAGATTTAAACTCAGTTTTGTTTTTTCAAAAGAGTGTCAAGAGAATAAAAAGACAAGCTACACAATGTGGGGAAGTATTTGAATACAATTTATTTGAAAGAACCTTTTTTTTTATCAGATTGTCTTTTCTTTTTTTTTTTTAATTAAATCATAGCTATGTACATTAATACAATCATGGGGTGCTATAAACTGGTTTTATATACCATTTGACATATTTTCATCACACTGGTTAACACAGCCTTCCTGGCATTTTCTTAGTTATTGTGTTAAGACATTTATATTCTACACTTAGCAAGTTTCACATGTAGCCTTGTAAGATGCACTGTAGGTGTGGTCCCGCCAATTACCCTCCCTCCACCCATCCTCCCTCTCCCCTTCCCTCCCTTTCCCCTTTCCCCATATTCTTAGGCTATAATTGGGTTATAGCTTTCATATGAAAGCTATGAAAGCTATACTCCGTAGGGCTGAGTACATTGGATACTTTTTTTTCCATTCTTGAGATACTTTGCTAAGAAGAATATGTTCCAGCTCCATCCATGTAAACATGAAAAAGGTAAAGTCTCCATCCTTATTTGAAAGAATCTTATAGGTAAAATATATAAATAACTCTCAAAACCCAATAATAACAAAAGAGACAATCCATTTAAAATGGACAAATTTGAATGGTCAGTCATCAAGAAAAAGATAAATGGCAAATAATGAATATAAAAAGATTTTTGATGTCACTAGTTATAAAGTAAATGCAAATTAAAACCATAATGAAAGATCACTATGTCTATTAAAATGGGTAAAATTAAAGACAAAATCTGTGATCCCTTATGAAGTGTTGGGAAGGATGTGAAACAACTGGAATTCATATAAATTGTATGTAAAACAAAACAAAACTTGGGAGTTTGGTTTTATAAAGTTGAACATACATTTTTATTTGGTCCACCCATTCCACTCTAGGTATTTCCTCCAAAGAAATGATAGCTTATGTCCGGATATAGATATGTACACAAATGTTCATATCAGCTTTATTTGCAGTAGCTAAAACTGAAAGCAACCCAATCTTCCATCAACAGGTGAATGGATTATCAAATTGTGATATATCAATTTAATGGAAGAGTCATTAGGCATAAAAAACAGTGAACTATTGATACATGATATAACAAAGGTGAACCCAGTATTATTATGCTAAAGAAATCAAACCAAAAAGAATGTATTCTGTGTCAACTCCTGTGTATAAAATTCCATTAAGTGAAAACTTATCAATATTGGTAGAATGAAGATCAGTTGCTTATGGATCAAGGAGAAGGCAATAAAGCAGAGGGCCAGAGGCAGAGATTATAAAGAGGCATTAGGGAATGTTTGGGGGTGATGGATATGTTATTTATCTTAATTGCAGTGATGGTTTTATGGGTTTACACATATTGAAACTTATCAAAATCTTACCTTCAGTAAGAGCATTGTATGTCAATTGTGTCAATAAAGCTGTTAAAATAAAAACCAAGTGTCTGAGATTATATCAAATAACAGTCTTTTTCTCCATATGCCTTAATTTGAACATGATCATTGCAGTTATAAATTATATTTTAAATTATTAGCTAAGAAGAGTAAAATCTGCAAGGTAATATATATCACTTGTATTTAAAAAGGGGGATGGAAGCATACGCCTACCCTTAAGAAACATCTAAAAGGACAAATTGATTTACATTTAAGATTTTAATGTGCATTTCTAAGAATCAATGACTGTTTATTCACAGAGAAATAATTTAATGTGGAAAAAATTCACTATCTGGACAACACAAGCTTTGATGGTAATCAGGTGAGTTGGAGTTTTACTGAGGAGGCTTTCAGGAGTGAATTTCCCTCTTTCAGTAGACTTTTTTTTTACCTTTAGACTTTCAAGTCTCAACTAAGCATAGCGCACAAAGAAAGTAACTTACTTTAGCATTTTAGTGGGAATTCAACAAACACTTTGAATAAACATTGAAGTGTCTTTTCCTGCACCTCAGTACAAGTTTCTTACGCATGCTCCTGCCAGTCTTTATAGTAATATAAGGTGTAAGGGGCTGCCGGATAGCCATTGCTATCTTTAAAATGGATTTTGTTTTTCTTAACTGAGTCATGGTTTTATGCAAAAGAACAGTTTCATTGTCCTCCTTTAAAAGCTAACATCAGAATTTTAGAGTTATTTTGAATCTAATAAAAATAATAATATTTATTAAATGATTTTTATGTACCAACCATCTTTCAATTGGACTTCATATTCTTTTTGCCCTGATTGTTAGAAATTGTTACATCAATATAGGTTTATGTTTGTCTTTATGCACAGTGTTTTCATTTTATTTTCTTTCAAACTTCAAGGACAAATGCATTCTTCATCCATAGAGAGAAAGAATTACTGTTACATGGAAATTTATTGTGATATAATAATGAATTCTTATACCCCAGTGGGATGAACTCAAACTCATAATCACCCCATACCAGAATCAGAATGCTAAATATGTAGTTTGTTTATTCTTACATGTCAACATGTGCCAGATTATTCTCCACAAAGTATGTAAAATTCATTTGCATAAGAAGCATCAGTTTCAGAATAAACAGAGTTTCAAAACACATTAGGGTTAACACAGCGAAGAATTTGGTACTCAGTCGAGATGAACAGTATTGAAATGCCTGTTAAATGCCTCTTTACTTAGGAATCACTATGCACATGCTATTTGGATGCTTTTTAGCATAGAAAATCTATTTCTATGGTTCAAACATAATGCAACAAGAGAGACAACATGCTCTACTCTGAACTTAAGAAAACATATGGGCATGATGCCTGGTTTTGATGATCCATTCAACCTGGAATTTAGCCTAGACATGATTCACTAAATCTTAGATGGAAAAGAAATAAAACAAATCTCATACTCCACAGACTTGTGTTAAGTTTTGCTTTCGAAACAGATGGCAAAGTACAAAAGCTGGCTGGAAATTGATTGAATTTGAAAAATCAGATGTGGAAAAATCAAGTAATTCCACCTGTGGAATAGATTGTTTTGGGTTCCAGGATGATTCTTCACAACATATCCTCCAGAGTATTTTGTTCTACGTAATTAAGAGCAACAGACGATTATTATTATTTCCTTATCTTTTTCCTTGGGGAATCTTTATTTCGTATTCTAAAGGTCTCTACTCTCAAAAGTATTTCTGGAAACAAAGAATAAAGCATATATTTTACTGTCTCTTAACTTCATGCCTTGAACTCTATTTGGAAATTTTTCTCACCCCTTAGTGGTCATGGCTCACCACATTGGTAGACAGCTATCATGTCTGTCAACCTTAAGCACTGCCTAGACAATCTGCACGTTATCTATTAGTATACACGCACACGCACACGTATACATACGTACACACATACTCACACACACAGTATTGGTTCTGAGAGGGATTTATAAACAAAATTTATTTGAGTAGTCTTTTTCTCCCTTCAAGGGTGAATTCTTTTTAGCTTTCACCCTTAGACTTTGTATTCTGTGACTGTCTCCCTCTTCTCAGACCCTGTTTTCTGGGCATCTTCCAATTCAATTTGAGGAAAACATGTAGATTTTAAGATGGGAGAGATTCAGTTGGAAGCCAAAAGATATAATTTAAAAAATGTCAAAACCAATTCAAAAAATAAATTAAAGGAATAAAATAAAGAATGTATCTGGATGCCAGCTTAAAATCAGAAAGTATTTCAGCTCATGAGTGGCCAGAATCATATTAGAACCATTTTCATTTTTTTCCTCCAACATGTGGAATAATATACATTGCTAGACCAATATCCACAATCCTCATGTTGACGTTGTATCTGTCGAGAGTGGAAGAACCTGATGGCAGACCCTTGAAAGGACACATTTACATGGGGAATTACAATGTAGTGCTATCAATGCTCTTTGGTCACTATTGGCCCTGACAAATTCTCCTGAAGAAGTGATGATGAAGAAGAGATCTAAAGAAAAGGCCTTCAAAATGGAAATTCAAAACCCTGTAGCATGCATAAAGTATTCCCCTGGGAGAGCACCAGAATAGTACTAGAACATGCTTGATAATTATTTAATAAGATGTAGACACATGTGTGCAAGCTAAATTGGTTTCTGTGTCAGATCTGAGCCACCTTAAGAACTTGAGATTCCTCAAAGAAAGACTTCCAAGCTGAGAGACTGACAATGATATGTTCACTTTTCGTTTGCTCTTAGCCTTTTGTTGTTGTTGTTGTTTTGAGACAGAATCTCATTTTGTCACCCTCAGTAGAGTGCTGTGGCATCACAGCTCATAGCAACCTCCAGCTCTTGGGCTAGGGCAATCTCTTGCCTAAGCTTCCCCAGTACCTGGGACTACAGGTGCCCACCACAACGCCTGGCTATTTTTGTTGCAATTGCCACTGATGTTTTAGCTGGGGCAGGCCAGGTTTGAACCCATCACCCTTGGTATATGGTGCCGGCGCCCTACTCACTGAGCCACAGGCGCCGCCCAAGCTCTTAGCTAATTGAGTTAGATCATGATATATATTTTGCCCATATCATATCATGTAAGATTATATCATCAACTAAATCAGTCCTCACAAAATGAATGTGTTGCTTGGAAAAAAATGATTATGTGGAAATTACAAACTGGCAATGCAAGATGAGTGTGCAAGAAAATGGCAGAGCTAGTTCTTCTCTCCTGAGTTTGGACTCTTGCTAGGATACCTTATAAGGCACAGTGATTATGATCCACTTACAACCTGTGCTGAATTCCTTGAGAAACTAGCTGATGAACTCTAAGAACTCAGAACAAGAGGACTAAATTCTGTAATTTTTTCAAATATATTTAACTTTTTATGATACCCAAGGCAGTTTTCCCTCAGTCTTCACTAAGTATGAGGACATGTGATTAAAAAACCTCTCTTGAGACTTTCTGTTTATTAATAGAGTTCAAAATTCCACTGCAATTTTATAACTTTTACAACAATATAAAAAGGGCTGAAGCCAGATGTGGAGAGTAGTAAAATACAAACTAAAACACAATCTGCCCTCACTGTTCTTGAGTTTAGTAACTGCAAATTCAACCAACCACGGATCAAAAATATTTGCAAAAACTACAATAAAAAAACTACAAGTAAAAACAATACAGTACAATAATTCAACAGATAGCATTTACATCGTGTTAGGTATTGTAAACAAGTTTAGAGATGATTTAAACTACATGAGAGAGTTGGTGTAGGTTATATTCAAATACTATGCCATTTTATATAAAGAATCTATACATCCACAGATTTTGGTATCCACGGAGATCTTGGAAATGATGTGTCACAGGCAGCAAGAAACAACTGTACATTACTTTGCCAGTAAATATAGACATGGATAAAATATTTTTTAATATTCAACGAAATGGTACTACAAAAAGTGCTCATTGTGGGAGATCTGCCATGGAGTTGGGTGAAGGAACAGATGTTTCCAATATGCCTGAACTTACAATAGTTTCCAAATTCTGTTTTAGTAATGAAATACAGAATTATTTTCTGAACCCCTTGACTAAAAAGTTGTACTGTACTTATTTCTTTTTTAAAATTAAAACATTTTATAGACAAACTGTATCAGTATAAACTCATAGAACGGCAGCTTGCCTGATATTTTTGTAAATTTCTTATGAATGATTATGCAGCAAGGATATAGAGTTAGCATCAGGCTTAAAATATTTTCATTATAAGGCATCATAGAAAATCAGAAAGTTGAGGCCAGATGCACACACAATGCTATGGTGTGTCTCTGAATATATAAACGCAACAATAATGATAGCTGGCATTAACAAAGCACTGTTTCCTGTCAGCCTCTGTTCTTAATGACAACACATATTCACTCCTTTAGTCATTAGAAGTCCTCTCTACTGCTCTTTAACATTGTAATGGAAGTTTCAGCCATCGCAATTAGGCTGAAGAAAAGACGATCAACGGTATTCATATAGGGTTAGAAGAGATCAAACTTTCACTCTTAGCAGATGATATGATTGTATATCTGGAAAACATCAGGGATTCTACTACAAAACTCTTAGAAGTGATCAAGGGATACAGCAGTGTCTCAGGTTATAAAATCAACATTCATAAATTAGTAGCCTTTATATATACCAACAATAGTCCAGCTGAAAAAACAGTCAAGGACTCTATTCTGTTCACAGTAGTGCCAAAGAAGATGAAATATTTGGGAGTTTATCTAACAAAAGACGTGAAAGATCTCTATAAAGAGAACTATGAAGCTCTAAGCAAAGAAATAGCTGAAAATGTTAACAAATGGAAAAACATACCATGCTCATGGCTGAGAAGAATCAACATTGTTAAAATGTCCATACTACCCAAAGCAATATACAATTTTAATGCAATCCCTAGTAAGGCTCCACTGTCATACTTTAAACATCTTGAAAAAATAAAACTTCATTTTATATGGAATCAGAAAAAACTTTGAATAGCCAAGGCATTACTCAGAAATAAAAACAAAGCAGGAGGAATCATGCTACCAGACCTCAGACTATACTATAAATCGATAGTGATCAAAACAGCATGGTACTGGCACAAAAACAGAGAGGTAGATGCATGGAACAGAATAGAGAACAAAGAGATGAACCCAGCTACTTACCATTATTTAATCTTTGACAAGCCAATTAAAAACATTCAGTGGGGAAAAGATTCCCTATTTAACCAATAGTGCTGGGTGAACTGGCTGGCGACCTGTAGAAGACTGAAACTGGACCCACACCTTTCACTTTTAACTAAGATAGACTCTCACTGGATTAAAGATTTAAACTTAAGACATGAAAGTATAAAAATATTAGATGAAAGTGCAGGGAAAACTCTTGAAGAAATTGGCCTGGGCAAATATTTTATGAGGAGGACCCCCCGGGCAATTGAAGCAGCATCAAAAATACACTACTGGGACCTGATCAAACTAAAAAGCTTCTGTACAGCCAAGAACACAGTAAGTAAAGCAAGCAGACAGCCCTCAGAATGAAAGAAGATATCTGCAGGTTATGTCTCCAACAAAGGTTTAATAATCAGAATCCACAGAGAACTCAAACACATTAGCAAGGAAAGAACAGGCTGGGCAAGGGACTTGAAGAGAAATTTCTCTGAAGAAGATAGGCGCACGGCCTACAGACATTTGAAAAAATGCTCATCATCCTTAATCGTCATAGAAATGCACATCAAAACTACTTTGAGATATCATCTAACTCCAATAAGATTAGCCCATATCACAAAATCCCAAGAACAGAGATGTTGGTGTGGATGTGGAGAAAAGAAAACACTCTACACTGCGGGTGGGAATGCAAACCAATGTGTTCCTTTTGGAAAGATGTTTGGAGAATACTTAGAAATCTAAAAATAGACATGCCATTCAATCCTACGATTCCTCTACTAGGTATACACCCAGAAGACCAAAAATCACATCATAACAAAGATATTTGTACCAGAATGTTTATTGCAGCCCAATTTATAATTGCTAAGTCATGGAAAAAGCCCAAGTGCCCATCGATCCTCAAATGGGTTAATAAATTGTGGTATATGTACACCATGGAATATTATGCAGCCTTAAAGAAAGATGGAGACTTTACCTCTTTCCTGTTTACATGGATGGAGCTGGAACATATTCTTCTTAGTAAAGTATCTCAAGAATGGAAGAAAAAGTATCCAATGTACTCAGCCCTACTATGAAACTAATTTATGGCTTTCATATAAAAGCTATAACCCAATTATAACCTAAGAATATCAGGTAGGGGGAGAGGGAGGAGAGGGGAAGGGGGAGGATGGGCAGAGGGAGGGTGATTGGTGGGATCACACCTATGGTGCATCTTACAAGGGTACGTGTGAAACTTACTGGATGTAGAGTGTATATGTCTCAACACAATAACTGTGAAAATGTCAGGAAGGCTATGTTAACCAGTGTGATGAAAATATGTCAAATAGTATATAAAACCAGTGTATGCTGCCCCATGATTGTATGAATGTACACAGCTATGATTTAATAATAATTAAAGAAAAAGAAGTCTGTAGAGAGTGATCCAATTATCATGCTCATTTTTAAAATAAGGAGATTGAAGCACAGAAAAGTGCGAAAATCTCCCACAGACCACGCAGTTAGAAGGTGGTCTAACTCGGCCAATCTGGTCAGTCCCGCCTTGGCACCAACAACCAAACTCTACTGTCTTTCTGATCTATATACCTCTGTGAGGTGTCTTTTTTTCAGCTGTAGCAGCCCTTAATATCAAAAATCAAAGTAAACAGAAGCTAAAGGCAGACTTTTAAATCACTGCATTTTTAATCACATTTTCTCCCTAAAATATTTAAAACTATTTTTTAAGCAAAGAAAGGAGCTTCTTAATCATTAATAAGTACAACCAACACAGTATTTTTAATTTCATCTTTAGGATGTCCTTTAAATTTTCCATTTTTACACATTTTTTCATCACCCGTGCAGCACATTTGTGTCTGTCCACAATATGTGTGTATGTGCTTGTGTGTATGTGTATAACACTTGTATTAGGCTATCAGTACAAAATGTATACTGATGTGGGTAGAGTCAGAAACCTTTGGGGATTGGTGACCTGAAGAAAGAATTGGTATTAAATGAAAAGAACAATTGAAAAAACAGGCATGATAGTGGGAATAGTATTGCGAAGTCTCAGAAGGGATCAGTGGGAATGTGAGAAGGAGAGCATGGCTGAGGAAGCCCATGGAGAGGAAGGATGCAGTGGTGGAGATGGTGTAAGATGAGAGGGTAAAGAGTGTCATGGACAGCAGATGGAAGAAGAGTCTGGACCCAGGCCAGGGATAGAAAGAGGTCAGTGGGAGACGATGGACTCTGGAGTAGGAAGGTGGCATAGAAATGGAGCAAAGTTGTATAGGGATATTAATAAATACATATATGAACTGATGACATTTATCTATCTATCAATCATCTAAGAGAAAGTGGTAGGGATAGTGATGAAAGGCAAGGCAATGCAAAAGAAGAGGATGGATTTGGCATTTTGACAAAATAAGTTTGCAATTGTCTACTAAATCTAGGAAAAATAAAAACACGTACAAAAATCTTGTAACTTTAAATTCTGCTTGTACTCATAATTTCTGATACTTAATCAATAGTGAGTTGAGACACTGCAGCATTTTATTTCTCATTGTATGAAGTTCTTAGTAATTTAAAGAAAGTTATGATTTTTTTAATTGGATGAGGAAACAATCCTTTTGTAAACTGAGTAATTCAGCCTTCTAATTTACAGTATTTCAAGAGATGAGAATACCATGTAAAAGACTGTCCCTATAGCCATATAACCATATGAAAGACTGTCCCATTCAGAGACACAACTTAGTATATATACAAGCACTCATGATGTTCAAATTTCCCACCTGAGAGATGTTTTGTCTTTTCTTTTCTTTTCTTCTTCTTTTTTTTAGATGGAGTTTCACTCTGTTGCCTAGGCTAAAGTGCTATGGTGTCACAGCTCACAGCAACCTCAAACTCTTGGGCTCAAGTGATCCTCTTGCCTCAGCCTCCCAAGTAACTGGGATTACGATAACTCCTGGGTAGTTCCCCCGCCCCTCTATTTTTAGTAAAGACAGGGTCTCACTGTCTCACTGTTCAGCCTGTTCTCAAACTCCTGAGCTTAGGCAATCACCAGCCTCAGCCTCCCAGAGTGCTAGGATTACAGGCATGAGCCACCATTCCCAGCTGAGAGATTTTTGTTTGTTTGTTTGCTTTTTAAAACATCTTTTTGCTAGACTGCTGCTCAAAAGTGAAGGAAAAGCTCCCTTTCTTTTAAGGGGGAGAAAGGGCACTGTGTGGTGGGTGTGGGTTCAAGGTCACCACAGAATGCTGTGTTCTGCTGCTTGTCATAGAATGTTGATCTGTGGCTCTGAAGCTCCAGAACCTTGAGGCTGGAGGCGGTGCTGGAGAAATATTCCTGAGTATTAAGAGGTTTTCCCCTTTATCAGTGTCATATTGTGAACATTCTGGAAGCTTTTCTTATAAACACCTATATAACTTTAAATCTCTGGAGAGAGATTGAGACCAAGAGTCAATAGAAAGTCTTTAGGGAAGGAAGGAAGGAAGGAAGGAAGGAAGGAAGGAGGGAAGGAGGGAAGGAGGGAAGGAGGGAAGGAGGGAAGGAGGGAGGGAGGGAGGGAGGGAGGGAGGGAGGGAGGGAGGAAGGAAGGAAGGAAGGAAGGAAGGAAGGAAGGAAGGAAGGAAGGAAGGAAGGAAGGAAGGAAAGAAGGAGAGAGAAAGGAAGGAAGGAAGGAAGGAAAGAAGGAAGGATAGATGGATAAGTATATAAATGAATAAGCCAGGAGTTTTATAAGCTTGGCAGTAGTGGGAGAAAGTAAAATTGAACTTTGCAGTACCAAGTATTTAATTAACTTGAGGTTTAAAATGATTCTGTGAATTTTGTGAAGACTGTGTACTTTAACTGAAAAGGTTTTCTCAAACTTATTCCTATATTCAATATGAACTTCAGAAAAAAAACATCTTTTAATGATTATCCTGAAAAGGCAGAGTACATTGAGATATTCTAGGGAAGCAGAGGGTTCAGGATCCATTAGCTCAAATCTATCAGATTCTTTTAACTTGAAGTGTTAATACAAAACGCATTAGAATTAATCACTCCTTCCCCAGGTCTCACAGACCTGGGTGTTAAAAGCCCTTAAATCACCTATGTTCCTCTAATGGGACAATATGGGACTAGGGCACAAGAGTGTGAGGAGTGAAAAGTGTAACGATGGTCATTATTATGTCCTATGAATCATAGCAACATAATAGCAGGCAGCTAATTAGGACAAGGTTTTTTCTCAGGTAGGTATTGGAAATACTGAAGTGCCACTGTCCTTTTCACTTTTTTTTTTTTTATTTTATGTCTATGGATTTTCATGCTAAACTTAAATTAAGGACCTGACCAGGTGAAAATGGACCGAGTTATTATCTTGAAATAAAACTTTGGTTCATCCCACAACTGTGTCTTACTAAATTCAAGGGTTTTTTTCCTCCCACCTAGATCATTCATTAGTGAGTCATGAATGGAAACTTTTCTTAGCGTGATACATTTTTTTCATGTCTGGATTGGATGATTAGATACATTTTACTAAGGTCAAGAATAAGGCCCCCTTTTGGGTCAGAAAAAGTACAAGTAACTTTTGCATTATAGGGCGGCGCCTGTGGCTCAGTGAGTAGGGCGCCGGCCCCATATGCCGAGGGTGGCGGGTTCAAACCCAGCCCCGGCCAAACTGCAACAAAAAAATAGCTGGGCGTTGTGGCGGGCGCCTGTAGTCCCAGCTACTCGGGAGGCTGAGGCAAGAGAATCGCGTAAGCCCAGGAGTTAGAGGTTGCTGTGAGCCGTGTGACGCCACGGCACTCTACCCGAGGGCGGTACAGTGAGACTCTGTCTCTACAAAAAAAAAAAAAAAAAAAAAAAATTCATTATAGTTACTCTTTGTTCTTGGCATTCAAACATCATTCAAACAAGAACAGGATTTACTGCGTTTGAATCATTGCAGAATTTTAGAACCGAACAGCACACATTAGAGATGAAAAACAGGTGAAAATGTGCAACTTACATCCTTTATAGTCTCCTGGAGAAACGCCGGTCATTGTTAATAAGGTCTCGAGTTTCTTTTTGTTCTGTTTTTTTTTTTTTTTTTCTAATTGTTTATTAAATCACAACTGTGTACATTAATGCATTTATGGGGTACAATGTGCTGATTTGATATACGATATGGAATGCTTACATCTAACCGATTAACATAACTGTCTCCTTGCTCACTTATTTGTTGTGGCAAAAACATTCATACTCTATTCTTAATAGTTTAGAAATGTATCATTGCATGATGCACATTAGGCTGGATCCCCCCAAGTTTCTTTTTGATTGAGCTTCCAACTCCTTTATACAGAAACTACCAATAACTGAGAGCTAGCAGATGAATTAATACTCATCTTTCATTTCCTTATTTCCAATGGGAGGATAATAATCTAGAGCTTGTGTGTGGAAGAGAAAGAGTTATGAATGTTCAGAAACACTCATTGGAGGTACTTGTAACACAGCAAGGCCATATGTGTTGTGTGGTTCTGGGCCTAGGGAGCAATTTGACAGATCTGCCAACCCAGTAGTTCCACTGATGTGACTGCTTTTCTCTTTTCATTCATTTTAATCTTGAAGAGGAAAGACTGATGAAGAAACTTGTTGTGGTGCCATCTGGGAAGTCTTTTGAGAAAAGAGATTCTAGTTAGGGATTGATTACTAGTGGTAGTATTTGGAGGATGTAAGTTTCTTTATATATTCTAGATACTTTAATTTACTTATTCATTTAAATCATTGATGTTTTTTCCTTCTAAAACTTGCCATGTAATATTAAAATATTGCTTAAGAAGATTAAAGGTTATGAATGATTAAAAAAGTAAAAATAAAATCATTGCCAAATTATGTTAGCAATTATTAAAAATTATTTGTTAAAAAATACAATGTGACAACAGGAATAGTTTGGAAGGATTAGCTTGTAAGATTACTATAAAGGACAATAAAATGGTAATCTTCTAGATAGAAGGAGTAGAGCTTTCCCAAAATGTGAATAAAATATTACACTCATAATTTGTAGAAATTCCTAAAGATTTAGAAACAAATCTAGTCAAAGCCTCAATATTTTTGGTAAGAGCCATCATGAATCTCCTGCAAACCCCCTAGGTATCTACACGCTAGTCTCTCATAGGCTTCTATCATCATGATTATGGAAGACAAAAAAAGGAAATTTCCCCCTTTTTTATTATTTTTGTTTCAGTCATGATTTAAGTTCCCTTGACTATTTCTCTGACTCCCATGATATCTTTGATTATGATTTCAGCCAGGTGTTACCTATACACAAATACTTTACACAAATATTTCCACTGAGTTTGCAACATATAAATTATTTATTATCCCAGATACTAAAACATCTTAGAGATGGGTAAGAATGAATAAAAATTTTACATGATACATTATTTAATCTATTACTGCTTCACTAATTACTCCAAAACATATTGGCTTAAAACAACAAGCATTTATTATACTATGGCAAAATTTCTGTAGTTCAAGTATCTTGGCACATATTAGTGAACGTCCTGTGGTTTGGGGTTTCTCACAAGGTGTTGTCTGGGCTGCGGTCTCCTCATGTCTCAACTAGGGTTGTTCTGCTTCCAAGGTAACTCAAGTGACTATTCGCACACCTCAGGTCCTCACTGGATATTGGCCCGTGCCTTGCCATGTGGGTCTCTCCATAAGCCAGCTCCCAACATAGCAGTTGGCTTCACTCAGAGATAGGCAGCAAGGGATTGGTAGAGCAAGCCAGGTAGAAGCAATAGAATGCTCAAAAGATAATTTCAGAAGTGTCATAATATCACTTTTGCTATATTCTATCCACTAGAAGGAAGTCACTAGGTCCTGTCTACACTAGGAAGAAAAGCATTACAGAAGGACAGTAATGAATCAGTGAGAAATACTTTAGAAGTTGACTATAGTAGAGTATATGAAATATATTACATTTATGATAGTAATTTATTCACTTAGATTATTTATTTATTTTTTATTTTTAGAAACAAGGTATTGTTCATCATCTAGGCTAGAGGGCAGTTGTGTGATCATTGCTCACTTTAGTTTCGAACTGATGGGCTCCAGATAACCTCCTGCCTCAACCTGCCAAGTACCTAATACTTAGGTCTGTGCCACCACACTCAGCTAATTAAAAAAAAATTGTGTATACAGAGTCTATCTTTGATACCCAGGCTGGTCTGAAACTCCTGGCCTTCAGCAATCCCCCTGCCTTGCCCTCCCAAAGTATGGGGATTCCAGACATGACCACCACACCAGGTCTATATTTTTTATTCTAATAAATTATTTTCAACATTATCAGAAAATCAATTGTCCTTTAATTATTTTCTTTATTGCCAATTAGAGCCTTTGGGAAGTGGATTATCTAATTCAACAATTAATTTTGTATATAGGGAGACATTTTTACTAAGTATACTTAGAACAAAAACTCACCACAATTTTTCTGAGAATAATATTAAATGAAGTTATATTTGTAGAGAAAAAAATCAAGTTTATTAATTTTGGGTATTTTATTCAAAATAAAATATAGAAAGTTTATGATTTTGGTGTTTTAAAGTAGATTCACTAAAATAATGTGAGATTTTTGTCATCTAACTCCATCTCACAGCATCTTACTATCCATTTTCCCTTTTTGTTTATTCCATTGCTGGAACAGCGATCTCCTGCATTTTCTCTTCTTAAGCAACTTCTCAATTTAGAATAAAATTGCTCAAAAATAAAAGTTCCTTATATGACTGCCTAAGGAACTGGATAACCATAGTCATTCTCAAGGAAAAGACAATGATGAATACATCTTGGGTAGTCAACAATTCTCTATTTTTGCAGATAGATTATTCTTAAAAAGAGAATTTAGTATAATGCAATAGAGCAAGTATTTACACTCCATTGAAAAGAGAGACCTGCTTCATTAGCAATTATTTACTATGAACATCTAAAACATGTCTGGAATTGTGTTAGGTCTGCCTGGATGTTCCCTGTCTCCTTGTTGGCAGTGATAAGGTTGCTATCGCCTTCCTGGTATGTGGAGCAGATGGGAAATGCCTCCATGAGGAGTATTTATGTTCTGCTTTAAGGCAGATTGAGGAAGGGCAGAGAGATTACCCTGTGTGTGCTCCTTCATAACTGCCTTCAGCTCAAAATAATTCTAATGCTAGGTGGCATATTTTGGTATGGTATACTCTGAACATCTTCAACATTAAGAATTTTTTGTTATAGAGTTTTGGGGCCCTTACCCCAGTTCTCAGCTTACATCTCCTTTTTAATTTGCAAAGGTAGTTTTAATCATATAACTCAATTTGAACAATATTATAATAGAATTTGTCTCAAAAGTTACTAAGGGAGCAAGTTGAATAAAATATATAGAAGTAAACTAATATTTAAATTTATTTATTTATTGTATATATATGAACACCCAATAAATTTTATATATATTTATAGTTTGTTTGTTTGTTTGTTTTGCAGTTTTGGGCCGGGGCTGGGTTTGAACCCACCACCTGGCACCCTACTCCAGTATATGGGGCTGGCACTCTACTCCTTTGAGCCACAGGCACTGCCCCAAGAAATGATATTTTTTATTTTATTTTTTATTAGATCATAACTGTGTACATTACCGCATTTATAGAGTACAATGTGCTGATTTTGTATACAATTTAGAAAGCTTACATCAATCTGGTTAACGTAGTTTTCACCTCACTTATTTAATGTTATCAATAGTAGTTTGTCTTATACTCAGACACATTCCATTTCATAACTTCAAGTAATTTCCTCTTAAAATGTATTTGATGAACAGTTCTCCTTCATCTCAGAAGATACATTAATGGCCAGGCATATTTTGGCTGTGAAATTTGAATTTAGCTTGGATACCTGTTTTGTCTTCTTATAGTGGAAAATTACTAACATATTTCTAGTTATCAGTCAATTTACATTTTCTATATAATTTCCTCATTAGTTGTCAAATTACTAGAAGCTATATTTGGAAAACAATTCCTCCAAACTACTAACATTTTCTCTTTTTCTTTTTCTAGTCCTAGTTTTTAATTATACAGAATTCTTTTCTCAACTTTGTCATTATTTATTTGAAACATATCTTTTAGAAGAAAGTAAAGGCTCAGGTCTATTTAAATCTAGATGTGTTTCTCATCTCTAATATGAATTTAATTTTATAAAAACAGAATATAATTATTATTCGTACCTACCTAATGTTCTGTCTTTTGGAAACTTAGTCCACATGATCACCATAAATCTGGAAAGCTATCTGACAACTGGATGTTAAATTTAATATTTGATTTTGATATGAAACAAGGTAAATCCAAAGACCATTCAAAAGATTACAAGAAAGTCAAGCCCATTCTTCAAGATTTTTATCAATATTTAATTTAGGACTAAGCTTACCAGATGTAGCAACATTTCTAGCAAAATGAAGCTAGAGAAAAAAAATCTTCTGTTTTATTAATTTTTTGGGGGGGTTTATTATTTTTATTTTAAAGTAAATAAAATGCTATTTAACATGTTTCTCAGTTTTAATTTTCATTACAGCAAATATTGACATTAAATCATTTGTAAAATAATTTAAAAGGGTAAAAAGATCCTGAGACTAAAAAGCTTGCAAACCACTCTGCTGGAGCATTTTTTAACAAGTCAGCTGAGGGGTATTAATTTTTAAAAGTCCGAGGTCTTCAATATTTTGACAAAAGCAGGATTAAAGAAATAATCATTGAAAATACAATACGTTTTTATACAAGTAAGCAGTTTCTTGCATCTGAAATTGCCATGACTCATATCAGCATATCTATAACAAGGTCTTGATTATTTAAAATGTAACCAAGTAACAGGAGGACCTGGACCACCAGGACCGATCTCACCATGCTGGGATAAGTCATTTTTGGTTAGGTTTCAGATGCTTGGCTCATTGAGGAATCTCAATGGCCCCTCTCAATGTTTGGCCCCTCGAGGAAATGTTGGGGTGTTTACCACCTGGATAATGAGGAGAGGGAGACTGCAAGCAGATCACCCTGTTTCGAGATCCTGGTGAGGCCCAATGCCCTCTTCTCTGAATCCTAAGACCAGAAGAAAGCCACAGGGCTAAACTGTCTCAGAAATGCTTTTGTGTGCTTTTATATAACCTCATAAATTTCCAAATGTGTTGTGCTCAAACCAAACAGAATATATTTCTAATTTACAATTGCTGCTCTGTGAGTTGGTGGCCAGTTTTCTGTGCAATAAAATGGTACATCAAGATTTGTAGGCAGTTCTCATTGTGAACACAGTGCACTGGGACAGGCATAAATGATACCATTAAAGATTCATTCCACAACCCTCACTAGAGTTTTATACAGCTACATGGTATTACTTTTAATACAGATTTAGAATATATTTTTTCTTTCTTTTCAGTTTATGGCTTAAATATTTGTGATTTGTTTGGTTTAGCACCTGTTTCTGCGTTAATCTTTCAAGATGGAATACCTCCCATTAAGGTTTCTTCTCAGCCATTTCTCCAGACCCTCATTAAGAGAAATGCTTGTGAGATTTCCTTGAAAGTAAGTGCAGCTCATCTCCTCTGCTCATGACCTTTGCAGAGATGAAGCCCAAACCCCAGGCTAAGCTGACTTTCCTCTCAAACCATTCCTGGAGTAAGGGGATTCATTTAATTTTCTCAGTCCAAGGACTTTGAGATAAAAAGTCATGCGTTAAAAAGAAAGAGACAGAGAAAGAGTCAAAAATTCATAATATTAAGAAATTTCTTTGTGTTGAAAATAAGGGACTGCATTCAAGACATATGCAATTTGCCTAGTTCTTTATGTACTATGTATTAAATATGACAGAAAACTGGATTTGCTCTCCTATATCTTTGCCATGTCAGAACTGAGGATCACCTGAATAGATCTAGTGCTATACACTTTAGGGTCTTTCAAAGTTTCTGTTTCTTTAAATGTAAATATTATTTCACCTGTATAAAATACTTACTAGCGTCTCTCTTGCTTTTATCTTTCAAATTGGTATTGATTTTTAAATCCCTGTTCCCCATAATTATTTGATTAATCCATTCATTCAACTAATTATGTAAATATCTATGTCAAACGCCTTTGAAAGCTAGGCATCTTCAGCCGGGAAAACTAACTTGCACAAAATACTATTTACACAAAAGTCTACAACTTTTAGGATTTATGGATTTGTGCAGACCGTTTAGCAATTTCTTGAATTTGGAACACCTGGTACATTTCTTCTTTCTCTTCAGCATGTGAACTCTGTTGTGACTCACTCCTAGGCAAAACTAACAAACAAACAAAATCACAAACGTACCTGTAAACTGGGATGTTTTAGACTCACAGTTAAAACGTGCATTTCTCTTTGCACATCCATTTGCCTTAGACTAGGCTCTGGCCCCCCACCCCCATCCACAGTCAATTCACTGTCTCTAGTTTCCCACCTGTCATCCGTCTTCACTGTCTTCTGGTTTCTGTTCTACTCAAATTGCTCTTGATCAGATCACTATAACTTCTTAGTTTTGACAGTAATGGGCAGTTTTAAAATCGTTATCTGACTTTTTCTCTCTTTCACATTGGACTTTTCCATAGAAACAAAGAAAAGAAAAAAATAAATACTTTCTAGGTCATTTCAACTGCTCCTTCTTGATTTTCTTTACGTCTCTTGATCATCCTGACACAGTCTTTCCTGGCACCTCATCAAAACTTTTTGCCGCCTGTATTTCCTGGGTGAATGCACATAGTCTTTTGGCCTGTTACATCTCTATTCCTAACCAAGACTGCTGTGGTACAAATCTGCAAAGTCTAAAAATTACTGTGCATTTTCTCTCGTCAGTCTCACAGACAACATCAAAATCAAAATTTCTCTGAAAAAGTTTTTTCCCTATGTATTCTGTATCTCCATGAGAGACATGTCTGTAACTTCAATTATCCAATACAAAATCTTGGTGTCATCCTCTGCTCCTCTCCCCTCTTCCAGCGCATCTATTTGGTGACCAGGTCTCATAAACTCAAATACTTTTATATCGTTTTACATATCCTCCTATTCATTTCAGATATTTGTGAAGTAGAGCTGATTGGATTGGGTAAAGAAATGAAAATGAAGGTTTCTCTCAATTAAATATATATATATCAGTATATATAATACATAAATATAATTATATGTGCATATACATAAAATTTGTTATAACTATGTATTTGTATATATAATACATATATATATAATTATATTTACACACACACACATATATATACACAGATAATAGAATTGTAGTAGAATTTCTCTTGCAGCAAAAGTCAATTTTTGCTTTTAATGTTTTCCAATTGATTGGATGAAGCCCAGCCACATTATGGAGTACAATTTACTTAAAGTAAGCTGGTTGTAGATGCTAACTGCATCTGCTATATATGTCACAGCAACACCTAGATTAATATTTAATTAAATAACTAGGTACTATGACCTGGCAAAGTTGACACATAAAACTAATCTTTATGAGTGAGAACAGTTGTCTAGCTTCCAGAAAAGATTTTTGCTGCCTGGAATTGATGTATATTAGCATAGTATCATTTCCTGTGGATTCTTATTAGTCGTTCTGAGTGGAAATGGGAGAGGGATAAGACTGGTTCAATTCCTATAAATGGTCTACCATCTTTGGCTTTCCTTTTTATTATAATCCCATAAAGAAAAGCAATCTGGTTAATAAATTCACATAAAGTTACTTGTGCCTGTATGAGGTACTCTCTTAAGAGTGTTTAAAAAGTGAGAGACTAGCACAAAACAAGGAGGAATCTGGATGTAAGAAAAGAACACTTTAATAGTAGGTTGTTCAGCTTACATCACAGCATATGGCTGTCTACTCTGCCCGCATACACAGCTGAGCTGGTAGGGCACACTCATCTTCCCTCCAGACCCAGCGAAGTTCATAGGATTAGCCCAGTGGCTTCACGGGAGGGAAGGCAGCCCAAACAATTATAATTCATAATGACATGGTCATGGAAACCCAGAGGTAAATAGATAGTGGGTCATCAGTATGCTACAAGTAAAGAAGAAACAAGGTGAAAGCAAAAATCTAAAAAATAAATGCACAGCTTGAAGGTTGTGGTGATGATTGCATTCAGCCCCATCATGATTTTTTTTTTTTTTTTTTTTTTGTCAATTTGTTTCTTTTTCCCTTCAGGCAGTTGAATTGTCTGCTTTTTCCTTGAAGCTGCTAAGGCTTGAGAAAGAAAACAACAGAGGCATTTTAATTAACTTAGACGCAGTGTTTGCTGGAAGAGTAGTCACTCTGAAATAACGTGCTCTCGTCTGCTCTGGCAGTAGCAGTTTCAAAGGGTCTACTAGAAGAATAAGGGAGGCTTATGTTTAAACTAAAAGTAACACGACAGTTACAAGCTCTGCATTCATGCTGTGTTCAAAAGCTTCCTCTATTTCAATTTCCCTTCCTTTCAGAGTAAGTAGGGAGGAAGAGAATAAATAATATCTTGTAGAAAGTTTCCTCCTGTGGGATTCCATCTTTCCGCAATGAGCTCCTGCACATTTCCTACTCGAAGGACATAAATGCAGACCTCCAGGGGAATTTTAAAGAAAAAGATCACCAGAAAGGTGACACTTCTAGAAATAGTACCATGGTGTTCTCTCATTAGCTTTGGCTGGTGCAGAGCTGCTTGTCTTGAAGAATTCCTCTTAAAACGTTGCACTTCTAAACATGGCATCATAAAAGGAAGTGGAAACTCCTTGCTCAAAAACAATTCATATTCTCTTGCTATCTGACCAGCATTAAGAGTCAAGTACCAGAAAGCATAGATCCTAATTTACTTTACTTACCCAGTACTTTCACTTGCTCTTTCCTACTCACTGTGATATTTGTGACAGAGCCTCTGAGAGTATCCTCAATGACTTTGTCTCCCGGTATAAACACCAGAGGGTAATTCCCTTACCTTGTCTGTGGACTGGATCTTATGGTTCCTTTTCAGTGAAAAGAATGTGGCAAACGTGATGGGATGTTGCTTCCAAGAATGGTTCACCAAAAGGCTTTGTTTTCCATCTTGAGTATCCTTTCTCCCTTTTTCATTGGTTTAATTTTAGGAAAACCAGTTGCCATGTTCTGAGCTGTCTGATGGAGTGGTTTTTGCAGCAGAAAACTTATGTCTCTAGCCAGCAGTCAGCAGAATCCTGTGGCCAGTCAATAACCTCACTAATGAGGTCAAAACTCTCCCGGAGATTGTGAGATGACTGTAGCCCGGCTGTGTGAGACATCCTGATGAAAGGACCTATCTAAGCAGTACATGGGCTGGTAACCAGCAAAACTTTAAGCTAGTAAATATTTGTTGTTCTAAGCTGCCAAATATTGACATTTTTTTTTATTCAGCAATGATATAACTAATATATTATTTTTCTATTATATTTAATATATTTTCTTTCTTTTCTACTGTACTTAATATATATTATTATATAAGTAAATAATATATATTATTTTTCTACTATATTCAATATATTTTTCTACTATACTTAATATATTTTCTTACCTGGCATGAAAAGTAAGAGAGAATGAGCAGATATCCAGATAATCTAATCAGTTTAAATAAACCAGATGCCCTGTCTACAACTCCTCAGTTTCACTGTTGTCATTGAGTAGGTTAACTTAGTGATAGCCAAATTTCTTGCTTTGCTTCCTTCTATACTCGGTAAAAAGGCTGCACAGTCCAAGAAACAGGACTCTATTCCCCATGCCCCCCATTGGTTATCTATTTAGAAAGTTGTCAATAACACTGGCAAAGATTATTTAAAAGGATACTTTAAAAGATGTTAATGTCACCAATGTTTTGCAATAAAACATATTTGAATATTAAAGCACACAGTAGAAAAGTTTCAAAATTAAAGAGTTCTAGTAGCAGAGTTTGCAGGAGAGTCATTTGTGTAAGTAAGTGTTAATTGGCAAAAGCCTAAGATAAAACACATAATCGTGCCAGAGAGCATAAAGAAGAAGAATTAGACTATTAGACATTATTATGGTCATGGTTTCATAAGTGATGGAATCCAGTAATGAAGTTAACAATATTTACATAGAGCAGTTAATAACAACAGTGAATGCTTTTGAATATTTATTACATCCTAATCACTGCCACAGTTAATCTTTATAATAAACTTTTGAGATAGGCACTATTATCATCTTCATTTTACAGATGAGGAAATGGAGGTTAGGAAAGGGGAAGAGACTTGCATAAAATCAGGCAGTGAATGGCAGATCAAGGACTGGAACCTATTTTTCTTGCTGCTTTAGGGTACACTAAAGGTAGAGTGGAAATAGATTGAATTCAGTGGTAACTGGAATCTTCTGTAATTGTTAACGGGTAGGTCTGTGATCCTCCCTTTATTTCCACATTTCTCCATTCCTAACCTCACTTAGGTGAGATGAGTCCATCAAATGAGATTTCTGTTGGCCAATAATAGCTTTACATCTGACAAAGGGCTCATCTAATTTCCTTCTGAATAGAAGTTAAAAGAAACTGATTATGTGTTCTGAGACCAGAGAGGATATGGCATGTGTAATTACATCTATTTTTTAAGACAAAATTTAAAACTGAAATTATTCTTTTACATAAAATTATATGTCCTTTTTAAAAACTAGCAAATTTATCCAACCAGGTATGTCAATTCAGAGAAAACTAACTCCCTTCTTTCTCAGGGAGAAAGAAAATTCTCTGAATTTTCTCAACCTAGTGACAAGAACATTTTGCTCAACGCTTAAAACTTCATTAGTAGAGGCACCAAGTATTTTGTTGGAAAATACCTAGATTTAAAGCAAAATATATGAATTTGATTTCTGGCTCTTCCAGGATGCTCTTATATACCATTAGGTAAGTGGCTTTGATTCTGTTTTATAAACAAGAGATTATGCTTGAAGAGAATACCCATTGTGAAACTTAAATAAAACGAAGAAAATAGAAGTCCTTTGTAAACTCTCTTATACTATAAATATGAAATTATAACTTTATGAATATGATTAAAATCCCTCTAAAATGCCTGAAATTTCTTTTTTAAAGCTTTTTATATCAGAACATAGGAGCAAAGATTTTGTTGCCCTGGTCCACATATCTCTTTGAACCTAAGAGCAAATAAATAAAGAAAACATCTTTTAATATTGAAAATTTTTTAAACCATGTATGTCACATTTTTAACCATGTATAACACATCTTAAAAAAAATACCCAAAAGGAGTTTATCTACACTGACTTTAAAAATATTACTGGGTAAAATGATAGAATATTCAGTGGGATGAACTTTGGTGGTTCTTTAGTCCTGTGGTTCTTTCTCATTCATCGGTACTTTTCACTTCCCAGAAATATTTGGCAATGTGGAGTCATGTTTGACAGCCACAGCTTGAAAGATAGATGCCACTGGAATCCAGTGGTAAGGATCAAGGATAATGCTAAACATTCAAGAGTACACAGGACAGCAAGCCCACAACAAAGAATTAACAAGTCTACATGTCAGGGTGCTGCTGTTGATAAATTCTATATTAGATGACACTTGGTAACATTGAGTCTTTCAGATTGAACTACTATAGGGTCCTAACTATTGAGGGGCTATAATGGTTCTTGATCCTTTGGTCCTTTCTCCCTTCTCCATCTAACTTAAGGGTCTTATCTTCATCATCCAAAAATACTATTTCATCCTTTTATGTCTAATATCAAAATTTGTGTGGAACCCAAAAGACACCATGGACTGCAAAAGCATTTATGTGCTACTGACACCAACTTTAAATCTTTAACTTTTCTGCTGATGACAATGCTATCTCAAAGATTTCAAGGAGCCTAAGAGTAGACTCCCAAGTAAAATCAACCTAGGTGTGGTAGAGGTAGTGCTGCCCTACAGGGAAGGTATTTTGAGAAATTTTCTACTACTTATGTCACCCCTGGTTGAAATGTATGCTATCCAATTTCCTCCCAACTTCCCTCCACTTATTTTTACTCTCAAGACTTACCACTGTACATGCTCTTGTTCTATTATAAAGATCAGTTTAATGTTATAGCAATGTCGTACATTTTGTTTGTAATTTTTAGACTGGTTATTTGTTTAAAGTTACACTAACTAAGATCATAGAGATATTTTTTAACTGAGGACTACCAGGATATGTTTCAAACCTCAAAGTAGAAGCCTAGTGATCTGCAATTTCTTAACTCCAGTTTCTATTCATGTATCCTAAACTCTGAATGAACCTGATTCAAAGGATGCCATAGTTAGGTATGTGATACCAAAGAGATGGTAACTCATATACTGAATTAGAATGATACAGAGATGATTAGCATGGCCCTTGTGTAAAGGATGACATGCTAATATAATGTCAAAGAGAATAATTCAGTAAGGAGACATACAATTCTAAAATTTATACACCTAGTACAGGTACTCCCATATTTATAAAGAAAACCCTACTAGTTCTAAGGAAAGTGATTAACAGCATCATTATAATAGGTGAGGACTTCAACACTCCAAAACAGAACTGGACAGGTCCCCCAAGCAAATACTAAATAAAGAAACCCATGACTTAAGCTTCTAAAGAAAATGAGCCAAACAGATATTTATGAAAGATTCTATACTAAAACTGCTGAATATATATTCTTGTCATCAGCACACTGATTCTCCAACATTGATCACATCTTAGGCCACAAAACATGTCTCAAAAACTTTTTTAAAAAATTAGACATTATACCATGTATTTTCTCAGATCAAAGTGAAATAAAATTAGAAATCAACTCAACAGAAACACTCAACTTTACATAAAGTCATGGAAATTAATAGGTAATCTATTGCTGAATAATTATTAGGTCAAAGAAGAAATTATGATGGAAATCACAAGATTCTTTGAACTAAATGACAAAGGGGATACAAGTTATTGATATCTGTGGAACTCAGCAAAAACAGTCCTAAGACAATAACTCATACCTTAAAATGCTAATCAGAAAACCAGAAAGATTGCAAATCTACAGGCTTCTAGGTCATCTCAAGGAATAGAAAAGAAATAGCAAATCAGTCCAAACCCAGAAGACAAAAAGAAATAACTAAGGTCAGAGCAGAATTAAATGAAATGGATAACAAAAGAATTATAGAAAAGATTAATGAAGCAAAAAGTTGGTTCTTTGAAATGATAAACAAAATCAACAGGCCTCCGTCTAGATTAACTAAAAACAGAAAAGAAAGGCCCAAGTTAGTTCAATCTGATGTGAAAAAGGAGATATTACAAATGATGCCACAGAAAAACAGAAAAGAAACTTGTATCTGAGGAATGCAAGTCCCCTTTATTTGTTAGGCCCAGAGAGACATCACACTGCAACAGAAGTCATGTCTGACTCTACAGTAAGCAAAATAATTACCTCTTACAGCCACTTGCTATGGGGGCTCTAGACTACACCAAGTAGTCATAAAATGCCACATGCTGGATACCATAACTCATATCCTATATTTTAACCATGTATAGCCAATCACTAACCAATGTTGATACCGTTACCCAGTGAGAATTCCTGTCACACAACTTTGTATCAGCCGACTTCTCATATCTTTATGCCTTTAAAAACCTGCTTGCCTTGGGGCCAAATGGACACTCCCCAAGGCAACTTGGAAGTTTTCACCCTTGGCCAACACAAACTCTTTATATTAATTTTGCTTCAGTCCCTTTCTTTAGGTCAATAGGAAGAATACACAGCATGTTCTGTTTCCCTCCTGCAAGCTTCATTAATATATGCAAAGAAATCTGGAGAAAAATTATTCTGTAGTCTGATTCCAAGACTCCTGAGACATTTTCACTTACACCACCACTTTGTGTGAAAAGTGAGCAAAGCTGGAAAATCATTGATTTTAAAGGGACACTTAAGTATTTATTAGGGAGCAAATAATAGATTATTTAATCTCAGGAAGTTAAGTAGTTTATTATTTGTCTAATTATAAACAGGGGCTCTCATCGCCATATGGAAAATCCACATGTCTGACTCAATTTCCAAATCCCTCCCACACTTTACAGAATGTTCTAAAGAGGACAATTAGTGATTATTTCCCTAATTATGTTCTTTAAGTTGCCATTCAAAGCATTCATTCACCCACTTGACCGGTTATATGATAGTTCACTGAATGTCAAAGAGATCCAAGGAAGAGGCATTATTATTTTTTAAAGAGAATACTTTAGTCAATGTAAATGAGAAAGAGATATTTCAGCAACTGTATCTACTCCTGAAATTTACATTTAAAGGGTGCACTGTGTAATCAAAATGCTAACAAGAAGTCAACATCATTCTTCTAGGGAAAAAATGACTTTTTAAAATTTGTTTGCTGAAGCTGAACAGCTTTCAAAGAAGGTGAAAAGGTAGCCAATAAGTTCAGTGTCTCGCTGAGAGACTCAGCAAATACCGAATATCTCTATCCTAACAAATCTTAATGAAAAGCTAAATCTACCTGTGAACAGAGGGAATTGATTGAGAATAAATTTACTTCATAAAGACTAAAATCAAGTGGTCATGCCATACTGTTTTGTCAAATTTGGAAAAGCTTTCTCATTAAAAAGAAGAGAACTCTGATGTACTTTATCTTCCCAGTGGCATGGGGATCCTGGAAAGATTTTGTTACCAGCAGCATGACCTGATGTCAACATCTGGAGAAGAGGCAGGAGTAATTGAGACTTGGAGCCAAACATGTCTCACCTTTCCCACAAAGCTGGTGGTGTAAGTGAAAATGGTCCCAGGAGTCTTCCCTTACTACATTGCCCCCAAAGAATTAATTATAGTGTCTGATTTAAGGATGTCTTTGGAAAGGAAAAGTGCATCCTTTCAGACCTGTATGGCCTCAGAAGCATGTTAGCACTTAAAATGGCAAGTGGAGAGTTTTAGACTACTCCATTTTAGAAAAATGAGTGTACTGGCTTACAAAACATTATAAACAAATAATTTAGCATCTTTTCTAAGCTAAAGAGTAAATTTTTGATCCACAAGTTCATATTAGGTCAACTGAAGTTCAGAGGCTTGTTTATACTTAAAGGTTCAAAATAATTATGAAACCAATCCCTCTGTATTTAAGTTTTATAAATACCATTATTACTTTAAGTTCAGGATAAATTTGTTTTTAATGGGCCCACACTTAATTTTAATAACTATCCAGGTATTAGTGTAGCCAGAATCTCTCTCTCTCTGCCAGGTCCTTGGTTTCAGAGATTCAAAAAAAATAAATCTACAGACCATGTGAGTAAGTGAAAAGACAGATTTTATTGACAAATAAGGAAGGGTAAGTCAGAGCCTTCAGCAAGCCAAAGGGGAGTTCCTGAGCAGGTAGCCCATCTGGGCCTTTTATCTAGTGTTTTATATACAGCTTTTGCTACCCTGCAGGCAGGGGGGTTGGGGAGATGGAATGTCTCAGCCATTTGGCACCATGGACTTGAGGACACAAAGTAATTTTAAAACTGCCCATACATAGGAACATAGTCTCTGTTTAGGGTGTGCGCCTTGCTCTGGATGTAATAGCTTAGATAGCACCAGGCAGACTAGATTTTCTGAGCCTGTTTTGAGCCCAGGAAATATAGTCTATGTCCAAGATGGTTTGTGGCCTATTTGGGCCTAGGAAATGGGTCCCCGTCTACCCCTGAGTGGGGTGAACCCTGTATCATTGGGATTTTTTTTTTACGTGTGTCACATATAAAATGTCTAATTGTATAAACTTAAAAGCCACCAGATGAAAATTAAATAAACAAAACTGAAAACCAGATTGGGGTTATTAATACTTTAACATACATGGGACTTTGAACCTGCCCTTACAAATAATGGGGTGCAAAGCAAGAACTGTGGTAAGGGCCTAGCTAAAAATAAGGATATTAACTAGCCACTATCACCTCAGTGCTACTCTATAGTCATATTCTTGATGGTCATAAAGATGTTTAAGTGAAACCTAAGGCTACTTTCTGAGATAACTTCTTGTTCTGCATTCCAATGGATTGGCTGAACCATCCAGGAAATGGCCCATACCAAGGGACTGATAGTTCTGCCCTGAAACCAGCCAACTGGCGAACCTTAATGGCCTAATCCTCGGCCCACCAAACTGTCTTTAAAAACCCTGTCTCCCAAATTCTTAGAGGGGTGGATTTGAGAAATTCTTCCTGTCTCACTGCTTGGTGCTATGTGGAATAAACTCTTTCTCTGCTGGAAACCCTACTGTCTTTGGGTATTGCCTTCTTCTTGACCAACAGGCAGTGAACCTGGTTTGGCAGCCAGAACATGAGATTCACAAGGGATTAGCTAACAACTGTATAAACATCTCCACTCAGTTTAAGAGCAAACTGAGAAATGAGAAGTAAATAAGGATGAAACAACACATTTACTGAGGCCTGGTTTGAGAACAGGCCTCTAAGTCAGTTAGTAAAGTGGGTTTTCTAATACTAATCCCCAGAATTCTGCACATTCACGCCTCATACTCTTAGATGGCTGATTAAAGGCTTAGAGATGGAGATAGGGTTGTTCCATAACAGGTGAAAGCTTACCCTAAAGTGAACATGCCTAAGTAGTTGTCTTTCCAAATTTACCAATCAAAAAAGTGAAGCTACTTCCCTGGGAGCAGGATCAGTAAACGTGCCTAGAGAAGTCTGGTATGTGCTTAGAGAAATCTTCCCAAATCAAAGAGAATGCCCTTTACAGTTTGTTTTCGAGTTATCATTTATATGCCAATATATTTAAGTTTGGAATCTTCACCGAAATTCCAACAAGTTTTTTCCCTTACATAAAAGAAGATTACATTTAGGGAGTTAAAATATAAAATTAATAAATATCATATCAGTGTAGAAAAACGCAAAATTGCCTTAAGGAAACTTAATTATAACCTGAGTTGAATATTTCAATATGAGTGAAGACATAATATGTATATGAATAGAAGGATCAGCTAAAGAAAAGAGAGAAAGCGAGAAGGAGGTGGGGGCTCTCTCTCTCCTTTGTGGGGCTCATTAAAGTGCTGTCATGAGAGAGGATCCTTCCATCAGTGGACACGGAA
This sequence comes from Nycticebus coucang, assembly GCF_027406575.1. Lineage (NCBI taxonomy): Eukaryota > Metazoa > Chordata > Mammalia > Primates > Lorisidae > Nycticebus > Nycticebus coucang. The sequence continues at coordinate 57,648,000 of NC_069794.1, read as the reverse complement.
ACTCAGGTCCCACTCATTGCTCTTGATCTCTTGCTTGTTGAACCAACTTTGTCCACCAACTTTGATTGCCACCTATGTAGATTTGCTCAAGGAGATAATGTCTTGTTCATGAAGCTTGAAGTTTGTTGAGTACTTACAAAAATAATTTTTCAATGGCATCTGGTTTTCTCTATGGCATTTTTTATGACGTCAATCAGAGAATGTGATGATCATATTCACAGCAGTAATCTGATCCATGTGATATTTATATTTTGTTTGGAAATTTGTAAATTGTCACTCTAGTTTTGCAGATCAGTTCTAGTAAGCCTTGGTGAAGTGAATTGACATGCACAGTTAGTATGTTGACCAAATAAACTTCTGTGCCTGCAAAGTTGAGGGAGAAGTAGTAGCAAAGTAGGTCATGTGATTGGAGCAAACATTAACCTATGAAAAAATGAGATGTAAAAGATCAGATTTTACAAGGATTGTGGAAATATAGCTGCATAATTACATGGGCACAATTCCATATAATTTACTAAAACTTCTAAAACATTCACCAAATGTTGTTTCACAAATTAGAGGAAGATAAGGAAGCATGATCTGGTTATGGAGATTGGAGGAACATAAGGACATTGATTAAAAAAATCAAAGATCTAGAGATCACTCCTAGGTATCTCAGAATTACTGAGAAAGCTAAATAGACATGATATGCATATCTCTATATTAATGGATGTGTGATTGAAAAATAGTTTTGTATTGAGTTTCATTTAATAAAACATTCTGAATTTATTACAGAATGATTTTTTTTGGTTGGGAATATTTATTAACAGAAAAGTAGACATGACAATAAGAAGACATTACCATTGAAAGATGATATGGGACTATAGAATATAAGATATGATAAGAAAGAAAAAGTGAAGCAAGATTAGAAAAATAGAAATGTGTAGTTTTGATAGCATCTCGTTGTATGCATGTAAAGTGATTTTAATGAATAATATTGTCTGAGATTTATTGAATTTGTATTTATGTTAGGTGCCATAATATAATAATTGTTTTATGCCATATATCTTATTTAATCTTCAGACTCTTATGAGGTAAATGTTATCATCAACTCTATTTTACAGACAAGGGAGTGAAGGCTTAGGAGGGGTGACATTAGACTAAGTAATGTTACTAATAAATGGAGCTGTTATTTGGACCTGAGCCTTTAACTCAAGAGCTCAGGAGCTTAGCTTTACATTTTCTTAGAAGAAATAGTAATAAAGTATATAGAGACATATACCAGTGTTTGTGCTTTACGGAGCAATGAATCAAATCCATTTTTTATGCAAGGAAGTTAACTTAGAAAACAGACTGATAACTGGATTTTGAGCAATACTTTGAAAGATGAAACTATGCAATTTAGTAGATAAAAGAAAATAGTATTTTCTTTGTTTTGTAAAGTACAGGCAATTTATCAGAGCCTTTTCAAGGAAAAGCAAAATTTAGGGAATAAATTGTACCAGATAATTTTGAATCTGTGTCTGTCCTTTAAACATATATATAGAAGGTCACTAAGGCAATATAAAGGAAGAAACACGCAAAAATTTATGATGCATTCTTACAGTCTATAGTGCTTCATAGTTTCAAGGCATTTTAATGTATGTATTTATACATTAAATATATATATTATATATTATATGTAATATATATATTCTAAGTAGATTCTGCTGAAGTAGATAACTTGGATGCATCTTTCCTATTCAGTTATCATAACATTGATGGTGAGAGAGATTAAATGACTTGTGTAAGATCATGTAGCCCCTACGAGACAGACCTGGGGTATTGCTCAGAGATCAATTCCCATGTGAAGTGGTGAATTACTGAGGAATTACTTTACATGGTTCCACAATTTGCTGCAGGAAAAAGAGTTGGACATAGATGTAAAATCACTCAGGAAATATAATCATGTTTGAGAGTATAAAATAGAAAACATAGATAATTGAGATGACTTAGAGAAAAGCCCATTGCATCCTATGACCTATACTCAGATATTAGATTCTTCTCATGGTAACTACTCACTTTGTTTCCATATATTTTCTGAAGATAAGGTGCTTTCTCAAGATCGTTCTTACCCATTGGCTTATGGGGACTATCTATAGGGTATGTTGGGAATACGTGCACTCTGCATTTCTAGGGAGACCTTTACAATACAGTGCTCTAGCACTGTGTCTGCACAGTATTGTCTGCTAGAACCCCAACTCCACCAGTCTTCTAGGCAAGTTCCATAAGCTGCCTAAGCCTCACTTTCTTCATAAGTAACACAGTATATCATATTAACACCAATTTTCTGTGAGTATTACAAAACACAATGTATGTGAAGTGCTTGGTCCTATAACTAGTATAAAAAGTGTTCAAAAGGCAGCCCCTGTGGCTCAAAGGAGTAGGGCACCAGCCCCATATGCTGGAAATGGCGGGTTCAAACCCAGCTCTGGCCAAAGACTGCAAAAAAAAAAAAAAGAAGTGTTCAATAAAAAAAGTGTTCTATTATTTCTTTTACTAGAACATGAGCATGGCACATGAGTTTCAGAGTTTCAGAGCCCTAAGAGCTATAGGATATATACAAAGTCTTACCTACTGTAATACTTCCATATAGGTAACCCAAAGGACACCAAACAACATTCCCAAGACTAACCTCCTTTTCTTTCCCTCTGAACTTGTATTTGTCCTCCATTCCCTAATTAAATAAATGGCACCACAATTCACCTGATTGTCTAAAAGTTTGTAGCAGGTAATCCTTCACTTCCTTCTCTAGCAGTGTTTGATTATCTATAGATCTACCTCCAAAATATTGATGGAAGACCAACTCTTTTCTCCATGTTCTCGTCTAGGTTGATGTGCTCACCATTTCTTACTTAAAATGTAGCAATTTCTACATCTGATCAAATTGCTTCAAGTCTTATTTTCCACCTGTTTTCCACACTATGTTCAAAGTGATTTTTCTAATACAGAATTGACATTGTTATTCTCTTCCTCCTAAATAGCCTTCCATAGCCTGCTGGATGAAATTTGTGTTTCATAGTTCAGCATACAAAAGATTTCCTGATCTGGCCTCCTTTTGTCTAACTTTATCTCTTTTCATGGCCTGTCTCTCACACTGTATCATGCTTGTTCATGATTCTCCCACTTAGTTCATACCATCCATTTCCATAGCTCATCTTTGTATCTCTGGCTGATTCTTTCTGATCCCCCAGGACTAGCTCAAGCATCCATTCCTGGAAGGCTCTATCTAGCTGTTCTCAGTATACCCTCTGCTTCTCTAGAACTGATCACGACATGTTGCCTACATTAGGCCTCCACCAAGAGAGTGTGCGAGACTTTGGAGCAAGGGCTTATTGCATTTTGGATTCACAAATTAATCCCTGGCAACTGGTAAATTCTCAATAATGTGTTTGGTAAATGTAGTAGTTGTCATGACTCTTCAATCAAGTTGTTGCTACTTCTGGGTGGTTAGATTAATGCCCTGGTTATAAGAGAAATAAGTGTCCACTAACATTTTAAAATAGACTTATTGAGGTATATTTAACATATAATTAACATATAGAAAAGTATACCATTTCAAAAGTTTTGACAGCTATCAAACAATCACCCCCAATCAAAATAAGGAATTTATTCATCACTCTAAAGTTTCCTTCTAACCCTAGATGATCCATTCATCTTACCTCTAAACCCATCCCACTTCCTGACAATCGCTGGCCTGATTGAGGTCACTATAGATTGGTTTTCATGTTCTAGAATTTTACATAAATGGACTCATACAACATATGTGCTTTTTTGTCCTTTTCTCCCAGTGATCATAACGATTTTGCCCTTCATTTATATTTGTTCTGTGTGTCATTGCTCTGTCATTTTTATTGTTCAGTTGTATTCCATAGTATGCAATACACATATATACCACCATTTGCTTATCCTTTTAACCATTAAAGGATATTTGAGTTATTTCCAGTTTTTGGCTCTTACACAAAAAGTAGTTTTGAACAATTGTATATAATTCTTTATATGAACATATACTTTTATTTCTCTGTGTTAAATACTTAGAAATGGAATGAATGGACCATATAATAGTGTGTTTAACATTTTAAGAAATTATCAAATGGCTTTCCAAAGTAGATATGCCATTTAACATTTAACATAAAAGCAATATATGAGAGTTTCAAGTTTCTACACTAACATGTTAAAACTTGGCATGGTCAGTCTTTTCAATCTTAGACATTCAAATAGGTTAAGTGGAAGTAGCTTATTAAGGCAATAATTTCCATTTCTCTAATGATTAATGATGTTTCACATGTTTTCAATGTGCTAATTTGCCATTAAATATTTTTTTGGCCAAGTAGTTGTTTAAATATTTTGCCCATTAAAAAAATTGTTTGTTTTCTTATTATCAAATATTGAAAATTCTTTATGTATTCTAAATTTAAATCTTTTATCAAAAATGTAATTTGAATTTATTTTCTCCCAGATTCATTCTCCCAACATAGTCTATAAGAGAAGTTCTTAATTTTAATGAAGTTCAATTTATCAATTTTTTTTATGAATTATGCTTTTGTGTTTTTCTAGATAAACCTAAGAAATCTTTGACTAATCAGTCACAAAGGAATTATCCTAGGCGTATCTTCTTCTGAAGGTTTGATAGATTTAGGTTTTACCTTTGGATTTTACCTATAATGTATTTTTTACCTATAATGTATTTTTTGTTGATTTTGGGATATTGGACAAAATATGAACCAAAGTTTATATTTTTAATATGTATATTTAATTTTACCAACACAATTTGTTAAAAATATTATCTTTTCTTCATTTTGTGGTTTTTCTATCTTTGCTGAAAATCAATAGCAATTTTTTAATGCTTAGCTTTTCATTCCTGGAATAACCCCCACTCAATTATGATGTGATATCCTTTTACATTTTAAAAGTCTGTTTGCTAAAATATTGGCTGAGTTTTTTGGTATGTGTTCATGAAGGATGTTAACCTGTAACTTTCTTTATGAGAGATTTTTTGTTAGCCATACATTGTGTTTACTAGATATAAGGCTATTTAGATCGTCAGTTGCTTCTTGATTGAGCTTTGTTTTCTATCTATTTTAATAATTTTATCACATTTGTCTACAATCCTAAAATTTACAGGCATAAAATTGTTCATGTATTCCCCAGTTTTCCTTTCAGTATCCATGCAATCAGTGGTCACATAACCTCTCTTATTCCTAATATTGGTAATGTGTGTGCTCTCTCACTCTTTTCAGTGAATAGCATAGCAGATTCTTCTCAATTATATTGATCTTTTGAGAAAATCAACCTTTGGTTTCATTGATTTTATTTGTAATTTTTATTTTTTTATTTCATTGATTTCTTCTCTAATTTTTCATCTTTTCTTCTGCTTAGTTTAGATTTACTTGGTGTCCCTTTATCTGGCTTTTTAAAATGGAAAATGAGGTTTTTAAATTGAGATCTGTCTTTCTGGCTAATAGTTAATCTGTCTTGTAGTTATTGGTTTGATGTTGTGACTAAACATTTCTGAGAACTTTTCCCAATTCCCCATGAAGTATAAAGTGTTATACACTGCTTGTGAGAACAGGCACTATTTTCATCTCTGTCTAATAACTAATAATCGTTTCCTCTAATCTTTTTGTGTGGTTTTTCCTAGCTCTGTGAAATGTCTTTACATGCATGGCCCAATCAGTAATCAGCAGTATACTCCAAAGAAAAGACCAGAACCTTTTAGGAATTCTCTGTGTAGCTCTCTGCCTCCGGTATTCATCCTGTGAATTCTAGCTCAGCTGCACACTCCCACCAACATTTCCTCAACTCTGGGGCTAGCCCTGTTCTGTGTGGTTTTCCCTTCTCTGGATCACGGCCTGAAATCTCTTTAGTTAGTAATCTGGAGAAATTATAGGACTCACTTCATTTGTTTTTCTTCTCTCAGGAATCACTTCCTTTATCATCTGATGATCAATATATTGAGAACTGTTGCTTTTCATATTATATTGTTTTTGTTTTTACTTACTTTTTATTTATTTGTTTATTTATTTTATATTTTTGCTTACTTTTTATTTGCTTGCTAGAAGAAGTTCTCCAACTAACTTAAGCATCACTTTTTTTTTTTTTGTAAGAACATCTAACATGAGATTTATCCCATTAGTAAGTTTTTAAGTGTATAGTACAGTATTGTAAACTTTAAGTACAATGTGCAGCCAATCTCTAGAACTCATCCATCTTGTATAACTAAAACTTCACAGCCATTGAAAAACAATTTCCCATTTCCCTTTGCCTGACAAACACACAGTGCCTGGCAACCAACATTCTACTTTCTGCTTTTATAAGTTTAATTATTTTTGATACCTCCTAAGTGGAATTATGCAGTATTGGCCTTCTATAATTTTTAGCAATATTCATATTTTTAAAATTCAGTGCTAGTAGAACTCCACCTTATTTATTATAAGCATAATGTAAAATCCACTAACACAGGAAGAAGAAAACTGGAAAAAAAACATGTAAGATAACTTTCTAGATGTAATCACTTCAAATATTACTTTAGCGCAATCTATTTTAAATATGCATAAAATTATTTTTTATAAATAAAAATTAGGTAATCCCACTCATATCACAGCAGAACTCACTTTATTATTTGATATCTGTAGTATTTTTACATGATGGAATAATTTCCCTCTGTGTGATTTTTACTGGTTCCATACTCCTCCATTTTATGGATGTGCCAAAAAATTATGTTCCACAATTGTGTAAAATTGTGTTATAACTCATTGAACCAATCACTTATTGCCTAGCATTTATGTTGTATTCAATTTCTCACTTTTACAAATAGAGCTGAGATCTTTCTAGTCGATAAATCAGTTTTGCTACTTACTATAATTTCCTCAAAAAAAATTCCTAGAGGTAAAATCACTTGTTCAAAGATATATACATTTTTAAATCTTTGACTGTTTATGGCAAAATGTCATGTGAATAACATACAAGCAGAATACTAAACTGCCTTTTCCCCTACTCCCCTAGCTATCCTAGCTACTGTTTTTTTTAAACAACATTTTTCAAATGGTACCTTGTTTTTGTGTTAGTGAAATTCTTCCTCTGTTCCCAACTATGGCATGCTTTCAATTCTTTTTAGAATATCTTCATAGCAGAGTTCACAAAAATTCAATAAGACACTTTGACTTGGCACTGTTAGTTTTCTTCACTCCTTAACAAATTTTAGGACCAAAGTATCATGGCTTGGCAATTGCCTCTCTTCATCTCACTCAATCCCTTCCACATTCCATTTTGACTGAGGTTCTTCTTTTCCCTCAAGTCTTTCTTTTTTCCTAATTCACATATTGGGTTGTACACCTCAATCTTCTATTTTTTTTTCATATCATGCTATATATTTTTAGTGGTGAAACAAAATATATTTCTATCTTATAGATCACTCACTAACCTACCTATTCAGGACTTCCAATAATTGATTGAGAAATTCAAATGCAATTCAGAACATTAAACGAAACAAATATTATACCAAAGGAAAGAAGATAGTACCATTGCAGGCATTCTATTTTGGGGCTCGTATATCCTGGAATGGGCTCCAAGACATTAGGCCTGTGTGAAGCATTTGACAGATATGATAGTACAAATAGAAAATTAAAGACTATATATATATGTAAAGTATATGTCTATCACATATGTAATATATTTGTATATCATATTATATATACATATGATATATAATACATATGCATGTCATATATAAAATATATATTATATATGATATAAACTATATACAGGGTGGCCATAAAGTTCATTTGTAATTCACACTATTTAAATTGCACATGAACTTTATAGCCACCCTGTATATCAAAGATAATATATATCATATCTCAACCTACAAATAAGGCATTAATAGTAACCAAAGAAAAATATAAATACAGCCTCAGAATGTGGATAGCATCTTGTTCAAACTCTTCTTATATATGTGGATCAAAATATATTATAGAAATTAAGCTTTTTCTTAGATCCATTACTGCTATGTTGCATCACCTTTCTTCTTTCCTCCTGTATTGAACGCTGTTGTTGGCAACTATGATAAACAAGATAGACTTCTTGATGTCTCTCCAGAGCTTATTCTTCCCTGGTGTTAATACTTACTCTTTAGTAAAAATTGCTTTCTAAGTGGCTTCTTCTCCTGCTTCTTTTATTTTGGTATCATTGAACAACCCATCTTCAAAAAGTCCTGTCTTTCATATCAAGACCCTAATTCTACTGAGAATTATGGGCTCAGATGGAGAACAGAATAGGAAGCACATATAGTTTATCCCTTAGAAGTTCTTGGATACAAAATAGATGCCATCGACTTTTATCATACAATGCCAATATAAGGAATAAGTAGATTGCTTAGATCAAACCACAAGGAAAGAAAAATAATCATTTTAGGCTTAACTATTTAATCATTATTCTTTTGTCTGATTCCATTTTTTTCCATAAACTATACCTATACAATTTTTTTCATTTCACTTAGAATGTTTCCCCCCAAAAAAGGTGAAGACACAATCTTCTGAAATACAGGGTGTCTTAAAAGTAGCCCCAAAGTCATCATTCATAGGGAAAATGGGAAATTGTAGCCAAATATATCTTTATTTACAAAATATGCATTACAAAATTTTACTAAGAGTTGGAAAACAAATAGACAATATTTTATAAATATTTAAAAAAATTATAATGAATATTTTGTAAATAAAGATGCATTTAGCTATAATATCCCATTTTCCCCATGTTGGCAACTTTAGGGACAACCTGTATTACTGTTAATGTCTTATTTTGAGCATGATCATGTATATGTGTGTATATATCCCTCTGATAAAATTTTATTCATTAGAACTTTTCCCCCTGAAAAATTAGAGTCTATGATCAAAGAGACTTAGTCCATTTTTTATCTTCTACTGCTGAGCCCATTGCCCCTTTTCTCCACATCTGGGCAAATTGATAAGAAATCCTCATGTTCCCTTTTTGGAAGCTAGTATGAAGTTCACATCATGTGTGTGGGGACCCTCATCAGACAACTCATTAACCACAATAAAAGTCAAACTAATCTCCTTTTCCTGTTCTCTCAAAACATGTTTTACCCATCTTCAGAAACTCACCCTGCTCTTCCCCAGAAAGCCTTTTTATGTTTCATGCCTTCTTGATGTCCATGTGGTATAGTCTCAACCTCAGAACCAAATTTGGGGTGCAGAGAACTCCATTCCTATTCAACAGGTGTCGACAGCAATTGAAGTTCCGAAAGCAATGCATTTCTTCCTCTGTGTTCATGTCATATTTCACGGCAGTGTCACTAATCACTTTTATCCTACCAGTTTTAGGGAAAAAGGAGAATTGAAATTTGGGAAAGAATTAATAGCTAAACAAAATGAAAAGTACTTATTCAAGTTTCATATAAATTTATTTATTTATTTTTTGTTTTGTTTTTGTTTTTTTTTATTTTTTTTTATTAAATCATAGCTGTGTACATTGATATGATCATGGGGCATCATTCACTAGCTTTACAGACCATTTACCAAGTTTCATATATACCCTTGTAAGATGCACCCCATATAAATTTATAGTTCAATTTTTATTTAAAATATCATGACTAAAAAAGTGGTAATTAGATATTGTTGACATTGGGAAACTACAATCAAAATTGCAATTTCTTTCTTTTCTTATCTTTTTTTTTTTTTTTTGCAGTTTTTGGCTGGGGCTGGGTTTGAACCCACCACTTCTGGTATATAGGGCCAGCGCCCTACCCCTTCAAGCCACAGGCGCCACCCTAAAATTGCAATTTCTTAATTTTGTAATAGATATAATGAGTAAGATTTGTTATGCACTCGTGGTCTAGAGACTAGACAAGTCCTTGGCTCATTTAATACTCAAAACAACTCTATGAGATCAACTATCATTTTTCCTTATTTCATAGCTAGATACGAGACTGAGAGGGTCTGCCCAAGACTGCAGATATTGCATGTAATAAAGTTTGGATTTAAAACCCAGGCAACATAATTTTAGTCTGTACTTCCAATTACCAAGCCTTACAACAGATTTATAGCCTCTACTACTGGCGATGAGAGAGTTGCTTTTCTAAGAAGTCCCTTGTTTCTTTATTCAGTGAAAAAATAAAGAGTGTTGGTAATCTCTAGATTCTGATTCACAACAGTAATGTTATTGTACAGTGGAAAAATTAACAATAAAGTGGTTGGCTTTTACTTTTAATAGTTCTAAGAGGAAAGCTATAAAACCTAAATGTCTCCAAGAAAATTTAGGGTTTGTGTCTAGTTTTATATGATGAGTAATGACCTTTCTTTTCTTATTGTCAAAGCTATAGTGATTAAAAATGCATTATCACTTATTGTAATAAAAGGTAAATCAATTCAAAAAAGAATTCTACTTTTATGGGTTTTTTTTTGTTTATTTGTTTTTTTTGCCTATTTGAGAACTGTTAGTAGGAAGTTCCATATTTAGGTATAAACACAAGTGGCCTATATACACAAATAATGCTTCCCAGGAAATTAATCAAATTATCACAATTTACTTTATGAAAACTAGTTCTATATGAGAAGTGACTGTAGAGAATAGGTTTATTTATTTTTTCTAGAGGAGTTGCCATTAAACACTTATTTCCAAACATTATAAGACTGCATTTACCTACTATTAATAATGGAGTGTTTTATAGTCACTTTCCATTTAATAAAATATAGTTACATGGGAAAGCAGTGATTATATATGCACGTGTGTGTTGAGCGAGCTAATTATAAACTATGCACATTTCCCACCAAAGTCAATTTTGTGAAAGTTTTTTCTATACAAATATTTAGAAGATTTTTGTAAATGCAAAATTGTAGGTTTTTTCCATCAACGGCAATAAGAATTTATGGTTAATGAAACTGCAAGGTAGTACAAAAGATATGAGAACTAGTTTTATAAGTTTGAAAAAGAATTATATAAGGGTTAACAAAGAGGCCTGTAAAATTAAGGATAGGTCAGCCCTAGCCAGTCTACTTAGCATTTCTATAGTACAAAATTTAGAGAATGCTAAATGAAATAAAGGCTGCATCACTAAAATGAACGAAAGGAAAATACATTTTTTACACAGGAGATTCTGTAATTAACCTATGGGACTCTGTGTGATTATAAATTACAGCAGTAAATTATTGAGAATGATTCAAAATAAGACACATGGAAAATAGTATCTGAGTAGTGCTTGAATTAAAAGAAAGGCGATATGCAGTTGAGACGACCAGCAGAGGTCAGGAATGAGATTTCTTGTCGTCCCTTTTTGTATATTATAATATTACACAATTAAGGCCCTAACTTTTTTTGAGGCTCAGGCTGTTATGGAGATGAAACACTGCACAGAAAGGGAATGTCAATTGTTTAATATATACATAAAAGAAACCATTATCTTTGAGAAAATTACCAACAGGAAAGTGTTTTTAATCCTGTAGGACAAAGCAGAAAATATTCTCTCTGTCTCAGAATTCTTTTTTTTTCCCCCCTAATGAGCTGCAAAGAAGAACATTTTAAAAATGAAGAAAGGACTACTCAATATCCAAGAGAAGTCCAGGATCAGTGGTGAATACATCTCTTCTCTAATGTCTTTCTGGATTTGTTGGCTATCATCTTGCTGGAAGACAGAGGAACTGTATATGTAATTAAAGACCTATATTTTAAATAAATGTGTCTTTCCCTGCCAAGAAAAGTTCTTTTTTTTTTTTTTTTTATTAAGGAATGATGAATAGAGGTTAGTTGATGGGTACAAACATACAGGCAGACAGAGGGATAAGTTCTAGTGCTCGGTAACATAGAAGGGTGGGTATAGGTAGAAAACATTTATTGTATATTTCAACATACCTAGAACAGAAGATTTGATATATTCTCAATACAAAGACATGATGAATCCTTGAAGTGATGACTATTCTAAACACTGTAATTTGATCATTACACATTATATACATGTATCAAAATATTACATATATCCCTTAAATATGTGCAATTATATGTCCTTAATTAATAAATACATAAATATAAAAAAGTGCTTATTTTTAAAATGAGAAATTATATTTCTGGATTTCCCTGTTTGTCTTGTAATTCCAATGTTGGAATTTAATTCATTTAAAAAAATGTTTTTTTAGTTTTGCTTTGTTTGTGGAGAACTTCCTATGTATCAGATTTTGTGCTACATGGCGAGGGCACAGCAGTGATCAAGAATGAAGCTCTAGCAGAGGCAAGACAGAACTCGTTATGATTTGGAAATTAAAAAAGCTAAGTTCTCTAAGGAGGGTAGATAGCCTGAGCTCACAGGTTCAAGACCAGCCTGAGTCAGAGCGAGATCTCATCTCTAAAAATAGCAGGGCATTGTGATGGGTGCCTGTAGTCCCAGCTACTTGAGAGGCTGAGGCAAGAGAATTGCTTGAGCCCAAGAATTAGAGGTTGCTGTGAGCTTGATGCCACAACACTCTACCAAGGGCAACAAAGTGAGATACTTTGTCTCAAAAAAACCCCCCCAAAACAAAACAAAACTAAGTGGAGTATGGAGCATGGAGCATGAGGTAGACCAGCAGAGCTGAATAGACCAGTGGTGTCCAGATCATTTGTAGCCTTGCAAGGTTTTAGAGTTTATCCTAACGGTAGATTTGAGCAGAAGAAATTCATCGATATATCATCATAGTAGCAGGTTTTAGAACAATGTTGTTAGAAATAACTGTAGTCATACATCACTCAGTGCCAGGGATAAATTCTGTGAAATGCCTTGTTAGGCAAGTTCGTCATTGTGCAAACATCATGGAGTGCACTTGCACAAACCCAGATGGCATAGCACCTCGGCTCTGTGGGGGAGCCTACTGACCTTAGGCTACAAATCTGTACAGCATGTTACTATACTGAATATCGTGGGCATATCGTTCTTGGCCTACATAGGTATTACAATGGTATTTGCATATTTAAATACATCTAAAGAAAATTTACAGTAAAAATATAATACAGAAGATAAAAAAATCATATGCTTGTATAAGGCATTTACCATGAATGGACCTTGCAGGATGCAAAGTTGCTCTGGGTGAGTCACTGAACGAACAATGAGTAAATTAGCAGGTGAGTGAATATACAATAGGACACTACTGTATAATCCTGCAGAGCATAGAAACACTGTCTCCTGAGGCTTTACTAAATTTGGACAAAAAATATGTATTCAATAATAAATTAACCTTAGCTTATTATATATTTTTTACTTTATAAACTTCAGAATTTTTTTTTACTTTTTGAATCTTTTATAATAGCACTTAGTTTAAAGCACAAACTCTTTGTACAGCTGTACAAAAATATTTTCTTTCTTTATATTCTCATTTTACAGGCTTTTATCCTCTTATTTTAAAACTTTAAAATAAATTAAATTTTTAAACTATTTTGTTAAAAACTAAGACATGACCACACACAGGGTTCTTGGCCTACACAGGGTCAGGCTTGTCAATACCACTGTTTTCCCCCTTCACATCTTGTCTCTTTGGGAGGTCTTCAGAGGAATAACATGCATAGAGCTGTCATCGTCTATGATAACAACACCTTCTTTAAAATATCTCCTGAAGGATCTGAGGCCGTTTCGGTTAACTTTTTTTTTTTAATAAGTAGAAGTATTTAGTCTAAAATAATGATATAAAGTATAGTATGGTAAACATATAAATAGTTAATAGTCGCTTATTATTATTATAAAGTATTATGTACTATGCATCATTGTATGTGTTATACTTTTATATGGTTGGCCGTTAGTAAGTCTGTTTATACCAGCATCACCTCAAACACATAAGGAATGTGTTTTGCTATGATACTATGATGGCTATGATGTCACTAGGCAATAGAAATTGTTTTGAGCTCCATCATAATTTGTAGAACTACCATTGTATGTGTGATATGTTATTGATATTGTTATGTGACAAATGACTTTATTTGAACAGAGGAAAAATAGTCAAGATATAGAAAATCTAGAACACAATAGTTGTCCAAGAATACCATACAGTGTTTTCTGATCATTAAATAAAAAGAAAAAAAAAAACTTGCATGTTTTTGTCAACAGAAAAGAAGCCATACTCTGTACAATAATTTAAAGAGGTTTATTCTGAGCCAATTTTGAAGACCACAACCAGGAGCCACACCCAAGAATCCTTGAGCACGTGGGCTCCAGGAAGTGGGGTTATAGTTTTATACATTGTAGGGAGACAGAGGTTACAGATGAGGTCATAAATTAATATGTGGAAAACATACATTGGTTTGGCAAAAAAGGTAGGATATCTCAAAGTGGGGAAGTTATAGGGTTTAAAGATTCTCTAGGTAACAATTGGCTGAAAGAGACTCTGTCTAAAAGACCAGGAGTCAGTGAAAAGGAATGCTTAAGATAAAGGGTCTGTTAATTAGAGACAAAATACTGGGAAGATTCAAGTTGTTTAAGCATATTGAGGGCCTATAGGTAGGTCTTGCGTAGCTTTAGGCCTGTTAGTGAATCACAAAGGACATCTCTAAGAAGGGGGGGTCATGATGAGGCATGTCTGATCTTTCTTGTGGCTAGCAACTCAGTTTTAGGGATCCTCTTGGCCAAGAGAGGGTCCATTTAGTCAGTCACTGAGGAGGAAGCCTTAAGATGGCATTCTGCCAGACAGTTCTTGTGTAAAATAAGAAATAATAACAAAAATAAGAAAATATTTAGAATTAAATACAAGTGAAAATACTGTATATTAAAACATGTACATGGTTAAAACTTGTTTGAAGTGATAAATTTTCCAATTACTCTTATTTATTACATAATGTACTCTTATTTATTACATACGTGTCAAAATATAATGTGTACCACATAAATAAGTATAACTATTATGTATCAATAAAAATAAAACAGTACTTAGAAGATAATTTTCAGCCTTAAAAGTGAAGAGAATGAAAGCTGAAAACAAATAAGTAGTTCTAAAAAACTAACAAAATGAATACAAAGAAGTAGGTGTGTATATGACAAACACAAAGTATTGTGGTTAATAAAACAGAACGCAGCTGCCATAAAAAGGATCTTTAAAAACTTGTATTGACACATTATCTGATAAGATATTCAAGGAAAAACAGATAAGAATGCAAAGGAACAATATTATAAAGAAAAAAGAAGACCTAGCTACAAATAACACCTCCCACATACTGTAAGTAAATTTATGCCACCAAATTATGCTAATTTATGCTAATAATTTTACCACTTGGAAAAATTAAATATCTTAAAAATATATTACCAAGCTAAACTGAATCAAGTAAAATTAAAACTCTGGATAGGTTTGTATTCACTAAAGACACTGTATCTATAGTTAAAAACTTTCCCACAATTAAAACACTATTCCGGGATGAGCTAGTGTGCTCCCAAAACATTAAAACCATAAATGATTCTGATCTTATACAAATTCTTCTACAGTAGATAGAGATTTCATTCCAATACATTTTTTTTAGACTGGCACAAAATTGATGCCAAAAGCAAAAAGAATAGAATAAAAACACTAAAAGTAAACCAATATATAAATGGGAACTTAACTGTATGATACAGGTACCAATACCAAGTATGAAAACAAACTCCAGACAATCCTCATGCTATGGGGAGGCTATGGAAACAATAAATTGCTTGTATTCTTGTTTTTTTTTTGTTATATGCTTCATATAGCATGTAGAAAATAACTTACATGGCAAAAGACACCACAAATGTAGAAAAATTGTCACAGATAAGAAGAAAATATTTGCCCTGTTTATAAAGTGTTAAAAGATTGGGGCCAGGTGGGATGGCTCATGTCTGTAGCCATCTGAGAGGCCAGGGCAGGTGGATTGCTAGAGCTCATGAGTTTGAGACCAGTCTGAGCAAAATTGAGACCCAGTATCTACTAAAAATAGAAATACTGAGGCGAAAGAATTGCGTGAGCCCAAGTTGGAGGTTGCTGTGAGCTATGATGTTACAGTGCTCTACTCAGAGCAACAACTTGAGACTCTGTCAAAAAAAAAAGTTTTAAAAGATTTATGTAAAAAGTACATGAAGAATTCATATAAATCAATATAAAATGATAGATTACTCAATAGAAAAATGAATATGAAAGAAAAATTCACAGGAAAGGAAGAATAAAGTTTAATAAACATATTAAAATAGCTACACATATAAGGGTAATGCAAATTACAATAAATACACACTATATCATTTTATGCACATCAAATTGACAAAAGTTAAAAAAAATCTGATATGCCTCATTTGACAATGATCTTAAGAAATAGAAACTCATTATCTACATACCTTGAATGTAAAGAAATTCTGTTAATTCTGTTATAGCTAGCGAGTGGTTATATTGAGTTGAATATTTGCATACCCTAAAATTTACTAATTTCATTTCTAGCTTCTTCATAGAGAGATTCTTCTAAATATGTACAAAAATTGTATTGTAATTTTTTCTCACAGCAAAAATGGAAAGTAATCTATCTATTCCTCAAGTTGAATATACAAAATATGGTTCCATCATACAATGGAATAATACATTGCTGGTAAAAAGTGAACTAAGTCTCTAGTTATCATAGTGGAAACAGGTTACACGACAATATACAGAGTGTAATTCCACTTAAGTAGAAATTTAAAACACACAATATTTATGTTTCATGGATGATTGTACGTATAGTAAAATAATCAAGCTATTCATTGAAATCTTACACACTAAGGATCAGACATAATGTATGAAGATAATTTGAAAGACAAAGGATAAGAAAATGGGTCTTAAACTATCAAGTTTTATTCATTTTTTGAATCGCGATCTGAACAAAACATCACAAAATATTGACATATGTGCAACTGAGTATTTAGAATTGATCTGGATGTTTGGAATATTTTATACTGGTTTTAAAAATAATAAATCTATGTAAAGTCTAGGGCAGAAAGAGGAATCAAGATTTTTTTTTTTTTCCAGATTAATATGAAGGTCTAAATGATTAGGTCACAATGTTTGCATTTATTAGGTAAGGTCCCTGTTGTAGTTGTGCCCTTCACCAAGGAGTCACGATTTTGACCATTTCTAAAGCATAAAAAAGAAACCCAGGGGCGGCGCCTGTGGTTCAGTGGGGAGGGCGCCAGCCCCACATGCCGAGAGTGGCGGGTTCAAGCCCAGCCCCGGCCAAACTGCAACCAAAAAATAGCCGGGTGTTGTGGTGGGTGCCTGTAGTCCCAGCTGCTTGGGAGGCTGAGGCAAGAGAATCGTGTAAGCCCAGGAGTTAGAGGTTGCTGTGAGCCGTGTGATGCCATGGCACTCTACCTGAGGGCGGTACAGTGAGACTCTGTCTCTACAAAAAAAAAAAAAAAAAAAACCATTGGAGATCAGGGGTCCCACTTCCCTGAACCCAGTTGACCAGATTCAGTTACTTAGCGGAACTAGGAAGTTCAAGCAAGGCAAAGTGAGCACTGAAAGTGGAAGTGGGTACGAACCGAAGGTAAACTATAGTGGCACAGGCAGTGTGAATAGAAAGCAAAAGTAACTACACACAGGCTTTAATACAGCAGAGAGAAATTTTATTTAAGAACAAAGAAAAAGCTCTTCTAAGGAGAGCTGAAAGTGGGTTCCTCTTACAAGTGAGAAGAGAGACAGAAATGCAAAGGCCGGGTAGACGTACAAATATCCTCCTCATCGCCATTTGAAATTGTTGGTAACTCTTTCATTGGTCTCTCTGCTTCACCTTTTCTACTGGTCATTGAATATTATCCTTTTCTATTAGTCACTGATTACTAGGTACCTCCGACCCACATTCTTTCCCCCTTTTTTGGTGAGAATTGATGAATTCTGATGGCAGTGCGCCCATAATGTTTCAATTGCCCCTCCAGGCTTCCTGATTCAGGCCAAGCTTTTCTTCATCCCCTTTGAAGCACCTTCCTTTGTATCTTCTCAAAATCATGTGTTTTGTTTTGTTTTGTTTCTGGCTTTTAAAGCTCCCCTCTGTGCATAAGGTCCTAATTATTCTGATGTGTTGTGCATTATTAGATTATTTATAATCATTTGTGACTATGCTTCTTTTTTTAATGTTATACAATGCCTCGGAAAACTGCCAGCCCAAATTGATATTCTATAAACATTTTAAACAATAATTTTGGTGATTCTGGTTGCAATACTTATAAACTAATCACAGAATTGTAAATTCATGTTTATTGGCAATGTAAAAGTTGACTGTAGATAATAACTTTTCAATAAAATGCTATAAAATCTGAGTCAGAAACTTTTCAACTTCCTAACGAATGCAAGTTGAATGAAGTAGCTATACTCATGTGAACGCTGATGTTCTAGGGCCATTCTGGTAGCTCAGAATGCAGCATGCTGCAGAGGACTCTGAATTCTTGTGATGATGCTGTTTAGGAGATCTCTGGATGTGTTTTCTAGGCTGGCCTGCCTTTGCTATATACGTATGGTTAGAAGGGAGACACAAGTTATCACTTCCCTGTGTCTTATGCAAACTCTTCAGACTTTGACTATTTTCCTTCTGTGTCTTTCAGAGGAATCAATATCAATTTCAATGTTATAACTGCAGAAGAGAACTAAGAAAATCACAGCTCAATTATTTCTTTCATCTGCCTCTCCAGTACATTTTCTATAATGACAGTCGACTCAAAGACCTATTTTCAAAGTTAACATTTCTACTATTTTCAAGTGTTTGAGAACTATATGTAGGAATTTGTTTTTCACCGTGGAGTTTGCCATGAGGTAAATAAAGTATTTAAAAGGTTTTCAAGATAACTAGATTTCAGCAGGGCAACAAATGTAGGTAATTCATTAGGGAAGCTGATTGTAGCAGTGACTGCAACACACTTTGGGAATAGCGGCTTATTTCTTAATTTACCCAAATAGCATATCTTTGGATCAAAGAGTTATTAAAGAAATGACTGCAATGTAAGTTTTCTCGAAAACATAATTTTCTGTATATTAGGAGAGCATTTTCTAAGACAGCAGAAATGACAAGAATTTGGTGACTGCAAATATAAAGACTATATTGCCAATGAAAATCAATCAACAGAGAACATAATATTTATAAAAACTTTGTGATAACAAAGATAAAACTACAGCAAATGCCCTGTGATAATTAAGAGAACAGATTACCAGGCACGGCATAATGAATGCCTTGTTTCTAATCAGTTTTTATAAACAAACAATGATGGATCCATCATCCAAAATTAGCAAAAGCATCAGAGTGCAATGATGATTTAATTAAAATAGGCAGAGTAGATAAATGCAGAAAAAATAAATGCTGAACATGAAATAATATGCTAGCAAAATGTTTTGAAATAAAAATCTTCAAGCAAAAGTCATAAATCCTACTTTTCA